>NC_090927.1:372394646-372994646 GCF_040938575.1 Ambystoma mexicanum
TATGGCACCCATGGGTGTAGGTACAACACTGTATCCCTAGTGTATGTTTTTGGGCACCTGCGTGTGGCCAACAGAGCAGGGTATGGGCTCGTGGCAGCTCCATGCTGAAATTGACAGGTGCTCTGAGTATCCTCCATTTTGGGATACCCAGGCTCTGCCATTGGAATCAGTTGATTCCTGATAGGAGACATGATGGCCCCTGTGGCCTTTTGCTTTCTATTGCCTGTTACCTTGTTTTCCCAAAGTCCTGGGAAGCCCTGACTCTGTCCCTTCCCCCTGAATGGCTGTTGGGTGGATGTTCCATATATGGTACTTTGGGGAAGTCCAGGCCAGACTGGCTGGAGCCTTCCCAGTGACTGTATGCTGTGGGTACGCCCTTGGGAAGGACCTGGTTGAATGGAGTGCGTGACCAATATGCACTTCATGTTATGGGTGTCTGGTTTCTGGTATGTAACATAAAGACTGAGACAGCCCAGCCCGAAACAGGTATGAATGCAGTGTGGAGTGCTGAATGGCTGGGTACTTGTACCAATGCACATTCCTTTTTGTGATTGTCTGGAGGGAGGAGACTGGCCTGAATGCACTGTGACCCTGATTGGCTGCCTGCCTGCATGAATGCCCTTCTGGATGATTGGTTGCCTGAGTGTGACCCAGCAGAGTGAATGAGAGACCAAACAGTATATCTGGTGGCCTCTCACTGATGATAATCATTCAGAAGCTGAAGTTGATACTTGATGCTTAACCTTGAAGCCTGGTGGAAGAAGAAGAATTGCAGCTGCTGTCCTTTGCTAATCCGAAAGCTGCGTGACTGTCAAGGAACTGATCCAAGAGAGGACCTGACTAGGAGGCCTCTTCCCGAGCTACGAGGTACCATCCTGCACCATCTAACCTTCGCCAAAGCGCCCTGGAAGTCAGTCCTCGAAAGGCTACCGACAGGAGACGCGGACCGCCACGGAATCATAAAGCAAAGCACCTGCACATTGAAGTCCATCACCGTCGCCGACCGCCGTCACTGACCAGAGCCACAGTGCTCCTTTGCCTATGAACATTTTGAACGATGGACTCCCTCGCTCATCACCAACGGCCACTTTGTCCCGCCGGAGAAAGTCAAGGATGCCGATGCGCTGAGGAGAATCTGCTGGTGGGTTTCCCACCCCCTGAAGACCACAAAGACGCCGACGACCTGACACCCTTGCTGTGCCAAAGTTCTTCATTAACTGTTTGCGGCAACAAACTATCATTGCCGAAGTGCACCGCACGCCTCATCTTCACGGGACGTCTACGACTGATCATGGACGAGCACCACCATGAATGAAGCTGCTGCCTTGATGCCTTTGTTCACCATTTCCTCGATGATCCATGGCTCCTGCCTTAAAGGGAGCCGCACAAGAAGGATCCGTCATCGACCCAAGGTCAAACTCTGCTAAACCAGGTACCTTGGGGTGGTAGAACATTTCTAGAAGGAGATAAGACTGTGATAAACAATACATGGACTGGGCTTGCATTATATCTTTATTTACATGTTGCCCAGGTGAGGGGATCCTCACACAGAACTGTGTCTAGGTTACGGGGCCAGTAGTCTGCCTATTGTTTTAACCAACCTGCTTTCCTCCTATGACTATTGTTGGTTCACTTTATTAACTGGTTTGTGTGACATTTGAGTACAGTTGATGCATTTTAATGGAATCAAGAGTAATTGTGGTACCACAATGAGGCAGTATATATTTACCATTTTAGAATTTTCGGAACACAAAGTGTGTTATTGTGATGGTATACATAACTTGAGCCTTATTTATATAAAGAACTGTGTTTTCACTATCATAGTGTGTGGACATTCCTCTGTGAGTGCTTGGGGACTACACTGTACTTAAGAACCTGCCTGCATCACCTACTGAGAGCTAAGCCTTGATTGCTAGTCCATTGCTACCAACAACAGAGAATCTTGGCTGGGGTGCTCTGTGCTTCGACTCTGCCATATAGAGAGCAGGAGTACAGATAATCCCCCTCCAGTCTTTACACTCATCTTCCTCAACCAATTCTGTAACCACACAGCCTACTTTCGTGGGACACAAAATCCACCAGCTACCTAGCAAGCAATAAAAGAGGCTGTTGATCCATATCTTTCAAAGACAACAGTGCTCTGTATATACTGCAACACACCACTCTGCAGGGGGAAGCAATTTTGAAGTGCTTTTGAAGCTGTAATCAAGGAGCATGATGAATACTGTAATAGAAGTAATACACGCGCAACATCTTCCCCTGTCCATCAGCCCCTCCATATTAGTGCTTGGTGCCTCTTCCCTCCTTCCCCTCCCCTCCTTACATTGTAACCTCTCCTGCAAATATTTTTTAAAAAAAGAAAGGTTCCTTTAGGAACTACCTTTCACAGTAAAACATTGAACTAAAAAAAATATCTTAGAGACTCCATCTACTTTACATTTCGCATTAAAGTACATGGACTCAATAAGAATTTCCAACATTACCATTAGCATTTTGTGTTATGCTAATGGAAATACTGTGGCGTTCATTCCCCATTCCAGGTCCTGCAACAGGGGAGACGGCCCGGCAGCCCAAGTTATCGGCCCAAGCGAAGCAAGGGTGGATAATGAGGGCCCCGGACCGTTATTCCCCGTTCCCACCCTTGCAATGAGAGATGAATGCCATTAGCACAACAGGTTCCCAAAGCAGGAACCTGGGGTGCTAAAAAAAAGAATGTTTCTTCCTACACTGGGACGCCTGCAGCATCCCTCTGTAGGAAGTAAAATACTTTTGCAAGATGGCCACCATGGAAAGGGAAGGTGGGGCTCAGTACATAGACCCTTTTTCCTTTCCATGGCAACCTGAAGAAGGCGAGCAGAGAACCCTATGTCCACAAGCACATTTTTTTCCCTTTGAAACCTATCCCACCTTTAAATAACTTCACCACATAGCTGGTCCCAGGTGAACATGACCTCTTTAGCCCCATTTGTCATCCCTCGTGGTCATGGCCAGTGGCCGGATTGTCTGGGTCATGACCTTATGCCATGACCAGGACAATCTGGCCACTGCCCATGGCCACAGGCTATACCTCAGTCACCAAAGGTATTAGTATTTTTTGTACCTATGTTATGAAACTTGTCAAAAAATAATACACCGGCACATTTGCAAAACCATGCTTTAAGGTCCTTGCCAATGCTCCTTGTGTTTGCTGCAAATCCGCCCATGTTTTATTTTTCAAAAGTGTCAAAATGTATGTACATACAATAGTCATATAACTTAGCCCCCACTTGACAAAATCCATTCAGACTTTACACAAACATTGAAGGTTGGGTCTATAATATTTCGGAACACTTTTGTCCACATTCGTCAAATGGCAACAAAGTTATAAGCCATCTAAAAATGTTGAGACCCCCCTCTAATTTAGCCCCCTCTTGATAAAATCTCACCAAACTTTAGAAAAACATTTATACCTGGATCCAAAATCGTTTTGCTAACTGTTGTGTTGATTCATTAAATGGCACCACATTTATAAGCCTTTACAATATTTTGGGATGCCGTCTCTAACTTACCCCCCTCTTGACAGAATCCCACCAATCTCTACAAAACCATTCAGAATGAGGTCTAGGACGAAATACCAAAATTACATGAAGTTTCATTGAGTGATGCCAAAGTTATAAGCCATCCAAAAACTGCTCTTCACCTACTCTGTAATGCAGAAATAGGCATAGATGTCTCCGAACAACTGAAGTGTCCGCAGACATCACAGCACTGTCCTAGGACATCTGGGTTGTTTGCGGACTTCGTGATGAAAAACACATTTTTTGGATTCTAATGGCCACATCCCATCTCATCCTCATTACCCCCCACCTCCCCAGAGATTGTTTGTTGAGTTTGACACGTGCAATGTTGTATATTTTTGTATGTTTCTACCGCGATATCCGCGGACATCGGCGGATGTCTGCAAACCCAACATGGCGTGCGTTTCCCGAAAACTGACACATTTCACGCTTTAAACCATAAAATCAGCGGGTGCGACCGATGTCCGTGGACCTAAAGTGGCCTTCTGATGACATCACATGTGTTGCTGCCCCTTTTTTGTTCAACTATATAAGTAAGCCAGGTGCTTTTTTTCACTAACAGTGAATGAGATTTGTGATGGCATCTTTGAGGTCATGGGTGTTAGCCCTTGCAGTGCACACTGGTGGCACATTTCTGGGGTTTTTCAGTTTTACCTGTAACCATAACGTCCATGTAACAATGTTCTTCCATTGAATTTCATAGGTTTTTGCTAGTGCAACTTAACCACAATGTCCCTTTAACAATGTATTTTGTTAGTGGATTTCATAGGTTTTTAGTAGGGCACTGTAACCATAACGTTGCTTTAGCATAGTGTTTTCAGTAAAGGCGATCGTTTTTTAGTAGTGTAACGTAACCATACCGTCTCTTTAACAACATGTTTTCAGAGAGTACGGACTGGAAAGTACCAAGACCAGAACGTCATTACAATGTAGTAAGCACACTGAAGTTTGTCTACTAACTGCATAGGTGCTGCAGTAAACAATAGTAGAAAAGCATAATGTCTCATTTATTAAGGAGCAATGGCAAGCACCCTAGAGTGGCTGGAAGAAAATTCCCCTCATGATGCAATAGCTTACACTACTAAACCCACTGGTACGCACAATAATGTGAAGCGTACATTATCTAATATATATTGCTATATGTACAGCAAACACATGTTCTTCTCTGTGAGAGAACATATTGGAAAGGAAAGCAAGGCAGCGCTAGCGGCAATCCTTCCACAACAGCATACCGCCATAGCAAAGGAAAGAAACGCTGTGCATAGCAAAAAGGACAGGTTGGAAGCCAAAGTGGAAAAATTGGTGAACAATTGTGCCAGCTGAAAGGTTGCCTACAAGGGTTTATCATTGACAAAATGAAACAGCTCTAGCAGACATGCACATGTACCCCTTCCCCAAGTTAAAGGACTCCATCCCCTCAAAATCTGTGTGATGGGAGACGTCAGGGCTGGACTGGGAACTAAACGAGGCCCTGGAAATAATTACTGGGGACCAAAAGAGGCCCTGGAAATAATGTTCAAAGTGGCCCCATATGTCACCTTTTCAGCAAGCCCAATGCTTTTCCTATGAGAAAATTTGGAAATACAACTCAAAAGAGGCCCAGTGTGCAGAGGCCCACCAGGAAATCTCCAGAGTTCCCTGTAGGCCACACCACCCCTGGGAGACGTTAAGGTGATACCTCAATGTCTTCCTCCTCTCACAACCAACTTGAGGAAATCCCAAATCCCCCACAATAAGTATCCACTTATGCTACCCCTTTGCTAATGGTGTGTATGAATGTGTACAAGTAAATGTTAATATGTGAAAGGTTGTTGCGTGTATATGTAATATGTTTTTTTGTTGAAATGCTGTTCTCCCTCAGCTGCACACAATCCTCGTTGGAATGACCGCAATTAAGGAAAAGGTAGGTGTCCTAAAGACACTGCAATTGCCTGGCCTATACTCAATGACAATGGAGGCATCCTTATGACGCCAGCACGCTCTGTATGTCTGCATGTTGTCCTCCACCTATGATGATGTGTGGGAGGGGACATTTGGTCATTGTGCAAGTACACACATGTCTATCTATTTGTCTGTGTCCTGGTAACAGAGCCACAGTGCAGCATATGCGAATAAACGTTTATTAGGTCATGGTGCCCACCCACGGCCTACAGGTACCTAATCAGATAAACATCCCACCTGCTATACCCTATAAACTGCCAGTGTCTCCCAAAATGCTTGGCACACGTATGGCACCCTATTATTCAGTATAGAAGTGGTAACGGTATATATGCGCACAACGTATTCCACCGAAAATGCCTCCTGCGGACAGCAGTTCGAAAGCAGAGCAGTGGCGACGTCACCATGTGACCGCACCTTTATTTCGGTGACACGATCCGGACCCATGGACAGCGGCAAAGTAAAGTGTTGAGGAGCATAGGGAGTGTTTTTTGGAAAGTACACGCTTACAAACACACCACAATGGGCCGTTGTACATGTATTTTTTTTTTCACAATGTAGCCCTGTTTTCCGGGTGCAAGTTCTCCACAGGAGCCCTACAAAAGGCCACACCCCAGAGCTGCTCCACAATCTGTATGCAGCTTTTCAGAACACAGTAGCAGGCCACATAGTTTTGGCATGTAAGTGATTTTGGACCAAATGGGATGTGCTACATTGCGTTTGCAAGTAAATGCAACTATGTCAGTCCGGATCAGTGTGCACAATAATGTAGAAAATTAAGAACGGCCCTTCCTGTGTCCAACACCCGCAGGTTTGATAGTCCCCACTGTCCCAATATAATGGGTAGGAAGCTGAATCCGGGAGTATGTGCACATGCGTTTCCCCAAGGACAGCGAGTGCTGTGCCCCAATAATGCAGAAACATTCCTTCTTCCCTTTCTACTGTCTTCTTTCCAGCAAACCGTCATCGCGTACTGTTACAAAGTTGCACTCGCATCCACCAATAACATTGAAGAGCTCCCCATGTAACAGTATCAGTTCTGTACAACAGTCCTCTGCATACACACCACGGCCAGAAACTTTATTGCGCAATCCCTCTTCCTCCACAGTCCCATTTCCATTAGCACGATCCTGAAATTTCCCGGATGTGGCTTTCGTGCTGCGTGCAGACGTTGGGGAATAAATTGCAACCAGGATAGGGGGATTTTGTTATAAGGGTTAGCTCTCAAAACAGCTTTTTCTTTTTTGTTTGTAGCGGCATCTAGGGAAACTCCTTTTTTCCGTTTTTATTTGATTTTGTGTTTTTTTGTGCTCATATTATTACAGTCTATCTACAGCACATCCTGTAAACGAGCAAAGAAAACTGCATTACCAATGGACGACAACAAAATGCCATTTACTTGGAACAAATCCGCATTTCCTCAACTGATGGGGTCATTGTTGAAGAAGAACATGCCACGAACGGACGAAAAAGCATACATGCTTCTGTTGATGAGACCTCTGCCGACCTCTAGCTGGCAACAGCAATCATTGGAATAGGTGCATAGTAATTATGTGGTATACATGAGAAAAGCACCTTGGCAGCCATATCAAGCTGGGTAGGGGATTGGGTCTTCCATCGTAGATGTATAAAGGTTGTTTTTTTTGGGGGGGGGGGGTTTACGTGCATACAAGCAACTTTTTTTTCTCTTTATATGCATTTCTGTTTGCCTCTCCTCACATTTTTACCACATTCTGGTCATTACAATGCTTCTTGCACAGTGTAAAAGAAAACAGCATTGCCAATGGCGCTCAAATAAATGCCATTTCTACAGAACCACTGCATATTTTGTGACCTCATTATCTCATAGTGGGTGGAGAACATGCCAGAAGTCTGCATAAATTCACGCATGCTTCTGTTTATAACACACCTTCCGAAATCTGGCTGGGCACAAATTACAACTGCATGGGCCTATACTCCTCTTGGTGTTATGCATGAGAAAACGATCTTGGCAGTAGGAAAAATCTCCATCACTGTATTCAGCAACCTCTTCAGGTGACGGATTAAACGTCCACATGACATGTAACCGAAATGTAGACTTCCATAGTGCACCACGACAAAGTCTACGTGCGTGATGGAGGCCACATATCTGCAAAGGCGAACCATCCCTCCGAACCTGCAATTACCCTGACAGCCCCAGAAAGCGTCCACTCCTTCCAACCCGAAATTACCAGCAACGGCTCTTTGCACGCAACACCTGTGCAGATGGCGCACAAAGGTATCACCGATAACAAGCACTGTTCATCTCTCCATCTCGACCAACCTCAAGACACAGTATTGGGAATAAATGGATCTGCCCCTTCCAGTCAACCACACCCTAAACACCTAATTGCCTATTTCCCACAATTCTATTTCCATAGCCGCCATGCTCATAAAGGCAGGATGTGGCACGTGCACTTTCACATCTACAGTGAGGGCCACGGCCCAGTAAAGCAGACACAATACGTCTTCCCTTTTGCACTGGCATTTTTGCAGCACTCACTCAATGGGTGCTGTCAAATTTTCAAACACACATGCAGCAATCACATACAAAACCCCTGCATTGCACATTATCATTTCTGTACACCACTCCATATTTACTGTTAAACACTCTCAATGCACATTCCATTTGATTCCAAAGCCCCTCCACCAGAAACTTCTGGTAATGAATGCATGATTGCAGCATCCACAAAGATCCTGAGGCACACCCAGCATACCTTTGGCCATGCGCACAACAATGCAGCCTTTGCCCACACCTACCAGAACACTATGGATCCATGCATGTGACCATGTGGGCAGCTAACATTATGCACAAACATAACATACATAGCAGCACTTCTACCCAACTCCCCCACACCATAAAACACCCATTCATGAAAACGTGTCACAATTAGCAGAATCCATAAACATACCACAACCTGCACCACCACTACCCACTGCCATTCACAAAGTATTGTGTCACTGGCAACAAAAGACCAACATCTTCACAACATTGGGCCTACTTCAATAAATCTGCACACAGCAGAGTAACCAAGCACATACAAGCTGCACTTCAACCATGCACATATTATATAAACACTGCACCCTGTGGCCACACTGCACAACTTCTCACTGCACCATCTCCTGCCGTACAGCAAATACTGTAGCATGTTGCAACTATCACCACAACCATGGAACACACAATACACGCTTTTCAACACATTTGTGCTGCTGTAGCATGTCAACAATGTGTTCCACACCCATTCTCCAAAGATCACCACCCTGTGCCTATAAGCTGCACTTCAACCATACCTTCTTCTATACTCACATTATATAAACACTGCACCCTGTGGCCACACTGCACAACTTCTCACTGCACTATCTCCTGCCATACACCAAATACTATAGCATGTTGCAACTATCACCCCAACCATGGAACGCACAAGACATGCTTTTCAACACACTTGTGCTGCTGTAGCATGTCTACAATGTGCTCCACACCCATTCTCCAAAGATCACCACCCTGTGCCTGATGCACTGTCAAACCTGCATTGCTACAGTGGGTGTGCACACATTCCCCACACCGAAATGCAACCATGCATATAAGCATGTCACCAACTACCACTATGCACATACGCATCACTGGAACCAGCACTCTTACCCACTTCCACTCAGAAAGTATTATGTCACTGCCAACCTAACCACAAAATGTTCACAACATTGCCCCTACTCCAAGCAATCTGCACACAGCACACTATCCAAGCACATATAAACTGAACTTCAACCATACCCTCTTCCATACTGACAGTACGCAAACACTGCACCCAGTACCCACACTGCATGACTCTTCACTGCACCATCTCCAACCAAACATTAAAAACTTGACCATGTTCTAACAGTGACCTCACCTGCGAAACCAACGCATAGCAGCTCACTTCTGCTGCTCTACAGCGTCTAAAATGTGCTCCACAACCACTCTGTATAAGTCACCTCCCTCTAAATTATGCAGAGTCATAAATGCATTACTGCCGTGGGTGTGCTCAAACCCTCGGCCCTTGAGTGCATGGCCTATGGCCTATGGCCTTCGGCCATGCACCCAATAGTCTAGACCTTGAACATACCCACTGCAACGTAATGCCACCATGCATGTCACCATGTCAACAAATACGACAATCCACATACACACCACTGCCACCTGCACTCATACCCAATCTGCACACCACCATGGAGCTATGAAGCAATACATTGCAACAGTTACCATAATGTAGAAAGAAAACACTGTCTCCTGTACTCCTGTGCACTTTTATTCACATACTATGGGCGTACCCACTTCCATTCACAAAATACTGTGTCACTGTTAACCTACCCACATACTGTTCGTATTACGCCAACCAATCTGCACACAACACACTATGCAAGCAACACCCTCCACTGGATGCATAGTCAGACATGCATTGCTGTGGTGGGTGTGCTGAAGCCCTAGACTCTTGAGTGCATCCCCTATGGCCTTCAGCCATGCACCCAGTAGTCTTATCCTTCAACATACCCACTGCTACTTCATTCACCCATGCATGCCACCATGTGCTCAACTACCACAATCCATCCTCAGAGCACATCAACCGGCACTCCCACCCAACCTATGTCATGTGAAATTCACTCCCCTTCTGAAAATCACCTGCCACCACTCACCACGGAAAGAGGTCGCTGCAAACAGGTCACAGCACAAGCTATCGGCCGTTACAACAGCTGCCTCCAATCATCACACAAAGTAGTCGCCTGTCTAGGTACCTGCAAAGTGGCACAATACGCACAAATACTGTAGGCACTCCTCTGTCTTCTTCCACCTATTTACATATGTTACATGAACCACTTCTCACTCCCCCACCTTTTCCCTCACTTCTTGTCGCCAACACATGGTGTACAGTATATTTTCAAGACCCTTCCGCTGGCGCACTGTCCTCCGATACACCATGGCGGCGTTAGCCAAAAAAATGTTGATGCACAGCATGCTTCCCACCAGCCAACCAACGACCGCGTCCAAAGTTCTCCGACAGCACACCGTTCTGCAAGCCAATTACACTTCTGTCTGCGGAGTCGAACAGGGAAATGGGCCATAATTTTTAGAGATGTACATTTCAGTTGTTAGCAGCAAAAGTACTGATCGGACTCCGACCAAACACACTTTGTGACCCAACCCCCCCCGCTCCTGCTGCAAATTTGGTGCAAATCCGCTGAGCTGTTCGGGCTGTAGCCGTGCACAAATTTCATTCAGTCTATGGAAAGAGAGTCGGCCATATACTTTTTTTTGCAAAGTTTGGTGACGATTCCTCCAGGGGGAGCGAAGTTATAAACTGTCAACAAAGGTTTAGCAACTTAACCCGCCTTTAGATGATTTGTTCGTAGGTGAGTCAATTAAATGAAAATGATATTTCAGGAAGGCCAGAAAATCTAAAGTTAACAAGGTTTAAGGACTAGACATCAGCCTACCCCACCAGTCCCCGTCGAACATAGTTGGACATACATTGAAGTGCTTAGCCAACCATTTAGACCGAAGATCTTTAGCATCTGGACAGTTCAAAATCAGAATTATTAGAGTCTCTCGATCACGGTCACACAATCTGCAGTGGAAATCTCGTTGGTCCAGTGGCTTCCTGACCTCAATGACTACTTTGGCAGGGTACAAATTCATCATGACCCTTAAAAAGTTATGCCATTTAAATTTGCAAGGGAATCTAATGATATAAGGTGGAAGAGTGCCTCTCGCTCTATTATCCTTAAAGTTGTTACCATAGACTCTTGCTGATACACGCTCCTCTAAGGTCTGAATCCAATCCAGGTCATTCAATTTCCTTTTTATTCGGGTTTGGTGTAGCCATAGAGAATCCAAATTTTCACCCAGATCAGCCAAAATGCCTTTACATATTGAACTCCAGGCCATTAGTCGAGGCTCGAAGGGCCGCGATATTGCAAAGCCAATTGCCGCTAGGCCTCCTTTTGTGTTTTTAGCACCACATTTTCTGAAGAGTAGGAGAGATTTCCAGACTGTTATGGATTAGAGTGATGTCAGCCCCAATTCTGCTCTAATAATCTGGATAGACACACAGTTTGGCAGACATAACACCTCCCTCCAGAACAGCCCTTCAATTTCTCCCATACAGGAGCCGGTAAGGAAAACTAGGTTTCGGCCCCATAGGTCGATATTCGAGCTACCTTTAGCCGGATGAACTCAATCACCGGGATGAAGGAGAACTTGCAGAATCTGTTCCAGATGATGATGGCTTGTGCAGCGAGGTTCCTTACCTTAGACCTGAGGGAACTTTCTCTCTGTGCATCGGCTGAGCTGCCATTCAAGCAAAGCCCCAGGTAAGTAAACTCAGCTACTTTAAGGATTTGTTCCCCTTTAATGAACCACTGTTTGGTTGTGCTGCCTTTCTTTTTCTTTTTGCAGCAGATAGATATATGTAGGTATACAGTGATAGACACAGAACAAACCAGACTTGCAAAAATAGATCAACCGAGATAGATAGAAAGATAGATAGATAGATAGATAGATAGATAGATAGATAGATAGATAGATAGATAGATAGATAGATAGATAGATAGATATGATATGATATGATATGATAAGGTATTTGTAACGCGCCTATACACAAGTGTTTCAAGGCGCGACGAGGCAGGGAGGGAGGGAAACAAGGGGAAGACAGACAAACGATCCTACTAGGCCAGGTGTCATTCAGATCGCGCAAGTGCAGAGGAAGGGGAAAAGGAGAAAGTGCAGGGGGAGGAGGTGGGGGGGAAAGTGCAGTACAAGGTAAGTAGCATAAATAAATAATAAATAATAAATAATAAATAAAAAGGGCCAGCTGGTGGCAAGTGCGAGGTAAGTGCAGAGCTGGTAAGGGGGCTGTAGGGATACAGTGACAGTCCCGCAGTGCAGGGGGAGCCAGGGAGGCAGTGCAAGTGGAGAGTGGCTGGGCCCTGGACCGAGGTCGCTGAGAGTGGCCCAGATGCAGGTATAGTGCAGAATTCAGTGGGCAGTTAAGCAGGTTTAGCAGGGGAGAGGGAGAGAGAAGGCAGAAGCGAAGAGGAAGGTTTTGAGGTGCTTCCGTAACCGGAGATGGTTCTCCTCAAGTTTCAGGGAGGCAGGAAGGCTGTTCCAGAGGGAGGCCCCTGCTGCGGAGAGAGATCTGCCCCCAGCTCGTTGCTTCGAGAAGCGGCTGACCATGAGGGAGTTGGAGACGGATGAGCGAAGGGCTCGTGAAGGAAGATATTTAGGAAGAGAGAGTTGAAGGTATTTAGGCCCCAGGCCCCAGAAGGCCTTGTGGACAATGCAGAGGGTTTTGAACTTAATCCTCGCAGCCACTGGGAGCCAGTGAAGAGATTTCAGTCCTGGAGAGA
Source organism: Ambystoma mexicanum (assembly GCF_040938575.1). Taxonomy (NCBI): domain Eukaryota; kingdom Metazoa; phylum Chordata; class Amphibia; order Caudata; family Ambystomatidae; genus Ambystoma; species Ambystoma mexicanum. Next base: position 372,407,537 of record NC_090927.1, read on the forward strand.
TACGGTCCCTGGGCTTGAGGCCAAGGACAAGTCTCGCAGTTCTGTTCTGGATAAGTTGCAGAGGGCGGAGAGTGGAGGCAGGCAGATTAAGATAGAGGCTGTTACAGTAGTCCAGCCTTGAGAGAACCAGGGCTCGGGAGACAGTGAGCTTCTGGGGGAAGGAGAGGAAGGGAAGAATACCTCTGAGGAGGTGCAGCTGGTAGTGTGACTTCTTACAGACGTCAGATATATGAGGAGAGAAGGAGAGTGTGGAGTCGAAGATGACCCCAAGGTTTTTAGCCTTGCAGGTAGCGGCAGGAAGGGGGCCAAGGGAGGCCGGCCAGAGAGCTGCAGGGAAGGAGGGAGTGGGTGTGCCGATGAGTAGAATCACAGTCTTAATGGCGTTAAGGCAGAGGTCGTTGGCGGCACACCATTCCTGGATAGCAGACAGACAGTCGGAGATGAGGGAAGGAGAGGAGGAGGCCGAGGGTAGCCTGAAAATGAGTTGGGTATCGTCCGCATAGCACTGGAAGTAGGGGCAGAGAGTGGCGATGCGGTGGGCAAGGAGTGCCAGATACTGGTTGAAAAGCCAGGGAGAGAGGTTGGAGCCCTGGGGGACACCACAGGTGGAGAAAAAGATGTCAGAGAGGAAGGAGCCCATTTGGACCTGGGAGGGTCGACCGGAAAGGAAAGAGGTCAGCCATGCCAGAGCCTGACCAGTGATACCCAGGTTATCACGGAGACGGTTGAGCAGGATGGCATGGTTGACAGTGTCAAAGGCAGAGGAGAGATCGAGCAGAATGAGAACACAGGGAGTGTTAGAATCGAGGTTCAGGAGCAGGTCCTCACGGATGTTCAGGAGAGCAGTTTCCGTGCTTCTGGCCGCTCTGAAGCCGGATTGATGGTCATGAAGATTACCAACAGATTCAGCATGGAGGTTAAGCTGGGAGATGGCCAGTTTCTCCAGGAGCTTGCCCAGGAAGGGAGTAATGGAGATTGGGCGATAGTTGGCCGGGCAGGAGGGGTCGGAAGAGGGTTTCTTGAGGAGGGGGTGCACAAGGGAGTGCTTGAGGGGGGATGGGAAGACTCCAGAGGCGAATGGGTGGTTGCAAAAGTCAGCCAGGGCAGGAGCCAGGGAGTCGATGTGGTCCTTGATGGTTTTGGAGGAACAGGGGTGAACCTGTTTAGACGAGGCTTTCATAGATCGGACTTGTCTGGAAACCTCATCAGCAGAAAAAGGTCGAAAAGCAGAGAAGGAGGGCGGAGGGGCGGCTGCAAGAGAGCAAGAGGAAGAGCCGGGAAGAGAGGGAGGGAGGAGAGAGGAGGAGAGCGAGGACAGGATGTCCTGAGTTTTTGAGATGAAGTGCGAGGCCAGTGCAGTGCAGAGGGCCTGGGAGGGGACAGGAGAGGTAGAGACTGCAGCAGGGTTGGCCAGCTCCTTGCAGATTTTAAAGAGTTCGGCCGTGTTGTTAGAAGCCTCAGAGATGCGGGCTTGGATAAGGGCTCTCTTCTTGGTGAGGACGGAGAGCCGGTATTGCCTTTGGAGCAGGCGGCAGGCCAGTTTGTCAGAGGATGAACATGAAGCACGCCATTTCCTCTCTGCCACCCTGCACTTGCGTTTTAGGGTGACGAGATCAGAGTCATACCAGGAGTTACATTTGGCTTTGGGCTTCAGGCGGATTCTCATGACGGGGGCAAGGATATCGAGAGTATCAGATATAGAGGAATAGAGCATGGAGAGGGCTGTGTCAGGGTGGGAGTCAGCCGAGGGGGGAGGAGGGGGCGAGAAGGTAGCAGGGAAAGCCTCAACTGACACGCGCTTCATGGGTCGGATGACCGAGAAGGTGGGTGGCAGTGGAGAGGGTGGCTTTGCCTGTGGGGTGGGGAGGGAGAGGTGGGAGGATAGGAGAAAGTGATCGCTCCAGGAGAGAGGAGTGGAGAGAGGGAGGGAGAGGGGAAGGTCAGAAGAGATCAGAGCATCAAGAGTGTGCCCTGCAGAGTGAGTAGGCCCAGACGGGAGAATAGAGAGTGAGAGAGAGTTGCAGAGTTCGCGAAAGAGACCAGTGGGGGGACAGGAGGCATCGAGGTGGATGTTGAAGTCACCGAGAAAGAGGAGTTGGGTGGTTGAGGACAGGAGTGAGGAGGAGAGGTCAGCCCACTCAGAGAGGAAGGAGGAAATTAGACCAGGTGGCCGATAGATAGTAGCCACGGTAAGGGAATGGCTAGGAGAGAGAGAGAGTCGGCAGACAAGACATTCAAAAGAGGAGTAGGTCTGCGTAGGAGTGACAGTGGCAGGAATCCACTCAGGGAAGATAAGGGCAACACCACCCCCTGATCGGTTGGGCCTGGGCACGGAGAGGATCTTGTAGCCGTCAGGTAGGAGTGTGTCGAAGCTGGTGGCAGAGCTGGCAGTGAACCATGTCTCAGTGAGACCGAGGACGTCGAGGTCCAGTTCCTCAAGAAGGCGACAGATATCAGAGGAGTGCTTGATGGCAGAGCGAGAATTTAGAGTGGCAATGTGGAGAAGGTTGCCACCCTTGAAAAACTTCCGGGAGGGGTACAGATCAGAGGTACGCCCTGCAGAGGTGTTGGAGAAGGAGTTGAAGAGGGAGCAAGAGAAGGGGCAGGGAGGGAGGGGAGAGGCAAGGTAGCCGAGGACAGAGGAGGGGGGACAGCGGGAGCGGAGAGGAAGTTGATGAGGCGTGGGAAGCGTCTATCAAAGAGGTGAAGGTTGGCCTGAGGGCCTTGGACCAAGACGGTCCCGTTAGCATAGACATTAATGATGGCCTTAGAGGAGTGGAAAGGGGCCAAGAGGACATCCCAACGGGTGCCACCATTAATGGGAGAGGAGGAGAAAGGAGAGAGCACAGCGACCATGTGAAGGGTCCATAGGTCAGGTGAAGGCACGAAAAAGAGAATGTCAGTGAGAGTTTCCTTGGAGCAGGCGCTCGTGTAGGTGTCAGCGATAGGGAGGCCTGGGTTGGAGACCAGGATGTCCTTTTTAAACTTTTTCCTACCGGATTTAGTGAGGAGAGCAGGATAGTCAATAGAGAAGCAGTTAGAGTAGATAGGCGAGATAGAGAGCACCATGGAGTAGGGGGGGAGGCGGACGACACGAGTATGCAGACAGGAAGTGAGTGGAGGGCACTAGTTTACCACAATGCAGAGCAAACAGTAATGCGTAGTAGGTCAGGGCCACCTAAGTTTGAGAATCCTGCGGGGGGAGAAAAAAGCACCCTAGTTTACCACAATGCAGAGCAAACAGTAATGCGTAGTAGGTCAGGGCCACCTAAGTTTGAGAATCCTGCGAGGGGAGAAAAAGCACCCTAGTTTAACACAATGCAGAGCAAACAGTAATGCGTAGTAGGTCAGGGCCACCTAAGTTTGAGAATCCTGCGAGGGGAGAAAAAGCACCCTAGTTTAACACAATGCAGAGCAAACAGTAATGCGTAGTAGGTCAGGGCCACCTAAGTTTGAGAATCCTGCGAGGGGAGAAAAAGCACCCTAGTTTAACACAATGCAGAGCAAACAGTAATGCGTAGTAGGTCAGGGCCACCTAAGTTTGAGAATCCTGTGAGGGGAGAAAAACACCCTAGTTTACCAATAAATTGGAATAGGGGGGCGAGGCATCATGCGGATGAGGTGAGCAAGGTGAGGAGGGGTGGGCCGGAGAGCGGAGGAGCTGGCGCCTGGAGTCCCCTGCGGACACCTGCAGACACACAGGGAGCCGCAGTCGAAGGAGCCGCCCTTTGCCTAAGGGGCCCTTGGCCTAGGGGGCTGCCGGGCAGGGGGGCTGCCCAGAGGGAGTGGGATATAAAGCAGGGGGAGAGGAGGAAGGGGAGAGGGGGTGGGCGGGAAGGGAGAGGGGAAGGAGGACCAGGAAGTGAGGAGGAGGGAGGGGGCAGGGGGCACCACAGACGCGCACGGAGCGCTAACGACAAAAAATTACAGAAACAGGAGGCTTAACTGGAGCCCAACGGGGCTAGGGAGGCAGCCTCAGCAGCAGGCCACACGGGGCTACGGCGACCGCTCGAACCCGCTCTGGCTCAACAAAGAGATAGAGATAGATAGATAGATAGATAGATAGATAGATAGATAGATAGATAGATAGAAATAGACGGTGACAGAGATAGAGTGACAGAGTGATATATAGGGCATGTGTTTCCCTGACCGTGAGGAAGGAATGAAGAGAAGTAACAGAGATTGTGTAAGAAAGAGAAATTGTCAGAAGAGGCGGAGGAAGTAGGGAAGGAAAAAACATACCGTGTAAAGGTTAGAGAAGGGGCAATGACTATGTTAGACAGTTCAAAAGAGAGAGCGCAGATGTGAAGAAAATGCATTTTTTATAACAATGCTCAAGTTAAAATCTGACCTTGTTTGTAAAACCATGTACGTACTATAATAAATGGCAGTGAACTTTGATTTTTAATTTGAAAGAAAAACACAAGCTTTCCAAGATCCTCAAAGAGCTATGCCATAATTAGCGAGAAAACATTCTGCAGCAAGCTCGCTAACAGTTCCAGAATGGGAATACCGCAAAGCCACTAAGTGTTCTTTAATTATGGCAGTGATTTCATGAATAACTGTGTTTGCACTGAAGAACAGAACACATCTAAGGGAATGTCACCTTGAATACAAAATACAATATATCAATGAACAGAAACTTGGAGCAAAAGCATCCAAATACAAAAATACAAAGAGCAAATCTGCAGTATGTGATTTCATAATGTGTGCTCTGCCAGGGTAAAACACGGTCCAGATTACAACAGCATGGGAGTGGAGGTTGTTAAAACTTGATTTCCATTTTTTTTGTCTCTGCAACGTGTGAAGTGTTCAAGCTTATCTAAGGAGAGTTGTGCATCCTTAGAATACAACTTAAAGTCTAACTAATGCCAATGTACTAGTTATGTTGGCATTCGCTGGATTACCTGGTTTGAGGGGAGTGTTGTGCTCTGTCTATAGGGCAGAGGGGCTGTATACGATGGAGAGCACGTGTGCTTTCTCCTGAACATTAATGAAGCACTGTGTGCATACACACTCCATTGGACCCAGCAGAGAACGCCAGGACTGAGGCTTGCAAACGACAACAGTCCTTGGTCACTGGTTTTACAAACACAATGTGGCTCTGCAGCCAAGAAAATCAGTTCACCTCTAAGATCAATCAGCCCCATCCTCCCACAATATACATGCAGGCAGGGCACTTTTTCTCATCTCTCCTCCAGTGGACGACTTGGCTTTGGTTTGGAGTTGGGGATATCTGCTACATACACATAAATCTCCTTATTTGGTCCTACAACATCCTTTCACAATGGCCTACTCTAGGCTCTGACACCTGTATCAGCCAACCTAGCATGACCAGATCCCCTCTCGGTTTTCTATAAGACCCCACAACTCTCAAGCACTCTTGAACACATCTCAAGGCCGCCACATATCGCAATGAAAACATGATTTAGATTAAAAACACTACAACATTGTTCTAATATGAAACTCCATACTAATGGTCAGCCTTTAGTGCCCTTGTTAGATCAAAACACCAATATGTTCAATACATCCAGCTGATCATTAAAGTACACCCCTCCTGTTGTATCTCCCTATACGCCTGAACTTACATTCTTCTGCCCCATCTCTTGTCCTTCCCGTTTGCCATTGTCCTGGTGTCCCTTTCACTCCAAGGGCAACGTACGGTTCTTACACTAGGCTGGGTCACCATTTGATTCCTTTAGACAAGGCTCAGCACTTTAAGACCAGTGTAGTTGTGATGTGCGCAGACTAATACTAAGACTGAAGTTCTCTACTGCCCTGCTAAATTGGCTATCTCTTCTTCTCCCTCTATTCTTTTCTTCTCTCAGAACTACCTTCCTTACTCTGCTTCAGCTCGTAACCTTGGTGTTATCTTCAACCCATCACACAACTACTCGCTCTTCATCTACAAATCTGGCACTGCAGTCAGACTCAACCTTCTCAATATCATAAAAAGCTGTTTTCTTCCTTTGAATACTGCAAATATGCCAGTCTCCTCTATGGCCTTCCCAATGATGCCATTTCACCTCTGGACAAACTCCTGAACTTTGCGGTTAACATACTTTTCACCCTTTCTCTCTTTACCTCTTCCTCCTCTGCCCATTGCCAGATTGGCTGCTATCTATCAAACAAAGGGCTAAGAACAAACTTTTTCTCATCATATTCAAAACTATTCATGGACTGTGCCCACCCTACCTATCTGCTCATCTCCCTCCCTACTCTCCTCTTGGCTCGTTACAATCATCCTCGGCTTACATTTTTGCCATCACTCGAGTCCTCTATGCTCACTCGCATTTCCGCTCTCTCTCTCCTCGCTCCCCTATTCTGGAATGCACTTTCTCTCTCTCTCTGTACTACTGCAACTCTTCCACTGTTTAAATCCAACCTCAAAGCCCTCCTTCTTTCTGAAGAACCTGTGTCCTAGCACTCTATGCTTGGGAATTATCCTGTTTTCCTCTTTTCCTACCATTCACGGACAACCCTACAGCACATTTCCATCACCTCCCTCCCCGCATCATTAATTTAGAACTTCCTCCACTATCCTGTTCCTATCTATCTCATTCTGTCCTGTCAACTTCCCTGCTTTATGATTCTACCTTTCCCTGCAACATCTGGTCTCCAAATCACCTTCTCCCAGCCCATTGTTAAGGACCCATGTCCTCGCCACTCTATCAATGGTAAACTTTGTAAGCATGTTTGTGCTAAAAATCTATTGCTTTCGCTGTTATTTCTATGAATAAATAAACAACTAATGACATAACATAACGATCTATAGGTCTCAGTAGGCATTGGGTATCCTCTCACTTTTAATACTTTAAAAGATATCGATTTAATGCTGGGTGCAGAACATGTATGGCTATGGGGTGAGATTTCTGTCATTTTCTTGCTCTGCATCCTGTATCTGTCTCTGCAAGAGGTCGCCAATGCAGATAGGACAATCCCCCCTTCCATCCTACACTGCAGTAAAGTCTTGAACACACTACTCGTCAAAGCGCATCTTGCCAATGTCTGATAGCTTCACTTAACCCTACTTCACTTCTCCCTTTGTGGAGCTCCCCACTGTCCCTGCTCCTGTTGCCCTTCCCCATAGCCTCTTCTACCTCTGCACCCTACTTGTATTTGCCTTGGTATGTCCCCTATGTACTGCACCCAGTGGTCAAAGAGGGCGAGAACGGTGAGCGGTGTTCCTCTACTTTTTTTAATTAATTGTTACTGTTCCTATACTTTTATTTCAAAAATAAACCATTCCGGAATGGTTTTGTTTTAAAATGAACGTGTAGGAAGAAGTTGAAACTTGCACTTCAGTTCACTGCTCTGAGTGTTCCCTTAAACAGCAGGTGCATTTGTATGAGGGTTTGTATTGTGGGTGGGAGGGGGTATGCTGATGGGGTTTATGGGGAGCAGGGGCAGGCCAGTAGGTAACATAGTTCCACTGCTTCTTTTCGTACACTTCGACCACTGACTGCACCCTGTTGCTTCCAAGCTCATTATCTGCTCTATAATTCTGAAACACACCCCCACTCAAGTTGTTGCCATTTTGATTAGGAATGCTGGGTGGTAGGTGATGTCCACATATCTGCATTGGCCATGCATGTAAAAAATGTATTTTCTCAATCATCCACCGTCATTTCGATAAAGCATAGTTCATCTCATTCTTTCTAATGTACATTTAAATGTACTAGGATTATATTACAGTGCACTAGATTCTACTTCATATATGCATCCCATAGTTTCCATTCCTCATTCCCCATGGCTTTCTGCAGAAAAGATAAGATCCATTCATGTTCTCTGGTAATATGAGAATGGCTATTGATACGGGATATTGATGGAACCTTGAGCGGGTGTCATGGAGAAGCACATTGTTGTAAGTGTCCAGAAAGAGGCATTCAGTATCCTTTCCTTTGTGGAGGCCAAGCCACAGGGGTCTGGGTTGGTCTAGCGGGTACCCGATGTGCCTCTGTTTTGGTGAATAGAGCGGAACAGACCCCAATAGCTATTCACCCTCTCTGAGATACATATTGCTTCAGCTGGAGTTCAAGAGAAATTCCGAACAGCTGGCCCATGAACCGTGAAAGTTTCTCGACCAACCAGCATCTGCCGCTAGTGAAGGCGTAACAACAGATGTTCAGGCAAAGGAAGGCTGTTCCACACGGTATGAAGAGTGCAGAACGAACAAAGACACCTTCTTCAATCAATGGAAACTGGCCAGGATCTGCGGCTAGCATTAATGTAAAACCAGAGATGGTACGTTATAGACACTGAACAGCTCAAGAGCAATAGTGAAGCTCATTCTAGACTTAACCTCTCCCAAACAACCTTATAACACCACCCAACAGCCAAAGTTCTGAGAGGTACCTACAACAGAAAGATATGTAGCTGTCGACAAATGACCCTGGAGAAAATGAGCTCCAGGAGGAACCAGAACAGTGAGTACAACTAGGAGGAGCAGAACCAGGGGAAAGGGCTTGTCTAAATTGTTTCAAACATGTTGCAACAAGATTTGTGAGACTTTTGTGTTGTCTGAGAATTGAAGAACATTTGTTGGTGGCATAGGGCTAGTCTGCGGGCTAACAGAATGGCTCATGATTATGTTTGGAGTTTAGAAAAGGGTGTCCTTGGAAGGACATAGACTGAGCAATGTGAGGGAAGATACTTCTTGCATTCCTCATATCCAGGAGCACCAGGGAACTGGAGGACACCACTTTCTGATGGCCGAACCCTGACACAGTACCGTACTGCATTTTCGGTTTGTAGGACATTACACTTGTTTCCATAGGAGTTTACAAAACCCAACCATGAAACCAATATCACAAATACCATGTTTGACCACTCACAACCTTGCCTATATCTACATGTCGGTTTGCCATTGGTTAATCGACTGTTGCTGCGATCTGTGCTTGAAGTGCAGATCGCAAGTTCAAATCCTTGCATGGTCGACTCAGCCTTTCATCCTTCCTAGGTCGATAAAGTGAGTACCAATTCTGATTGGGTAATAATAATTATAAAAATGATTTTTGTTAATATGTCCTACGTAAAGTGCTTTGGATAAAAGTGCTATATAAATAACACATTATTATGTCACAACCAATAAGTGCTCATAATTTGTATGTTTGTGAATTGGCCCACATCACACACAATTTCTTATTTCAATGTATGTATGATGAGATGCATGCATGATATAATGCATTTACCAGAATAATGATCTACTTTCATGCTATTAATAACAGCAATACTCTTTACTTTTACACTGTCATTATTTTACCCGATTTTCATATTAAAACAAAAAGATAATAGTCTATTGAAACATGTAGACACAACATCTCTCAAGAGGGAGTCCACGGCCATGGAGGAATGCACTTTTCAAAATGATTCTCAGAATCCAAAGACAAGAAATCCAATTTACCCTCGTGCTGCCACTGTTTCCAACATCAGCTCCTTCACAATCCAAAAAGCCTGACATTGATTAGTATCTCTCTACTAGTAATCAAAATGACAGAGCTTGGGAAGGTGTAGGCATTTTGCAATGCAAAGAAGTGTGATGATCTGAGCCAATTTATATTATCGTATGTACCAATGTGACCATTTGGGGGAGAAGTGCACCTGTCATTTTACCAGCAAAGATGTCAATACACTGTTACATGCTTTCTGAGCCTAGTCTCTGTTGGGCATTCATCCCCTGAACCACTCTCAGGTAAAAAGGTTGAATACAAAATGTGAGAATGCATATTGTCTGATTGCTATGAATGACCATCCTAGATACTTATCTCACAAAATTCAACTAGGAGCAAAATGGGATCAATATAAAGAATAATCTTAGTGTTAGGGTTATGCACAAATGATGGGGTGAGCAGAAGAGGAACGGTTGAGGAAAAGGAGGGATAGGAAACAGAAAGGAGAGGGTTGGCTATCGAGACGTTAGCATGGGGAAGTACCTGATGAAAAAGAAAATAGACATTAGCACAGTAAAAAACACAGTTGACATTGGGAAATGTTGACATGTACAAGTCAACTATTACGAGGTTACAATTAGAGAAGTGAAATCCAACCTCAGTGAAGTTGACTTTAATCACCTTCATGTCTAACACCGGTTGGCTCTCTCCTTTCAAATTCAAAATCTATAGTTAAAGATTTGACCAGCTCCTGCCACCATCCTGAGAAGTGGAAACCATAACGTGTGCCTCTAGAATAGAACCCCACTACCATCTGTACCCTTTCGCTCCTTATTCTCATCTGAACTCTGAAAAGGGGGATTGTAAACACTAGTCACTAAGGACATGAGATTTACACATCATACAGTCCCTGAGCTGCTGGATTTGGTATTCTTATGAAAAACCTGGGATTCTTTGTATTCTGTAGGGAGGCAAACATATCTAACGTTGGCTTGCCAAATCTCTTGCCTATCCACTTAAATACTGATTTGGTCAGGGAGAGGTTCTATAAGTAGAGGAAGCGGTGGCTTTGTGAAGCTGTCTCAGTGTTCTGCATCCCTAATATGTGGTCTGCATCCATCAAGACCGGATTCTCCTCCATCGAGAGGAGAGCGAAAAAGGTCTTCACCAAATTGCTTCAGCTCCAATACCAGTGTAAAGATTGCTAGAATGTCTGTGACACTGTGAACATTGAATCCAAACCTGGAAGTGAGGGGGTCCAGTGTTGGAGGATGTGTGACACTATTGTGTACATGTTTAACTGTGCCATTGGAACATATGCAGAGATGCCAACATGTCACCATCTGATGCCAGCCGCCAACATATCCCAACCTGATGTTGTTGCAGTAACTAATTGAAGTTGTAATGGAAGCTAGGTGCCCTGGTTTATGGAAGAGACACCACAAGTGTCCTCAACCACACCCATATATACTGGAAATCGTGGCCTGAAATCAGAGAAGATGTGTCCCATTTGAGGATCAGATCAAGTTGTTGTAATGTGACCACCACAAGCCTGAGCCCCAATCTCCCTCTGGAATTACCTCCCCTTGAACTAGCCAGTTGTTCAAATAGGTATTACAAGGGATCCCTAGAGAGAGTATCAGGCCCACTATTGTGGCCAAGGTCCTGATGAAGATTCTTGCACCCAATTTTAGACTGAATGGTCAGGCCGTGAATTGTAAATGGTTTTCCTTGAATGCAAAACAAGAAAATCACTGATGTTTTAGCCGGATACAGATCTAGAGAAAAGCTTCCCGTAGAGCAGTGAGTACAGGAAGCCCTCCTTGTTGGTCAGTGGCACCACCATAGGTAGCATCTCTAACTTGAATCTGATTGAACTGATGATTCAGTTCAGGGTATTTGGGTGTGGTAGAGGTCTCCATGGTTGCAAGATCTTCACCACAAGCAATTGAAGCATAGTTGAAGTTTGGATATTCCCGTTCTGTTTGCGCAGCGTCTCATGTCGTGATTCAGATATGGAGATGATGGAATTGTGTTTCTGATGGAATTTAAGCGGAATCAGGTAATAAAATCGTGGCAAAAATGCCGGCGGTAAAAAAAAATTGCTGCAAAAATGCCATGGTTTGACCTGGTAAAGGTGTACCCCATTATACGATTTAACGGGAGCTGGGTTTCCGGGGGTGTCCCCCGCCCCCCTTAAATGTTATAATGGGTCCAGGGGTTGCAGGGGTGCCCCCCCCTTTACATGATTGTGGCGGTAAAACCACGGCCGCAAAATGTTGTATTCACGGCCATTTTTGCAGCGATTTTAAGACATGGACCATGTAAGTTAAGATGATCCTCAAATGATTTATTTACCAAACAATCTATTCTGTACGAATGTCGACCTATGGGCCATTTTCCTCACACAGGTCTTTAATGCTCTCATTCTGACCTGGCACATCCCAGACAGCTTGAAGACCAGTATCTTTGTCCTAATCTTTAAGAAGGGTAATACATCAATTGCATCCCCTTATCGTCCAATCTACCTGCTGGATGTAACATCCAAGGTCTCGGCCGGGATGTTATTAAATAGAATGGAGGCTTGGGTAAGGGAACACAACGTCCTGTTTGAAATCCAGCTGGCCTGTAGGGTGGGCATGGGTACAGTCAACCAGTGCCTCAACTTTTATTTGATCCTGGCAAAATATGCACACCTCTTAGGTTCTCTGTCGAAATGACCGTTTATAGATTTGAGTTTGGCCTTGCCACATAGACAGGAAACGTCTTTGGGCAACCCTGGATCAGATAGGCATACCGGAACCTCTGATCCAGATGATGGAAGCTCTTCACGCTAATTCCAAAGTTCTGTTTCATTATGGCAAAGGAGGTGATTGACTGATCCTATAAGGGTAGTGAAAGGCATCAAGCAGGGGTGTGTGTCGTTGCTCCCCTCTTATTTAATCTTTATATGAACTCCCATACACCTACTCTGGAATACACAAATAGAGTTTGTTGCGGAAGGCTACCAGCCCTAAACTTAGCTGATGATTCCGTTTTACTCGCCGGGTACTTGTAGACATGTATAGCAGCTGTATGTGGGATCGAGGCTTGGCAGAAAAGGCTGGGAAATGCTTTGTTATGCATTTCTCAAGTAGCATGGCACGTCTTGCAGATCTTAATCTCTCTAAACGGCCACAGGCCTCAGACATGCAGGAATTTAACCTACCTGAGGATCAGTTTTAATGAACGCCTCTCTTGGAAGAATAATGTTGCTAGACAATCATATAAAATTAATCAAACTATAGGGGGCTTGTTCAGATCTGGCAATGTAATGAGGCAGTACTCAGTTGAGTACATGCTGGACATTTTCAGGGTAAAGGTGATAAGGGTTAGTGAATATGGGTCTGAGCTGTTGGGTCGAGGCACTCTGGAGACTTTACGAAGGGGGGAGAATCTATTCCTTGCCCGCCTTCTTGGCGTCCCTATTCCACCTCATCTTCCTCCTAAGAACACTTGCGGTGTCCTGAAATGTTCGCAAATAAACAAAATGGGGGTGTTCTGAAGACGCTTCTAAGAACACTCGCGGTATCCGGGGAGTGTTCATAGGGGGGGTCCTGAGGACGCTGTCCGTATTGTTCTCTGTCAAGTTGAATGTGTCCTAAGAACACTCGCGGTGTCCTGAAATGTTCGCAAATAAACAAAATGGGGGTGTTCTGAAGACGCTTGTAAGAACACTTGCGGTGTGCGGGGTGTGTTCGTAGGGGGTGTCCTGAGGACGCTGTCCGTATTGTTCTTTGTCAAGTTGAATGTGTCCTAAGAACCAAGGCATAGAGTCTTGGGTGCATGGCCATTTGGCCATGCACCCAAGACTGTATGCCCTGGCAACAACCACCGCAGCATATCACATTCATATTTGCTTATAACTTTGGGTGAAAAACAAATGTATAAGGAACAAAGGTATTAGATACTATGGATGTGATATGCTGCTATGGTTGTCCTTATTATTGTATACTTACTGTTTGGTCTAGTAATGGGAGTCCATGTTTTTCTTCTTCATTTCTGTGATAAAAGAAAATAGCATGTTAGTATTAGTATTTTGTAATGACTTATTACATTGTATAAGCAATATACTTTTATTTTTTTTCGACCCTCATATTTAGTAGAGTACAAATCAGAGTACTGTGCAATTTGCTCAGTTTCTGTATTTGTTGCTAAAATCATTGGGTCTGTGGGAGAAAAAAAAAATCCATGTTGGATTAAAAAAAAAACCTTTTTCTGTTATGCTACAGTTTATTTGTTTGTTTGTTTTCAGTGTTCACTTGTTGTTTCTGGCTAATGCTTTCTACTTTGCTTTGTTGTATTTTTTTTGGAGCAGTAACAGATTCTTCATTTGTTTTGATATTATAAAATTTTGGAGCAGTTAGATACCAATTGGCGTATTCTAACTGTCTATGTTTTTAATATATTTTAGTGGTTTTGATTTACCTATTTGGATATTGTTAAATTTTGGGACAGTTAGATACCAATTGGCGTATTCTAACTGTGTATTTTTTGGCCTAATTTAGTGGTATTCATTTATCTGATTAGTTGTTGTAGAATCTTTGAGCTGTTAGATAGCTTTTGGAGTATTCTAACAGTTTATATTATTTTAACACAAATTTATAATTTTGGGACAGTTAGATACCAATTGGCGTATTCTAACTGTGTATTTTTTGGTCTAATTTAGTGGTATTCATTTATCTGATTAGTTGTTGTAGAATCTTTGAGCGGTTAGATAGCTTTTGGAGTATTCTAACAGTTTATATTTTTGTAACACAAATTTACTTAAAGGTTTAAATACAGTTTATTTATCAAATTTTGGTTTTAAGAACATCAAATAAGCGTTTGTAAGATTTGCTGGTAATCTCTGCTTTAGAGTAATGGTACTATCATTACATTCAAACCATCCACATTTCTTTTTTATGTATGCAGTGTAGTGCCCTGAATTGGTTGTGGCTCCTGCGTGGTAGATTATACCTATTGTTGTGAAGGTTTTCTTACCAAGTGATATTTGACCATGTGTGAATCCAGTCAGCTTGCAGTTGTTTTTGGTACCATCTGCATTGTAACGTAGAAGCATTAGTATTACGTATTTACTATGTGTTTGTATTACTAACGTGGAGCGATTATCTGAATTGCAGGTAGAGCATAATCTACCATGGTTTGCATTTTGTACAAGTTGCTGAAATGGAATGGATTCACAATTTGGTATTGATATATATATGAAGCGTTCATTGGGGATTTCTTCTTGTGTCACATTGTTGCAGAGAGTGCATGTATGTTTCCACATGTGTGAAATCTGAAAGATTTCATTTATAGGTATGTTTTTGTTTTCCAGTACTTGTAGTAAGTAAATTAGAAATTCTTGTGGATCTTCCTGTGAGTTTATAGTGAATTTCACCATTCCAGCACAGTAGTCCAATTGTCGTCTTATTCCAAAAACACCATATGTGTTGTCAGGATTGTTTGCTGCATTTCTGTGAAGTACTAACATTTGCAAACACAATGGGTTTGTACTGTGTGAGTAAATGTTGTCAACAATTGGTGGTAATTGAAATAGAATATTCATTGCTACATTTGCATAGCAACTTAGACCAACTATATTTGAGAATTTAAATGGTCCAGGTAGTTCTGTATCTAATTGGTTTTTTGGAGTTTGTCTTCCTTCTTTAAAGAAGTACCTGGTTTACTTTCTCTAATTGATTCTTTTTTGTTTGTGGTACTTGATGAAGTATTAGTTTCTTTTACTCTCTTTGGAGGATTTGCAGTGACGTCCTGTTGCATTTCTGTTTGATTTAGTTTTCTTTTACAACGTTTTAGTTTTTGTGGAACAGAATATGTGTTTAGATGGGGAGTGTATAGTGAGCGAAGTCTATTATATTCTAAAATGCAAGGAATATCAGCGTTTACTTTACTTGCATCAAAGTCTTGTTGTGGCTTGGTCACACATGGGTAGTGTCATACCATGTACATCTAGTTTGTCTGTGGCGCTAATTTCCATTATTGGTTGCATTTCTTTACTTAGCATGATTTCATTGAATTTGAAACAGCTTGCAAGAGTTGGCATTAAGGCCATACAATTGACATTTTGGTGGGCTAATTGTTCCATAACATCTGTAGCACATGCATTATCGCCATAAAGTGCATTAATGTGCCGGGTTTTCAATGTTGCTTCTGCTTCTTTAGAAAGTATACCAACTCTCAAACTTTTTAAAATGTTGGCATAAGTTAGATCTGCAGATTGGCGCATGTTTTCTGTTAATTCTCTGTATTGGAAATGTTGCCAAAGGTTGACATTTCCAATGCTGCCAACAGTTTTACGGCAGAGTTTGTGCCCTAATGTTTTAAAAATAGGTTCACCTTTTACTGGTGTTAATTGAAGCAGATATCCAAAAACAATAATGTGTTTTCCTGCAAAGAGCTCTTCATAGTCTGTTTTGAGTACTTCTTGTAATCTGAGGTGAATCAAAGCTAACATCAGGTTGGAGACCATGCTCACTTCATCTATTAGTAGCATTTTCATTTGTTTCAATACTCTGCGTAATTCCATTGCAGCTTCTGCAGAAAGTTTGTAATAGTCTAATTTGTTCTGGTGTTCTACTGGTAATAGTAGTAATCGGTGTAATGTAACACCACCTATGTTGTAGGCAGCTAAACCTGTGGGGGCAGTGACAACAGCTGACAGTTTGTTGTTTGTCAATTGTTGAAGGAACTTACTAATGATTTTGATTAGGAATGTTTTGCCAGAACCAGCTTCACCACTGACGTACAGCAGTATAGGTTTATAATTATGGCAGGAACATTCTTTATTTTCATGTTTTACACCATGTGCAATTTGTTTTGTTACTTCTTGAAAAATGCTACTTTGCTCATTGTTTAGTTTTGATTGTAGTATAGTTAAGTCTTCCTTATCTTCATACTGACACATGGTGTTTTCTACTTCTATCATAGCTAATTCTGCCTCATTTGTTATTAGTGGTTCTCCCAGTGGTTCTTGGCTTCCTGTTACAGAAGGTTGACTACTGTCAGGAGTATCCTTATCTAGTTGGGCTTGGAGTTCTTCTTCATGTTGCTGTTCATTGTGCAACATTGTTTTGTACTGTGTAAAGTTTACATCAGTTATAGTGCTTTCATTTGCTTTGAAAGCATCCTCATATGAGTCATAGTTGTCTAGTAATTGTTCTTCTTTTCTCCATGGTTTGAAGAGTTGTAGTAGGGACATGTAATATACTTCTTTATGTTGAGGAGTCTTCAATGGCAATTTGATATGATTAATAAAATTTGGTTTAGTGAGTTTAACTAAGCTGCCTTCACAGTCTGTCACTCTATATTTACCTTTTTTTTCATCGGGTTTCATATTATTTTTGTATGTGTAGTTTTGAGCTATTTGGTATAGACACATGTTTTCCAAAGTATTACTTCTGTTTGAGTAGTATGTGTCCAATAAATTGTTTTTTTTAAATGTCTTGGCTGTTGGGATCATGTTTGGCTATTGTTTCTATATCTTCATATGATTTTAGAACTCTTTTTCTAGATTTAGCTGGACCAAGACTCAGCCATACTATATTTTCAGATTTACCATACAATGAAGTACCAGTTAAACGATCAGCTGCTTCATAAGATCCACATTCTCTATGGGTGAGCATTTTTATGCCCAAGCTGTATAATTTCTGAGATACTGTTTTATCTGATGACAGGTCATTCCAGAGGTCTTGGAGCTCTGTCTTTTCTGCTTTAGTTAAGTATGCTGTGACATATCGTGCAACTGCAGTAGAATTGTCTGCAATGTACTGCACATCTATGTTTGCATTCCATAAGTGGGCAATGATTGCATTATAATCATTGATATATTTTTCTTCTTCTTTTCTTTTTATGTAATATGTATTTTTAGGTGACTTTCCTTTAACAGTATGTCTAACTGAAGACATGAGGTTGTTTACTTGACCTGTATTTGTAACTGGTCTAGGGAAACCAAATCGGCATTTGGTGTAGAATTTGCCTTTGTTTTTGTATTTGCGACGACAATATTTTCCACATTTGTGTCTTTGAAATTGTAAAATTTGTGCACGAAGATCACTATTTGTGGCTTCTGATGGAATTTCACAAATGACATATTTTTCAATAAACTGTAAAACAGTGGCATCACTGTCTTGACCAAATTTAGGAGCATCTTTAATCCATAAAAGCATGTGGATATGTGGTGCTCCTCTGGCTTGGTATTCTTTTCTCCAAAAGAAGTGTTGCACTTCTCCAAGGGGAGGAACAGTTTTATTACAAATAAAATGTAGCATAGCAATGAAGCGATGGTGAAAATATCTTGAAACATTAACAGGATCCAAAGAACAAAGTTCTCCAGGTGTTAGAATATCTATGTTTGTTTGTTTTTATTTGATATGCTTAGGAAATCATGTAAATCTTCCCATGCATATTCTGCACAACTTAATGTAACAAACCAAGTGGGTGGGCCAAGGTTTCTGATCATACAACTTACATCTCCATGACGTCGAAAACAGTACTCTTTAGTACCATGCATATTTGCTAATAGATTAGTAATATTTGATTGTAAAACCTCATCATTTTGTTGCACTTTCTCTAATAATTGTGTAGCTGTCATATTTTGAAAGTGTGATCCTGATTTTAATATGTGTGCAACTCCGTAACATAAAGTTGCTAGTTCACTTTCAAAGAGTAGGTGGAATATGTATTCCACATTTTGTCTAAATCTGGGATCTTCAGAATACATCCGTAATGAGCGGTATTCTGAAGCTGATATTTGAATAGGTCTATCATCATACCTTCCTCCTTTGCCAGTAGGAAAGAGTAGAGGAAAAGCACGTGCTTCTATACTTTTTTCCCATATACTGATTGGCGATCCTTTTGTTTGACGCATTTTGTACGTTTCTAGTACATCTTGTACGGTGTCATTACAGTGCAAAGGATGAATTGTATAATGGTCTAAAGTATTTGATATTGTAGCAGGATCTAGTAGCTCAAATTGACCAGCTTCTTGTATTTCTTGAATTATTTCAGTTGTATCTTTCAAGTTTTCTTCAATATTAATTTCTTTGTAATATTCATTATTCTCTTTAAGATATTGGAAGGCTTGTCTAACTTTATATAAATCTACCAGCTGTTGCCATATTTTTTTGTCTTTTGTAGGTACTCCATTTACTAATATAATTAAAGATTGCTGCATTGGACGTTGCACTCCTAGAGTATGCACATTTTCTTTTAGATTTAATGGTAAATAAACTACTTTTCCACAAATGCCTTTTACCAATTCAGAGGGAGGTCATTTTGCTGTTTTTGGTTGAAGGCCTATTATTGCTTGAAATGGGTGTACTGTTTGAATTATGATGCTCTCATATAAATTAAGTTGTTGTAGAGGTTTTGGTACTGGGTATAATTCCAAATTATTTGTGATAGAACGTGAAGGAGTTTGGTTGTTGTCAAGTTTTGTAGTGCAATAACTGAAAAGTATTAAGGGCTCAGTTATTTCATATTTGTTTTCTGCTAGAAGGTAGAGAGCTAATTCAAACCATTTAGAATCTTCATTGTCTTCTATTTTGTATGATAGGTCCACAGTTTTTGTGTTACTTTTATAAAAAATTCTACGGCAACATACACATACATGGTTTGGTACTTCAGCTGATGTACTTTTAAATTTTAGTATTTCTTTTTTGTATGTGTTTAGCAAAAGGTTGCCATGTGTAGAATTGTTGCTTAATTGGTTTAAAGCTATTTCATTCTGTAAATGGCTTTCACTTCCAAAATATTTTTTCTGGATATAGTGAATTTCTTCAAGTAGGTCTTTTGCTGTACCATGTAGAAGGATGTTATTTAACTTTGCTAGTGCTAAAGCAGGACTTTTAGCATAGTACAGTTTATAGACTAGATTTCTTATAGTTGAATGATGTGTTGATATCCTTTTGATATCATGGAAAGTGGTTTTACAAGTAGGTCCTGTAATGCAGGCCAATGAATGTCCTTGTAGTCCTGTGTACTTGCGCACTGGACAGGTATCTATATTTTGCAGTAATTTAATTTTGATTTTGTCTTTGCTTTTTACATATTTATTGAGGAATTGGTGTAAAGATTTGAAACATTGTTTGGGAATGTTACACATTGACGTGCATGGCCATTTGTACACTAGACGTTCTGATTCAGTTGAATGGAGGGGTAATTCTAAGTTTTCAGGGCATATTTTTGTAAGGAGTACTTCTTGTTCAATTATGGTATTATTCACTTTTTCATAACCTCGACCACTGCTATTTATGGCAATTGTATTCGTTTGCTTTTGTTTGTACGCTTCTTCATTAAAATATGGTTCTGTGCTCGTAGTGTGATTCCATTCACCTCCGCAGATACTTAAGAAGTTCTTTCTGTTGACATTTCACTTATTGAGAAGTCTTTTTTGTAATTTACTTATTAGTTTTGTTAGTGGTTTCATTTTGTTTAACAGTAAAATAAATAAATTTCTTTTGAGAAGAATTGCACTGTCCATCAATGCTTCTAAGAATAATTTCCTACGATAGGTTTTAAGCTTTGAACCTGATTTCTCTCCTGTTTTTATAAGATTTTGAAGGACTTTGTGACGGTATATTGTGGCTAAAATACTTTTCTTGGTAGGCTTACTTTGCACTATATTAAAATTTGAAGAAGTAGTTTTATCTGTACTGATAGCTGATTTTCTGTTAATTGTTTTTTGGTTTGTTTTACATTTTGATAGAGGAAGCGAAGTTGTTGTAATTGAAACTTCTTGTGTTTCACTAAATGATTGTATTAGCTGTTTTGTTTCAACTTTTTTTACAAATTCTGCTAGAGATGGATGCTTATGTTGGACTCCTTTATTTTCATTTGCTCTAATTTTGCGTTGCTTTCTATGGAGTTGTCTTTTGGTAGGCATTCTTTAGGGTCTGTTGAAAAAAATAAAGAAGATATGGGTTGGGGTGTTCTGGAATGTATGTGTGCTGTGTGCATGAGTGTTTAAGTAAGATGATAAAGATGTATGTAATGGTGTGTGATTGTGCATTGGGAACTAAAACTAGTAGGGATAGGTATTCTTGAATTTATGTGTCACTAAACTGGGGTTCAGATGACAAAAAAAAGTAAGCTAGTGGTATGGAAATGTACAAATAGTAAATCTAATGTATACAATTAAAACAGTTGTTTGTTCTTTAATATGAAAATTGTAGTGGTTCAGTTGGCTAATTTGTGTGTCCACAAATAGAAATTTGTGGGCCATTCTGGTTGTAAATCGCTGTTTACGACATGGACATTTTTGGACAAAATGGTACAAAATCTCTATTTAAAGAAACCAAAATAGCTGGTATTAATGTTATAGTATATTTGATTAATAATATAAATATTATGGTGATATTTTACTTACTTTTTTTTTTTAATTAACAGGGAACGTCTTAGTTTTTCTTTCTTCTTCGAATTCGGCTGCTTCTTTTCAGGAAACTGGTCTTCACTGCAACTGTAAAAGCTTCAAATTAGTAACTTTGTTTGTATATAGCACTGTTTTTAATTTAGATATTGATTTTTTTAATTGAAATCCTCAGTGCCTTCTGTAAAACCATTAAACTAATTTATTTACATAAGATACATTGCATCAGTTCAGTACATGTGATATGTTCTTAATGAACAAATTGTATTGAATGACTAACTGTAGCAAAAATAAAATATCTTTACTATGTCTTGTGAAATTTATAATATATTAGTGAATACTACTATTTCTGTAAGTAAACTGTTCTAGGTAATAACGCCTCAATGTCATGTCTAATATAAAGTAATTAACTAAATAAATAAATAAAAACAAAAAATATGAAATTGTATAAGTATTTTTATAAAGGTTTAAACATAGATTGTGTTTGCATGCAATTTTGTTTGAATATATGTAGTCTATATATTTCATTTAAAAAATGTTAGTTTAACATGATTTGAGTGTGTATGTATAAAGAAAGTAAAAAGTATAAAGGTGAATAAGTGATAGTTGATTTTAGGAAATTGAAAAAAGTACAGTAAATTCATTTTACAGATTTTACAAGGTAAAAGTCTGTTTGAAAATGTGTTCATCTATAGTTCTCAACTCACACGCTTTTGGCGGGTGTCACACGCCTTGTAAAGGGCAGACTCACTCGCCAAGCCTCCTGCACGCCCATTCATTCCAATGGACGTCTCACCCGCCAAAAACAAAATCGGGTGATTTCACCCGCCTGTAAAACAAAAATGGTTGAGAGCTATGTCATCTACTATACAGAAAATATGCATACCTGAAGTTTGTGTTCATGCATATGGATATGCATGGAGCTGCAAGTAGAAATCTTGAAGACTTGTACAGTATTTGTGGTAGATGCTGCTTGCCAATGATATGACACTTGTACTCAGAGAGATTCAGAGTACATTTGCAGTGCTGATCTATGATGATGCAGTTAGATGTAGAGGTCTTGAATGTGATTGGTGCATGGTCATGTGATTTTTGAGGTAGATCCAATGAGGGAATGGCAGAGAGAGTGTAGTGGAAATGGTAGAAGGGCTGTTCATGTTACGATATGTCCGCGGACATGGCGGTAGTTCCCGGACATCGGGAGTTACATCCGGGGATTTTTGGGTTCAGAAGTCATGCAAATGAGAATAAGCACTGAAAGGGATTGGTCAGGAAAGTTTGGTGGGTGTGTTGTGCCAGGAGAGATTTTCTGAGCTACTCTTTTTGCTGAGAGAACAAAAGATAGCTATGGCTGTGTGTTTCAGAAAACAGATTGTTTGGATTTTAGGAGATTCGTTGATACATTGGTTGAAGGTGCATGCAGAAAGCTGTGGAGTAGCTGTAGATCTTTGATTCCCACATGTGGAAGTACACTGGCATGGAGTACGTGGAATGAAGTGGTTGGACTTGCTACCTCTCTGTGCTACTTTGGAGACAGAGCAACATCCAGACATAATTGTAATTCATTGTGGAGGGAACAGTTTAGGGCATGTGACTGGAATTTTTTTGCAATTTGCTGTGAAAGAAGGACTGAGGAAGGTTATGGACATGTTTCCTAATTCTCAAGTGATATTTTCACGGATTGCGCAGAGACAAATGTGGCTTCGTTCTTCTTCATTTGGTCCACAAGTGGAAAAAGCAAGGCGCAATGTTAATAAGGCTGTTTGTGGCTTTCTAAGAGATTTTGGCATGTCTTCTTTTCACAATGAAAATATTATGTTTTGTAGTACATACATTTTTTGCAGAGATGGAGTCCATCTTACTTATGCTGGCAATCAGATTTTTCTGAGAAATGTACAAAATGCATTGCGACCTTTTTTGGAATTAAAACAACGATTTTGAAGTAGATGTTAAGCATTTACAATTTTTGACTTACAAACACCACCCAAAGGCTCTTTTCAGAGCCACCACTTCTTTCCAGAGAAAATTACAATGTTTGTGATGGAGTAGTAACCCAATTTTTTTAATGTTCGCGAACTGTCCGCGAACTTCTAAAAAATACAAAGAGCCCTGCTTCATTTATTTTCACTTCTATTTTTTAACTGGGAAAGGCGGCTCTGAAAAGAGCCTTATTTTTTTTGATTTTTGTAATTTTGTATTTTTTTTGATTTTTCAGACACGACACACTAGGAGAGGAGGGTAAAGGAGGGTAAAGGGGGGGACACCAACGACAGGGATAAGAAAGGGCGAGCTGAGAGAGGAAGATGTAGAGTGGGTTTTATTTGGGTAGTGAGCAGGTCTTCTCGTGCTCTGAGACGATAGTCTCAAAAGCACTCTGAAGTCGCTCCCCCCTGCAGAGTACTGTGTCACAGTACATACATACAACTGTGACCCTCGAAAGGTAAGGGTCATCAGCATTCTGTATGGCCTGTGAGGCAGCTTGAGAAAGACGCTGTCCCACAGAGGTGGTCCTTGTGGTGACAGGATCAGAAACAGAGGATGAAGTAGAGGAAATCAACCTGCTACGTTCTTCGCAAGGTACAACCCTGCGAATAGCCCCAAAGTGAAATGACCTCAGGTGTCGCTTCAGAGTAGTGGTCCCAAAGCTGTAGTTACCGTGCTTCCCGCGACTGAGTATCATTTTGCACTCATTGCAGGTAACATGGTTCGCACGAGCCTTAGGACCATTCCCATGAATGGTAAATAACCGCCACACCCAAGACTCACGTCTAGTGCGGGTAGTAGGGATTTCCTCTACCTCATTCTCATCATCCTCTTCTTCCTCCTCCGCATCCTCAGTCCTGTTCCCCTCTTCAGGCCCTTGGGAGGTGGTGGTGGTGGAGGGGGTGGTGGTGGTGCTGAAGCAGGCGCAGCACCAAGTGGCAGTTCAGCAGCCAAGGATGCCATGTCGATGATGGTGTAGTCTGCAGGTGGCAGCAAAAATCACTGTGTTCTGAAGAATAGCCAGAAACACAATGGGAATAAGCTCTTGGGCGTGGTCTTTTATAGGGGTGCTTGTGCGCGGTCCGCGGACATGCGCACTGTGCGCGGACAGATCGAATACAAAAAAAGGATCGTAAAGTTTCAAAAGGTATATAGAAACTCAAGATTGCTATGTGGGACTTGTGGCATGGTGAGATTTTATTGAAAAGTATTATGGATTAACTGAAAATGTACTTTTAAATTGTTCGGGGACACGAACAGTGTCCGCATTTCAGGACACACGATGAGCGTGGGCGCGGTCATATGATCTGTTTGCCAACTAGTCTGCGAAGGAAGCGCCTGTCCGCAGGACACCAAGTGCACAGAGATTGGTTAGCGCATGCGCATTGATGTCCTACGGACACTGTTCGGGTTCTGAAGTAATTAAAAGTGCGTCACACGTCAAACGAATATTTCAGGACACCGCGTGTGTTCTTAGAACAGTTTAAACTTGGTAGCGAACAGTAAGGACAGATATAGTGTGCTTCAGGACACGTGTAATTTAGTTTATGTACGAACATTTCAGGACACCAATTGTGTTCTTAGGACAGTTTTAAGTTGATAGCGAACATTACGGACAGATATAGTGTTCTTTAGAACACTTTAATTTTTGTTTCTTTACGAACATTTCAGGACACTACGAGTGTTCTTAGAACATTTTGAACTTGCATGAGAACATTACGGACAGATGTAGTGTCATCGGGACAGTTACATTTTTGTTTCTTTACGAACATTTCCGAACAACCGCGGTGTCCGTGGGCACCTAAATTGGTTTTATTACAAGGAACTGAAAGTAATTACAACACAATATAAAAAAGTAACTTTATTTAACATATATAAACAATTTATGACTGAGAAGGTGGGGCAGAAACAGAAACAAAAACAGGAGAATTAGGGTTTTCAATATTAGTGGGATCAGGTGAAGAAGGGATGGAAATCTCATCAAAACGTTGTGGTCCATGGAGAGAGTTTGGGGATAAATGAATGGGATATGGTGAGGGGGGACAAGTACAGGTGGGACAATGGTATGTTGTTGGTGGTTTTAGGTGATCTTCCACAAAGTTCTTTAAATCCATAAAATTTGCCATAAGTTGGTCCATTTTGTGGGTAATGTGTTCAAGAGTGTTATCCACCACTTCTTTTTCTTTGGAAGTTGCAATTTTTGTAGGGTCTGTAAAAAAAGAATGTATATGTTGAATGTATACAAAATAATATTTATCAATTGGTTTATACAGTAAAGTGTGTGCCATTAGGTGGACTATCTTCTAACATTTCGTCTCGTGGGAAATGGTCCTCTAGCCAGTCCAGAGTACTACACATTTCTGTGAGAAAACAAAGAAGTAATATGTTTTTTTTTTTCTAATATAGAAAGTTTATAAATATATGAGTAAAAAGAAGTGCACTTACTATGTCTGGTGAGATATGTAATCAGTAGTGTATACGTCTGGTCTTGCTGTTGGTTGTGGAGCGTCTGTGAGGTAATTATGGTGGAAGCCACTTTATCTTCTTTTGGTATATTCCATTTTAAAACATATTGGGGCCGATTCATAGAATTCAGCGCACAAGTGGCGCACGCGGCTGGCGCACAGTGTGCGCGTGCAAATCCCTGCGCCAGCCGCGTGCGCTAAAATCCATTTCTGCGCACAGCGTATTCATGGATACCAGCCACCAAAACCAGCCGTGGCGCACAGTTGCGCAGCGACCCTGCAGCAGCGCCAGTTACGCCTCCAAGAAAGCCTCTCGCGCAGGGAAAAGCCATCAAAATCCCCAACCGAGCGCAAAGGGCAGCAGCAAACGCAGAGCTGGGAGCGTGTATTCCAGGGGTGTGCGGGTGTTTCCATACGCGACTGGGCTGGGTACGTGTATTTCAGGGGTGCGCGAGAAAGTCTACACGCGATTGGCCTGGGTACGTGGATTTCAGGGGTGCGCGAGAAAGTCTACACGCGATTGGCCTGGGTACGTGGATTTCAGGGGTGCGCGAGAAAGTCTACACGCGATTGGCCTGGGTACGTGGATTTCAGGGGTGCGCGAGAAAGTCTACACGCGATTGGCCTGGGTACGTGGATTTCAGGGGTGCGCGAGAAAGTCTACACGCGATTGGCCTGGGTACGTGGATTTCAGGGGTGCGCGAGAAAGTCTACACGCGATTGGCCTGGGTACGTGGATTTCAGGGGTGCGCGAGAAAGTCTACACGCGATTGGCCTGGGTACGTGGATTTCAGGGGTGCGCGAGAAAGACTACACGCGATTGGCCTGGGTACGTGGATTTCAGGGGTGCGCGAGAAAGTCTACACGCGATTGGCCTGGGTACGTGGATTTCAGGGGTGCGCGAGAAAGACTACACGCGATTGGCCTGGGTACGTGGATTTCAGGGGTGCGCGGGTGGTGGGTGTGCGGGAAGTTCAAGACGTGAATTGGCAGTGTGGGTCCTCCCAGGTCTCCCCTCTACCCCCTCCACGACCTCTGCAGGCATCCCACACCACAGGGGACTACCCTGCACCCCATGTCATGTCCCACAGGCAGCCCATCCACCATGGCCATGCCCCCAGCCAAGCCACATGTCCCCTTGCACCCCCACCCCCCAGCACTGTGGGGCACCTGCCAGCAGGCCCCCACCCATGTCCAACTCCTGTTCCCCACCACCCCCACCCCCCAGCACTGTGGGGCACCCTCCACCAGGCCCCCACCCATGTCTCCCAGCACCCCCACCCCCCAGCCACCAGGGGCACCCTCCACCAGGCCCCCACCCATGTCTCCCAGCACCCCCACCCCCCAGCCACCAGGGGCAGCCTCCACCAGGCCCCCACCCATGTCTCCCAGCACCCCCACCCCCCAGCCACCAGGGGCAGCCTCAACCAGGCCCCCACCCATGTCCAGGAACAGAGACTTCCATGCTGTCATGTGTGCAATCTGCACAGGGCTCCCCATGTCACAATCAAACACATGCAACAACCATGCGGTTCACACATTACAGGTCGCACATGCATTACCATGATGTCCCTGCACACATACATGCGTACATGGCCTATGTCACACATGCAGGCAAGTATCAGACAACCAGCACACTGCAACATGCCCTGTCTCACACAGCAATGCTTGGCCACTTACCGCTCAACTCCAGACGGGTCTCCCTCTCAAGGACCTGGCTGTGGAGCGCTGGGTGTGCGCGTTCCAGGACCCTCAACTGGATGGAACTCATGCGGCCCCGGCCCCCCTCCACAAGGCGCCGGGCCTTCATGAGGGTCCTGGACCTCAAGTCCTCCCAGCGCTTCTTGACCTTCTGGATGGTGCGGGTTGCCACCCCCTCCGCGTCCTCTCCCGTCCTTCCCTGTTGGCGCGGGACGTTCTGAAGAGGGCATCATACTGCCCCAGGACATGCTCCACCAGGACACCAACTTCGGTGGCAGTGAAGCTGGTGCCCCTCTGCCCCTCTGCCCCTCTGGCCGGGGGTTGCAACTGGTGTCAGATGTGGATGTGCTCGACATGGCAACCCCAGGGGCAGGAGTGGGTGACCAACTGGGTCCTGGGGCTGGGCTGTGGAGCGATGTCATTTGAGTCGGGACTCTTCTGTACCAGCAGGGGTGGACACAGCAACTGGACCCCTGCAGATGGCTGATGTGCAGGCACCAAATGGCAGGGCACGGTGGCAGCAGGCAGGCAGGCAGGCAGCAGCAGATGGCATGTGGGAGGCTGCTTGGGGCACTGGGGGCCAGTGAATTGGCCTTCTGGGCAGGAGCGTGGTCTTCCGTGTGTTTTCGCGTGGCCAGCTTCATACGGAGTGAATAGGCACGTGAAAAATCTGCACGCTGCGTGTAATGCGCGTAAGCGCGCGTGAAAAACTGCACGTCCGCGTGTAATAGGAGGAAAGGGTCCATGCATAAGCGTGCGCGCGTGAAAAACTGCACGTCCGCGTGTAATGCGCGTAATCAAACGTGAAAAAGTGCACGTCCGCATGTGACGTGACGCGCGCGTGCGTTTCCCTCAGCACGGGTTAAAGGTGAGCGGGCCCAGCTGTTCGCTGTACGTGCCTTTCGTGGAGACCGACGTGTGTTGCTGCTTCCAGTCGTTTCGCGCGCCATCTACTTCACAGCTCTCAAGGACGTATCTCTTCTTTTGGCGGGGGTATTGGCTACGCGTGTTTTTCTGCATCGCGCTAGTCAGACGGTGAGTCGCAAACGCTCCTTTTCCCACTGCGGGTGCCCCTGTGTATCGCACCCATTTTCGATGTCATCGTAGCCTGCGTGTCCCACGCGTACGTGTTATACGTGTTACTGGGTGCCACCGCGTACTGCGGGAGGTTTAATCCACGCACGTAGGCTGCAGGGTTGCGTGCACGGTTTTACTGCAGTTTTGGGGTGCCTGAGCGTTGCGTGACCCGTCAACACATCACCGGGGTCACATACAGCCTTGCAGGTGCAGGGGGGCTGCTAACATCTTGCTTCCCACCCCCTTCACCCCAATTGCCCAGGTCAATTGTGCTGTACACCTCCCATTGGCACCACTCCATCTGTGCCAGCACTATTACATCTGTGCCATGGTAGGGAGGCTACCAAAGGTGAGGGGCGCCTCAGCTGGGCGTCCTCCTCGTGGCGGGCGTGGTCGGGGACGTGGCCGTGGTGACCAGGGAGTAGGGGGACTCCAGGGTGTCCAGGGCAGCCACAGAGGGGGAAGAGGCAGGGGTGCGCCACTTGAGCACAATGTTGTGCCATGTGTTGGTGCAGCCATGCCACCACCCCCTGTGGTTCAGGGGGATGCAGCTCCTGCATCTGGCACTGGCACCCGTATGACCCGGCAGTCCGTTTCATCGACTGCCACGGGCCCAAGGGTAGCGGTAGCTGCAGGTGCAGTTGTGGACACCGCCACCCAGGCTCAGGGTCTGCCAGCGCAGGCTGCGTTGGCACTTGAAGAGCCCTTGGTAGATCTCCAACAGGCCAGGGGGGAAACCATTGGGGCAGGCCGGGCTGCTCAGACCAAGACACGTGTCCCTGGGGCAGTCATGTCATCTGCTGCCCCGAACAGCCGGGTGTTGGCAAGTGCAGGGGCAGATGCACCCAACAGCACCCCGGTTGTGAGTCTGCCAACCAGGACCGTTGCGGTCAATGACCCTGCCACAGCTGATGTTGCTGCGCAGGGTCCATTAGTGGGCACCCAGCTGCCACTGACACAAGTCAGGCCTTTGGTCATCCCTCCACCTGCCACTCCCTCGGCTCAATCCACCCAACCCACTGGCCATACTGGTCAGGGCGGCATTAGCCAGCCAGGGTCTGCGCCACAGTCCAAGAGGAGGAAGGTTGCATCTGCAGCACAGGCTGGGACCCCACACACAGCCACGACCTCCTGCACGTCGAGGAAGAAGCCTTTCTGTAAGCAGGAACTGGACTTCCTCGTGGACTACGTGCGGGGACACAGCCGTGACATGCTAGTGGGTGCCAATAGTCAGACTACGGCTGCCCAACGTGACACCCACTGGAAGCATGTGGCGGAACATGTCAGTTCATTCGGCCATGAGGTGCGCACGGCGCAGGAGTGCAAAAAGCGCTGGAATGACATCAAGCGCAGCACTAAGGCCAAGCGTGCCTCAAATTACAACTTGACTCTGGTGACTGGCGGTGGGCCTGCACCAGAGGAGGAAGAACTCACTCCGCATGAGGCTCTCGTTGCGGAGTTCATACCACCAGAATTGGTCGAAGGTGTGGGAGAGATGCTGGACTTTGATGCCCAGTCCAGTGAGTGTTGATGCGTAGTTGTTGAGGACGTGTGTGTTTCACTTGTGGGATGTGTTGTGCATGATTGCTGCTACATGTGACCTGTACATGGTTCTGATGTGTAAGTAATGCAATGCCACCGTCATGCGTGTCTCCTCTGCCTGCATGCGGGACTCCATGTGGCCATGCTCCCTTGCCCCTCCTCCGCCACTCTGCACCCCAGTTCCACCTTTGCACTGGTCTGCTACATTCTTGCCAATGTGTAGTTTCATGTTCATGTGTCCTGTGTAGATGCTAACATCCAGCTTAGAAACTGCCAGACATATGCTGTGTGGTACAGCCTTAGTACTCGATGCAGGGCATCCCACTTGTACTGTGCATGGGTCAGATGTCCCGCAGGGACATGAGTGCCCCTTCATGCTCCATGTGCATTGCACACATGCCCCTATGTGTCCTTGACTGGATGATCACTGTAATATGAGTCCTTGGTTACATACATTGCCTGCCATATCATCGGCCTCCCCATGTCAACTGTGGCTCAGTCCTGCGTTGCACACATGTTTAGGCTCTGACAATCTGTGTGGCTCACAGGCCTCAGCCTGTTCAATGGCCAATGACTCTGTCCAACTCTTGTCGTGTCTTCTTCACACGTGGCCGGCCTCCGGATCTTCCATCATGTGTCCTGCCCACTGTCCCAGCATCATTTGCAGTGTTGTAATTGAAATCACATTAAGCTGTTGATGCCAGTCAACACTGCTTGTCAATACACAGGTGTATGGTCAGCCTTTTGATACCATGCTAGGCATCCCTGCTTTGGTACTGGGGTGGAGGGGTGCTTGCCTTCTAGACATGGTACACATTGAATACACAATGCACGTGATGTCTGATTTTGACATTGCACTGCCTTCACATTTCCTGGCACACACCATGGAGTGCTTGTACATGTAGGTAGTGAGTGGCGTACACATTTTCTGCACTGCTTAGACCCACTTCCATGCAAACTGCCACCTTTCAACAGGTCTGATCACAGAAGCTATTCTAAGTAGACCCAGCATGCATGCAAGGTCATATGTTGTGTGTCACATGTCTGCCAGATGCCTTTGCTGTCAGTGTGTGTGTGTGTGTTGTGTGCTTCTGACATGTGTACTGACCTTTTCCTCTCTATTTTTCAGGTGATGACGCAATGGATGCAGAGGATGGTGTTGTCATGCCAGACACAGGGTTGGTAAGACCACATCAACCCGGCACTAGTGGGGGTCGTGGGGTGGTAGGCCACGAAAACCCCCAAGTGCTGCAGTCCATCCTGTCTCTGGCTGCCTATGAGTCCAGCCTTGATGACGACTCTGACGTCCATGTTGAGTTGGATGACCATCAAGTCCATGTGTCAGGGGTGAGTGATTCTGATGTGGACACTCCTCTGTCTGCGACCCCTGCACTGAGGGATCAGACAGTCTTGGATCCTCCGCCCGTGGTGGATCGGGACGCAGGGTCACCCTCCACACCAGTCACTGATGTGCCTGGGACATCACGTAGACGGGGGCATGTAGTCGTGCAGCCGCAGGCGGTGCCAACACAGCGAGGACCCCCGGTCCTTGGGTCCCGCAGGGGTCAAGCCCGGCAACGCGGTCGCCGCGCGCAACCGCTGTATACTGAGTGGGAGCAAGACATGACTGCCAATTCAGAACGGCAGGGGGCAGCAATGGAGAACATCGCTGACAGCATGGAGCGTGTGGCCCGATCTGTGCTCCCCCCTGCTAGGCAGGTGCTTCTCCAGCAGCAGGCGGCACGGTCCACGGCCCGCTCACTCAGGCTGGGCATGGCGGCCTCAGACAGGGCACGCCAGGCTGAAATGTCGTCTCTGCGTCAAGCAATTGCTGCTCACGCAGAGGCGCACATGGATGCCCTGAGGGAGGAGTATGCCTCCCTCAGATCCACTCTGGGTGTCCTTATGATGTCCCAGAGGCAGCAGGCAGAGGAGAGGTTTGCACAGCTTGAGCGCACCATCTCGGCTGAGCTACAGGCTTGCCGGGAGGTGCAGCGGTTGTCCAGCCAGGCCTTGCAGGAGGAACTCCGTGTTACACGTGCTACCTTGCAAGAGGAAGCACGTGTATCACGTGAGGTCCTGCATGCAGACCTATGTAACATCGCCACACAGAACCAGGCTCACCTGTCCGGCAGACTTGCTGCCGACGAGGGGCAAGCTGCGGCTAGGCGTGGCCAGGCTACTGTGCCACGTCCTCCTTTTCAGGATGAGCCAGACTCGGACGACCATCTATCTCCCACATAGGTCGTGCTGTGCAGGCGTTGAGCCCATGGAGGTATTTTTTTTTGGCTCAGCATCATCGCATGTGGATGTTGAGCAGCACCCTGTACCTCCCCCCTCCTGGGTGCCTCCCCTCCCCCCCGGGTCGTATGTGGCCATTTTTGATTTTTCTTTTAGTTTAGTTAGTTAAGTTTCTGTTTGATAGTTAGTTTAAATAGGTAATGTAGGTTTTCCATAGTTAGTGTAATTAGTTAATAGTTGAGTTAGTTTAAAATTTGTAGTCTATTGTGCTTACATGTGACAGTGCGGTGCCTTGTGGTTTTTGAAGGCATCCACTGTCTGTTCCAGCTGGGCCCTTCATGGTTGTCTTGTGTATGTGTTTGCTGCTTGGGTTCCTTGACTCACATATGCCACTCCTGCCTCCCTTATCCATGGGCTCGCAAGGATGGTTCGGTGTAACAGAATTTTACACAAGGGCTTTGGACTGTCATATCTGTGGCATGTCTGGTGCTTTTTGACTTGTGTTGACACCCCTAGTGGGGATGATTTAGGTGTAATTGTCCACTGTTCAGCTTTTGCTAGATGGGGCGTGTCATGATTAATGTGGACATTGATTGCTATGCATTGTGTATTATGTTTCATATCTTTCCTGTACACGTGCTTGTTGCAAATCATGCTGTAGATAGTGTTCCACACTTTGGAGGTGAAAGACGGACTGATGGTGTGATTTGTGATGTGACTCTCTGACATGGTCAAGTAATGAGATGCATGATGAGACACACACAGATCACTTTGATGCATTAATCATGTGTTTCATGCACTTTCTGCAGGGGGATGAGGCACCAGAGCACCTTTGCCAGCAGACATGGCCCATTGGACGACGTAATTCCTGACCCGTTTGTTGGTGCCCACATGCACATGTGTGCACATGCAGAGCCACAGTGATTGCAGACCCACATCCTAGAACTGCTGACATGTTCCAAGGAACTCCAGGCAAGGTGAGCATCACAGGGGGGCCACTAGACAGCAAAGCTTGCACCAGGCGAGTTGCACGTGCAGGCTTAGTCACAGCACTGAGGGTGATCTTAGACAAATATTGGTGTTGAAGCACACAATGCAGCTCAGATGTGTTTGTGGACTGATGGCTGTTGATAGTAGGGTTGTCTGGGACACATGCGGGGGCAGTGGCACATACCCTGCGGTACACCAAGGTTCATTGAGGCACTTGTATCAACCATGTAGCCTTCCAAGACATGGAAAGGGGCAGCTCACAGGGACATACAGCAAGGGACATACTCGGGTGCAGTGCATGTCTATTCCACGTACTTCATGATAAATGCACTGGCAACTTTGTTTTGGTCATGGTGGTACGCAACTTGCTCTGTAGTCATGGCTTGCCATATGGGTCTGTCTGCTTACCCAGGGAACATTGCATGTTGTGTGAATTGTGACACATTGGTGTTCCATTTGCCACGCACCCACCAGCGGTTGACTTACTACATTAACTGTGAATGACCCGTCACAGGGGTGATGTTATATATGGGTACGAAGCATGGAGCACAGATTGTCTGTTTGTAGAGTTGTATGTTGTTATGGGGCATGTTTTGTGTTGTGTTTTTGTGTAATTGGCACGTACAGGTTGCTGACTGTGTCTCTCTTTGCAGCATTGCAGTGCTCCTGTAACCGGACCTGAGAGTGCGCAGGCAGGAGGCCAGCACTCAAAACCAGAGCTAAGTGTCTTGTTGTATTTTCTTACAAACTGCCCTGCATAGGCTTGCTGGGGAGTGTACTGATGCATGGATGTATGTGTGGTCCTATTTGGTATGTTTTTTACCCTAATCACCCGTGATCCTATGCAATTTCGAAACCTGTACCCTCTACCCGGTGTTCCTGCTTCCCATGCCTATCCAAGCAATGTTCCCTGACCCTCTTTCCCCACTGGGGTTGCGGATGCCTGTGTAAGCCCCGAACTTGCAGGCGCCAAAACCCTAGAGGGGGTGGTTGGTTCGTACCACTCCTGAGCCTGGACTACAGAAGGCCATGACAATGATGTCCAAGTTTGTTTGGATTGTGCATGTGTTCATGCAGGTTGTACATTTTCGTGCATTCCCTGGTTTCATGTGTCATTCCTACTCCCCTCACCTGCCACGCATTCCAATCATCCAGTGTGTCTACACCTGTCCCGACTGCATATCCCTGAACCTCTTTCCCCACCAGGATCTCAGGGGCCTGTGTGAGTTTGACCTTGCAGGCACCCGGGACATGGTGTGGGTGGTTGTTTCATGAGACTCCAGCGCCTGTACAGGGGATCTGTGACAGTACACATCCATTCATGGTGCATCATCCTATGTCATGTACCACACATGTCTCACATCCTGTCGTGACATTGTTTTGCTGTGCTACCTTGGTTGTTGCATCATTGTGGTAGTACTTGGCCTTTGAGACGTACTGCTATGTCAAGTCATCTACTGGAGGGTGTTTGGGTTCCTTTTCATGCCTTGGATTATGTGATTTTGGAAATGAGTGTGGATTCTGAGGGTTCAGGCATCTCTTTACACACAAGGTGGGAGATGGACACGAAGGGTAAAGGTGATCCTGTGGCCAGGTGGGAATGAGGGTTGGAGGCTCCATGACCCAGGTGCAGTTGTTCAGTGGGTCATGGTCATTTGCGAGGGGGGGGGGGTTGTTGTTGATAGTTGCGTTGCCCTGCAGTGTGATGGGAACTCTGACATTGTAATGTTGTTGTCCTATGTACATGTTGTGTTCTGCTGATCAATGCCTGTTCATGTGTTGTGTTTTCCTTTCAGGTGCGAGGGGATAGTAGTGGTTTGACATGCTGGGGTGTACACATGGTGGATGTTCACATGTGATGTGTAGGGAACACTGATGGTCACTTGAGTGCACATGCATATGTGGAGTGCATGTCCTTGCAGAACCACACACTTGCACTCGGATGCACTCCATGTACTCCCACCCTTGCATATCCACTTGTACACTGTTTGCCTTCTGGTGCCCACTGTGT
Organism: Ambystoma mexicanum; assembly: GCF_040938575.1. Lineage (NCBI taxonomy): Eukaryota > Metazoa > Chordata > Amphibia > Caudata > Ambystomatidae > Ambystoma > Ambystoma mexicanum. The sequence goes on from NC_090927.1 coordinate 372,442,346, forward strand.
CCCGCCAGCACATGTTCTGTGACCGATTATGGTTCGAGTACATGCCTAATTTGATTTTTGATGTAGTCTGTCACTTAGATGTGATGCTCAGGGTGTGCATCACACGCAATGGCTGTTCACTGTGCTGTGCGCTGAGCAGTGTGATGCAGGAGTAGGACATTGCACACATGAGCTGCAGTGTTCATTTTGCAATGCATCATGTGCATATAGCCAGGCATTCATTGTGATGTTACGTCTACGACTGTTGTAATGCATTTGGAATCGACTTATTTTTGGTGGGACATTTTGTTGGTCTGTCATTTCATTGGATTCCGGGTCAGGCATCATTGTCCGATGCCACTGTACATTTAGGACATGGAAATGTGTACCTTATCGTTACTGGGTCGGTGTATGGGTATTGCTTGCCATGTCATGTTGATGTTTGGGAGGGTTTGACTGACATGACAGTGATGGCCATGGCCTGTTTTGCAGGTGTGTGTGATGCACACCTTGCATGTCCAGGTCATCCACTTCTCAGAGCAACTAGCTGGGGGTAGGTTTCTCTCCGCAGCAGGGCCCTCCCCCTCGAACAGACTTCCTGACTTGAACTTGAGGGGAACCATCTCCAGTTCTGGAAGCACCTCAAGACCTTCCTCTTTGCTTCTGCTTACTCTCTGCCTCTCCCTTGCAGAATTGTTCACTGGAACTGCACAGGAGCTGCAACTGGGCCACTCTCACCAACCTCGGTCCCTGGCCCAGCCACTGTCCACTTGCACTGCCACCCTGGCAACCCCTGCACTGCAGTACTGTCTCTCTATCCCTACAGCCCTCCCTTCCCAGCACTCGTCTGCACTTACCTTAGCAGTTGCCACCAGGCGACCTATGTATAATTTTTTGGCCTACTTCCCCTGTACTGGACTCCCCCCCACCCTTGCACTTTTCCCTTCCCCCTACCCCTGCACTTGCACAATCACAATGACACCTGGCCTAGTAGTACCGTTCTCTGTGTTCCCTTGTCCCCCCCCCCTGCCTCATTGTGCCTTGTAATACTTGTGTATGGCTCATGTCATGTCACATGTCATGTGTGCATTTTGGTTGCACAGGATAGCTTGTGTTTAAGTAGCTAGGGATGCAGACGATGTGGCACTTCCATGGCAACTATCTCAGGGTGGTAGGGTTGTGACAGTTGACTGTCACTTTGTCATCATCGATTGTCACCTGGTATGTGCCAGGCCTGTGTGCACTCCGCAGGGGTTGGAGTTTAGGTGAAAAATGTGGCCACAAGCTGGGTCCGGGCTACCTCGCCACGTGCCCTGTCCCCTCCCATGGGCAGCGCCTGTGCCTGTGGTTGGGGATGTGGGGGCACCACCATGTCCACTGGGACGCCCTGCCGTGTTGCAACATTGTGCAGGACACATGCTGCCACAATGATCCTGCACACAACTGCTGGTGCATAGAGTAGTTGCCCACCAGAGCGGTCAAGGGAGCGGAAACGTGACTTGAGCACTCCGAATGTGCGCTCCACTATGCCCCTGGTTGCAATATGGGCTGCGTTGTATCTTACCTGGGGTGGTGTGGTGGGGTTCCGGATTGGCGTCATCATGTGGTTGCTCAGAGGGTAGGCACTGTCCCCTGGGGAGGTGATAATTGTTCAGATTATTAGGGTTGGTATATTTGTCTGTGTGTGACTTGCATGCATGTGCAAGGGCATTTGTACTCACCTAGGAGCCATGTGTCGCCATGCTGCCCAGCTTCCAGGGCCCGGCTCAGGGCGGACATTCTGTATATGAAACTGTCATGGGTGGAGCCAGGGTAGTTTGCATAGACAGAGGTGATGATTCCCTTTGCATCGCATACCACCTGTACATTGATGGAATGCCAGTGCTTGCGGTTTCGGTAGATGTGCTCAGTGGCCCTAGGTGGACGTAGGGCCACATGGGTGCAATCTATGGCACCGAGCACTTTGGGGAAGTGTGCCACCCTGAAAAAATCCAGGACAACGGCCTGCCTTTCTGCGGGTGTTCTGGGCATGTATATGTGCCTGCGGACTGAGGGGCGCGCTGTCATGATTGCCAGTACCTGGTGTAGGCAGCGTGACTGCGTGGCCTGTGAGACCCCCCCCACTATGGCAGTGGTCCGCTGAAACGACCCAGTGGCCAAGAAATGCAAGACATTGAGCAGCTTCTCCAAGGGGCTCAATGCTTGGGAGCAAAGGGTGGGGGATGTGAGGTCATCTTCCCACTCCCTGACCAGGTCTAGGATGATATGGGGTGGAAACCTATACCTGCCGTAGACCTGGTCGTCAGGCATCCCAAAAAGGCCTGTCCGTGGTGCAAAAATGCGTGCCCTGGCTATTCTCCTCCTCCTGCGGTGTCCCACAATCACTGCAGCAACAAATGGGGCATTCATCGTCGCTGTATATACGCGTTTGTTGTTTGCGCGCACTTTTATGCTGTGCGCGGGCGCGGGACGCCTCCGTGTGGGCGGACTCGTTGGTTTCCCGTATTCGGGTGTCATCGCGTGTGATCGGAGGGGAGCGAGCGTACACGCGATTGGCCTGTGTACGTGTGTTTCGGGGTGCGCGGGTAGTTCCACACGCGATTGGCCTGGGTACGTGTGTTTCGGGGTGCGCGGGTAGTTCCACACGCGATTGGCCGGGGTACGTGTGTTCCGGGGTCCCGTGAACTTTCACACGCGATTGGTTGGGATCCACGTGTGTACTGTCATCACGTGCAATGAGGGATACTCCCTCGCACGTCACGTCACAGACGCGCTCACGCGCTGAGGGCCTTTGGTCCAATGAAAATGCGTATGCGTGCAGACGCGCTTACGCGCTAAGGGCCTTTCCTCGAATTACACGCTGACGTGCAGAATTTTCACGTGCCAAATCACTCCGTATCAAGCTGGCCACGCGTAAGCACACGGAAGACCACGCTCCTGCCCAGAAGGCCGAACTACTGCCCCCCAGATCCCCGAGCACGCTCCCACCTGCCATCTGCTGCTGCCTGACTGCCTGCTGCCCACGTGCCCTGCCATTTGCTGCCTGCACATCAGCCAGGGGTGCTGTTGGTGTGACCACCCCTGCTGGAACCAAAGACTCCCGACTGGGATTCCATCGCTCCACAGCCCAGCCCCAGGACCCAGTTGCCCACCCACTCCTGCCTCTGGGGTTGTCATGTCGGGGCAAACTCCATCTGTGACCACTGACAACCCCCGGCCAGAGAGGCAGAGGGGCACCAGCTTCAGTGCCACCGAAGTTGGTGTCCTGGTGGAGCAAGTCCTGGGGCAGTATGATGCCCTCTTCGGAAGTTGCCGCGCCGACAAGGAAGGACGGACTCGGATCTGGACTGACATCGTGACTGCCATCAACGCGGAGGGGGTGGCAGTCCGCGACTTCCAACATGTCAAGAAGCGCTGGGAGGACTTCAGGTCCAGGACCCTGACCAAGGCCCGGCGCCTCTTGAAGGCAGCGGATGCCAAGGGGCGCCGGGGCCACTTGTCGGAAGAACAGATGAGGGTCCTGGAACACATATCCCCAGCGCTCCACGTCCAGGTCCTTGAGAGGCAGACCCGTCTGGAGTCGAGCGGTGAGTGTACATGCATCCTGATTGTGAGCAGTGCGTGTGGTGATTGTTCAGTAGTGTGCAGGTTGCACATCTGTTTGTATGGGGTCGAGTATGGGTGCGGGTGTACAGGGCCGTGGGGCTGACACATGCGAGGGCTGTAATGTGTGAGACATGGATGGTGCCTGTGTGTGTGGGCTTGCATGCCAAATGCAGTTGTGTGGGCACACAAGTTTGTATGAATGTGTATGTGAGTAGACATGTCCGTGATGTCACGCATGTATGTTGTTTTCAGCTGATTGTATCAGCGCTGTGTACATGTGCATGTGTGTGTATTTGACAAGGGTGCAACAGTGATGCAACATGGATGCATGTGACAGCGGTATGTGGAAGCCTGATTGGCAGATGTGACATGGATGCCCGTCTGATCACTGCGACACTTAGCAGAGGTGTACACATGCATGCAAGTGTGGTGGTTGGTGTGTACATGTGTGGTGCACTTCCTGTGTTGCATGTGATGTCTGGCTCACCTTTGGCTGCTGATGCTGTTGTATGTGTATGGATGGTGTTGGCAGTTGCAACATGGCTGTGGTATGGCTCGTGTGTGCAAGTTGTAATGACATGTGTGTTGGGGATTGTGATGACATGTCTGAGGTTTGCCAATGCCACTCATGTACAACTGTCATGTGTGTATGTGTCCATTGTACAGTGCCCTGATGCCTGTGTTTTTTTTCTCCCTGTCTGCAGCGTCAACTGATGAAGAGGGCGGAGAAGGTGCTGTGGAGCACAGCGGCGGGGATCCCACCGCCAGCCGGAGACGCAAGGCCCGGCTCCCCTCCCAGGTTGTCATCTCGTCGGGGAGTGAGGAGTCCGGTGCCGCGTCCCAGGCCGCAGCTGCCGGGGGGAGGTCCAAGAGGCGGAGGTTGCAGTTGGACTCCTCGGCAGCAGAAGGGGCAGCTGGGACCCCACAGGGCCCAACGGGGGAAGATGGCACAGAGTCATCCAGGTTGGTGGGGGGTTTGGTGGAGGAGGAGGCACCGGAGACGGGGTCTGGGGGTGGGGATCCCACTGGTGCTAGTGGTGCAGTGCAGGACCAGGGACAGGAGGCAGCACAGGCCGCCGCGGAGGTGCCTGTGTGCAATCCTGTCCCTGATCCTGTCCCTGCATCATCTTGCACCAGCAGGGATGCCCATGTCCAGACCAGTTTTCAGGCAGGGGATGAGCTGACGTCAACTGGCCTTCCTCTGCCTGCGGACGTGGCTATCCAGGCCCGGGTTGAGCCTGTCCTGGCTGGAGTGGCATTGCGTCAACGGGCCATGCGAGGTGACCTGCAGTCTTTTCATGAAGAGACTGCACATCATCTCGAATGGCTCGTTGACCACGTCAGCCTGCTGGGACAGGTCACCCAGGCCGGATTCCTCCGTCTGATGGGGCTTGCCACGACCCCCTCCTCAGCTGGACCCCCTACGCGCCAGTCGTCCTCTGTGCCATCTTCCCACCCATCAGTCACCTGGGTGCCCTGTGGAGCTGCCTCTGACGGTGCGGCCAGGCTGGTGGAGGAGGCATCCCTGCCGCAGTCGGGAGTCGGACGTCCAGCAGGGGTGGCCACGTCAACGACTGCACCCCAGCCGGCGGAGGATGTGCAGGCAGCAGGAGGCAGTGCAGGGGCAGAGGCACAGCAGCAGCAGCACCATGGTGGGAGCCATGAAGGCTCGGGGCCTTCGACATCGGAGGGGCAGGCATCGGCCGGAGGGCAGGAGGACCCAGGACAAAAAGTGTCTTCCGTGTGGCAGCGGTTGGGCCACGCCATAGATGCGGAGCGGCAGCGGGCGGAAGAGGCACGGCTCTCAATGGTCAGGGCGGAGAACTCCATGCAGAGGGCCCTGAGGCGGGTCGAGTGCCTCGAGGCAATCCGCAGGGCTTTGGAGGTGGACACGTCGACGGCCCTGCGGACCCTCGGGGCCATGGAGGAGGACCGCCTCCGGGACATTGAGGAGGAGTTTGATGATGCCCTGGCCCGGCACATCCAGAAGTGAGCCGTGGAACTAGCCCGCTGCCCTTGTACATAGTTATGTAGGTAGTGTTAAGTTTCATTTTTGTTTTTATTTCATTTGGACCTTTTGGACATTGGCCACATTTTTGTATATAGTTTTTTTCATTAGTTAGTGTAGTTAGTTAGGTTTCCTTTATTTTGTTGGGATGATGGACCCTGGCTTCTTGCATTGTACATAGTTGTGGACTTGTACATACTTTCTTTTTTAACATTATCCATGGATCAATGGCTTATAATTTTTTTTTCACATTGGATTTTGTTTGGTGGACATTGACTTTGTACTACATTACTTTGGATTTCTATATTCTTTAATTTTTTTTTTATTTTGAACGGACATGCTTCTTTTCATTTTTTTCCATTCACATTTCTGTTTCTTCATTTTTGTTTCTATTCATCTTTCCTTTAATACATTATTTATTTGTTGCACTTCAATGTGTGGTGTCTCATTGTTTTCATGCATTTCATGTTATGTGTTTAGAGAATCACTGACACCCATTGGGTGTATGTGAGGGACATGTGTTTGTTTTGGAACTTGCAATTGGTGTTCTGTGATGTAATTGCAGAATATGAGTGGGTGGATGCAATACTCGGGTGGGTGTTTTGCATTTGGGGGCTGACCATAGAGACCAGGGATCTGGACTGTGATGACATGTTGGGTGGGGAACATGAGTTGGACATGGGTGGGGGCCTGCTGGAGGCTGCCCCTGGTGGCTGGGGGGTGGGGGTGGTGGGAGACATGGGTGGGGGCCTGGTGGAGGGTTCCCCTGGATGCTGCGGGGTGGGGGTGCAGGGGGACATGTGTGGGGGCCTGGTGGAGGGTGCCCCTGCACTGCTGGGGGTTGGGGGTGGTGGGAGACATGTGTGGGGGCCTGGTGGAGGGTGCCCTGCACTGCTGGTGGGTGGGGGTGATGGGTGACATGAGTGGGGGTTTGGTGGAGGGTGCCCCTGGATGCTGGGAGGTGAGGGTGCAGGGGGACATGTGTGGGGGCCTGGTGGAGGGTGCCCCTGCACTGCTGGGGGGTGGGGGGGGTGGGAGACATGTGTGGGTGCCAGGTGGAGGGTGCCCCTGGATGCTAGGGGGTGGGGGTGCAGGGGGACATGAGTGGGGGCCTGGTGGAGGGTGCCCCTGGATGCTGGGGGGGGTGGTGGGAGACATGAGTGGGGGCCTGGTGGAGGGTGCCCCTGGATGCTAGGGGGTGGGGGTGCAGGGGGACATGAGTGGGGGCCTGTTTGAGGCTGCCCCTGCACTGGTGGGGGGTGGGGGTGGGGGGAGACATGGGTGGGGGCCTGCTGGAGGCTGCCCCTGGTGGCTGGGGGTGCAGGGGGACATGCGTTGGTGGGCAGTAGTGCTAGTTGATATGTGGGTTGGCTGGTGGGCATGGCCATGGTGGATGGGGTGCCTGCAGGACATGTGCTGTGTAGGCCCCTGTGGTGTGAGCCACCTGCAGGGGCCGTGGAGGGTGTAGAGGGTACACCTGGGAGGACCCACATGTGCAATTCACGTGTGCTGCTCCCCGCGCACCCCCGGAATACACGTACCCCGCTCAATCGCGTGTGGAACTTCCCGCGCACCCCTGAAATCCACGTACCCGGCCAAATCGCGTGTGGAACTTCCCGCGCACCCCTGGAATCCACGTACCCGGCCAACTCGCGTGTGGAACTTCCCGCGCACCCCTGGAATCCACGTACCCGGCCAAATCGCGTGTGTCACTTCCCGCGCACCCCCGAAATACACGTACCCCGCTCAATCGCGTGTGGAACTTCCCGCGCACCCCTGAAATCCACGTACCCGGCCAACTCGCGTGTGGAACTTCCCGCGCACCCCTGAAATCCACGTACCCGGCCAACTCGCGTGTGGAACTTCCCGCGCACCCCTGAAATCCACGTACCCGGCCAAATCGCGTGTGGAACTTCCCGCGCACCCCTGGAATCCACGTACCCGGCCAAATCGCGTGTGGAACTTCCCGCGCACTCCTGAAATCCACGTACCCGGCCAAATCGCGTGTGGAACTTCCCGCGCACCCCTGGAATCCACGTACCCGGCCAAATCGCGTGTGTCACTTCCCGCGCACCCCCGAAATACACGTACCCCGCTCAATCGCGTGTGGAACTTCCCGCGCACCCCTGAAATCCACGTACCCGGCCAACTCGCGTGTGGAACTTCCCGCGCACCCCTGAAATCCACGTACCCGGCCAAATCGCGTGTGGAACTTCCCGCGCACCCCTGGAATCCACGTACCCGGCCAAATCGCGTGTGGAACTTCCCGCGCACCCCCGAAATACACGTACCCGGCCAAATCGCGTGTGGAACTTCCCGCGCACCCCTGGAATCCACGTACCCGGCCAAATCGCGTGTGGAACTTCCCGCGCACCCCTGGAATCCACGTACCCGGCCAAATCGCATGTGGAACTTCCCGCGCACCCCCGAAATACACGTACCCGGCCAAATCGCGTGTGGAACTTCCCGCGCACCCCCGTAATACACGTACCCCGCTCAATCGCGTGTGGAACTTCCCGCGCACCCCTGAAATCCACGTACCCGGACAACTCGCGTGTGGAACTTCCCGCGCACCCCTGAAATCCACGTACCCGGCCAACTCGCGTGTGGAACTTCCCGCGCACCCCTGAAATCCACGTACCCGGCCAAATCGCGTGTGGAACTTCCCGCGCACCCCTGGAATCCACGTACCCGGCCAAATCGCGTGTGGAACTTCCCGCGCACTCCTGAAATCCACGTACCCGGCCAAATCGCGTGTGGAACTTCCCGCGCACCCCTGGAATCCACGTACCCGGCCAAATCGCGTGTGTCACTTCCCGCGCACCCCCGAAATACACGTACCCCGCTCAATCGCGTGTGGAACTTCCCGCGCACCCCTGAAATCCACGTACCCGGCCAACTCGCGTGTGGAACTTCCCGCGCACCCCTGAAATCCACGTACCCGGCCAAATCGCGTGTGGAACTTCCCGCGCACCCCTGGAATCCACGTACCCGGCCAAATCGCGTGTGGAACTTCCCGCGCACCCCCGAAATACACGTACCCGGCCAAATCGCGTGTGGAACTTCCCGCGCACCCCTGGAATCCACGTACCCGGCCAAATCGCGTGTGGAACTTCCCGCGCACCCCTGGAATCCACGTACCCGGCCAAATCGCGTGTGGAACTTCCCACGCACCCCCGAAATACACGTACCCGGCCAAATCACGTGTGGAACTTCCCGCGCACCCCCGTAATACACGTACCCCGCTCATTCGCGTGTGTAACTTCCCGCGCACCCCCGGAATACACGTACCCCGCTCAATCGCGTGTGTCACTTCCCGCACACACCCGGAATACACGTACCCCGCTCAATCGCGTATTCTACTTCCCGCGGCGCCACTTTTTTGATGCGCTGGGACTCTACCGCCTGCCTTCGTGTGGCGGACGTGTTTCAGCTTGTGCGCGGCTTTGGCTGTGCGTGGGTTTGCCCTATTCCATTCCATGAATACGTGTGGTTCGTGTGCGTGTGGGCGTTACCTCTGCTTCCGTGCAGTGCATCCCCAGTTACGCCCTTATTTTCGCGTGTTGTTCCCCATTCCGCGCGTTACGCCCCATGTCCCGCCCACTTTCTGCTGTGTGCGCTGAGGTTGTGCGCTTTCACTGTGCGCGTCGCGCACCGTCGCGCACGCCTTTCGCGATGTTGCAGTGACTTGTGCGCCATGCACGGGTTTGGCGCACATCCCGCGGTGAACACGCGCAGGGACTTCCATGAATCGCACGCGTGCGCGTGCGCCTGTTTTTTTCCGCTTGCGCATGCTTGCGCATGCTTGCGCCTAGATTTTCGGCGCACGTTGGTTCCATGAATCGGCCCCATTGTATTTACATGAATGGTTAGTGTGTTACATATATGGGTAACATTTGTTAAGTATTACTACATATACTTTGTATGTGTGCTGCTTTGTGAATTTGTTAAATGTTCCTATGTTATGATATAACTATTACACATACCTCCCCAGAGTTTTTAGGTGGTGGTACTGTTCTCCGAACATGTCCGCGAACATTAAATAAGTTCGCGGACATCAAGTTCATAAGAAGAGATCTAGTCAGTTCCATATGACATGTATATAAAGTCAAACTCATTATTGTTAAGTTGTGCTACTAAAAAACTATGAAAGTCAGTGAAAAAACTTTGTTAAAGGGACGTTATGGTTAATTTGCGCTACTAAAAACCTATGAAATTCAGTGAAAAAAACTTTGTTAAAGGGATGTTATGGTTAAGTTGCACTACTAAAAACCTATGAAATTCTGTGAAAAAACTTTGTTAAAGGGATGTTATGGTTCCAAGTAAAACCGAAAAACCCTTGAAATTCGGCAGTTATGGTAAGCTAAGCAACCATAACTCGCGCCGCCACCGTGCACTGCTAAGACTAACACCCAGGACATCAAAGATGACATCACAAATGTCATTGATGACATCACTGATGACATCACATGTGTATGTACTTCTCATGAAATATGTGTAGAAGGGATTCTTATTATGTTGTGAAAAAAGTGTCAAGAATCATTGCAAGAAATATACCCTAATAAGTGCATTGAACGATGCATTGATATAAATAGCATCCTATTATGGGGTTCTATCTAGTATACTAAGCTACTCATACAGAAACATAACATTGTGTGCAGCGTACAAGATGAAGGTATGATATTGGTAATGTTAATATGTTGAATAATGAAATGATAATTGTTTTCTTAATAGATTTTTGTGTACTGTGAAATATGTAATAAGTAGCTAATAAAACCCATGTATTACATAATTGCATTACTATAGACAAAATACAAAGACACAAGAACACATACCAATATGGGTATATACAGGGAAAGTGAAGTTAGCAAAAAAGCACAAGTAGTAGCAGAAACAACTCATAACTTAACTGATTAGTTTCATGCAAATAAATGATTGCTCTGTTTCAAAGCTGCTATTTACCCGATGTATATGTATCACTTGATGTGATTGGACCCACAGGGAAAGTACAGCCATAAAAAAAAACAACAGAACTGTCAGAAAGTGCTCATAAGTCTAGTGATTATCTTTATGCACAAAAAGGATTGCTGTCTTTCAAGCTTGTGTTTTCCCATATGTATATGTTTCATATGATGTGACTGTACTCTAAGGGAATTACTGTAAGAACCTACTAGAAGGATACGTCTACAAATAAAATATAATTCTTAGTTCTGACTGTTACTGAAGAAAACCATGTGGCCTAGATATGTCAGCAAAAGAAAAAATAGTGAGCCAGACATGTGATGTCATCAGTGATGTCATCAATGACATTTGTGATGTCATCTTTGATATCCTGGGTGTTAGTCTTAGCAGTGCACGGTGGCGGCGCGAGTTATGGTTGCTTAGCTTACCATAACTGCCGAATTTCAAGGGTTTTTCGGTTTTACTTGGAACCATAACGTCCCTTTAACAAAGTTTTTTCAAAGAATTTCATAGGTTTTTAGTAGCGCAACTTAACCATAACGTCCCTTTAACAACGTTTTTTTCACTGAATTTCATAGGTTTTTAGTAGCGCAACTTAACCATAACGTCCCTTTAACAAAGTTTTTTCACTGAATATATATATATACATATATATATATATATACATTTAAATAATAACACTTTGTACTTGAATGTACTTATTCAAAGAATGGCAAATACATGTGGTACCACGCAATACCTAAATTCAGTAAGAGATGCACTAAATGCAGACAGTTTTAAATAGGCATGTGCGTTCTTAAGTGAGGTGTATCAGGACATAATAGGGAAGAAAGGCAGGTTAGTTGTGAACAGTGGCAGAATGCTTTCTTTAGACTAGATATACAATTCTGTGTGAAGATCCCCCCACCTGGTCAATCTATAATGGAATATTTAGGGAGTAACTTATCTTGCCTTTTACAGTCCAGTCCAATAATGTTCAATAACCTTCTGCTTTCTTTAAAAGGTTCTACCACCAGAAAGTACCTGAGAGGCCACAGGAGAACATAATTCAAGACGAATCTGGGACCCCTGGATGACTCCTGAGGCTAGAAGATGCTCTTCCTCGTCAAAGTACCTTTGGTGCCTTGGCAGAAGAAGCGGCAGAGTTTCTCATTTTCACTCAACGATTCCCTGCAAGGATGGACCCCCTTCGAAGAATGACCCACTGGGATGGCGAGTCCATGAGAAAAATGGAACCAAATTCTATCTGAAGTGCAGCAGGTTTGCTCTTTTTGATGCTCTCCTTTGGTCGACGATTTCGCTGACTGTAGAAGTCCTGTGAAGATGAAACTTGCTGAGGGCTTTTTATAGGCTTGGCAGATGAGAGTAAGACCCCTGGGACACTTCGATGACCTCTGTCAGCGACGGGTGCAGAGGTCACATTTGGTGTTGGGTTTCGGAATATTGCGGTTTTATGTCTTTCAGTTTGTTGGTGCTGCAATCGCTGTCCGGACCTCAGGACAGCTTCTGGTGAAGTGACCTAGACTCGACCACTGGAGTGGACCCCAGATCGTCACCTATTCTGGACCCTTGGGACATCGTCGTCAGCTTCTGGTAGTGGGAAACCCAGACCTTCCTCTGCACTCGGCGGCTCTTAGCATTTTCTTACGCAGTTTAGAACTTTTTCAACTCTGGGTGTCCAGCAGAACTATGCCACGGTACCCCCTCTTCTGGGTGGTAGACAGCGACGGCTTCCATCGGGAACAAAACGCACCCCCTGGACCCTGGATGACACCAAAGGCCATTTTTCTGACTCGAGATGTGTGGGCTTTCCTCTTTAGGACTCATGAAGACACCTTCTTCAAACGGCAGGCACACAGGACTGGCTTCCAGGTTACTTTGGATGAAGAGTAGCAGTTTGCATGATGGTCCCTCGTAGCTCGGGGAGAGGTCTTCTTTGCAGGTCCTCTCTGGATCAGTCCTTGGAAGGACTTGGCACCTTTTAGATTACACAATGAAATTGCAGCAGCAGACTTCTCCTTCAGCTGGGCTTCAAAGAACAGCTTCTTCTTGCTTCAGCTTCGACCTCAGCATCTGAACAAATTGGTGAGTGCGAGGTCCCCAGATATACACATCTGTTCTGCATTCACTCTGGCTGAACCAGGCTCACTCAGCCAATTACACAAAAGGGCATACATGCAGGCAATCAGCCAATTAGGCTCAAAGGCATGCAGGCCATTCACTACACCCAGAACATAAAATGTGGATTGGGGTAAGCACCCAGGCTTTCAGCACACTACACTGCATTCATGTCAGTTTCAGTCAAGGCTGTCTCATTCATAGCATCACACACACAGAAACCAGATACCCACAACACAGAATGTGAGTTCACTTCAGACTCCATTCATACAGATTCCACCCCTAGGGTGTACCCACAACACACATCCTCTGCTATGGCTCCAGTCAGTCTGACAGGAGGAAGACTGAGAGCCTTATTAGGTATTTCCACCCATCAGTCACTCAGCAGGAAGGGACGGAGTCAGGGCTTCTAACAACTAACAATGCAAAAGGTAATAGAAAAAAACAGGGGCCATCTTGCCTTCCTACAGGAATCCATTAATTGCCATGGCAGGGCCTCAGTGTCCTAAAATGTGACAAAAACATAATTGATGTGATTAGCTAAGCATAAGCCTGGATGGACCCCTCTCTTTGGTCCAGAATTTTCTTGCATCATGCAAAACTTGCTGTTCTATGTCCTGTCTGTCTGAGAGCACCCTGAGGCCTTCGGGCGAGAGGCTTTATATAAAAAATACTTTAGATAGATGGATAGAAAATGGCAAATATTCATATCTACTGCCAGTCAGTATATAGCTGCCACCAGCCCACACCCTGTTCTATGGGCAACACACAGGTGCCCAAAAACACACAACTCTGCAACAAATCATGGGTCGTGCCACACTCTGGGCCGGCCTAGATTATCACGCTTGCACAATGCACATGAAACGTGCTGCTGAATGGGTATGCCATGCACTGTACTAAGAGAAAGCTATAAATAAGTGTTTTCATGCAATATACAACACACTTTCTGAGAACAATTGGCTAAAAAGCCAGAGTGTTTGCAATTGTTTTGTAGGGTAACACTAATCCAATCCATGCAAGTCACCAAGACTGCACAGGAACATTAATGCTTGGTTATTAAAAATGCCATGCCACATTGAAAACATGTCCCACTGGCTGTACAATGTAGACCAGTGTAGACACATAATACCATTACAGTAAAGCATGCCAGGTCACATTTAGACATACCTAGACTGGTTGCACCAAAATGCCAGTCAAAGCAATAACACTCATCAAGAATAGAGCACACATTCAAGTCTGGGTCTCTGCAGCGTTTAACAACACGGCCAAACTCTTTAAAATCTGCAAGGAACTGGTCAATCATGTATCTACCTCTTTTGTACCCTCCCAGGCCTTCTGTATGGCTCTGCCACTCACTTCTCCGCTAAAACTCAGGACATCCTGTCCTCTATCTCCTCTTCCTCTTCCTCTTTCTCTCCCTCTTCCTCTCTCGGCCCTCCTTTGGCCATCTCTACCTCTCCTCCTCCTTTCTCCTCTTTCTTTCTGACAACACCTGACAAGGTTTCTAGACAAGTCTGACCTATGAAAGTGTCGTCCAAACAGGTGCTCCCCTGCTCCTCCAAAACCATCAAGGAACATATTGACACCCTCGCTTCAGCCTTAGCTGAGATCTGTAATCACTCTTTAACCATTGGAATGTTCCCCTCTCTCTTTAAGCACTCCCTTGTGCATCCACTCTTCAAGAAGCAATCTGCCGATCCTACCAGACCAGCAAACTATTGTGCAATCTCCATCACCCCTTTCCTGGGCAAACTCTGGAAAAGGTTGCCCTCTCCCAGCTTAATCTCCACACTGAATCTGTTGTCTACATTACCATCAGTCAGGCGCCAGAGCTTTCAGAGGCTGCGCTCCTGAACACCTGTGAAGATCTGCCCTCTAACCTTGATTCCAGAATTCCTTCTGGCCTACCTACCCTTCTCAAACTTGAGCGGACCACCTGAAGTTTCAGAAGCAGTTCAAAACTTTACTCTTCTCCTCTGCTTTCTCTCTTTCCCTCCCCTGCTGACATACCTGACCTACCCGTCTGCTGTACTTACTGGTTGCTTGGCTAACCTCAAAGTCTCACTGAATCCAGGCTCTTTCTTGATCAGTCACCCTTGCACTGCATCCGGGCCTACCATGTACTTAGGGGCTGTAACTGTAACCCTACTGTCCCTTGTTTTCCCTGCACTACCCAGAGCCACACTGTTCTGGCTGCACTTACTCAGAGCATTACAGCCCTGCTTTCTCCTCCCCTCTTCCATGCACTTCCCCCTCCCTTTGCCCTTGCATTTCTCATTCTCGCACTTACATGATCTGAATGACACAAGGCGTAGTAAGATTTTGTTTGTCTTGCCTCCCTCTATCTTCCCTCCCTTATCTTGTCGCGCCTAGAAACACTTGTGTACAAGCATTTTAAAAATGACTTATATCATATCATGTCATTTCATCCCAGATGCCCCGAAAAATTTACAATGCAGCGTAAGAAATGGCTAGACAGGCAGCACCCAAAAGCCAGTCTAGCCAGGTAATTACACTTAGCAGGACGGCTTTATCAAAAACGCACAGTTGAAACAAAGTCATACTAAACTGAGGAATGACTAGACTGGCTGCACCAAAATGCCTATCTAGCCACTAATACCACATATCATGCCTGCTTAGCCTGGACATGGACAACCATTATGGTTTATCACACAATCCCGCCCCCCTCTCCCTTCTACCACCTACCCCAAACTCCAAAATCAGCTCTTTGGCCCAGAATTAGCTTCACGTCCTTCTTCCTTGTCCCAGAGCTTACATATGATATAATATGATATGATATGACAATTATTTATAACGCGCTTAATAACCAGAGGTTTCTAAGCACGGACCCAGGGATCGAACCTGTGTTGCTCTGTGCCATCTTGCTTCCAAGGTGAGCACTTTGCCCCTGAGCTATCCACCCAAGACTCCTACATGGCTACACGACAAGAGGTAAGCAGCCCGTTAGTTTACAATACCTTTGGTTCAGAGAAAGTGGTTCCAGCTGGCTTATGTTCCTGTGTAGGTCTGCAGATCCTGCTGTTCCTGGGCCTCAGTCATCGGGACAAGAGGGAGGATGTCTGTGGGCTCCTGCACTACGAATGGAAGGTCAGCAGCAGCAACTTCAGATCAGTGGCCCTTCACGGTTTCAGCTCCTCGCTTCTCTCGCAAATAGCACCACTGCGGTTCTTGGATACCACTCTGGACTTTCCTCGCATCTGGGGTCCAGCACTCTGTTGAGGTGGCTCAGGCTTGGTCAGTCCTGCTTCCTGGGAGTCCATAGGATCTTCCTGGAGCTCGGGTCCAACTTAAAGACACTCACTCGATTCCGGTGTTCCTCTCCCTGGCACTCGGTTCCTGCAGCAGCAATGGAAGTTTAGCCAGCTCCGCGAGCATGAGCAGATGGTTCCACCAACCCAAGGGGAGGAGTCATCTTTTTTCAGGTCTTCTCTAGTCGAGGCAAATTCGGAACTTCAGCACAGCATCAGGGCTTCACTGGGCAAAACAACGGTCCAGGAGGCTCCTTGCCTTATAGGTAAGTACTGCGATGAGGAAGAGTGGAACTAGGAGTAATGAAGATTACAGGTAGCTAAGTCAGGCATTACCTCCATGTACCTCTACTTCATACACAAGTACTGCCTCATACACAAGTTCAGTGACTAGGAGGAATAGGGCTAGGAGTAAGGAGGAATTAAACACAAGTAGTGGAATAACATCATTGAGTTGACAGGGCTTCAGGACTCCCCTCAGCCCCCCCCCCCTGAAATATTGGGCAATATTGACCTGACTGACCTTCAGAGCAGTTGCTGGAGAGAACAGGACACAGATGTTAAACGGCACCTGGGTTTCGCTGTTAACAAGGGCCCAGCAATTACTACCTTACAGCATGTCACTGTTAGTACCTGCATTCAAATTCCAAATTCTTTAGGCAATTTAAATTGTGATGTGGATTTATTACTTGCATGCCAGGGGAGTGATCAGAAGGGTAGAGAAGGAACATGAGACTGCTCATTCTCACAGCAGTCCATAAGTGGGTGCTTTCAGACTTAAATGAGAGAGTTAACTGCTTGTAACATTGAAGCTGCACTAGAATAGTCTCATTAAAATGCATAAAGAAGTTAGATTCCCCCACACAAATCAGTTTGCTCCTCCCCCACAGCCCATGAAGTTAGCACCTCTCCCAACATTTGAAGGATTAACCCCCTGAAATGTAGGTTGTGTTGTGCCCCTGAACACCAGCACACACACCAGTCACCATATACACACATGCACACCCAGCCATCCATACATTTAAGTGTGTACTTTTTCACCATACAGGCACACCCATGCAGCCATCCATACATTTAGGTGTGCACCCTTTTTTCCATACAGGCACTCCCAAGCAGCCACCCGTACATTTAAGTGTGCACCCTTTCACCATAGTGGCACACACACCCAGGCACCCACCCATACATTTAAGTGTGCACCCTTTCACCGTACACGCACACACACACACCCAGCCACACATACATTTGTGTGCACCATATCACCATACACTCACACAGGCAGCCACCTTCACATTTAAGTGTACACCCTTTCAAAATACACTCACATATGCACACGTCATGAGGTTGAGGGGAGCCCTATTACTTCAAAAAGAAATTGGTCCTCATTCTGAGTCCGGCGTTAACACTGCCAGTGCTACCACCAGACTCGGAATGATTTACCGGTGCCTGACTTCCCAGTGCACCGGAAAGTCAGGCACTGGTAAATTGTAGTTCCCCATAGAATCCCATAGGCACTGACGGTCTGCCTACTGTGGCTGCTGTGTCCGGCAGGGTCCAACCAGTCGGTCACAGCGGCTCTGGCAGGCAGACCTGTAGTATGCCGGTCTGGAAACAACAGTGCCTGTAAGCCTACCGGCACCGTTGTTTTCCGGACCGCCATACTTAAGCAATAGAACCCGAGCGTCGGGGGCATAGGTAAGGACCCGAGCGAAGCAAGGGCCTTAATGAAGGCCCCAGGGCATTACCTGAGTCGGTAATGCCCCTAACGCGAGGGTTCTATTGCTATTAGTAACCCGGCCGGCAAAAATTGCGTGACCGGGGCACTAAAAGCTTTTTTTTTTTTTTCGGGCACTGCAGCATTTCGGGAGAAAAAAAAAAGAAAATGGCCGCCGCCATGGAAAGGGAAAACATAGTCCTTTTTCCCTTTCCATGGTGGCGATCGGGAGCGGACGCGCTGGGAACACAAGTTTTCCCAGCGCGTCCGCTCCCGAAAAAGGATCAAAAAGAAGGTAAGTGGGGTTGGGAGGGCGGGAGTGACACGAGGGGGAAGAGGGAAAAAAAAAAGTACCTGCATCCCCAGCGGGGGACGAGGGAAGCCCCCAGCCATCTGCAGACGCAGAGCGGGGATGGCCCCGCTCCGAGTCTCCACACGGCTGGAGGCTTCCCTCGTCCCCCGCCGAGGACGCAGGACCAAGAAGGTAAGTTGGGGGGTAGGGAATAAAAAAAAAAGATTTACCCGAGTCCCCGGCGGGGGCAAAGGCAGCCTCTCAGCCGCGGGGAGGCTCGGAGTGGGGATGGCCCCGCTTCAAGCCTCCTCATTGGAGGCAGGGTTGCCACACACCCCCGCCAGGGACAAAGGCCGTGGAATCCCGACGGAGGGATTCCCGGCCGGGTAGGGACCTGGTGAGAGCCAATCAGAATGCTTGTTGCATTCAGATTGTCTCTCGCCGGGTTACTAATTATAATTAAGCCCATTGTTTCTGTTGAAGTCACTCTGACTTCAGAAAGAAATTATTTCTGTTAAGGACCTAACCATAACGGAAATAATTTCTTAATGAAGGCACAGTGACTTCAAATAAACTATTTATTTTTGAAGTCATGGGGCTCCACCACCCCATGGTCAGTTTTTGGTCCCTGGAGCAGAAACTAATATGTAAAAATCATGTGTAAACTTTGTGCACACGGTTATATCAATTTCTTACCACTCTGGCGGATTATAGTGTTTCAGAGGAACACAGTGGGGCCATGGTCTAAAAGGGACATGGCCGCCACCCACCTTCCCAAAAGCAAATGTTTTCCACCGGCAATTTCTTTTAATGCTGACCGGAAAACATTAGATTCCTATCTTTATTTATTCATATATTTCTGCGATTTGGTTGCAATAAAGAAATCTTTCACAGATACAGACTATAAATATTCAGTTTCATAAAATACAGTCTACCATTTAGTTTATAGGAATTAATTTTAAAAGTGTACATGACAGAAGGAATTCACGCTTGTTTGTACTGCAATGTGCCAATACTTAAACTAAACCCAGGTCCACCTGCCTTCATTCATTGCACGATTTAGTGCAAACATAAATTGCACATAGGGGACTGCAGAGCACATAAGTGCATATGTTGGCCGTCCCCTCTGTGCAATGATCACAATGTGGAAAATTAACTGATATTCCTTTTTTCCTAATTGCTCGTTTTCAGCAATCAAAATGTACAACCTTGCTCAATCGTGCTCTAGATTTTTAATTGACTCTGGTGCGGCTACAAGGAGATTGCCCCTCTGTTCCGATGTCTGTCCTAGAATATTGCTTTTTTAGAAAAAGATAAGTATAACCAAACAAAAAGACAATTGGCCATAATCTGTGATGAATGGACGGGTGGATTTTTCTGCTAAGTTCTTGCTCACAACCACATGTACAGCGGCCGCTAGGACAAGGTTAAAGATCAAATGTGGCGCCTTAGGCTGGTAACGTCTAGGGATAGATGAATATGATTGGTCATTTATAACGCGCTTAATACCCAGAGGATTCAAAGCGCGAACCCAGGGATGCTCTGTGTTGCTCTGTGCCTTCTTGCTTCCAAGGCTAGCGCTTTGCCCCTGAGCTATCCTCCTGAGATGGGAGTGGCATTCTGCAAAAGTTTAAAAGTTCATTAAATGAACAAATGGAAACTTGAATAACATTTTTTTTTTAAATGAATGGCATCATTTGTTTTAGTTTGTTTGAAGTTTGAAGAGATATGAATGTACTTTTTTTGTATTTTGCTATGTTGATATAATGTGTAAAAAACCATGATTTGGTTCTATCACAATAAGAAAAAAAAATTGAATTTGTATAAATGATCAAATATAACCAACATAAATACACTGCTAATTGTATTAACAATTGGAAGTGCCAGCACTTGATTTACGAGTACACATACATCGAAGGAACACATGCACGCTATTCTGGGGTACTGTTCTCTTTAGCATGTTTTATTTTCTAAATGTCTAGCGAGACTTTTGGAAAAAAACACTGGTCGAGGTGCAAATCCACTGAGTGCAAATCAGTTAAGGGAAACTGACAGGCAAAAATAGGCTTTTACGGTCTGTTATTCGTGGACCGAAGCCAGGGTAATGTGTTAGACATACGAACATCACAACAAATGTATTCAACATCAACCAGCAACAACCAGGCTTAAAATGAGCAGGTCTCCCAGGTCCTAATGGAGCTGAGCAGGATGTGCGCCAGCCATGTTGAACTGTGGGAAAGTAACGGCCTGATTCGTAACATACTCTGCCCGGGTAGACATGTAGCCTCTTCTACTATTTAACTTCATCTACAATGTCAATTATTGAGTTTCTACTGAACCACGCTCTTATTGATGAGTAAAACAAGTTTCAAACACGGTTCAAAGAATTACCCCTTTTTAGTTTGTCGCAGTTCGTCTGGTGAACATCTACTAAAGAGGTCTGTTTTCATGTTATCATCAGTTACATAATGAACGGCAGTGGGTGAAACCTGGCAAACAGCAAGCTTCTGAGTGTGTGTACATGTTGGGGTCAGTCCTCCTTTGCTCATTCTGTGACTTCTAGAAAATCTATTAGCCTTTTTGCTGGAGAGGGGACACCTGTGCAATGTAATCCTGCATTCTGTATACATTATTCTCTAAAGATGTCTGTGGAGGAGTCCCAAGTTCTCGTTAATGGCACATTTCTTTGGCATTGTTGTGTAAAATCCATGTTATCCAGACATGCCCACAAGGATGTTCAGTCACACACTGTCTTCTCTAAAGTGTCACTCAACCTCTACCACTGGAATGCAGTAGTGTGCGGTGTTTGCTCTTCCAGAGTGGCGGCACAATTCTCCTGTTTCTGTGAGTCATTCTCTCTCTGACTGCCCTACATTCACTGATGCATGGCTCTGTCATGTGATTGTTCACTGACAGGTATTTAGTCAACCATTCCACCCAGGTCACTGATGCTCAGGTGGTGACACACCTGGCCATTGTTTCTGTATGTTTCAACATTGTTTGGCACGTTTCCTTCTGTCATGGGCACACATTCAGGTACAGTGCTTTGATGCCTTGCAATGTGCCATGGACAACATGCACATGGATTTGCAGTCACTTGTCACATGTGTATGGGCTGGCTGACGAAGGCCTGGAAGGGTGTGTGAGCAGATGCTCCACTCATGTGTGGACCTCCGGTGCTTCCAGTTGGTCATATTTGCATTAAACATGTTGGTGTTGTCCTTCATGGTGCTGTCATAACATGTAAATTCAGGCGAGCTGCAGACATTGCATTGGTATTGTGGGAGACTGTAAGGGGGCTGCCTTGGGGGGAGTGACCAGTCTAGAGTGGGCTGCCTGTGTGGGGTGTCCAGTCAGGAGGGGGCTGCCTGGGGGTGTCCAGTCTGGAGTGGGCTGCCTGTGGGGGTTGTCCAGTCTGGACTGGGCTGCCTGGCGGGTGTAAAGTCTGGGGGGAGGCTGCCTGGAGGGTGTCCAGTCTGGACGGGGCTGCCTGGGGGGTGTCCAGTCTGGAGGGGGCTGCCTGTGGGGGGTGTCCAGTCTGCTGTGGGCTTCCTGTGGTGGATGTCCAGTCTGGACAGGGGCTAGCTTGGGGGTGTCCAGTCTGGAGGTGGCTGCCTATGGGGTGTGTCCAATCTGGACAGGGGCTGCCTGGGGGCGGGTTCCAGTCTGGGGGGAGGGGGCGTTGCCTGCCAGGGGTGTCCAGTCTGGACAGGGTTTTTTTCTGCAGCACCACATTCCATGAATCAGGCCTTTTGAGTTTATGTAAAGCTGACAAAAACCCTCACTTGTGCTATGTCTCCCCTTGGTCGTTTTCCTAGATCTATCTACAATAGGGGTGCACCTGATTGTATTGGAATGAAAACATTCTATCAGAAAATTATGTATATGGTTATTCTAATTGTGAATATGTTTTACTTTCTAAGACTTGTATAGTGTCTGATAATTAGACATGGACAGTTTACATTTTAAAAATTCCTTTATCATAATGTAAGTACAATTAGCACTTGTCCTTTTTAGTTTGGGCTATTAGGTGGTGCTTGAGCCACTTATAAGCCAATACTATTTAATTAGATTACAGATAAGGAGAAATTGCATCTGCGGAGGGACCCATAGCTTGGAGGTGTTATTTGATTATTTTCCCACTCATTGTCTGCCCATGGTCATGCTAATCCCTATGGCCATTTACACAAAGTTCCTGTCCCCCATACCCGCTCAAAACACCTCCTCATGGGAACTCGTTGAACTTGCTGAGCTTGCTTTACTCAAGCCTTACTCAAGCCTTACCATTTAACGTTGTACTCAAAGTGCTTGCCAGTTTTTTTGAAAAGCAGTCTTCTGAGAGATAATGGGCCTCATTACGAGTTAGGAGGTAGCCATGCCGTTTTTAACAACATGGCTACCCCCAAACTTGGATCCGGGTCCCGCAAAAGGGAACTTACCAGGCCATTCCGACCTTAGAGGGCCCGGTAATTCCCTTTTAAGGGACCCGGACCCAGTACGTCCCCATTCCCATTTGAGCCCCCATAGTGCTCAATGGGAATGGGGAGGATGCTAACAACAGCCCATTAATGACGGGCCCGTTGTTAGCATCCTGTACTGCTAGCGGGTCCCGCTCTGCACGTCTGGTCTGGCCAGGCGTCCAGAGCGGGACCCTCTGCAGAACTCGTAATGTGGCAGCTCGGAATGAACGGTGCCGGTCCCTTACCGGCACCGTTCATTCCGTGGCCGCCGCACTCCTAATGAGGCCCAATTACTTAATTGGTGCTGTAAACCCACTACTGGTTTTATAAAACTGTTTTTGAAAATGGTTGCAATTAAAACAAATGATCTGTTTATAAGGTGAGCACTGAGGAAACATTTTATTTTACATGCTTGCCACCTTTTGGGTGGGTAGTGCTCCTGAAACTGCATATTTGTACCATATGAAAAAAATCTAAAAATGACCAACAAATATAAAATATCAAAGACAATTGTTGAGCCTGCAGCCTGGTCCATTATAAGGATTATCTGGACCCCAGATCTCCCACCAAACCTATCCATCACCTCTGACTTCCCTCATACGGACAATGTGCCCTGAGCATGACAGTGACTTTTCTGCAGAACACACGCAATGACAATGTATGTCTCAAAATGTCAGGCCAAATCCCAACTTGGAGGATGCTCTGTTGCTGCGACTCTCATTCTAGGTTTACCTATAAAAACACAGATACTCTCCTACCCCTGCAAGATATCTGTTTTTATTCCTCTGGACATGAAGCAGCTCAAGCAGGCTTACACCTGACAAAGCATTTTCTGTTCAGGTACAGCTAGTCCTCTTGCATTCATCAAGGCCTTTCTTGGAACCTTTCATTCTCAAAACAAGTGACAACTCATTTATTTTGTCTGTATCTAATATTGCTATTGCATACCATTTTTCTTCGCCTTATTAACAAAATACAATGTCATTAGGCAAGAAGAGGTTATCCACTAAGCTCATATCATTATTTTGTATTTCCAAATATATTAAGTTATTTACGTCTAATAATGAAACAACAGCATCAAACACATGCCTCTGTCAACCGTCTTGCATCAGAAATTCTCCCTAGTAACGGATAGTAGGATATGATTCAAATCTGGTCTTGCTTCAATTTAGTGCAAGATATTGTGAACACATTTTGAATAGTGCTATTGTGAAAGCCATGATGTATGGTTATTCTTTTGTGCCTATCAAAATGTTTGTTTAGCAATTTAATATAACTTGAACTTCCCCCTGAGAGTTTAGAATATGATATACAACACCTGTCATTGACATTTGTATTATTGGAAGATGTGGGATGTTTTTACCCATGCATCCGAGCCCTACCTCAAAAACTGTGCAATACTGGCATTGAAAACATCATGATGGCCAGAGCTTCCCAGAAAATGCCCAGGGAAAGGCATGAAGAATAGGCTGCCACCCATTTTTGCCGATGTTATGGGCACAGAAGGGCACTGCCTAAAACCACCATTGGACTACCCACACAGTAGCCTGAAACCATTGGGAATGGCAATGCTGATTGCCAAAAGCAACCTAGAATTGTGGGGAATTCATTTTCTTAAATCCCAAAAATGGGTGCATTACCAGTACTCACCACTATTAGAAAGCCGGCGTTTTAAAACAACACCAGACTTTTTTGTGTAAAACTGAATAAATGAACCCAAAGCAGGCCAAAGAAAGACTTACTGAGAGGTGGATCCAATGTAAAGTTATATTCTGAAGTGACTTGAAGGTTTATAACAAGACTGGCTGAGCTGTGGATTTCAGCAGTTTAAGTAAATTTGGACTGAAAGACACTAAAAATCTAAATGTTTAAAAGAAATGAGTGACCTACTTTTGAGTGTCACATAGGTTTCAATTGTTTAAATGTCATAGTTTTAAACTTAGAATCAGCATTCTAGCTGCATATGTAAAAATGGTTAGTTTTATTTGAATGCAGAAAACTGGGTAACTAAAAGTGACATTAGCTGGGGCCTGGCTTAAGGAACTGAATTCTGCCCACCAGCTACCCCCGACAGGAGTTGAGACTTGCACAACAGCTGTGTTCCCAGGCCTAGCTGCCTTTTGCTGTTCCCACCAAAAGGGATATGACACTTCTCTGATTGAATTACCTGGGCTCTGCAGGAAATTGAACAAAGCCCTGTCCTGGCTCAGGCAAATGTTTTATTGGTGGGAGTCGTAAATGTGGCTTCCTCCTGGAAGGAAAGGGGAGGAGCACTGCCTGTGAGAGCAAGCTGGCTTGGCAGAACTGGAAAAACCAGAAATTCAACCTTGTGCTGGGGGGAAACCACACCCCTTTGGGGCCAGAACATAACTCTAAAAAGATGGATCATTCATAGAGCGGACTTGTGAAAATTATTTAAATGATACCATAATTCTTGTGATTTTTCTGCCCACATTTTAAGAGGTTTTTACAACCGGTGGTATGATCTGGGGGCAAGCTAGCAGTTAAGAGGGTATTACTTAAAATGTATGCATGTTAAAAATCTGACACTTCATCAATTAATGTCCATACTCCTTGCGCACATGTGTGTAAATTTGGGTTAATGTCCGATATTGCAAAACCAGTTAAAAAGTGCAAATGTTGCCATTTCTGAATGCAAGCCCCCAGGAAGAGCAGATTTGGACAGGGTATACCTCCTGTGATATGTGATGGGTGCATGTAATTTTAAACAAATGTGTACCTGTGCAAATATGTCTTTTGGGTCAGAAATATAGATTGTGTGTAATTTGACAGGGGTGGGTTCTCTGTATCATAAACAGACCTCATCATGATGACACTTCATTTCATTCCCCCAATTAAGGGGAAGAGGATGAAGTGGCCAATGACAAGTGGAGAGGGGTAGGGTCTAGAAAGCTAGCCTCTCCACCCACTTTCAAAACACATAAAAGCAGACAGTCAGGACAGATAGGGACATTCAATTCCATTTGCTGCAACGCGCTCTGCCGGACCACACAACATCCAGAAGATACTAGATTCAACACTTAGACTTTAAAACTCCAAAGAACTTGATTCAGAACTCAAAGCAAGGGCCTAAACCCACAAACTGAGAAATCTTCTCAGTGGGCCTCAGCATCCAGCAAACCTAACAGCGATAGCAGCATCCAGGAGCCGTGCAGATCAGCGCTGGGTCCAGAGAAAGCTGTGCAGAAAGATCCAGAAGCAGTGCTGTACCCAGAGAAAGCAGAGCAGTATCCAGAACCAGAGGCAGAGCAGAGCTGACCCAGACCGCTGTTCGCAGAACTAGAGAGCTGACCCAGACGCTGTGCGCAGAAACCGTCCGTGGCGAGTGAAGAAAACCTGTTGACCAGATCCGTGGCAAGGCCCATTCTATTTCTAAATATATTGTGAGTACCTAGCAGAACTGTGCAGAACCAATCTCTTAGTTAAAATAATATAATTCAATCTATTTTAATCTAACCAGAACTGTCTCCTAACTGTCACCTGTCATTTGCAAAGCTGTCACCTGTCATTTCTAGTTGCTAGCTGTAACTTGTCACTTTGAACTTTTAAAATTTCAAATCTGAAAAACGACCTTTACCATATCGCTCATATCTCCGTGACCGTTTGTCTTAGAGACTTGCAGTAACTTTCCTCTGAAAGCTGGGAATCTTGGCTTTCCAGCGAACCTAGAACCGCATTCCTACCCCCTATACTTTTGCCGCAATCGCGAAAAACGCACTGGCGAATTTTACCGCGATTTGCAAATTTCTCCACGTGTGAAAACAGCAGCTTCCTTGCTTTCATTTGCCAAAAATTTCTTTAACCTGCCAATCATTCCTAGAACATTGCTAAAGTAAGCCTGAACTTATTTAAACCAACTAATCCTCAACCTGAACCTCCTGAAGGGAATTAAACGCATTTTCAGCATATTTCTCAATGCATTGTCACTATATTAAAAGCATTTTGAGCCTGTGTAAAACTCCTATCTATTCTCCTCTAAGCTTGCTGGGAAACTGGAACTCTGTATTACATTGTGATTGTATACCTGAACCGTGTGCTCTTCCTTCCATCTCCTTACATTGTATAGGGGGGGTGAATTGCCACAAAGGGAAAGTGATTACCTTGTCTTTTGTGAAACCATATCAGTTTATCTTCTATACTGCATTTCATTCATTCAACCTTGCATTTCCTCTACCACATTATTCTTCTGTCCCTATTTACCAGTGTGCTACCTTATCCATTTCATGTCAACTCCTTAGTGATTATAAAGAAGTGTGCTAGTGCCAGATTCTCCGTTGTTAATCTTTATCATATCAGATTAAGTGTGATATTCAATTATTAATTTATTATAAAGTGTGATATATATATATATATTGTTTAAATTCTCAAATAAACCTTTTAACTTGCAAAACAGAACTACTTCTTGGCTCAGTGGGGTCAGGGGGATTCCAAGAGAGGGGTGTTATATAGGGGTAGTCATCCAGAACGCATGAACTGGTCATAAAGATATATCAATAAGGGTTTCCATTCAGTATCCCAGACTAGGCATTGACTTAGCTGTAGTGTTGAATTGAATCCTCTTACAAATTGGGGGCTCGTAGCCGGGGATTCCAGATTAGATCTATCACTTGTGCAGATTAATACAGTGTGCCAGCTGACCAGATACACATATCCGGTCGGATCATCACACTGTGTTACGCTGTAAAGCACTCCTCAAAGGAACGCTCTAAGGAAAAGGTCTGTTTTGCAAAAATAAAATACAAACTTCTGTAAGTCAGGAAGGAACTCAAATTCCAGAATGACGACCTTGGTAGATATGAAAATAGCCAGAGAGCACTTCTTACATAAGCTATTTGTGAGAGGTGAGTGGACTCATCAGGACCAGACAGTCTGGTTGCAAGCAGTCGCACCCCAGATCACGGAAACAGGGTCAGTTATATGGAGAGACCAGGGTCCCTTACATGTGGCCCTGAGTGAACTCTATATGTCCTCTAAGGCCAAGGATGAGCACAACAAGATTGCCAGGGTAGCGGCATATTTATATTTACATATGGGAGCCATGCAGGACAAATGTGCTGAAGGCCAAGATCTGGCGAGTAGGCAACTGCTGGCATTACAGAAGGCCCAATCTGATCTGGACTCTTCTGAGCAGAAGCTGCAGAGGAGCCAGGAGTCAGAAAATGATAGTAGGCAGTATATCATTAAAATAAAAGAGGACATGGATATACTGCAACAGGAAAAGGCTGACCAGGATACTAGATTTCTGGCCCTGCAGAAGGAGCACCAAGACAGTTTGGACTCCTTACTGCAGAGCCAGAAAAAGCTGGAGCAACAATTAGACTTTAACAGGGCATGCACGGAGCAGGTAGCCACCCTGCAAAGTCATCTAGATAGAGTGAAGGCAGAGAGCAACAAGCTGATTTTGAAAGACCTGGATACCCAGGCAGAGTTTGATGAAGAACGCCAGAAAGCTGGTGCCTTTCAAAGGCAGAGGGACGACTTGGCGGCACAAATGCAGGCTCTTAGTCAGGAAAGAGACGCCTTAGGCCAGGAAGTCTGCCATTTAAAAAGAAAAACAGAAGAAAATCACTTGGCCCTCCAGGGGCTGGGTGACCTCCAAAAAGAACACCAGAACTGGTTAGAACACACCAGGAGGTTGGAGGATGCTCTGGCAAGAAAGGAGCAGGCCATTAGGGACACAGCTCAGGAGGTAACCCTCCTGCAGCAAAGACTGGCCCAGTGCTCCAGGACCAATCAGGAGGCACAGAAAGAGAATGAGGCTCTCTGCCAGCACAATTATAGACTCCAACAACAGGTAGCGATGCAGGAGAGACTGATAGAGTCTAGTAAGGCCTTAACTGAGGAACTGAAGGCGCAGGCTCCTGCATTGCAACAGGGAGCAGGGGCGGATAGAGATGAGGTTCGCTGGGAAAGAGAAACTCCTGAGCATAACCCCAGGAGCCCTAGTACCAGAGGCCTTTATCTCTCTCAGTCCCTGGACTCTGCCACCCCCATGTCCCCTGGCGCACATGAGCACAGGGCCACAGGGATGGCAGATTACTATCCAGCCAGAAGCATGGGGCTCATAGGCCAGTACCACCCAGGAATGGAGGGGCGGGCATCCGGGTATGGGCACCCAAGCACAGTGCAATTTGATGGGGAACCCCAGGAGAGTAGGCCCATTAAGGGCATCCTGAAAACCTCTGCCCAGTTAGGTCAGTGGGGGGGGTACCCATCAAATCCTGGCAGCAAGGAGGGATCTGAAGACTCCTCTGAGCGGTACAGGACACAGGAGACCAGGTCCCCACATTCTGCCAGCCATTCCCAGGCTCGCAGAATCCGGGAAAACCTGGAAGAACAGACGGGAACCTCTGGGAGCAGTGCCTCTGAGTCAGAAGATGAATGGACCAGGGTTATCCGGACCAAAAGGGCCAATAAGACAAAAAGGGCCTTGCTTAAGGACCCCTTAAAGCAGATTAAGGCAATCAGGAGCGTCATCACGCCTTATCATAAGAACGCCAAGTATTCTGTTTGGGAGCACTTAGAGTTGTTTGAGCAAATGATGGAGATTTTCCATTTGAAGGACAGCCAAAGCTGTATTCAATATGTAAAGTGGACCTTCTCCCCGGAATACTCCAGTTTCTTTGCGGGGCTGGAGGACCAAAATCATTTAAGATGGTCCACCTATAAGGCGGCCATCTTGAAACATTTTTCTACTCATAGAAATCCTCAAGAGGCTCGCAAGGCAGCCTACAATTTACAATGTGGGGAGGATCAGGCCCCACAAGAATTTGTGCATGAGTTAAAGCGTGCTTTTGCACAGACCACAAGAAGGGTGCGCACGGATAGCAGAGAATTTATTAATACGTTTTTCCATGCCTTGCCCAAATACATAATGACCCAGCTCGTGAGGGATTTTCACGAGAAAAGATCTTTAGACTGGGTCATTGAACAGGCGACCCGGATCTATGAGGTGCAGAAGCCAATAGAAAATAAAAATAATGCGCCCAAAAACCCCAAAGCCAACAACACCCCCGCTGCTGCCAAGGTGGCAGAGGTAAAGGTCACCCCCGTTTTAGATTTGGAGATGGGGGGGCCTAAAAACCTACCTGCACCTAATAATGCTAGGCCCAGAAGGTCCTCGGGCCAGTCACAGACAGGGAGCCAGGGAGGCAGCCCCACAAATGGGGTCCCTCGCTCTCCTGATTATGTAAGCCCCCGTTACAAGGGAAACAGACCCATCCTGGGTTATGTGTGGACTCCTCCAGCCCAAGGGGGGGATCCAGCCAAGCACCTAACCCAGAGAACTTCCCTCCCAACTTCTCACAGGAGGGCAGAAACCCACCAAACCCTGGGCAGAACTTCTTCCCCAGGTATCCACCCAACTTCCAGCCCCAAAATCCTCCACCCTTCTTTCCCCAATTCCCTGAGCCCAGACAACCGAATCCGGGAGAGGGGAGGCCAAGGGTGGAGGGGTATCCAAATCTTCCCAACCAGGGGTACTACCAAAGAAGGGATAGCTACCCTTCCCGGGATCAGCCCAGGGGAGAAAACATGGCCCCGTATCAGCCTGAGCGGGTTTCCCAGTTAGAGCGCCAGGTTCAAAACATGGCGCGGGATCTGGATCACATACTGAGGGCTCAGCAGAACCCTCAGATCGGCATGCCGGCGCAGAACGCACCCAACTCTGGACCTGGTGCTCCAGAACAATGACGGGGGCAGCACCCCGATAACTCACCGGTTCCCAGGGAGGAGGCACAAAGGGAAGGGGGGTGTAAAGCCTTGGAGGAAGCTTCCTTCCTCACTTGTAAGCAGCCCCTGGAAACCCAGGAACCGGATACAAAATCTCTTGCCCCTGAAAGTCTGCCTCCTAAGGAGCAGAGGGGGGGTAGGAGAAACAAAAGACCCAAACAGACTCAGTTTGAGGAGGAGGTACAGATCTTCCAATTTGAGGGAGAGGGATCCTCAGAGGATCCTGGGAAAAGGATCTTCTCCTTCAGAGAGGGGGGAACTCCTCCCAAAGAAAAATGGGTCCCTAGGGATGCAAATCCAGACTGGGGAGATGGGGAGACTGAGCTACCGCCGCCCACCATCTCATCCCAGAACCAACAGCAAGAAAATCCCCTGGTTCAAACCCATCCTGGTGACTGCCTCCAAAAAGGGGGGGGCGGCCCAGAACCAGAGCCAGGGGAACCCACAATGGCTCTGATCTCCAGTTGCCAACTTTTTCTTTCAGATTCCCAAGGCTCTCCAAAGAATTCTGCCCAAATCTCTTCGCTAGCGATGTCCAAAACCAGAAAGTTAGCCCACCAGTTGTCCAAAAATGTGCATTATCTGTGCCCCCTTGAGGAGAAGGAGGGAAGATACTATGCCCCGGTACAAGTACAGGGGCAGGGTACAATTTTGGCACTGGTGGACACTGGATCTCAAGCTACCCTTCTGTCCAGAAGGGCCTTTGACGAACTGAATGCAGGAAGGGGAGAGAATTACCAAATTCCTCTCACCTCTCTTCCTGGACAACTGCAGAACTTTGACGGGAAGGAAATTCCCGTTGAGGGGACTGCAGACTTGGACATTAAGATCGGGCGACACAAGGTGAAACACCCGGTCATAGTAGTGACTCCAGAGGGCACCCCTTGTTTACTGGGGAATGACCTCCTGAGGAGGTTGTCACCCTTAATAGATTGCGTAAACAAGGTTCTCTGGACCCAGACTAGCCGACCAATAAAATTAAAACAGAGTGTCAACCATGTTAGTTTAAACGGCACCTGCCACATGGTTAAACAAAAATCTGACCAAGTAGAATTTCACTTCCAGAACAACCAAATTCCAGACGTGACAGTAATAGCAGTAGGACAACAGACTGGTGATGGGGGGTCCTCTCTATTTCTGAAAATCAACCTTCCTTCCAGTCTAAAGTGGTATTCCACGCTGGAAGGAAACACTCTGAAATTCTATACTAATCCACAATCAGAAACTCCCCCTCCTATAGTCCAGAAAGATGTGAAATCAGCTCAGAGCCTGGCTGATATTCAGCAAATTGGAGAGCAGTTGTTCATCCCTGTTCAGTTAAATGATGGGAAGGACTCTGTTCTCGCTCGAGTGTGTGTGAACAACGGTAAGAGCTTCATCAGCGAAGCCATGTTCCGCCAACTCCCAAAAGATCCAGCCATTCCCACATTCAAACTGATAGACAAATGGGAAATGGACCTGGAAGCGCCCAATTCCAAACATCTCCTGCCAAGCAGGTGTATGCTCAAAATCTCCATTGGCAACAAGAGCATAGTCCACAATTGTTGGGTCGTGCGAGACGTCACTGCCGCTTTTTATTTAGGCAGTGACATTCTCAATCGCTTTGCCATTAGTTTGGACCTAATAAACTTCAAAGCTTGGTCCCGATTAGCGGATAATCCCATGGGCTTTGATGATCCAGAAAAAGCATTTAGGTCAGCTCAATTGCTACCTTATGCAGTTGAAATTCAGATCAAAGAGGAAGTCACCATCCCAGAAAGGACCCGACAATTCTCCCTGGAAGTGAAAGCTAAAAGAGGACAACATTTGAAAAACCCTGATGCTTACATACATCTAAACGCTTCTCTCCAACAGCAAGGGTTGGGGGTAAACCCAACTCCATTAGTCAACATAGAACATGACACCATTCTAATAGAGGTGGATAACAGCGACTTAAAGAGTATTACTCTAGCCGCAGGCACCATTATTGGAATGGCGGTTGATGACCGACATTTTTCCATCGATTTAGGTAATGAACTGTTAGGGCCAATCCCCAAGGACTGTTTTGACAATGACAGTGATGACAATACAACACCAGACAGGATTTTTACCCGGCATGGGGGGAACTTCCTGGTGTACACTTCCTGCCCTTATGGTAAGGAAGATGTGACTTGTGACTTCAGGAGGGATGAGGTGATTTTCCAGGTCCATGAGGGTTGCCTTTCCCACCTGAAGCCTCCAGTCCTGTTCAGCACTCTGACCAGGGACTTCTCCACCCAGCTGGAGGAGGCCGCTGAGATAGCCAAACCAGAAGTCTTTCCAGGCTTCAGGCAGATGGTGGAAGAGAGAGTCAACCTACCTGATGCCTGTGTGACTCTGGAACAAAAGCAAAAGTTGAAACAAGTTTTCTTGGATTTCCAAGATCTCTTTGCGGTAGACTCATATGACTGTGGCCGCACCGACATCCACACAACAACAATCCCCACGGACCCTGGCATGACTCCAGTGTTTGTGAAGCAATATCGTTTGCCTCTCGCATCCATGGAGTCCCTTACTGAAATAATTAAGAACCTTGAGTCCCGGGGAATAATCCGTCCAGTTCACAGCACCTTCAATAATCCGGTGCTGGGAATACTGAAGCCAAACGGCCAGTGGAGACTCTGCGCCGACCTTAGGGAGCTCAACAAACGGGTCCATACTTCCCGATGGCCTCTGCCCTACATTGACCAAGGGCTGGCCCAGATCCAGGGGTCACAGGTATTCACTGCAATAGACCTGACCAATGGATACTGGACTGTGCCTGTCAGCAGGGAGGACCAATACAAGCTGGCTTTTACCTTTGGGGGCCAGCAGTACACATGGACCCGGACTCCCTTCGGATACCTCAACTCCGGCAATGAATTCAACATTTTCCTACACAAGGCCATGCCCGATCTGGGTGCAAGGGGTAACCTGGCTTATGTAGATGATGTCCTCATCAAAAGTTCATCTGCGAAGGAACACATAGCGGAGATCGGTTATGTTCTGACCCAGTTGAGGGCCGCCGGAGCAAAACTTTCCTTTCAGAAAGCACAGTGGTGTAGAACCCGTGTTAATTTCTTGGGGCATGAGATTACTCCTCAGGGTCTCTGTCCCCAGGAAAAGGAGGTGGAAGCATTCCAAAAACTGAAAGACCCCACAACTCTGCGGGAACTAAGGAGCCTCCTTGGACTGACTAATTACAGCAGAAAGTTCATTGAGGGCTACGCAGAGATCACCAGACCCCTGATTCATCTCCTGAAGGGGGGGGGTCAAGTGGGAATGGGGTCCAGAACAAGCCGAGGCGGTAAAACAACTCAAAAGAAGTCTCTCACAAGCGCCTTGCCTAGCTTACCCTGTCAGAAACAAGGAGTTCTTCCTGGAGACGGGGTTCTCTAATACGTGCTTGACGGCGGTATTATACCAAAAGCATGACAAGGTCAATAAAGTAATCTCCTATGCGAGCAAAACTTTATCCTCTGTGGAGGAAAAATTCAACGATTGTGAGAAGGCACTCCTGGCAACGGTGTGGGCATTGAAGAATTACCGCCCGTTTATCCAGGGGGAACACATCATAGTGGAGACTCCACACCAGCCTCTGCAATATCTCCAAAGTGACAGAATCCGGGCCGGAAATGTGAGTAATTCCCGAATTACTTCCTGGATTCTGTCAATGCAAGGCTTTCCTGTGGAGGTCAGATATGGCCAAAACAAGAAGAGTCCCCTCGCGCAAGGTCTGGCTGACTTGCATGATTGTGCCAGAGAAAACTGTCTCGAGGACGAAAGTCTAAAAATCAAGGACAACACAGAGGCATACCTTAATTCCCCACACAAAGTCTTTGAAGAGGACAAGTGTGAGGGAATGCCCACTGTCTATGTGGATGGATGCTCGTACCATGTTGACAACGACGGGGAGAAAGAACTGGTGGCTGGCGTAGGGAATGCATGGGTGAAGGAGTTCCCAGAACCCTCCGCTGGATACAAAATTGGTCCCCGAAGTAGTCAGGTGGCAGAATTGATGGCTGTGCATCAGGCCATCCTCACTGCTGTCCAGCATCAACTCCACGAACTGGTCATAATCACAGATTCTGATTATGTACGGAACGGGTTCGTGGAGCACCTGGTTAATTGGAAAACCAGAGGCATGTTATGTGCTAACAACAAACCCTTGAAACATGGGAAGTTGATCCAAAACATTGATGATCTGGTCACCTCGAATGAGATGACCATCTATTGGAAAAAGATCAAGGGTCATTCCAAAGTAGAGTGACCAGACAAAAATGGAGCCATCCAAGGGGATCTAATTGAGATTGAGTCCATGTTGGGGGAAATCCAGGTCACTGCTATCACTAGGTCCCAGACAAATGCTCACAACGACCTTTCAATTGCACAATGGAGTAAGGAGACCCCTGATGCTGATTTGATTACCGCTCAGAAGGGGGATCCAATTATTGGTAAGTTTTACCAACACCTTGAGGACCCTGAGAACTTTCCCCTGACGGATACCGATTATATTGGGAAAGAGGACCTAAGAGTGTTGATGAAATGTCCAAAAATGTTCCGAATCCAAGACGGTTTGCTGGTAAGGAAATCCAAAGCTGGCCACGATCAGTGGGTGGTTCCTACCTCATTCCGAAGCCTGATGTTAAGTCACGCCCATGATGCGGCCACCGCCGGTCATAGGGGGTTTCACACAACACTGGAAATCTTAAGAGAGGTTGCATACTGGCCACACATGGGGCAGGACCATGACCAATACTTGAAGGGGTGTCTTGTGTGTGCGCAATTTCAGCCGACGTCCCTCACACACCGCGCGCCTCTCCAAAAGCGGGGGATGACACTGCCATGGTCAGATTTGCAAATCGACTTTGTAGGCCCTGTGATTCGCTCGTCTAGAGGAAACAAGTACATGTTGACCGTTACATGCTTGTTTACCAAGTGGGTGGAATGTCTCCCAGCCCCAAATTGCAAGGCAGAAACTGCAGCTGCCCTGATGATTAACCACATCTTTTCCCATTTCGGTCTACCTCAAAGGATTGAGTCAGACAGGGGTAGCCACTTCACCAGTGAAGTAATGACAAAGATGTGGGAGATACTGGGGGTCAAAAGGAAGTTGCATATTGCTTACCGGCCAGCTTCTTCTGGGGCAGTAGAGAGATATAACCGAACCATTGTGAGCATATTAAAGAAGTTTGTGGCAGATTCTGGGCCAAGTTGGGATATCCGATTACCTCTGGTCCTAATGGCCATCAGATCTACCCCTTCATCTGCAACCAAAATGTCACCATTTGAGTTGATGACTGGGCGCAAGATGGTGCTTCCTCAGCATTTGCTCTACAGGACCCAAGAGCAGACACTAATAAATGCCTCCACAACTCATGAGTATGTGGAGAATTTAAGGAAACACCTTCAACATGCTTTTGCTTATGCTCAGCGGAATCTAGAAAGATCAGCTGATAGCATGAAGACCCACTATGACCTGAAGACTTCCAGGAAGGAATATCAGGTGGGGGACCGGGTCTATCTATACAATTTCCAAAGGAACCAGGCCAAACAGCGAAAATGTTTGCCTACATGGAAGGGACCCTTTGAGATTATAGACAAGATCTCCCCTGTGGCCTACAAGATCCGCATCCCCAAAGGCGGTTTCGCAGAGGGGGAAGACAAGTGGGTCCACATTAACCAGTTGAAGTGTTGCCATGCCAGGCACACTCTGCAACAACTGGAGGAATCCTCTGGAATCCTAGAGGGTGCTGTCTAAGATTAATTCAGTTCTAACTTAAAATATCCTACATATCGCCTATCAAATTCTGAGTTTCTCAATGTGGGTGTTTTGGTTTTTGAATGCAAAAAGAAATGTGCATGTTCATATGTTTTGACTATAAATTTATATGCCACCCCACTATATCAATGGTGGGGGAGAAATGTCCATGAATAGGTATTGCCGCTCTTCCTTTGTCGTCCTAGGAGAAAGAAAACCTGGAGACGGGCCAAGGAGGACGATCCGGAGACCGGGAGCAGAGACGCAAGGGGCCCAGTGTACCGCCCAATACTCCCATTAGGACCGGCGAGGAGAACCGATCGATCCGACCGGATGGAGGAAAAGATGCTGAACTCTGCCATCTATTGGAAGAAGATGAGGAAACATCCCAGGTCTTGCGAGTTCCATCAGTGAAACAGAATGGCCATCGCAAGAGGGGGGCTTGTGGGATGTTTTTACCGATGCATCCGAGCCCTACCTCAAAAACTGTGCAGTACTGGCATTGAAAACATCATGATGGCCAGAGCTTCCCAGAAAATGCCCAGGGAAAGGCATGAAGAATAGGCTGCCACCCATTTTTGCCGATGTTATGGGCACAGAAGGGCACTGCCTAAAACCACCATTGGACTACCCACACAGTAGCCTGAAACTATTGGGAATGGCAATGCTGATTGCCAAAAGCAACCTAGAATTGTGGGGAATTCATTTTCTTAAATCCCAAAAATGGGTGCAATACCAGTACTCACCACTATCAGAAAGCCGGCGTTTTAAAACAACACCAGACTTTTTTGTGTAAAACTGAATAAATGAACCCAAAGCAGGCCAAAGAAAGACTTACTGAGAGGTGGATCCAATGTAAAGTTATATTCTGAAGTGACTTGAAGGTTTATAACAAGACTGGCTGAGCTGTGGATTTCAGCAGTTTAAGTAAATTTGGACTGAAAGACACTAAAAATCTAAATGTTTAAAAGAAATGAGTGACCTACTTTTGAGTGTCACATAGGTTTCAATTGTTTAAATGTCATAGTTTTAAACTTAGAATTAGCATTCTAGCTGCATATGTAAAAATGGTTAGTTTTATTTGAATGCAGAAAACTGGGTAACTAAAAGTGACATTAGCTGGGGCCTGGCCCAAGGAACTGAATTCTGCCCACCAGCTACCCCCGACAGGAGTTGAGACTTGCACAACAGCTGTGTCCCCAGGCCTAGCTGCCTTTTGCTGTTCCCACCAAAAGGGATATGACACTTCTCTGATTGAATTACCTGGGCTCTGCAGGAAATTGAACAAAGCCCTGTCCTGACTCAGGCAAATGTTTTATTGGTGGGAGTCGTAAATGTGGCTTCCACCTGGAAGGAAAGGGGAGGAGCACTGCCTGTGAGAGCAAGCTGGCTTGGCAAAACTGGAAAAACCAGAAATTCAACCTTGTGCTGGGGGGAAACCACACCCCTTTGGGGCCAGAACATAACTCTAAAAAGATGGATCATTCATAGAGCGGACTTGTGAAAATTATTTAAATTATACCATAATTCTTGTGATTTTTCTGCCCACATTTTAAGAGGTTTTTACAACCGGTGGTATGATCTGGGGGCAAGCTAGCAGTTAAGAGGGTATTACTTAAAATGTATGCATGTTAAAAATCTGACACTTCATCAATTAATGTCCATACTCCTTGCGCACATGTGTGTAAATTTGGGTTAATGTCCGATATTGCAAAACCAGTTAAAAAGTGCAAATGTTGCCATTTCTGAATGCAAGCCCCCAGGAAGAGCAGATTTGGACAGGGTATACCTCCTGTGATATGTGATGGGTGCATGTAATTTTAAACAAATGTGTACCTGTGCAAATATGTCTTTTTGGTCAAAATATAGATTGTGTGTAATTTGACAGGGGTGGGTTCTCTGTATCATAAACAGACCTCATCATGATGACACTTCATTTCATTCCCCCAATCAAGGGGAAGAGGATGAAGTGGCCAATGACAAGTGGAGAGGGGTAGGGTCTAGAAAGCTAGCCTCTCCACCCACTTTCAAAACACATAAAAGCAGACAGTCAGGACAGATAGGGACATTCAATTCCATTTGCTGCAACGCGCTCTGCCGGTCCACACAACATCCAGAAGATACTATATTCAACACTTAGACTTTAAAACTCCAAAGAACTTGATTCAGAACTCAAAGCAAGGGCCTAAACCCACAAACTGAGAACTCTTCTCAGTGGGCCTCAGCATCCAGCAAACCTAACAGCAATAGCAGCATCCAGGAGCCGTGCAGATCAGCGCTGGGTCCAGAGAAAGCTGTGCAGAAAGATCCAGAAGCAGTGCTGTACCCAGAGAAAGCAGAGCAGTATCCAGAACCAGAGGCAGAGCAGAGCTGACCCAGACCACTGTTCGCAGAACTAGAGAGCTGACCCAGACGCTGTGCGCAGAAACCGTCCGTGGCGAGTGAAGAAAACCTGTTGACCAGATCCGTGGCGAGGCCCATTCTATTTCTAAATATATTGTGAGTACCTAGCAGAACTGTGCAGAACCAATCTCTTAGATAAAATAATATAATTCAATCTATTTTAATCTAACCAGAACTGTCTCCTAACTGTTACCTGTCATTTGCAAAGCTGTCACCTGTCATTTCTAGTTGCTAGCTGTAACTTGTCACTTTGAACTTTTAAAATTTGAAATCTGAAAAACGACCTTTACCATATCGCTCATATCTCCGTGACCGTTTGTCTTGGAGACTTGCAGTAACTTTCCTCTGAAAGCTGGGAATCTTGGCTTTTCAAGGAACCTAGAACCGCATTCCTACTCCGTATACTTATGCCGCAATCGCAAAAAACGCACTTGCGAATTTTACCGCGATTTGCAAATTTCTCCACGTGTGAAAACAGCAGCTTCCTTGCTTTCATTTGCCAAAAATTCGTTTAACCTGCCAATCATTCCTAGAACATTGCTAAAGTAAGCCTGAACTTATTTAAACCAACTAATCCTCAACCTGAACCTCCTGAAGGGAATTAAAAGCATTTTCAGCATATTTCTCACTGCATTGTCACCATATTAAAAGCATTTTGAGCCTGTGTAAAACTCATATCTATTCTCCTCTAAGCTTGCTGGGAAACTGGAACTCTGTATTACATTGTGATTGTATACCTGAACCGTGTGCTCTTCCTTCCATCTCCTTACATTGTATAGGGGGGGTGAATTGCCACAAAGGGAAAGTGATTACCTTGTCTTTTGTGAAACCATATCAGTTTATCTTCTATACTGCATTTCATTCATTCAGCCTTGCATTTCTTTGAACCCTATAAAGCATTCTCTACCACATTATTCTTCTGTCCATATTTACCAGTGTGCTACCTTATCCATTTCATGTCAACTCCTTAGTGATTATAAAGAAGTGTGCTAGTGCCAGATTCTCCGTTGTTAATCTTTATCATATCAGATTAAGTGTGATATTCAATTATTAATTTATTATAAAGTGTGATATATATATATATATTGTTTAAATTCTCAAATAAACCTTTTAACTTGCAAAACAGAACTACTTCTTGGCTCAGTGGGGTCAGGGGGATTCCAAGAGAGGGGTGTTATATAGGGGTAGTCATCCAGAACGCATGAACTGGACATAAAGATATATCAATAAGGGTTTCCATTCAGTATCCCAGACTAGGCATTGACTTAGCTGTAGTGTTGAATTGAATCCTCTTACAAAGACCTACAATGTGCCCAGCAATGTGCCCAGCAATCCACTTTCCATAAATGTATTTCTAATTCCCTATTGTCAATACAGCTTAAAGAAAACAAACTGCACTCTCCACTCCCTCAAAGGTGAGGCGCTAGATTAACATTCTATTGCTGATGTGTGAGGAATAGCCATATCGAAAATGCTGAATGATCTACTGTCCTGCAGTGTAGGCACTGAATGCTACCTTCAAGACGATAACCGTTGCACGATGACATGCTGGGCTTTATTAATGGTTATATACCCCTACATGTGCTTCATTCCAGAGGTTTGATGATGCAGAGGTTTGCACACACGACTTTCAAAAGTGAAGCATCCTTAAGAGATAGGTTTGAACCTATCTGTCAGTGTTCTGCTTTTTTCTTGTTTGCATTTTCATTTTTTGCACAGGGCAGAGATTGTTTGCTTTTTTTTTTAATCAAACATTCAAATTCATCTCACATCCTCATAAAAGAAGTAAATGGGTTTAGTAAATAGAATTTTGGTATATATACATGTTTATGCTGCATATCTTAGTAGATAACACCCAGCAAGAGACTGTGATTATGCAAGGTTGTCACCTTCATTTGTAGTTGCATTGTGGTGGATGTGCTCAAGCTGGGTAGTACCTTGTAGTGTAGTGTAGGGTATACTTCCCGAACATAACCACAGTATGGCATTTATGGCTTGCTAGTAGAAAAAGTATTTCATGAGCTTATAGCTAGGCTTGCTGCTCCTCCCAAAATCCACTTGAAATTAAATACAACCTTGGAGTAAGGATTTTATGTCAAGACCGGAGGCTCGGATTATGCTTCTCTTCCATATTTACTGTTCAGCAGCAAAGTATAACAATAAAACATGGAACACAAAACTCAATAAAAACTACAATAACCATGGTTTTAAAGTCTTTGTAGTTCTGTTCTTTTTGGTCCTCAAACTGACCATGTGATACTCTTAACCAATCATAGTGTTGCTTTTCCATAAATCACCCTGTCCTTCTACTATTCCTTCTCTTTCTTTGCTGCTCAGCAGCGGGTTAAGTGCCCTTTTTTCATTATTTGTGTGAATTTGTTTACATGATGGTGTTTTATTAGATATACTAGCATGCACGCGTACGCACTATTAGTAGTGTTTGGCGGAGCATATCCGCATCAGCATTTGAGTGTTTGAAGGTGCGGTTGCGACAGGGCTGGTGCTCCGATGACCGCAACTCCAAAGGAGAGACACAGAAGGCACTGCGGTCACGGAAGGGAGAGCACAATGGGACCACATAGTTCCGGCGCTCTCTCTCCATTCCACGGACCATTAGAGGAGTGTTCAGTCACATCGTACGATCGCCGAGATCATTCTTATATATTACGATCTTGCCAATCATATTCTACTCGTTTCGCTTTCATAGCACAACGTTCCATCAGAATCGAGCTACGCGATCAGAGAGCACAGAGCCCGTGCAGGCCACAGTAAGATACTGCAACAACCATACGGGCACAGTCCCAAGTAAAACCTGTTATATCTTACATATATATCATATATATTATATCGGACCAGGTGATCACTACATATATATATATTCAGTGAAAAAACTTTGTTAAAGGGACGTTCTGGTTAAGTTGCGCTACTAAAAACCTATGAAATTCAGTAAAAAAAACTTTGTTAAAGGGACGTTATGGTTAAGTTGCGCTACTAAAAACCTATGAAATTCAGTGAAAAAACGTTGTTAAAGGGACGTTATGGTTCAAAGTAAAACCGAAAAACCCCTGAAATTCGGCAGTTATGGTAAGATAAGCAACCATAACTCGCGCCGCCACCGTGCACTGCTAACACTAACACCCAGGACATCAAAGATGACATCACAAATGTCATTGATGACATCACTGATGACATCACATGGCTGGCTCTCTCTTTTTTTCCTTTCCTGACATATCTAGGCCACATGATTTTCTTCAGTAACAGTCAGAAACTAAAAATTGTAAATTACTATATTCGTAGACTTATCTTTCAAGTATGTTCTTAGAATAATTCCCTTATGGTCCAGTCATATCATATGAAACATATACATAGGAGAAGTCACAACCTTGAAAGACAGCAATCCTTTTTGTGCATTAAAATTATCAGTAGATTTATCAGCACTTTCTGATACTTTTGATGTTTTGATGTTTTTTTATTACTGTACTTTCCCTGTATATGCTCATATTTTTATATGTTGTACTCACACTATTTTCCTTAGGGTCCAGACAAATCATGTGATATATATAGATAGGGTAAGTAACAGCTTTGAAACAGAGCAATCATTTCTCTCCATAAAGGTAATCAGTTAGGTTATGAACACTTTCTGCTACTATTGCTGTTTCTTTTTCCTACTTCAATTCCCTTGTATATATTCATATTTGTATGTGGTGTTGTCTCTTTGTGATTTGTGTATAATAATGCAATTATGTAGTAAGTGGGTTTTATTACCTACTTATCACAAGTTTCACTGTATGCAAAACTCTAATATGAAAACAGTTATCATTTCAATTTTGAACATGGCAAGCTTATGAATATTGCACCTCCGTCATGTATGCTGCACACAATGCCTATGTTTGTACATGAGTACCTTAGTATACTGGATTGAAGTTAATAATAGAATGCTATTTATATCAATGCATAGCTTAATGCACTGATTAGCACTTGATATTTATTCCAATAATCTTTGACACTTTTTTTATTAACATTACACTAAGAATCCCTTGTACAGACTTTTCATGAAAGGTAAATGCACATGTGATGTCATCAGTGATGTCATCAATGACATTTGTGATGTCATCTTTGATGTCCTGGGTGTTAGTGTTAGCAGTGCACGGTGGCGGCACGAGTTATGGTTGCTTATCTTACCATAACTGCCGAATTTCTGGGGTTTTTCGGTTTTACTTTGAACCATAACGTCCCTTTAACAATGTTTTTTCACTGAATTTCATAGGTTTTTAGTAGCGCAACTTAACCATAACGTCCCTTTAACAAAGTTTTTTTTACTGAATTTCATAGGTTTTTAGTAGCGCAACTTAACCATAATGTCCCTTTAACAAAGTCTTTTCACTGAATTTCATAGGTTTTTAGTAGCACAACTTAACCATAATATCCCTGACTTCATATACATGTAACGTAGAACATACTAACCCCCTCGTAGTGATTTTCATGTCCGCGGACTACCACCATGTCCGCGGACATGTCGAAAATCTGAGCGTGGTGAATGTTAATTTAAATAGTGTGCCCCATTTCCCCTTTGAAGTTGGCTCTGAAAAGAGCTGTTTTTTTTTTTTTACAGATGCTTGACAGACATTTTATTTTGTATTTTTTTCTTACTTTACTCCTAAAATCTTCACATAACCTTCTCCAAAGCAACCCTTACATTCCAAAATAAAAAGGCATTTCCCGTAAAAGATAAAGAAATACCATCTTCTTTAAAATTAACAGCATTACTGGCATCAATATTCTCATTGTTACAGAAGAACATACCAGCTCTAAGCATGAAGGCACACATGCCTTGGTTGATTACACACCTAGCATTGTTTTGCTGAGGACAAAAAACGGAACTATTGTCCCATATAGCCATAGGTAGTAATC
The DNA here is from genome assembly GCF_040938575.1 of Ambystoma mexicanum. Lineage (NCBI taxonomy): Eukaryota > Metazoa > Chordata > Amphibia > Caudata > Ambystomatidae > Ambystoma > Ambystoma mexicanum. The sequence goes on from NC_090927.1 coordinate 372,485,575, forward strand.
CAGAAAAAATTACTTTCGCATTTGGAAGGATCTTCATTACGGCTTGAACCAAACGTTCCAAATCAGCCAACAAAGTAGGGGCACTGACGTTGCCAAAATGGAAAGCACCATAGTGCAAAACTACCACATGCGGACTGTTCATCGTGGCCATATCCTCACAAACTTGTACAATTCCCTGTACATTGCAATCAGGCACAGTGCTCCACACCACCTCCACTGCTTTGACATCAAAGTTCTTTGCAACGTGCCTGCATTCAGCGTACTGCTGTAAACCATGCACAAACATATCTCCGAGCACCAACACCCTGACTTTCTCCACTTCTGCCATCTTCACCACACACAGTCTCTTTCAACACAAATCCACAACCTCGACATCTGATTGGCTGATCCGTACAGTCTTCTTTCCATGTTGGATTTCCTGGAAAAACCCGGATGTGGCACGCCCTGTCCACGAACAGCCGCGGTGTCCGCGGACGGCGTCCACTTTACTCTCTGTGCCATTCCCTCATTGCATACAGCTAAGCAATCACACAACACGAATAACGTCCTCAGAACACCCCCATTTTGTGAATTTTCGAACATTTCAGGACAATTATCATTTCATTATTCAACATATTAACATTACAAATATTATACTTTCATCTTGTACTCTGCACACAATGCTATCTTTCTACATTAGTAGCTCAGTATACTAGATAGAATCCCATAATACAATGCTATTTATATCAATGCATCGTTCAAAGCACTAATAACGGTATGATATTTATTGCAATATCCTTGACACTTTTTTCGGAACATTATAATAAAAATCCCTAGTACACAAATTCCATGAAAAGTACATACACATGTGATGTCATCAGTGATTTCATCAATACCATTTGCGATGTCATCTTTGATGTCCTGGGTGTTAGTCTTAGCAGTGCACGGTGGTGGCGCGAGTTATTTTTCATAGCTTACCATAACTTGCTATTTTCAGGGGTCTTTCGGCTGTACTTAGAACCATAACGTCCTTTAAACAAACTTTTTTTAATATCACGCAAACAATATACAAACATGGCGTGCAAAAACCAACTTCTACAGATGGCTTTACACAGAATGTTGCAAAGTAAGAATTTATGTTCGTTCACAGTCAAGGTCAGCTGCTTCCATTTTTTTCTCGGGCCCCGGAGAGGCTCACGAAGCGGACTATAAGGTTGTATTGTGTTTTGACCTTGACAGACAAAGATTGTGATGAAAGACTTCTCTTGAAGTAGTGTTGCTAAAACGTAAGAGAAGATAAGTATGACATTTCTGAAACGAAACCACTTATATATATTATATCACTATGCGAAAGATCGTTGGCACACGCGGAGTCGTACTTAGGGACTGCACCACTCGTAGACAATGGAAATTGCAATTGTACTGTAAGTAACCCTTTAGATTATTTTATACCAAATATAATTACAATAGCGTAGCATTAAAGACCGCTCAAGTTGAACTTGTTCGTTGAAAGTGACATAATGTTTTCTACCGCGCACTATCACCGCCGAATTGATCCCCTGTCATTTAGAGGGCTCTGAAAAAGGCAGACGACACAGGGTGGGTTAACATAAATAATTTAACCGGTCTATAGGCGGTCAAGCGCTCTACTCGCTGTGCCACTTCACTGTAGCCTGTCAAGTGGCACAGCGAGTACAACGCTCGCTTTGACATCCGTGCTCAGCTTGCTAACGCAAGTTCGAATCCCGGCAAGGCCAAACTCAGCCTTTCATCCTTCCGTGGTCGATAAATGAGCACCACACACCGTGGTTAATAATAAGCACCGCTTAGATACCTCACGGTTCTTAGCGCTATATGAATGGGAAAATATTATTATTTTATTACTAACATACTCTGTTGCACTATCTTCGATAGCAAATAGTTTTACGCCCTAATAAATAAAATGATGATTTTTAATGAAGATCGGCTGGTGAGACTAATTTATGTTTTTTAAAACAGGTATGTGGCCCCATTTTGCCTATGTCACGATTTACAGACTCCAGCGGATGGGGTCTTCAACTGCCAGGTGCAGGTCCAAATATGCAACTTCATGACCCTCACCATTTTATGGGACAATCGCCAAGGACCAATATGCCCTTAAGCAGTACTAGCGGCTACAAACAACATACCAACCAATAGGGTGGTCTAATGGCTCGTTGTTGGAGCAACCTTCCGATTATCAGAGCGACCATTTACTGCTTTTATCGTAAACCAACAGCCTATCTACCGCAAAGAAACAACGCGTGGCTCCAAATAAACTTTTGCTGATCGACAGCAGACACAATAGCAAATCGCTAAATATTCACTAAACATTTCATGTGAAATAAATGTACTTTACCAAATGTACAATCCTGCTGTTTACTTTTAAACCACAGTTTCATATTCCGAATTGTGGCGCACTGAGTTGTAAGCTGATCTAAAACCCTCTGTACCGCAAAGGAACATCGCGTGCCTCAACATGAACTTTTGCGGATCGACAACAAAGACAAATGCAAATTGCTGAATATTCTCTAAACATTTGATGTCAAATAAATGTACTTTACAAAATGTACAATCTTGCTGTTTGCTTTTAAATCACTGTTTCATATTCCGAATTGTGGCGCGCTGTGTTGTGACATAATATGTGTTGTCTTCCGGGTTCTGTGTAAAGTCACTTAGGACTGGGCGCTTTTGATGACGCACCCTGTAACGTCACGGAGAGAGGCGGGGAATATGAATGCTTTGATAATATCAGGCTTAGGGGCGGGAGATATGATTTAGGTCGCAAAAGCAAGTCAGCCAGGTCAATAGCGCCAGTCATAGTATTATCACATAATGTCGGTGCACACCAGCCAGATTTATCGTTTCTTTAGTGGACAAAAATTCGGTTGACGCCCATAGGAAATTGTCTTATTAGCGGACAAAAGGAGTGGTCTTAAAACACTTTCACCCTGACAACGAACAATACAATCAACGTTCTCAGAACACCCCCATTTTGTGTAATTGCAACCATTTCGGGACACCGCGAGTGTTCTTAGAACACATTCAACTAGACAGATTACAATACGGACTGCGCCCTGAGGACACCCCCAGTTTGTGTATTTACGAACAATTAAGTACACCGCGAGTGTTCATAGCTCATTTTTACCTTCCTTGCGAACAAAAATGACACATACTCCGTCCTCTAAACACCCCATCATTTAGTTTATTTACAAAATGTCAGAACAGCCGTGTTCTCCGCGGACAAATCGAACGCAACAAAAACATCTAGCACATAAAAAAACAAAACATTGAACCTATCTCATACTCCCCCCAACCTCCCCGAACACTCTTACACACCAACACAGGGCACTAAATACAATTTTTTATCCACTTTTCACCGCGCTGTACGCGGTCGACGGCGAATACAAGATGGCGGGTGCCACAGAAAATCTGACGCGCTCCACGCCCCTCGCCGTCCAATCAGCGAACACGTCACATGTTCGCGGACATGACGCAAGGCCATGGGCCAATCGGGGTGCTGTCCGCGGAGCGAACAGGGAAGTCCGTCCGAGAAGTGAACACAGATATCACTAATTTTTTTGCCTTACATTTTGGTCATTTTTGAAAAAACTACTGGATGGATTTACACCAAATTTGCAAAAGCACGCTTTTGGGACCAGGCCGCCGCTACTGCCGCAAATTTGGTGTAAATCCGTCCAGCGGTTCGGGCGGTAGCCGTGCGCAAAGTTTTTTCCCATTCAGTCTATTGGAAAAAAAAAGTTTTGGGACCCCCTCTATAACTTTTCCCCCCTGGACGAATCCTCACCAAACTTTGCAAAAAAATTCAGAGTGGGCCATATACTTTTTTTGCAAAGTTTGGTGAGGATTCGTCCAGGGGGAGCGAAGTTATAAGCCACCCAAAAAGTGCTCTTCCTATGGAAACACCAACTTAACCATAACTACATGGCCGCCACAGCGGCCATGTAATATATATTTATATATATATATGTACACCTCTCAACCCCAAGAGAGTATATAAGAGATCATAAAAACTCCTGGTATATTATTGAAATCCCCAGTGTTCTGTGCAGACATGAGCTCCTCTAGTGATAAGGGAGATTAGCCAGAAGAGGGGCCATGAGGAGATGACTCAGGTCCTCCAAAAAGCCCTGGGGGCCTTGTTGAGACAAGGGCCACAGCAGATAGCTCTGATGGAGAACTGGCTCAAGTTCTCACAGGGCCTGGAGGAGATGAAAGGGCTAAAAGCACAGGGGAAAACAAAAGGGGGCAGAAAAGCAGCCCATAGGGCAGAGGAAGTCAACCCCCCCAGGCACACCACCAAAGAAGAAGGGTGGCAAGAGAAGGAGAGTAAGAGTAAAGGCGGGGCCTAGTAGGGGACAGGATAAATCCTCAGCCACCTCTGATGAGGGCAAGGAGGACTGGGAGGAAGAATACTCAGAGGAAGAAGAGGTATATTCTATATCTTACTCCAAAGAAGAAGGCCACAAAGCGCCAAAGAAAAAGAGGAAGGAAGAGACAGAAGATGCAGGTGATGATGACCTTGATCCTGAAGCACTAATCCACCCAAGGTCTTTCGAATGGGAGCCACCAAAAAGAATAGCGGCCTGCTTAAGAAAGCACCTGAGGGCGCCCCTAGCTAAGGAAGCTAGCAGTAAAATGGGGGCGGAATGACCTAGACCTCACCTCCCAAAGGGTGCAGCAGATACACCCAAAATAGATGACAAAATGATCACGTTCCTGAGCAAGTACACTAAGGACGTGAGGAAAGCTCTAAATAGGTCCTGGTGTTCATGCCAGGACATAATGCTGGGCATGACAGGGCCCCTCACTAAGATTCTACAGATTAGCAAAGAGGCCAGAGAAAAAGGGGAGCCAGTGGACCCGACGATCCTGATCGGGTGGGCCCAGAGGGCAATATGTATGTTGGGCAATGCCAACCATGCTATCACCACAGAGAGAAGGAGGTCTCTGCTGGTAAAGGTAGACCCGAAGCTAAGCGAGTTAGCTTCTTTGGAGTCAGCGTCAACCGCAAAGCGAAAACTCTTTGGAGATTCCTTCACTTAAAGAGTTAACTAAGTTCACTAACTCCTATGCAGCGCTGAACAAGGCACAGGCCTCTCTCAAGAGAGTGTTTGTGAGACACATTTTTGGATGGGCCAGCAGAGGCAGGGGTCGCTCAGCTGGCTGATTCCACTTTAACAGATCCTGCCAGGACAGAACGCAGTGGCGAGATCAGGAGGATCGAAGACAAACCCCCTTCTTCCCATTAAGGGGCAGAGGAAGAGGCAGAAGCTGGTGACATGGAGAGCGTCAACGAAACCACTCAGGTGAGAGCAAACAACCCACGCTTAATTACCCCAGAAGTAGGGGGAAGGATAGCGGAGTTTATACAAAGGTTTTCACATAGACTTTCTAGAGACACCTCATCAGGAGAACCCACCAAGGGGTTTAGAACTAAACAGGGAAGACAAACTATTGCTGGAAAAACAGCTGAGAGGACTAGAAAGCAAAAAGGCCACATGACTATTAACAGATTACTCAAAGGGGTATATAAGTAATGTGTTTCTCGTGAAAGAGAAACAAAAGGTAAGACTAATTATAAACTTGAAAGGTTTAAATGAATACATGGTGTACAGAAACTTCAAGATGGAAGGGATACACCTTTTAGGAGATACCTTAATTCAAGGGGAATGGCTGGCCAGAATAGATTTAAAGAATGCATATCTAACCATACCCATAGCAGAAGAACATTGCAGATTCCTAAGGTTCATCTGGGGAGAATCAACATGGGAGTTTCACCAAGATGATGAAACCAGTAGTGATACATCTCAGGAGTCAGGGAATAAGACTTATCATTTATCTAGACAACATATGTCTGATGTGTCAGGAGAAAGAAACATACAGGTGCAGATGACAATAAAATTGTTAGAGGACCTGGGGTCCCTAATAAATTGGGAAAAATCCAAAATAGTACCGGAACAGTCATTAGAATTTCTGGGATTCATAGTGGACTCGGTTCAGGGATCTCTCAGTCTACACACTCCCAAGGTGAATGATATCAAAAAGTAATTAAGACACACTCTAGCGAAGAGAGAACTGTCACTGACATTGCAAGGTTAGTGGGCCACCTAGCGTCATCAAGCCAAGCAATATTTCCAGGACCACTACATTACATGGCACTCCAGAGCAGGGGCGTTGCTAGGGTGGGGCTATAGCCCCTGATCTTTTGGTTGTAGCCCCGGATAGAATCCCAGGAGCTACAGCCAAAAGACTAGCTAGCCCCCAGTCCCAACAGTTCCGACATCAGCTTAGCCCCGGGTCTTTTCCAGACCTAGCAACTCCCCTGCTCCAGAGGTTAAAGAGCAGACACCTCAGGAGGGGCGCTTCTTACAAAACAAATATTGCTATATCCCAAGAAGTGAGGGAAGAGTTGGAATGGTGGCTACACCACATGGATGCATGGAACGGGAGGGCCATATTTGGCTCTTACCCGGACCTGATCATTGAATCCAAAGCCAGCAGATGGGGCTGGGGAGCCCGATGAGGGAACCTGTCGACAGGGGGCAGGTGGTCGGATCAGGAGACGACTCTCCATATCAACTGCCTGAAGTTGTTAGCAGGGTCCTTCGCAGTGAAATGCTGGACTAAAGATGGAGGGTTCTAAGTGATCCGACCGCGGCTGATTTTGCCACGGCCGGAATGTTCACATGAGAAAGGTGCGAACCACCAAAAATGTGCACCTTTCTCATGCGAACACACGTACATACTACGGGGGCTGCAGCGGTTTCCCCGCAACCCCCGCTCACTATATTGTGATTTTTTAATTTTTTTTTGCAGATGTGCTGCAGTGGTGTCCCCCACAACATCCTGCTCACTATACCACAAAATATAGTGAGTGGGGTGTTGCGGGGGACACCCCTGCAGCCCCCGCAATTTTTTTTTTATACTTTTTTTACTTAACTGCAATGCTATCAGCAAAGGTTCAAACCTTTGGTGTTCGAACCTTTGGTGGTAGCATTTTTAGAACTTTTGGTCTTTGCGACCATTTATAGTCAAAAAGTATAATTCGAAGATGGACAATGTCTCGGCAGTCAGGTACATAAACAGACTGGGCGGGACACGATCCAGACTACTGGCAGCACTGGCAAAAGACTTCTGGGAACTCTGTCTTCAAAGGGAAGTGTTAGTGACTGCAGAGTACCTGCTGGGCCATCAGAACGAGGTGGCCGATTGGAACTCCAGATACCTCACCGATGCCAGTGATTGGAAGCTGGACGAGGAAGTGTTTCAAAATCTAATGACGCGATGGGGGCCATGCCAAGTCGACTTATTTGCATCGAGACTAAACAAACAGTTACCCAGGTTATTCAGCTGGAGACCGGACCCAGAGGCAGAATTGACAGATGCCTTCCTACAGCCATGGGGTCACCAAACAAACTACGCATTCCTTCCTTTCTCTATGATAGCGAGCATGCTAGCCCAGGTGCGGTGCCAGAAAGCATTCCTTGTACTAGTTATGCCGGACTGGAGGGGGCAAGTGTGGTTCCCCAGTTTACTGGAGTTATTACACCACAACCCAGTGGTGCTAACCAACGACAAATTCATTGTTCGAGACCCCAGGGATCTCAGCCATCCACTAGTGAGGTCAGCCAGACTTAACCTAATCGGAGGGGCGATTTCAGGAGATCTTATGGAATGGTGGTAGTACACGTAGCCAATTTTTAAGCACAGTTGGCAGCCCAGGGGAAGGCATACAGAACTATTAACACGACCAGGTCCGCGATATCGGCAGAACACCCTAGGATAGAAGGCATAGCGATAGGTGAACATCCCTTAATCTGTAGATTAGTAAAGGTAGCAAAAATGACTAGACCTCCTAGTGAAAAATACATTCAATTGTGGGATGTAGACACAATTTTGAGATTATTTCTATCATGGCCAGATAATCAGGGTCTATCCAGGAAGGCTATTTCAGGGAAACTAGCCATGCTACTATGTCTTTTAGCTTGTAAGAGATCATCAGACGTTAGAGCACTAGAAATCAACAGGAAGAATGTTTCACCTAACAGAGTGACCTTTCTCATAATGAGAAGGACCAAGACAGGTTTGAGATCCATATCTTACGAATCTTTGCCCAGACAACCAAAATTATGCTTGGTCAGATGCTTAACAGCTTATGGGGATATCACAATGGAAGTAAGACCCCCAGGAGTATCTCAATTACCGATAGCAATTTGTAAACCCTTCAAGGCCATAACTCTGGCTACCATAGCCAGATGGTTTAGATGGGTAATGGACGTAGTAAATTATAGCGCTCACTCAGCTAGAGGAGCGATGGCTACCAAGGCTTTCAACATAGGTGCCAGAGTAGAACACATTATGAGGTCGGCAGATTGGTCGAATGAATCGACTTTCAAGACTTTCTATTTTAAACCAACGGAAGGTGTGGCATCGTTAATGGTGAGTGAGTTTTGAACAAGCATAATCTGAGCCTCGAGTCTTGACATAGAATTCAGATTTTCAACACATTTGTTCCAGAAAGTCATAATTCTATTAAAGACACAGATGCGAAGGATTATCCCACACTATCAATCGTAATAATGTAATGTAATGTAAAAGTACTCTAATGTTTTACATGTTTATCTATAAGTACTGAAATGGTGCATGATGAATACAATAAGATGGTACAGTTTTGTTAAATGCACAAAAGGATAATATAGATACATTGTGTTTGGATTTACGATTGTCCCACCCTCTTTCGGTTTATAGTCACCATTTTACTTTATATTTCTATATGTACGGTGGCGGATAACAAACAATCTGGAAATTGAGCTCTCATTGACATGGAACGGACGGAATTACAAAGATCACTGGAGGTACCCTCGGCTGGACAAAGAAAGAGGAGGAATAGTAGAAGGACAGGGTGATTTATTGGTTAAGAGTATCACATGGTCAGTTTGAGGACCAATAAGAACAGAACTACAAAGACTCTAAAACCATGGTTATTGTGTTTTTTATTGAGTTTTGTGTTTAATGTTTTATTGTTATACTTTGCTGCTGAACAGTAAATATGGAAGAGAAGCATAATCCTTTGCCTCCGTGTCTTTAATAGAATTACGACTTTCTGGAACGAATGTGTTGAAAATCTGAATTTTTCTCTATGATCTGTACAGCACTCCTTTGCTCTAAGCTAGGATTGAATTACTAAGTTAAATTACTACAATAACATTAATAATAATGGTAATAATTATAAAAACAATAATAATAATAACAATGCAGGAATCACCATCCAAACAGCTGTGATTATTGCATACCAACCTTAAGTTACAGTTTTTGGAGACAGCTGTCTTACTGTAGCTCATGTTACTCACTCAATTAAAAAATAAAATTACAGAGCAGGGTACCGGTCATTATAATAGTGGCAGCCCATTCAAAAAATAATTCATATTTTTTACAGGAGCAGGCATCTGAGTTTGGGTTTATGCACTGAGGCATATCATAGCCAATGAAACGTGAGCTGTAAAATAACGTTGATAATTGCATACACCATTGACACTGAAGTAGTTAGTGAATTTATATATAGTGTCGTACAGAGTTGATGAGGGTCATGAAATCAATATTTAATTCCCAAACTTCATTTTCTAATTTTGACAGAAAATGGTTCATAGATGCCAATAAGTGTTTCATGCAAACTAGATTAGTCAAGCAATCAAGCCAGTTTCAACAAAAAATTAAATAAATACAATATTTTAGTAATTTATGAAAAGTTGTCAGAAAAATATTATCTTCAAAAAAAGTTCCAATCAGTATTTCTCATTGTTATTTGTATGATCAGCGCAATGTTCAATTTGACTCAGTATAATACTCGCTGAGCTATCCCTTACACATTAGTTGTGTCTTCCCCCATCGCTGAACTCCTAAAAGAAAACATAGGGATTTACTGTGCTGTGTTTAGGCATATAATGGAATATACATGCTTCATAACCAGAGCACTGGCAGTGAAGAGGATGGAGAAGGACATTAAAAAAAGGATTCGTCTTTAGAGCTTCAGTCACACCTTGCTCTACGTTTTATTATGCTCAAATGTAAACTGTTATGGACTAAAGTGGGCTGAAATTAAAACACAAATTGAAACATGCAATATTGTTTGCCAAAGACATGGAGTAGTGAAGACTACTGGTCGGTTCAGTCTGTGCGGGCTGTCGAGGCTGACTGGCCAACTGGAGTTATCTTCACTATCATCCTCCAGTTCCTGTCATGGTTTTATAAGACGGCACACTCCAGCCAGGGACTCCTTCCCCTGACAATGAATGTGGCGCACAATAAAAACACTTTTTATCTTTAATAAACCACAGGTTCTTTATTTGAGTGGACCCTAAACCCGTCTCGCACCCACCTTTTAAAAACAGCCTGTGTCACAAAGGACTAGGAACCAGGCTGGTGTGTATCAATCAGACATTTATTTTATTATTTAATGGAAAAAGGAAACATATTCAAAATACAATTATACAACAGCCACCAAGTGTTGGCAACACAAATACATTGCTGCCTACAGAACAATTGGTTCAAAATCCCAACACAAATCACATGGTTCTTTAATGAAAAAACAGGAAAAACTGTTTTAAATCATATGATGGCACCCAAAGTTAAGCACTCCTCCTGCAACACTCACCCCCAAATATCAGCAAACGTAATTCCCTTTGGATGGAAGGCAGTGGCAAGGAGAGAAAACTCAGATTTAGAATACATCCCACCACCCCAAGATGGGAAGTCAGAAAAGAAAATGAAAACACAATTTGTTTAGCAAAACAGCACAATCGGATTTGTTTAATTACTCCCACAGCATCATGCAACCACAGTGGAACAGCTAGAAAGGACATTAGTGATGCTACGCTTGAGGAGATAAGGAAGCTTAAAGACAACTACTCAGCACACCCGGGAAACGAGAAAACAAGGTAGGAAAATCGTTTTTGGGGAAGAAAGTAAATGCAAAAGAAAAACACACACAACAAAATGGAAATTTGCTTTACACAGGATTTGTGATGACAGATAGCTAAGAAAAGGGATGAGCTGTCAAAATCAGAAATCGGTTTTAAGGACTAGGACAGAGGCACATAACAGATAGGATTCTAACAGAAAGTGATTGCTCTCAATGGGATTACAGTATAGGTTTTTTAATGGGACAGATGCAAATTAAGAATTTGTAGGAATGCACTTAATACACGGGCAAATTTGGTTTTCAGTGACAAGGAGACTAACTCTGTTGAAGCTATACTTTAATTACTATAATTAGTAAAAACACTCGTCAAAATTGTTGGTTTCAAATGGCAACAATAATGAATGTGAATTTTCAATGGGAAATTAATTGATTTATTTCAAAATGATACTAAGGACTTATACAGTCAACTGGAAGATTTCTCAAAGGAATGCGCTAACATACACAGGCTAATACATTGGCCTTCATTACAACCCTGGCGTTAAGGGGTTAACGGCGCCGTAAAAGGTGGCTGCGCCGTTAACCCCTTAACGCCTGATTACGAGGTCCCTTTGCGGGTTGGAGATTTTAACGCCTGCTTTTTGCAGGCGTTAAAAACCAACCCGCAAAGGGACCTTGGTGCTAAGTACGGTGCCGCACTTTGCGACACTGTACTTAGCGCCTTCCCCATTCCCATTGAACCCTATGGGTCAAAAATGGGAATGGGGAAGGGCCATGGCGGCATGGGGAATTACCACCCCGCCAACCTCGGAATGGGGCGGTAATTCCCCATTCCGCCATGGCGGAGTCGGTAAATTACTGGCATGGACCATGGTGCTATTAGCACCATGGTCCAATGCCAGGGTCGTAATGAGAGCCATACAGGGTAATTCATAGAATTTCGCCGAAAAGTGTCCGCGTGCGATTGTGTGCGCCAGGAACGTGCGCTAAAACCGATTTCCGCGCACAGCGTATTCATGGATTTTAGGCTCCCAAACCAGCCGTGGCGCAGAGAATCGCAGCGACCCTGCAGCAGCGCCATTAACGCCCACAAGAACGCCCTCGCGCAAGGAAAAGCCATCAAAATCGCTAAATCATCGCAAAGGGCTGCGCTAACCCTGGACCAGTTCACCGGGCTGGCAAACAGCAAACGCCAAGCGGGGAACGTGTATTACAGGGGTGTGCGGGAAGTTCCACACGCGATTGGCCCAGTGCGAGCAGGGTACGTGTATTTCAGGGGTGCGCGGGAAGTTCCACACGCGATTTCAGCAGGGTACGTGTATTCCAGGGGTGCGCGGGAAGTTCCACACGCGATTGACCCAGTGCGAGCAGGGTACGTGTATTTCAGGGGTGCGCGGGAAGTTCCACACGTGATTTCAGCAGGGTACGTGTATTCCAGGGGTGCGCGGGAAGTTCCACACGCGATTGGCCCAGTGCGAGCAGGGTACGTGTATTTCAGGGGTGCGCGGGAAGTTCCACACATGATTTCAGCAGGGTACGTGTATTTCAGGGGTGCGCGGGAAGTTCCACACGCGATTGGCCCAGTGCAAGCAGGGTACGTGTATTCCATGGGTGCGCGGGAAGTTCCACACGCGATATCAGCAGGGTACGTGTATTTCAGGGGTGCGCGGGAAGTTCCACACGTGATTGGCCCAGTGCGAGCAGGGTACGTGTATTCCATGGGTGCGCGGGAAGTTCCACATGCGATTCCAGCAGGGTATATGAATTCCAGGGGTTCTGGGGAGTACTACACGTGAATTGGCCGTGTGGGTCCTCCCAGGTGTACGCTCGACAACCTCCACGGCCCCTGCAGGCAGCCCACACCACAGGGGTCTACCCTGCACCCCTGCTCATGTCCCGCAGGCAGCCCATCCACCATGGGCATGCCCCGCAGCCAACCCACATGTCACCTTGCACTACTGATCAACAATGCATGTCTCCCACCACCCCCACCCCCCAGCAGTGCAGGGGCAGCCTCCACCAGGCCCCCACTCATGTCTCCCACCACCCCACCCCCCAGCAGTGCAGGGGCAGCCTCCACCAGGCCCCCACTCATGTCTCCCACCACCCCCACCCCCCAGCCACAAGGGGCAGCCCCCACCAGGCCCCCACTCATGTCTCCCACCACCCCCACCCCCCAGCAGTGCAGGGGCAGCCTCCACCAGGCCCCCACTCATGTCTCCCACCACCCCCACCCACCAGCAGTGCAGGGTGTTAGGGAGAATTCTCTGTTTAGGCTGAATTTCCTAACCTAGTGAGTCCCCCAGCAGCTTTGCTGGATTTCTGGAGTTTGTTTTTTCCATCCTGCCAAGAGTGTGACCCTTTTCCTCTCACTCTTGGACAGGTATGTGTGTAATTCCTTTGAGATGTCAATGTGTTCGATGGGCTATGGGGTCTTTTACTCCATAGGGTCTCATAAGTTTTTCTATGTGTGTCACTCTGCACCCTACGTGTCGTGACACGGGGGCGCCCTAGCAGGTCCCCCCACCATAGACTCCATACCCGGTGACTGACTACTGTCTCCCCGGGCATGTAAAGTCACCATTGGCTTTACTAGACCTAAATTTGCTAACAGAACTAGTACCAACCATCTTATTGTGGACGTACTAGTAGGGGTAATACGATTACTCCTGGATCTGTTACTCGAGGGGGCACTGTCCCGTCCCTCCTCGTCGAGTTTTGGCTGGTGGCAGTGGAAACTACTTGTTATGTTCGGCCCCGAGCATAACCCTATGGGATCCGTCCCATTGTTGAAGATTAATACTGTTTTTCGTTAATCTCCAACGTACCACCGATCTACTTATCTTAAATAGGTTTATCGAGTGGTATTTTCTGCCAGAACTCGGGTTGTAAAATGGCGTCTGTGTTTTTCTCTGTGACTCCTAAACCAAAGGTTGAACCCTTTGTTCCACTTTTGGCGGGCCTCTGGACAGAGACCCTCGAAGGTGGCGCCATTCTGTCTGGGTTACCTCAGGGGTGTGGGAGGGGGTTTAGACACCCTGGACCGAGTTGCCTTGCCAACTCAGGTCGCACTCTGAAGTGATTGGCCCAGGTGGTGAGCCTTCCCGCTCACCACTTAGCATGTGTTGATTGACAAGCTAGGCTGAATGAATGGGGGACGTCTGCATAAAAGCAGGGCCTTTGGGACTGGATCTTCAGGAAGTCGCCACTGGACCTAAAGAATCCGACGAGGGTAACGCTGAATCGACCTGCACGACGACACCTCCGGTGGAGCCCTGCGGAATCGTCTCACAATCTCCCGACGACAGAAGAGATCTCCCTGCCGGAGAGGCTCTTTCCCTGGCTGGTGGGAACAACCAGTCTTCTTCTTCTTTGTGCTTTTTGGTCGCCCAGGACGCAGTGGTCGAATTGCCCGTGCAGAGCACCCGGCAACCGGATAGCCACTACTCCTGCACCGTGATCGAAAGGTGGTGCCTTGTGACGGAGCACTCCGCGGCTGGTTTCTTCCCTGGTGGTGCACCGGACATCTTCTCTTTGACGACGAGAGCATCTCTTCTCTTGGCCAAGACCCGTCGTGCATCCACCACCAGGAACAACTGCCCCCGTCGGAGCTGTCTTCCACAACAAGGTACCGTAACCGCCTGGCTTCCCTTTTCGATCGGTTCGTGTGAGGTATCTGATTCCTCTCCGTTCCGTTGGTTTGCCTCCAAGCTTTATTCACTCTTTGTTCTGAACTGGTTCAACCTGACGCTAACCAATTTGCTAAACAAGACTTGAATGCATCATCCGTAGAGACTTTCCAGGACATCGTGCCTTGCCTCTCACCGAGTGGGCCTGGCCGCCGAACTGTATGATCTAGTGTGATTAATGCCTTCTTGCCTTGCATTTTTACCCGCTTCAGTACGAACCGTGTTGACTTCATTACCTGCCTTTCTCTTCTCTCCCTTCCTCACTAAATATTCGAGTGTCATCTGGGTTGAGGTATACACCTCTGTCTGAAAATAAGTGGTGCCCTAGAACCTAGAGTTGTCGATATTGTGTTTCGGGGGATTGAGCTTTATTCCATTCTGCAGAGTAATTGTATTTTGAGTTGTTTGCCGTGCTTCGCTTTAGTATTTTTCATAGACGTTCTGTTATCAATAAATAACTTACTATCTTTATACTAAAGCCTGGTTGCGTGTTTACTCGTTTTGCTGCGAAGAATTACCCTATATTGTATACTCCCTATACTGACCAACTTTTCTTGAGAGAGGTCTGACTGCTCAGCCACAGCTACCAATTGAATCTGTGTGGTACAGACTGCTACCAAGTGGGTTCATCGCAACACCTGTAGTCCTAAATCTTTTGCAGTGGTCCCAGAGAGAACTGCACAGGTTTCCGCCTAACACTGGTGTACAGCGGTGGGATTAGTATCGAGTATACAGTTTAGAGTGTTTTTCGACGCTGTAGGACGACTAACCACAAAACGTTACAAATGCAACTTTCAAAAAACATGTCTACGATGGAAATTTACAGCCAAGAGTCTTTGTCGGATAAAAATACTGAGAGTCTGCGAGCTCTCTGTAGACAAGAGAATCTTCCTGTAAAAGGCAAGAAGTTAGAACTGATAGAGAGATTGCTGGCGAACCAAAGTCTGGGTACTGGTTCAGAGGAACCAAACTCTCCAGCAACTGTAGATAACAGTAATGGTGTTGATCTGAATCGTAATTCTGATGATAGCGATGAAGAGGCTGACGAGGACGGCGAGGCTAGCGAAACTGTCTCCCCCGCTCCTCTACCTGCCTTACCAACTGTGCATACGGGGCCCATACCAGGTCCCACAAGTAACCCTGCTTATTTTGAACTTGAAAAAATGAAGCTCGAATTAGAATATAAACGGTTCTTGGCTCAATCTGAACAAAACCAAGAGCTCGAGTTCAGACGAATGAATGCCCAGGCTGAGCAGAAACAAGCTGAGTTAAGACTCAGGGAAATAGAGCTTAATCATGAGTTACAAATGAAAAAGTTGTCTATGGAAAATGCTTCTCTCTCCTCTGGTTCCTCTAGGAGCTCCCGTCCCAAAAGACCCCGGATGCCGAAGGAATTAGTGGGTATGTACGAACCGAGATTGGATGTGTTGGATTGGTTGAAACTGTTTGAATACAATCATGGGCTCCAGGACATCACCGGGAACGCGTTGCTTCCCTGGTTGTTCTCTAGGCTTCCTCCTGTTGCGACTGATGTGGTAATGGAATTGGGGGAGGTGGATAAGACGGATTACGAAAGTGTGAAACTAGCTTTGATAGCTAGATTCGGGAAGACCCCTTCCCAGTATCTTAAGAGGTTTAGAACCCTCAAAAAGCATGATGGTACCCCTTGGGCTACCTGGGTGAGTGAAGGGTTGAAAAACTTAGAGGGATGGATTAAAGGTTACAAAGTTGGCACTTACGAGGGTATGCGAAATCTTTTTATGTTGGACTCAATTTATGATGCCTGTTCTCCTGAGCTCAGACAGCACTTGGCTGATTCGAAGGAATTCGATTCCAGGGCTCTAGCTAAGGCTGCTGACTTGTGGGTTGCCAACAGGGCTACTCACAAGGATTCTGGGGCAACTCAGAAAAAGGACGGGGGAAAACAGCCTAAAAAAGACTCAAAGGAGAATTCGAATAACTCCCATTCCAAAGAGGGCCCCAAACAAAACCAGAAGGGTAAGCCACCGGGAAAACCACAGCAGAATAGTGTGTCTTCTGGTGCCAAACCGGAAGGAGGTCAGAACAAGCCACCATTCCAGAAAGCATTCGGGAAATGCTTTGTTTGTGGCTTGACTGATCACGTGAAAGGAGATCCCAGATGTAAGGGTAAACCTTCAGGGGTCCAGCTTGTCTCCTTAGCCTTCGCTCCAGAGGAGGAAGTCCAAATGGCAAGTGGAAACTTTCTACTGCTAGCTGACGAACCCATTGGAGTCTCAGCCAGCGTTTCTTTAGTATCTCTGGGGTTGTGGGAACAACAGAATTTAGATGTCTATAATTCTATCCCCGATAATACTAAAGAGTATTATAAGGACAGTGTCCAGGTGAATGGTCAGGAGACGCCTGCCATTAGGGACACTGGGGCCAGCATAACTGTGGTGGATAAATCGTTTTTTCAGGCTGAGGATGTTGCTAAGGCACCCAAACGCCTCACCAAGTTAGCTGGAGGGCCTGTGCAGATGCTTCCCCAATTACCAGTTCTCATCCAGTGTAACGACATGACTGTAAAGATACCTGTCAGCATACAGAGTGAGGTACCAGGACGCGTACTGTTGGGTAACGATTTGAAAACTCTCTGAGTTGTATCGCATACTCCCAGACCTCCTAGTAAACGGTTACAGGAGCTAACCAGACCTGCAAGAGAGAGGACCCTGCGCGGTACTCTCGGGGAGATGATGAAGAAAGAAATCACTCCTGCTCCATTGGAAATGGCGGCCGCTGTCTCTAGGAACACAGAAGTAAAAGGGAAACCTAAAACTTCTAAACCGAAACCAACTGCCCACATTCCGATGCAGCCGACACGGACTTCCCCGCGGTTGTCCAACGTCACACCCGTAACTCCACCTCCAGCTGAGGCTGAGGGGGAAGTACAACCCTGTATGGTAGAATTAGACTCTGAAGAAGAGCTAATGGAAGGCCAGGAACTCATTGGAGATCTGGATCCTGTTGACCATCCTGAGCTGCAGTCGTTACTGGCAGAAGGTGGACCCAGCAGGGCAGACTTCAGTAAGGGACAGAGAGAATGTCCAACTCTGGAAGGTCTTCGCCGTCAGGCAGAAACACAGGCTGAAGGGCAAGAGCCTGGGAAACATAGGTTGCACTGGGAAGATGGCCTCTTCTATAGTGAACCGACCGAGTCTGCACCTGGAGACTACAAACACCTTGTAGTACCCCAAGAGAACAGACCACAGTTCTTGCAGTTAGCCCACGAGATTCCTTTGGCTGGTCACTTGAGTTTCAAGAAGACTAAGGAAAGGCTCTCACTCTACTTCTATTGGCCAAAAATGGGGGCCGAAGTAGAAAAACACTGCAGAAGCTGCCATACCTGCCAGATCTCTGGTAAGGTTGGGTCCAAGAATGTGGCACCATTAGTGCCTCTTCCCCTTGTGGGAGTCCCATTTGAGAGAGTAGGGATTGATATCGTTGGTCCCCTTGATCCTCCAACCTCCTCAGGCAACAGGTTTATACTTGTTGTAGTAGACCATGCTACTAGGTATCCTGAGGCAATTCCTATGAGGACTGTTACAGCTCCGGCTGTGGCTAAGGCCCTCCTTGGTATTTTTACTAGGGTCGGATTTCCTAAGGAAGTTATCTCTGACAGGGGGTCAAATTTTATGTCCCACTACATGAAAGCCATGTGGAAAACCTGCGGAGTAACTTACAAGTTCTCAACGGCTTACCACCCACAAACCAATGGGTTGGTAGAACGGTTCAACCGAACCATGAAGAGCATGATAGGTGCTCTAGAAGAACCCCTTAAGCGTAAGTGGGACCTTCTATTGCCATGCCTTCTTTTTGGCTTATAGAGAAGTCCCTTAGGAGGGAGTAGGCTACTCTCCCTTCGAACTGCTCTATGGTCATCCCGTCAGAGGTCCATTGGCCCTGATTAAGGAGGGGTTGGAGAGTGCTCCTTCCCCCAAGCCAGTCAGAGTGACTGACTACGTGATAGGTCTCCGGAGGAGAATGTCGCACCTGATGACAGAAGCAAGCGATAACTTGAAAGCTGGACAAGCATTGGTCAAGCACTGGCACGATCAAAAGGCTAACATGGTTGAGTTCGCTCAAAACCAGCTTGTTCTTGTTATGATCCCCACAAGGCAGAGGGCCTTGCAAGATAAATGGATGGGACCCTACCGAGTAGTGGGTAAGCTCGGTGAGGTTAACTATCTGGTGGACTTGGGCAACCCCAAGGAGGCTCCGACAGTCTTTCACACCAACCGACTTAAAGCGTATGTCTCACGACCTGATGTAGGAGCGTTGCTTCTAGCATCGGCCGAGGAAGAAGAAGAGAGTGAAGCTCTTCCGGATCTCCTCAGAGGCTTACCTTTAGATGAAAACATTGAAGGAGTAAATCTCTCCTCCAATCTGACACCCGAGCAACAAGAAGAGTGCAAGTCTATGTTGAATCAGTTTGCCTCTCTGTTCTCGCTCTCACCAGGCTTGACCCCTTGGGGCCAGCACGAGATACTCACTGGTGACTGTCTGCCTGTCAAAAGCAGAGGATATCGCATGTCAGAAAACGTAAGAACCCACATCAAAGGTGAGGTCAGCAAGATGCTTGATCTCGGGGTAATAGAGCCCTCTACTAGTCCATGGTCTAGCCCAGTTGTGTTAGTACCAAAGGCCGGGTCTAAAGAACTTAGATTCTGCGTGGATTATAGAGCTCTTAACGCAGTCACCACGACTGATGCCCACCCTTTGCCAAGAACAGATGAGTTGGTGGATAAACTTGGCGCCGCCAATTTCCTCAGCACATTTGACTTGACGTCAGGCTATTGGCAAATAGCCCTGACCAACCATGACAAGGAGAAAACTGCATTTTCTACCCCCGTTGGTTTATACCAGTTTACGGTAATGCCTTTTGGACTAAAAAATGCACCTGCTACGTTTCAACGGATGGTAAACCAGGTTCTAACCGGGATGGAGGACTTCTGCATGGCATACTTGGATGACATAGCAGTGTTCAGCAATTCCTGGGACGAACATGTAACCCACCTGAGAGATGTTTTGCAGGCTCTTGGACGAGCCAATCTGACCATATAGGCGAGTAAATGCCAAATTGGACAGAGTAAGGTAGTCTACCTTGGGCATGAGGTAGGCGGTGGAGAAATAAGGCCTTTGCTCAGTAAGATTGAAGCTGTGCAAAATTGGACAACACCGACTACTCAGACTCAGGTGAGAGCCTTCCTAGGCCTCACCGGGTATTACAGGAATTTCATAGAGAACTATGGGACCATAGCTTCTCCACTGAATGTCATCTCCTCGCCCAAATTCCCTAAAAAGGTTAGATGGAACGAGGAGTGCAATCAGGCTTTTGAAAACCTGAAAAAGGCTCTTTGCCAAGCCCCAGTACTCAGAGCTCCTGATTACCGCCAACACTTCATTGTGCAGACAGACGCTTCCAATGTAGGGATAGGTGCCGTACTCAGTCAACTGGATGGGAAAGGTAGGGAGCACCCCGTTTGCTACATCAGCCGCAAGCTGAAGGATCCTGAAACAAGGTGGGCAACAATCGAAAGAGAATGCTTTGCTATCGTGTGGGCTCTGAAGAAGTTTAGACCGTACTTGTATGGTTCTACTTTTATTATTCAGACTGACCACCAACCCTTGAGATGGTTAATGCAAATGAAAGGGGAAAACCCAAAACTACTGAGATGGTCGATCTGCCTGCAAGGGTTCGATTTCACCATTGAGCACAGGTCAGGGTGTCACCACCAAAATGCTGATGGTCTCTCTAGGATGTATATCATCGACTCGAGGTATGAGATTCATCCAGGAGTGGATTAAATCCTCCTGTCCCTTAGTCTGGGGGGGGCGAGTGTTAGGGAGAATTCTCTGTTTAGGCTGAATTTCCTAACCTAGTGAGTCCCCCAGCAGCTTTGCTGGATTTCTGGAGTTTGTTTTTTCCATCCTGCCAAGAGTGTGACCCTTTTCCTCTCACTCTTGGACAGGTATGTGTGTAATTCCTTTGAGATGTCAATGTGTTCGATGGGCTATGGGGTCTTTTACTCCATAGGGTCTCATAAGTTTTTCTATGTGTGTCACTCTGCACCCTACGTGTCGTGACACGGGGGCGCCCTAGCAGGTCCCCCCACCATAGACTCCATACCCGGGGACTGACTACTGTCTCCCCGGGCATGTAAAGTCACCATTGGCTTTACTAGACCTAAATTTGCTAACAGAACTAGTACCAACCATCTTATTGTGGACGTACTAGTAGGGGTAATACGATTACTCCTGGATCTGTTACTCGAGGGGGCACTGTCCCGTCCCTCCTCGTCGAGTTTTGGCTGGTGGCAGTGGAAACTACTTGTTATGTTCGGCCCCGAGCATAACCCTATGGGATCCGTCCCATTGTTGAAGATTGATACTGTTTTTCGTTAATCTCCAACGTACCACCGATCTACTTATCTTAAATAGGTTTATCGAGTGGTATTTTCTGCCAGAACTCGGGTTGTAAAATGGCATCTGTGTTTTTCTCTGTGACTCCTAAACCAAAGGTTGAGCCCTTTGTTCCACTTTTGGCGGGCCTCTGGACAGAGACCCTCGAAGGTGGCGCCATTCTGTCTGGGTTACCTCAGGGGTGTGGGAGGGGGTTTAGACACCCTGGACCGAGTTGCCTTGCCAACTCAGGTCGCACTCTGAAGTGATTGGCCCAGGTAGTGAGCCTTCCCGCTCACCACTTAGCATGTGTTGATTGACAAGCTAGGCTGAATGAATGGGGGACGTCTGCATAAAAGCAGGGCCTTTGGGACTGGATCTTCAGGAAGTCGCCACTGGACCTAAAGAATCCGACGAGGGTAACGCTGAATCGACCTGCACGACGACACCTCCGGTGGAGCCCTGCGGAATCGTCTCACAATCTCCCGACGACAGAAGAGATCTCCCTGCCTGAGAGGCTCTTTCCCTGGCTGGTGGGAACAACCAGTCTTCTTCTTCTTTGTGCTTTTTGGTCGCCCAGGACGCAGTGGTCGAATTGCCCGTGCAGAGCACCCGGCAACCGGATAGCCACTACTCCTGCACCGTGATCGAAAGGTGGTGCCTTGTGACGGAGCACTCCGCGGCTGGTTTCTTCCCTGGTGGTGCACCGGACATCTTCTCTTCGACGACGAGAGCATCTCTTCTCTTGCCCAAGACCCGTCGTGCATCCACCACCAGGAACAACTGCCCCCGTCGGAGCTGTCTTCCACAACAAGGTACCGTAACCGCCTGGCTTCCCTTTTCGATCGGTTCGTGTGAGGTATCTGATTCCTCTCCGTTCCGTTGGGTTGCCTCCAAGCTTTATTCACTCTTTGTTCTGAACTGGTTCAACCTGACGCTAACCAATTTGCTAAACAAGACTTGAATGCATCATCCGTAGAGACTTTCCAGGACATCGTGCCTTGCCTCTCACCGAGTGGGCCTGGCCGCCGAACTGTATGATCTAGTGTGATTAATGCCTTCTTGCCTTGCATTTTTACCCGCTTCAGTACGAACCGTGTTGACTTCATTACCTGCCTTTCTCTTCTCTCCCTTCCTCACTAAATATTCGAGTGTCATCTGGGTTGAGGTATACACCTCTGTCTGAAAATAAGTGGTGCCCTAGAACCTAGAGTTGTCGATATTGTGTTTCGGGGGATTGAGCTTTATTCCATTCTGCAGAGTAATTGTATTTTGAGTTGTTTGCCGTGCTTCGCTTTAGTATTTTTCATAGACGTTCTGTTATCAATAAATAACTTACTATCTTTATACTAAAGCCTGGTTGCGTGTTTACTCGTTTTGCTGCGAAGAATTACCCTATATTGTATACTCCCTATACTGACCAACTTTTCTTGAGAGAGGTCTGACTGCTCAGCCACAGCTACCAATTGAATCTGTGTGGTACAGACTGCTACCAAGTGGGTTCATCGCAACACCTGTAGTCCTAAATCTTTTGCAGTGGTCCCAGAGGGAACTGCACAGGTTTCCGCCTAACACAGGGGCAGCCCCCACCAGGCCCCCACTCATGTCTCCCACCACCCCCACCTCCCAGCATCCAGGGGCACCCTCCACCAGGCCCCCACTCATGTCTCCTACCACCCCCACCCCCCAGCAGTGCAGGGGCAGCCTCCACCAGGCCCCCACTCATGTCTCCCACCACCCCCACCCCCCAGCCACCAGGGGCACCCTCCACCAGGCCCCCACTCATGTCTCCCACCACCCCCACCCCCCAGCAGTGCAGGGGCAGCACCACCAGGCCCCCACTCATGTCTCCCACCAACCCCCACCCCCCAGCCACAAGGGGCAGCCCCCACCAGGCCCCCACTCATGTCTCCCACCACCCCCACCACCCAGCCACCAGGGGCACCCTCCACCAGGACCCCACTCATGTCTCCCACCACCCCCACCCCCCAGCCACCAGGGGCAGCCCCCACCAGGCCCCCACTCATGTCTCCCACCACCCCCACCACCCAGCCACCAGGGGCACCCTCCACCAGGCCCCCACTCATGTCTCCCACCACCCCCACCCCCCAGCAGTGCAGGGACAGCCCCCACCAGGCCCCCACTCATGTCTCCCACCACCCCCACCCCCCAGCCACCAGGGGCACCCTCCACCAGGCCCCCACTCATGTCTCCCACCACCCCCACCACCCAGCCACCAGGGGCACCCTCCACCAGGCCCCCACTCATGTCTCCCACCACTCCCACCCCCCAGAAGTGCAGGGGCACCCTCCACCAGGCCCCCACTCATGTCTCCCACCACCCCCACCCCCCAGCCACCAGGGGCACCCTCCACCAGGCCCCCACTCATGTCTCCCACCACCCCCACCCCCCAGCAGTGCAAGGGCACCCTCCACCAGGCCCCCACTCATGTCTCCCACCACCCCCACCCCCCAGCCACTAGGGGCAGCCTCCACCAGGCCCCCACTCATGTCTCCCACCACCCGCACCCCCAGCCACCAGGGGCAGCCACCACCAGGCCCCCACTCATGTCTCCCACCACCCCCACCCCCCAGCCACCAGGGGCACCCTCCACCAGGCCCCCACTTATGTCTCCCACCACCCCCACCCCCCAGCAGTGCAGGGGCAGCCTCCACCAGGCCCCCACTCATGTCTCCCACCACCCAAACCCCCAGCCACCAGGGGCAGCCCCCACCAGGCCCCCACTCATGTCTCCCACCACCCCCACCACCCAGCCACCAGGGGCACCCTCCACCAGGCCCCCACTCATGTCTCCCACCACCCCCACCACCCAGCCACCAGGGGCACCCTCCACCAGGCCCCCACTCATGTCTCCCACCACCCCCACCCCCCAGCAGTGCAGGGGCAGCACCACCAGGCCCCCACTCATGTCCCCCTGCACCCCCACCCCCCAGCATCCAGGGTCAGCCTCCAACAGGCCCCCACTCATGTCTCCCACCACCCCCACCCCCCAGCAGTGCAGGGGCACCCTCCACCAGGCCCCCACTCATGTCTCCCACCACCCCCACCCCCCAGCCACCAGGGGCACCCTCCACCAGGCCCCCACTCATGTCTCCCACCACCCCCACCCCCCAGCAGTGCAGGGGCAGCCTCCACCAGGCCCCCACTCATGTCTCCCACCACCCCCACCCCCCAGCCACCAGGGGCAGCCTCCACCAGGCCCCCACTCATGTCTCCCACCACCCCCACCCCCCAGCCACCAGGGGCAGCCACCACCAGGCCCCCACTCATGTCTCCCACCACCCCCACCCCCCAGCCACCAGGGGCACCCTCCACCAGGCCCCCACTCATGTCTCCCACCACCCCCACCCCCCAGCAGTGCAGGGGCAGCCTCCACCAGGCCCCCACTCATGTCTCCCACCACCCCCACCCCCCAGCCTCCAGGGGCAGCCACCACCAGGCCCCCACTCATGTCTCCCACCACCCCCACCCCACAGCCACCAGGGGCAGCCCCCACCAGGCCCCCACTCATGTCTCCCACCACCCCCACCACCCAGCCTCCAGGGGCACCCTCCACCAGGCCCCCACTCATGTCTCCCACCACCCCCACCCCCCAGCCACCAGGGGCAGCCCCCACCAGGCCCCCACTCATGTCTCCCACCCCCCCCAACCCCCAGCAGTGCAGGGGCACCCTCCACCAGGCCCCCACTCATGTCTCCCACCACCCCCATCCCCCAGCAGTGCAGGGGCAGCCTCCACCAGGCCCCCACTCATGTCTCCCACCACCCCCACCCCCCAGCCACCAGGGGCAGCCTCCACCAGGCCCCCACTCATGTCTCCCACCACCCCCACCCCCCAGCAGTGCAGGGGCAGCCCCCACCAGGCCCCCACTCATGTCTCCCACCACACCCCAGCCACCAGGGGCAGCCTCCACCAGGCCCCCACTCATGTCTCCCACCACCCCCACCCCCCAGCCACCAGGGGCAGCCTCCACCAGGCCCCCACTCATGTCTCCAACCACCCCCACCCCCCAGCCACCAGGGGCAGCCACCACCAGGCCCCCACTCATGTCTCCCACCACCGCCACCCCCAGCCACCAGGGGCACCCTCCACCAGGCCCTCACTCATGTCTCCCACCACCCCCACCCCCCAGCCACCGGGGGCACCCTCCACCAGGCCCCCACTCATGTCTCCCACCACCCCCACCCCCCAGCAGTGCAGGGGCAGCACCACCAGGCCCCCACTCATGTCCCCCTGCACCCCCACCCCCAGCATCCAGGGGCACCCTCCACCAGGCCCCCACTCATGTCTCCCACCACCCCCACCCCCCAGCAGTGCAGGGGCAGCCTCCACCAGGCCCCCACTCATGTCTCCCACCACTCCCACCCCCCAGCCACCAGGGGCAGCCTCCACCAGGCCCCCACTCATGTCTCCCACCACCGCCACCCCCCAGCAGTGCAGGGGCAGCCCCCACCAGGCCCCCACTCATGTCTCCCACCACCCCCCAGCCACCAGGGGCAGCCTCCACCAGGCCCCCACTCATGTCTCCCACCACCCCCCAGCCACCAGGGGCACCCTCGACCAGGTCCTCACAATCCCCAATCATGTGCGTTATGGTCAGCCTCCACAGCCAAAAAGCCCTACCAAGTAATCCATTCACCCACATGGAAATGGAAATTACATGTCACACCCCCAATGTTCATGAAGCAAATGAACCCATGTCCGTCACACACAATGTTTGCAATTGAATGGGAAAACACCCAACATGACATGCATGAAACCAATGAGATGATACCACACAGTGAAGTATGAAAACAAAATTGTATTGAAAAAAAGAAAGAATGCTAAAGAAATGAAACAAACTACAATGGGAAGTAAAAAAAATCAAGCTGCATGTCCGCATAAAAATAAAGAACTGCAAATCATAATCCAAAAAAATGTCGTCCAAAGTCAAATGTAAAAAAACTATCTATCAAATCAAGAACTATGTAAAAAACTCGAAAGGGTCCATGAGCCCAACTGAAAAAAAGGAAACC
This sequence comes from Ambystoma mexicanum, assembly GCF_040938575.1. NCBI lineage: Eukaryota > Metazoa > Chordata > Amphibia > Caudata > Ambystomatidae > Ambystoma > Ambystoma mexicanum. Next base: position 372,511,656 of record NC_090927.1, read on the forward strand.
TAAAAAAAAAACCTAACTAAAAAGCAACTATATACAAAAAGTGGAGCAGTGTCCGTCGACTCCAAATCATAAGAAAAAAAAAAAAAGGAAACCTAAAACTAAAGAACTATATACAAAGGCGGCGGGCAAGTCCAGCGGCTCACTCCGTGGTGTTCCGGGCCAGGGCATCATCGAACTCCTGTTCGATGTCCCGGAGGCGGTCCAGTTCCATGGCCCCGAGGGTCCGCAGGGACGATGCCGTGTCCTCCTCCAACCCCCTGCGGATTGCCTCGAGGCACTCGGCCCGCCTCAGGGCCCTCCGCATGGAGTTCTCCGCCCTGACCATTGTCAGCCATGCCTTTTCCACCCGCCGCCGCTCCGCACCTATGGCGTGGCCCAACCGCTGCCACACGGAAGACACTCTCTGTCCTGGGTCCTCCTGCCCTCCGGCCGATGCCTGCCCCTCCGATGTCGAAGGCCCCGAGCCTTCATGGCTCCCACCATGTTGCTGCTGCTGCTGTGCCTCTGCCCGTGCACTGCCTCCTGCTGCCTGCACATCCTCCGCCGGCTGGGGTGCTTTTGTTGATGTGGCCACCCCTGCTGGACGTCCGACTCCTGACTGTGGCAGGGATGCCTCCTCCACCAGCCTGGCTGCACTGTCAGAGGCAGCTCCACAGGGCACCCAGGTGACTGATGGGTGGGAAGATGGCACAGAGGACGACTGGCGCGTAGGGGGTCCAGTTGAGGAGGGGGTCGGAGCAAGCCCCATCAGACAGAGGAATCCGGCCTGGGTGACCTGTCCCAGCAGGCTGACGTGGTCAACGAGCCATTCGAGATGACGTGCAGTCTCTCCATGAAAAGACTGCAGGTCATCTCGCATGGCCCGTTGACGCAACGCCACACCAGCCAGGACAGGCTCAACCCGGACCTGGATAGCCACGTCCGCAGGTAGAGGAAGGCCAGTTGACGTCAGCTCATCCCCTGCCTGAAAACGGGTCTGGACGTAGGCATCCCTGCTGGTGCAAGATGATGCAGGGACAGGATCGGGGACAGGATTGCACACAGGCACCTCCGCGGCGGCCTGTGCTGCCTCCTGTCCCAGGTCCTGGACTGCACCACTAGCACCAGTGGGATCCCCAACTCCAGACCCCGTCTCTGGTGCTTGCACGGCCTCCTCCTCCACCAAACCCCCCACCAACCTGGATGACTCCGTGCCATCTTCCCCTGTTGGGCCCTGTGGGGTCCCAGCTGCCCCTTCTGCTGCCGAGGAGTCCAACTCCAACCTCCGCCTCTTGGACCTCCCCCCGGCAGCTGCGGCCTGGGACGCGGCACCGGACTCCTCACTCCCCGACGAGATGACAACACGGGAGGGGAGCCGGGCCTTGCGTCTCCGGCTGGCGGTGGGATCACCGCCGCTGTGCTCCACAGCACCTTCTCCGCCCTCTTCATCAGTTGACGCTGCAGACAGGGAGAAACAAAACACAGGCATCAGGGCACTGTACAATGGACACATACACACATGACAGTTGCACATGAGTGGCATTGGCAAACCTCAGACATGTCATCACAATCCCCAACACACATGTCATTGCAACTCGCACACATGAGCCATACCACAGCCATATCGCAACTGCCACCACCATCCATAAACATACAACAGCATGAGCAGCCAAAGGTGACCCAGACATCACATGCAACACAGGAAGTGCACCACACATGTACACACACCACCACACTTGCATGCATGTGTACACCTCTGCCAAGTGTCGCACTGTTCAGACGGGCATCCATGTCACATCTGCCAATCAGGCTTCCACATACCGCAGTCACATGCATCCATGTTGCATCACTGTTGCACCCTTGTCAAATACACACACATGCACATGTACACAGTGCTCATACATGCAGCCGAAAACAACATACATGCGTGACATCACGGACATGTCTACTTAAATACACATTCATCCAAACATGTGTGCACACACAACTGCATTTGGCATGCAAGCCTACACACACAAGCACCATCCATGTCTCACACATTACAGCCCTCGCATGTGTCAGCCCCACGGCCCTGGACACCCCCACCCATACTCGACCCCATACAAACAGATGTGCAACCTGCACACTACCGAATAATCACCACACGCACTGCTCACAATCAGGATGCATGTACACTCACCGCTCGATTCCAGACGGGTCTGCTTCTCCAGGACCTGGACTTGGGGCGCTGGGGATATGCGTTCCAGGACCCTCATCTGTTCTTCCGACAAGTGGCCCCGGCGCCCCTTGGCAACCGCTGCCTTCAAGAGGCGCCGGGCCTTGTTCAGGGTCCTGGACCTGAAGTCCTCCCAGCGCTTCCTGACATGTTGGAAGTCGCGGACTGCCACCCCCTCCGCGTTGATGGCAGTCACGATGTCAGTCCAGATCCGAGTCCGTCCTTCCTTGTCGGCGCGGGAACTTCCGAAGAGGGCATCATACTGCCCCAGGACTTGCTCCACCAGGACACCAACTTCGGTGGCACTGAAGCTGGTGCCCCTCTGCCTCTCTGGCCGGGGGTTGTCAGTGGTCACAGATGGTGTTTGCCCCGACATGACAACCCCAGAGGCAGGAGTGGGTGGGCAACTGGGTCCTGGGGCTGGGCTGTGGAGCGATGGAATACCAGTCGGGAGTCTTCGGTTCCAGCAGGGGTGGTCACAGCAACAGCACCCCTGGCTGATGTGCAGGCAGCAAATGGCAGTGCACGTGGGCAGCAGGCAGTCAGGCAGCAGCAGATGGCAGGTGGGAGCGTGCTCGGGGCTCTGGGGGGCAGTAGTTCAGCCTTCTAGGCAGGAGCGTGGTCTTCCGTGTGCATACGCGTGGCCAGCTTGATACGGAGTGATTTGGCACGTGAAAAGTCTGCACGTCAGCGTGAAATTCGAGGAAAGGCCCTTAGCGCGTAAGCGCGTCAGCACGCATACGCGATTCTATTGGACCAAAGGCCCTCAGCGCGTAAGCGCGTCTGTGACGTGACCCGCACGGGTGTTTCCCACACAGCACGTGATGACAGAGCACACGTGGAAAGACTGCACGTCAGAGTGTCATCGCGTGTTATTGGACAGCACGTCAGAGTGTCATCGCGTGTAATTGGACAAAAGTGCGCGTACACGCGATTGGCCTATGTACGTGTATATCAGGGGTGCACGGGCACTTACACACGCAAGTATGTCAGCGCACCTGTATCCCGGGGTGCGCGGGAATTTCCACACGCTATTGGACTGGGTACTGGATTTCAGGGGTGCGCAGGTCACACGCTCGCCTACAACACGCGCAACGCATTAATTTGCGCGCTAACAAAATAACAAGCTCAGACCCAGGATGAACATACCGTTCCTAGCAGCAGTGGGCGTGGGCTACCAAAGGAGGAGGAGGAGGATAGTCAGGGCCAGAATATTCACACCCAGAACCAGCCTTTTCGGGATGCCTGATGACCAGGTGCATGGGAGGTACAGGTTTCCACCACACATTATACTGGACCTGGTGAGTGAGTGGGAGGATGACCTCACATCACCCACCCTGTGCTCCCAAGCACTCAGCCCCCTGGAGAAGGTCCTCAATGTACTGCACTTCTTGGCCACAGGATCATTTCAGCGGACAAGTGCCATTGTGGGTGGGGTATCACAGGCCACCCAGTCACGCTGCCTACACCAGGTCTTGAACATCATCACTGCACGCCCATCAGTCCGCAGGCACATATACCTGCCCAGAACACCTGCAGAAAGGCATGCTGCCGCCCTGGATTTTTACGGTGTGGCACGATTCCCCAAAGTGCTAGGTGCCATTGACTGCACCCATGTGGCTCTACGTCCCCCCAGGGCATCAGAGCACATCTATAGGAACCGCAAGCACTGGCATTCCATCAACGTGCAGGTAGTATGTAATGCCAAGGGAATCATCACCTCAGTATTTGCCAACTATCCCGGGTCAACCCACGACAGCTTCATTTACCGAATGTCCACCCTAAGCCGGGACCTAGAAGCTGGGCGGCATGGCGATACATGGCTGCTTGGTGAGTATGAATGCCACTGAACATGCATGTCAGATACTGAGCAAGGTCACAACCCCACCAATGATTCCAATCACCACCTCCACAGGGGACAGTGCCTACCCTCTCAGCCCCCACATGATGACGCCAATTCGGAACCCCACCACGCCACCCCAGGTAAGATATAACACAGCCCACATTACAACCCGGGGCATAGTGGAGCGCACATTCAGAGTGCTAAAGTCACGCTTTCGCTCCCTTGACCGTTCTGGCGGGCAGCTGTTGTACGCTCCCCCAGTAGTGTGCAGGATCATAGTGGCAGCATGTGTCCTGCACAACGTTGCAACACGCCGGGGCCTGGCCGTGGACATGGTGGTGGCCCCACATCCCCAACCACATGCACAGCCGCTGCGCATGGGAGGGGAAAGGGCACGGGGGGAGGCAGCCCGTACACAGCTAGTGGCTAATTACTTCACATAGAAATCACACCCCTGTGGAGTGCACACTGCCACATTCCATCTGACAATCAATGATGACTCAACCTGACACTGATCCTGAATGTCTGGAGAATGAACCGTGAAAACCATATCAGCCTGAGATTGTTCACCTGGAAGTGTCACAATGTGTGCATCCCTACCCACACAGACACCACCAATGCAGTTTTGTGAAGTAACACATTCAAGCAGCTAAAATGAATACCCACTTGCAAAATGCAACAAGAGGACAGTGCCATGTCAGCCAACCCATCCCCAGCACCGCCACACGACACACCGTGCCATGTCATGCTATTTGCAGGTAAACAAACTAATCCCCACAACATGACACTAGTGTCACAATGTAGAGTGTCCCTAATTGAAACTTGCAACACCTGAAATGCTCCCAGTAATGCAGGACCAACAACAAACTTGAGCAGGTACAACCATCAACATGACATCACAAATGTTATATATTAGTAGTCTCACCACCTGGAAATGCCTGCACTCCCACCACTACCAACTGTGCAGTGTTGGCGCCATGTAGAGTTGTAGGTGCACTGCTGCCAACATGGACCCCATCTCCAAACTAGAGGGCCTTGTGTAGACATGAGGAAGGGACCTGCAAATTGGGAGGTAGACACAGATGATGAGTTACACATCAATGCAACATGCAGTGTACAACACAACAGCAATATGCACTAGGAATGTATACACAGTATTGACTAGACTACCCACACATGTAGTGGGAGTCCAATGTCACCATGTACGTCAATGTCACTTGGGCACACCCTTTGCAAGCCCATGGAAACGGGAAGCAGGAGGGGTGTGTGTGACTCTAACCCAAGCATCTGAACCAAATACATGACAAGCCTGCATGTGCCCAGCCACAATGCAGCGTATGCCCACAGGAACCACTGAAGCCAACAAATTGTCCCAAAAAAATTGGGAAAAAATCATTAAAAATAAAAATAAAAATAAAAAAAAATAAAAAATGGCCATTGATGGGCCCGGGGGGGTTGGGGAGGCCACCCAGGAGGTCCGAGGACAGGATGCACACCAGAACCCACCTGCGTGGATCCTGGGAAAAAAAAACACCTCCATGGGCTCATGGCCCACACGGCTACCCTATTGTGGGAGTATCACTGCTGTCGCTATTATCACCCTGTGCAGCTGCATCCGGAGGTGGTTGCACTATGGGAGGCAGCCCACGCAAGGCCCTAGTCTGCTCCTCCATGGCTGCAAGCATGCGGGTGTGGTAGGTCTGGTTCTGGAGGATGAGTGTGCGGAGGTCCCCATGCAACAACTCACGGGATGCCCGGACCGCCGCCCTCGTTGCCTGCATCTCAGCTGAGAGCGTACGGGTGAGACGCTCCAGCTGCTGTTCTGTCCTTTGGTGTGTTGAAGCCTCAAGCTCAACAAGAGTCGTCCTGAAGTGAAGGAGCTCCTGCCTCAGGGCTTCCCTGTGGCCCTGGGACTCTATGGAGATGGCCTCCTGCAGAGTCCCCAGTGCCGCCCGCCTGTCCCTGTTGGACGCCAACATGTCCTCCCTGTGTGACTGGCAGATGGAGTCGGTTGCCTGCTGTAGTCGCTCCATCAGCCTTTCAGGGGGGACAATGGAAGTGGCCACCCTATCCATGGCCTGAGCCATCATCTCGGATGATGCTGCCTGTTGGGTTGCCATACCGTAAATGGATTGCTCCCATGCGGTATTGCCAGGTGGCGTACGGCCACCACGTCGGCGGGCACCACACCTGTCTGGGGCAAGGCGAACTGCGCCTTGCTGTGCCGGCACTGCCTGAGGCTGCAGGACTGCATTCCCCCTCTGATCTGCTGGCCCAGGAACAGGATCAGATGTCGCGGAGTGTGACCCTGCATCCGTAACCACCAAAGGCGTAGCTGCCAACACTGACATCCCCATTGAGGGTTCTGACCCTGGTGCAGGTGGGTGGGACAGAACAGAATCCCTCCCTGGAACACTCACCTGCGACGGCACGTAGGTCTCATCTGAATCAACACCTGAGTACAGCTCGGGGGAGGTGCAGCCAGAGACACCCCTTGAGAGCACGACCTGCAGCAGTTGTGGGTTCTCACCCACCACCACACCACGTCCCTCACTGGTGGTTGGTCGGCCCTCGGACCCCTCCTGGGTCTGCACCATCTCCACAACCCCAGCAGTATCAGGTGCATCTTCCCCTGCAAAGACATAAAAACAAAGAAATGGAAACAGGCATTAGCACCATGGCACACAATGAGGGCTGAGAAGCAAGAGAACCAGTACTTGATTGACACATGTCCCACATGACTAAAACCCTCCCATGCATGCACCCTGTTAGGGAGAATTCTCTGTTTAGGCTGAATTTCCTAACCTAGTGAGTCCCCCAGCAGCTTTGCTGGATTTCTGGAGTTTGTTTTTCCCATCCTGCCAAGAGTGTGACCCTTTTCCTCTCACTCTTGGACATGTATGTGTGTAATTCCTTTGAGATGTCACTGTGTTCGATGGGCTATGGGGTCTTTTACTCCATAGGGTCTCATAAGTTTTTCTATGTGTGTCACTCTGCACCCTACGTGTCGTGACACGGGGGCGCCCTAGCAGGTCCCCCCACCATAGACTCCATACCCGGGGACTGACTACTGTCTCCCCGGGCATGTAAAGTCACCATTGGCTTTACTAGACCTAAATTTGCTAACAGAACTAGTACCAACCGTCTTATTGTGGACGTGCTAGTAGGGGTAATACGATTACTCCTGGATCTGTTACTCGAGGGGGCACTGTCCCGTCCCTCCTCGTCGAGTTTTGGCTGGTGGCAGTGGAAACTACTTGTTATGTTCGACCCCGAGCATAACCCTATGGGATTCGTCCCATTGTTGAAGATTGATACTGTTTTTCGTTAATCTCCAACGTACCACCGATCTACTTATCTTAAATAGGTTTATCGAGTGGTATTTTCTGCCAGAACTCGGGTTGTAAAATGGCGTCTGTGTTTTTCTCTGTGACTCCTAAACCAAAGGTTGAGCCCTTTGTTCCACTTTTGGCGGGCCTCTGGACAGAGACCCGCGAAGGTGGCGCCATTCTGTCTGGGTTACCTCAGGGGTGTGGGAGGGGGTTTAGACACCCTGGACCGAGTTGCCTTGCCAACTCAGGTCGCACTCTGAAGTGATTGGCCCAGGTGGTGAGCCTTCCCGCTCACCACTTAGCATGTGTTGATTGACAAGCTAGGCTGAATGAATGGGGGACGTCTGCATAAAAGCAGGGCCTTTGGGACTGGATCTTCAGGAAGTCGCCACTGGACCTAAAGAATCCGACGAGGGTAACGCTGACTCGACCTGCACGACGACACCTCCGGTGGAGCCCTGCGGAATCGTCTCACAATCTCCCGATGACAGAAGAGATCTCCCTGCCGGAGAGGCTCTTTCCCTGGCTGGTGGGAACAACCAGTCTTCTTCTTCTTTGTGCTTTTTGGTCGCCCAGGACGCAGTGGTCGAATTGCCCGTGCAGAGCACCCGGCAACCGGATAGCCACTACTCCTGCACCGTGATCGAAAGGTGGTGCCTTGTGACGGAGCACTCCGCGGCTGGTTTCTTCCCTGGTGGTGCACCGGACATCTTCTCTTCGACGACGAGAGCATCTCTTCTCTTGGCCAAGACCCGTCGTGCATCCACCACCAGGAACAACTGCCCCCGTCGGAGCTGTCTTCCACAACAAGGTACCGTACCCACCTGGCTTCCCTTTTCGATCGGTTCGTGTGAGGTATCTGATTCCTCCCCGTTCCGTTGGGTTGCCTCCAAGCTTTATTCACTCTTTGTTCTGAACTGGTTCAACCTGACGCTAACCAATTTGCTAAATAAGACTTGAATGCATCATCCATAGAGACTTTCCAGGACATCGTGCCTTGCCTCTCACCGAGTGGGCCTGGCCGCCGAACTGTATGATCTAGTGTGATTAATGCTTTCTTGCCTTGCATTTTTACCCGCTTCAGTACGAACCATGTTGACTTCATTACCTGCCTTTCTCTTCTCTCCCTTCCTCACTAAATATTCGAGTGTCATCTGGGTTGAGGTATACACCTCTGTCTGAAAATAAGTGGTGCCGTAGAACCTAGAGTTGTCGATAGTGTGTTTCGGGGGGTTGAGCTTATTCCATTTTGCAGAGTAATTGTATTTTGAGTTATTTGCCGTGATTCGCTTTAGTATTTTTCGTAGATGTTCTGTTATCAATAAATAACTTACTATCTTTATACTAAAGCCTGGTTGCGTGTTTACTCGTTTTGCTGCGAAGAATTACCCTATATTGTATGCTCCCTATACTGACCAACTTTTCTTGAGAGAAGTCTGACTGCTCAGCCACAGCTACCAATTGAATCTGTGCGGTACAGACTGCTACCAAGTGGGTTCATCGCAACACCTGTAGTCCTAAATCTTTTGCAGTGGTCCCAGAGGGAACTGCACAGGTTTCCGCCTAACACTGGTGTACAGCGGTGGGATTAGTATCGAGGATACAGTTTAGAGTGTTTTTCGACGCTGTAGGACGACTAACCACAAAACGTTACAAAAGCAACTTTCAAAAAACATGTCTACAATGGAAATTTACAGCCAAGAGTCTTTGTCGGATAAAAATACTGAGAGTCTGCGAGCTCTCTGTAGACAAGAGAATCTTCCTGTAAAAGGCAAGAAGTTAGAACTGATAGAGAGATTGCTGGCGAACCAAAGTCTGGGTACTGGTTCAGAGGAACCAAACTCTCCAGCAACTGTAGATAACAGTAATGGTGTTGATCTGAATCGTAATTCTGATGATAGCGATGAAGAGGCTGACGAGGACGGCGAGACTAGCGAGACTGTCTCCCCCGCTCCTCTACCTGCCTTACCAACTGTGCCTACGGGGCCCATACCAGGTCCCACAAGTAACCCTGCTTATTTTGAACTTGAAAAAATGAAGCTCGAATTAGAATATAAACGGTTCTTGGCTCAAGCTGAACGAAACCAAGAGCTCGAGTTCAGACGAATGAATGCCCAGGCTGAGCAGAAACAAGCTGAGTTAAGACTCAGGGAAATAGAGCTTAATCATGAGTTACAAATGAAAAAGTTGTCTATGGAAAATGCTTCTCTCTCCTCTGGTTCCTCTAGGAGCTCCAGTCCCAAAAGACCCCGGATGCCGAAGGAATTAGTGGGTATGTACGAACCGAGATTGGATGTGTTGGATTGGTTGAAACTGTTTGAATACAATCATGGGCTCCAGGACATCACCGGGAATGCGTTGCTTCCCTGGTTGTTCTCTAGGCTTCCTCCTGTTGCGACTGATGTGGTAATGGAATTGGGGGAGGTGGATAAGACGGATTACGAAAGTGTGAAACTAGCTTTGATAGCTAGATTCGGGAAGACCCCTTCCCAGTATCTTAAGAGGTTTAGAACCCTCAAAAAGCATGATGGTACCCCTTGGGCTACCTGGGTGAGTGAAGGGTTGAAAAACTTAGAGGGATGGATTAAGGGTTACAAAGTTGACACTTACGAGGGTATGCGAAATCTTTTTATGTTGGAGTCAATTTATGATGCCTGTTCTCCTGAGCTCAGACAGCACTTGGCTGATTTGAAGGAATTAGATTCCAGGGCTCTAGCTAAGGCTGCTGACTTGTGGGTTGCCAACAGGGCTACTCACAAGGATTCTGGGGCAACTCAGAAAAAGGACGAGGGAAAACAGCCTAAAAAAGACTCAAAAGAGAATTCGAATAACTCCCATTCCAAAGAGGGCCCCAAACAAAACCAGAAGGGTAAGCCACCGGGAAAACCACAGCAGAATAATGTGTCTTCTGGTGCCAAACCGGAAGGAGGTCAGAACAAGCCACCATTCCAGAAAGCATTCGGTAAATGCTTTGTTTGTGGCTCGACTGATCACGTGAAAGGAGATCCCAGATGTAAGGGTAAACCTTCAGGGGTCCAGCTTGTCTCCTTAGCCTTCGCTCCAGAGGAGGAAGTCCAAATGGCAAGTGGAAACTTTCTACTGCTAGCTGACGAACCCATTGGAGTCTCAGCCAGCGTTTCTTTAGTATCTCTGGGGTTGTGGGAACAACAGAATTTAGATGTCTATAATTCTATCCCCGATAATACTAAAGAGTATTATAAGGACAGTGTCCAGGTGAATGGTCAGGAGATGCCTGCCATTAGGGACACTGGGGCCAGCATAACTGTGGTGGATAAATCGTTTTTTCAGGCTGAGGATGTTGCTAAGGCACCCAAACGCCTCACCAAGTTAGCTGGAGGGCCTGTGCAGATGCTTCCCCAATTACCAGTTCTCATCCAGTGTAACGACATGACTGTAAAGATACCTGTCAGCATACAGAGTGAGGTACCAGGACGCGTACTGTTGGGTAACGATTTGAAAACTCTCTGAGTTGTATCGCATACTCCCAGACCTCCTAGTAAACGGTTACAGGAGCTAACCAGACCTGCAAGAGAGAGGACCCTGCGCGGTACTCTCGGGGAGATGATGAAGAAAGAAATCACTCCTGCTCCATTGGAAATGGCGGCCGCTGTCTCTAGGAACACAGAAGTAAAAGGGAAACCTAAAACTTCTAAACCGAAACCAACAGCCCACATTCCGATGCAGCCGACACGGACTTCCCCACGGTTGTCCAACGTCACACCCGTAACTCCACCTCCAGCTGAGGCTGAGGGGGAAGTACAACCCTGTATGGTAGAATTAGACTCTGAAGAAGAGCTAATGGAAGGCCAGGAACTCATTGGAGATCTGGATCCTGTTGACCATCCTGAACTGCAGTCGTTACTGGCAGAAGGTGGACCCAGCAGGGCAGACTTCAGTAAGGGACAGAGAGAATGTCCAACTCTGGAAGGTCTTCGCCGTCAGGCGGAAACTCAAGCTGAAGGGCAAGAGCCTGGGAAACATAGGTTGCACTGGGAAGATGGCCTCTTCTATAGTGAACCAACCGAGTCTGCACCTGGAGACTACAAACGCCTTGTAGTACCCCAAGAGAACAGACCACAGTTCTTGCAGTTAGCCCACGAGATTCCTTTGGCTGGTCACTTGAGTTTCAAGAAGACTAAGGAAAGGCTCTCACTCTACTTCTATTGGCCAAAAATGGGGGCCGAAGTAGAAAAACACTGCAGAAGCTGCCATACCTGCCAAATCTCTGGTAAGGTTGGGTCCAAGAATGTGGCACCATTAGTGCCTCTTCCCGTTGTGGGAGTCCCATTTGAGAGAGTAGGGATTGATATCGTTGGTCCCCTTGATCCTCCAACCTCCTCAGGCAACAGGTTTATACTTGTTGTAGTAGACCATGCTACTAGGTATCCTGAGGCAATTCCTATGAGGACTGTTACAGCTCCGGCTGTGGCTAAGGCCCTCCTTGGTATTTTTACTAGGGTCGGATTTCCTAAGGAAGTTATCTCTGACAGGGGGTCAAATTTTATGTCCCACTACATGAAAGCCATGTGGAAAACCTGCGGAGTAACTTACAAGTTCTCAACGGCTTACCACCCACAAACCAATGGGTTGGTAGAACGGTTCAACCGAACCATGAAGAGCATGATAGGTGCTCTAGAAGAACCCCTTAAGCGTAAGTGGGACCTTCTATTGCCATGCCTTCTTTTTGCTTATAGAGAAGTCCCTCAGGAGGGAGTAGGCTACTCTCCCTTCGAACTACTCTATGGTCATCCCGTCAGAGGTCCGTTGGCCCTGATTAAGGAGGGGTTGGAGAGTGCTCCTTCCCCCAAGCCAGTCAGAGTGACTGACTACGTGATAGGTCTCCGGAGGAGAATGTCGCACCTGATGACAGAAGCAAGCGATAACTTGAAAGCTGGACAAGCATTGGTCAAGCACTGGCACGATCAAAAGGCTAACATGGTTGAGTTCGCTCAAAACCAGCTTGTTCTTGTTATGATCCCCACAAGGCAGAGGGCCTTGCAAGATAAATGGATGGGACCCTACCGAGTAGTGGGTAAGCTCGGTGAGGTTAACTATCTGGTGGACTTGGGCAACCCCAAGGAGGCTCCGACAGTCTTTCACACCAACCGACTTAAAGCGTATGTCTCACGACCTGATGTAGGAGCATTGCTTCTAGCATCGGCTGAGGAAGAAGAAGAGAGTGAAGCTCTTCCGGATCTCCTCAGAGGCTTACCTTTAGATGAAAACATTGAAGGAGTAAATCTCTCCTCCAATCTGACACCCGAGCAACAAGAAGAGTGCAAGTCTATGTTGAATCAGTTTGCCTCTCTGTTCTCGCTCTCGCCAGGCTTGACCCCTTGGGGCCAGCACGAGATACTCACTGGTGACTGTCTGCCTGTCAAAAGCAGAGGATATCGCATGTCAGAAAACGTAAGAACCCACATCAAAGGTGAGGTCAGCAAGATGCTTGATCTCGGGGTAATAGAGCCCTCTACTAGTCCATGGTCTAGCCCAGTTGTGTTAGTACCAAAGGCCGGATCTAAAGAACTTAGATTCTGCGTGGATTATAGAGCTCTTAACGCAGTCACCACGACTGATGCCCACCCTTTGCCAAGAACAGATGAGTTGGTGGACCAACCATGCCAAGGAGAAAACTGCATTTTCTACCCCCGTTGGTTTATACCAGTTTACGGTAATGCCTTTCGGACTAAAAAATGCACCTGCTACGTTTCAACGGATGGTAAACCAGGTTCTAACCGGGATGGAGGACTTCTGCATGGCATACTTGGATGACATAGCAGTGTTCAGCAATTCCTGGGACGAACATGTAACCCACCTGAGAGATGTTTTGCAGGCTCTTAGACGAGCCAATCTGACCGTAAAGGCGAGTAAATGCCAAATTGGACAGAGTAAGGTAGTCTACCTTGGGCATGAGGTAGGCGGTGGCGAAATAAGGCCTTTGCTCAGTAAGATTGAAGCTGTGCAAAATTGGACAACACTGACTACTCAGACTCAGGTGAGAGCCTTCCTAGGCCTCACCGGGTATTACAGGAATTTCATAGAGAACTATGGGACCATAGCTTCTCCACTGAATGTCATCTCCTCGCCCAAATTCCCTAAAAAGGTTAAATGGAACGAGGAGTGCAATCAGGCTTTTGAAAACCTGAAAAAGGCTCTTTGCCAAACCCCAGTACTCAGAGCTCCTGATTACCGCCAACACTTCATTGTGCAGACAGACGCTTCCAATGTAGGGATAGGTGCCGTACTCAGTCAACTGGATGGGAAAGGTAGGGAGCACCCCGTTTGCTACATCAGCCGCAAGCTGAAGGATCCTGAAACAAGGTGGGCAACAATCGAAAGAGAATGCTTTGCTATCGTGTGGGCTCTGAAGAAGTTTAGCCCGTACTTGTATGGTTCTACTTTTATTATTCAGACTGACCACCAACCCTTGAGATGGTTAATGCAAATGAAAGGGGAAAACCCAAAACTACTGAGATGGTCGATCTGCCTGCAAGGGTTCGATTTCACCATTGAGCACAGGTCAGGGTGTCACCACCAAAATGCTGATGGTCTCTCTAGGATGTATATCATCGACTAGAGGTATGAGATTCATCCAGGAGTGGATTAAATCCTCCTGTCCCTTAGTCTGGGGGGGGCGAGTGTTAGGGAGAATTCTCTGTTTAGGCTGAATTTCCTAACCTAGTGAGTCCCCCAGCAGCTTTGCTGGATTTCTGGAGTTTGTTTTTCCCACCCTGCCAAGAGTGTGACCCTTTTCCTCTCACTCTTGGACATGTATGTGTGTAATTCCTTTGAGATGTCACTGTGTTCGATGGGCTATGGGGTCTTTTACTCCATAGGGTCTCATAGGTTTTTCTATGTGTGTCACTCTGCACCCTACGTGTCGTGACACGGGGGCGCCCTAGCAGGTCCCCCCACCATAGACTCCATACCCGGGGACTGACTACTGTCTCTCCGGGCATGTAAAGTCACCATTGGCTTTACTAGACCTAAATTTGCTAACAGAACTAGTACCAACCATCTTATTGTGGACGTGCTAGTAGGGGTAATACGATTACTCCTGGATCTGTTACTCGAGGGGGCACTGTCCCGTCCCTCCTCGTCGAGTTTTGGCTGGTGGCAGTGGAAACTACTTGTTATGTTCGACCCCGAGCATAACCCTATGGGATTCGTCCCATTGTTGAAGATTGATACTGTTTTTCGTTAATCTCCAACGTACCACCGATCTACTTATCTTAAATAGGTTTATCGAGTGGTATTTTCTGCCAGAACTCGGGTTGTAAAATGGCGTCTGTGTTTTTCTCTGTGACTCCTAAATCAAAGGTTGAGCTCTTTGTTCCACTTTTGGCGGGCCTCTGGACAGAGACCCGCGAAGGTGGCGCCATTCTGTCTGGGTTACCTCAGGGGTGTGGGAGGGGGTTTAGACACCCTGGACCGAGTTGCCTTGCCAACTCAGGTCGCACTCTGAAGTGATTGGCCCAGGTGGTGAGCCTTCCCGCTCACCACTTAGCATGTGTTGATTGACAAGCTAGGCTGAATGAATGGGGGACGTCTGCATAAAAGCAGGGCCTTTGGGACTGGATCTTCAGGAAGTCACCACTGGACCTAAAGAATCTGACGAGGGTAACGCTGACTCGACCTGCACGACGACACCTCCGGTGGAGCCCTGCGGAATCGTCTCACAATCTCCCGACGACAGAAGAGATCTCCCTGCCGGAGAGGATCTTTCCCTGGCTGGTGGGAACAACCAGTCTTCTTCTTCTTTGTGCTTTTTCGTCGCCCAGGACGCAGTGGTCGAATTGCCCGTGCAGAGCACCCGGCAACCGGATAGCCACTACTCCTGCACCGTGATCGAAAGGTGGTGCCTTGTGACGGAGCACTCCGCGGCTGGTTTCTTCCCTGGTGGTGCACCGGACATCTTCTCTTCGACGACGAGAGCATCTCTTCTCTTGGCCAAGACCCGTCGTGCATCCACCACCAGGAACAACTGCCCCCGTCGGAGCTGTCTTCCACAACAAGGTACCGTACCCGCCTGGCTTCCCTTTTCGTCCGGTTCGTGTGAGGTATCTGATTCCTCCCCGTTCCGTTGGGTTGCCTCCAGGCTTTATTCACTCTTTGTTCTGAACTGGTTCAACCTGACGCTAACCAATTTGCTAAATAAGACTTGAATGCATCATCCATAGAGACTTTCCAGGACATCGTGCCTTGCCTCTCACCGAGTGGGCCTGGCCGCCGAACTGTATGATCTAGTGTGATTAATGCTTTCTTGCCTTGCATTTTTACCCGCTTCAGTACGAACCATGTTGACTTCATTACCTGCCTTTCTCTTCTCTCCCTTCCTCACTAAATATTCGAGTGTCATCTGGGTTGAGGTATACACCTCTGTCTGAAAATAAGTGGTGCCGTAGAACCTAGAGTTGTCGATAGTGTGTTTCGGGGGATTGAGCTTATTCCATTTTGCAGAGTAATTGTATTTTGAGTTATTTGCCGTGATTCGCTTTAGTATTTTTCGTAGACGTTCTGTTATCAATAAATAACTTACTATCTTTATACTAAAGCCTGGTTGCGTGTTTACTCGTTTTGCTGTGAAGAATTACCCTATATTGTATGCTCCCTATACTGACCAACTTTTCTTGAGAGAAGTCTGACTGCTCAGCCACAGCTACCAATTGAATCTGTGTGGTACAGACTGCTACCAAGTGGGTTCATCGCAACACCTGTAGTCCTAAATCTTTTGCAGTGGTCCCAGAGGGAACTGCACAGGTTTCCGCCTAACACACCCTCACTGCATATGAAGGGCAGGCAAATGGCACACATTGATGACACCAAGATGGAAGATGAACACATTTTCTGCATGCTGCCTGGCAGTGGCATCACACATTGGCCTGTGATTGCCAGGTGAAACACACATGCCATCACACAGATGGCATGTACCATTGCTATTGAGTGAAGATGGAGAGGAGGGCAGCACCTATTCATTCAGTCCAGTTCCTGCATGTAATAGCTTTTCTAATTCAAACAGGTCAGATTTTTCACCTGGAGCTGCCAGTCCGAAATGGTCCAATTGCACAGGGACATGTGTGAACAAATGATATCCAGGTAACAAAGTCACTCCACTTTACCATAGCCATGTCAGACATGCGACTAGAGGACTGCAAAATGCCTAGTAAAAGTGGTGGAATGCAAACAATCTGACTGAATGAACTGTGAAAAATAAGCAACAATGTTGTGGCAAGGTGACACTTCAAGGGCAACTGGCGTGCAGTTGGGCTAGATGTCTACTGTTGGCAGAAGGGATACTGCTATGGCCAAATGCAGCTGCGCAGGATGTATTGCATGAAGCACATGGCTGACCCATACGACTCAGGTGCACACACTCTCACCTGGCACACAAACAGAAGCCCTCACACACACCATGCACATGGATGACACACACATGCATGTGCACTCACCGGACAATGCCTCGTAATCAGGCAGATCTCCCACGCCTTGGATCTGTTCCTCCGTGACGTAGGTCCCAGCGACTGACTCATGTGGAGTGAGTTCCATGTCTACTACTGGAGACCCACCTCCAGTCACTAGAGTTGCGGCATGACTTGAGGCCAGCTTACTCTTTGCCCTGCGCTTTAGGTCATTCCAGCGCTTATAGCAATCATTGGCTGTGCGCCTCACGATTCCAAGGGCACTTACGATGTCCGCAACGGTCTGCCAGTGTGCCTGGCGTTGTGCAGGTGTGGTCTTGGATCCTGCAACAATGACCATCTCGTTGTCATGTGCGGACACATACTCGACAAGTGCATTCAGTTCGTCATCCGTGAAGCTGGGCTTCCTCGACGGGCCGGACTGTGTAGCCGTGTCTGGGGCATCAGCCTGTGCCGGACGAGCACTCTTCCTCTTCCGCTTGGAAGGTGGTGGTGATCCTGAGTGTCCTGCGCCGCTCTGGACACTAGGGGCAGGAGCCCTGGTGGACTCTGTATCAGGAGTGTGGGATTGCACACTCAGCATGGGAGTTGGTGCAGGCATTGGCTCAAGTGTGATGGTGTCAGGGGGAATGTCAGCAGGATGGACTAGGACCGACACTGTCCTGGCTGGGTGTGTGAGGGCTGGGGTGGATGGAGCCGCAGCTGCCCCTGCAGCCTCTCCGCCCTGCCTACTTGGGGCAGCAGATGACCTTGCTGCCCCAGATGCACGTGGCATGGTGACATCAACGTGCACCAGCGCACGTGTCATAGGCCTGCTGACCTGGAAGTCAGCCATGGAGTCAGCCAGGTCTGGTGCCACAATGGGCTGGTCCAACAAAGGCTGAGCATGGATGGTGTCAGCCACATCAGCCTCAACGGGAGGGGGGGGGATTATGGGTGCCCTTGAGTGGTCCTCCACACATGGGGGGACAGGCTCACCCTGCAAGTAACGACCACGTCCCCTACCGGATCCACCACGGCCACCACTTGTGGCTCTTCCACCTTTGCCACCCTTACGGAATCCTCGCCTCCCAGCCATGGCACTGATGTAAATGTGCGTATGGGAGTGGCTGTAAACTATTGTCCTGGGCAATTGGGGGTCAAAGGGGTTGGGTACCAGATGGTAATTGTACCCTAGTGCTCTTGCAAGGCTGAATGTAACCCCTGGGGAAAGATGACGGGTCACGCTATGCACAGGAGCCCCAAAAAAGGGAGATGACGTGCACGCAACCCCTCCTAGACCACGTGTGCAGAAAGAAAAACCTGCACTACGCTGTGGCAGCCAGTAACACAAGAATGAATGTATGCGTGTCACACGCAGCCTAGAATGACTTCTGAAGGGGTAGGCAACACACGGGGCAAGCACAGATGTTAGATACGTGCGTGACTCACCGTCTGCCAGGTAAAAGAGCGTGAAAAAGGAGCGCGTTTGGTTGGCAACACCCCCGCCAAAAGAAGATTTGTACGCTGTCTGAGGAGACAGGACAACAGTAGAAGGGAACACTGTTTGAGGGAACAGGCCCAGGTAAACCAGTAAAAGAGAAAAAAGAGAAAAAGATGTCAGAGGTAACAGGGAATACGAACTTGAAACACCGTGAAGTAAATCGCGTGTGAAACGACAAGAAGTACAGAATTCACCCACTCGCTCTCCACGAAAAGCACGTAAAAGGAAATGGTGTTCTACACGTACCTTTTATACAGGCCCACACGTCCAGCGTCACTTACGCGGCGTGTACGCGCTAGGGCCATTTCCACCAATTACACGCTTTGTCACTTCTGCGTGTAGGGCCATTTCCACCAATTACACGCTTTGTCACTGCCGCGTGTACGCGCTAGGCCCATTCCCACCAATTACACGCGATGACACTCTGACGTGCTGTCCAATAACACGCGATGACACTCTGACGTGCAGTCTTTCCACGTGTGCTCTGTCATCACGTGCTGTGTGGGAAACACCCGTGCGGGTCACGTCACAGACACGCTTACGCGCTGAGGGCCTTTGGTCCAATAGAATCGCGTACGCGTGCTGACGCGCTTACGCGCTAAGGGCCTTTCCTCGAATTTCACGCTGACGTGCAGACTTTTCACGTGCCAAATCACTCCGTATCAAGCTGGCCACGCGTATGCACACGGAAGACCACGCTCCTGCCCAGAAGGCCGAACTACTGCCCCCCAGAGCCCCGAGCACGCTCCCACCTGCCATCTGCTGCTGCCTGACTGCCTGCTGCCCACGTGCACTGCCATTTGCTGCCTGCACATCAGCCAGGGGTGCTGTTGCTGTGACCACCCCTGCTGGAACCGAAGACTCCCGACTGGTATTCCATCGCTCCACAGCCCAGCCCCAGGACCCAGTTGCCCACCCACTCCTGCCTCTGGGGTTGTCATGTCGGGGCAAACACCATCTGTGACCACTGACAACCCCCGGCCAGAGAGGCAGAGGGGCACCAGCTTCAGTGCCACCGAAGTTGGTGTCCTGGTGGAGCAAGTCCTGGGGCAGTATGATGCCCTCTTCGGAAGTTCCCGCGCCGACAAGGAAGGACGGACTCGGATCTGGACTGACATCGTGACTGCCATCAACGCGGAGGGGGTGGCAGTCCGCGACTTCCAACATGTCAGGAAGCGCTGGGAGGACTTCAGGTCCAGGACCCTGAACAAGGCCCGGCGCCTCTTGAAGGCAGCGGATGCCAAGGGGCGCCGGGGCCACTTGTCGGAAGAACAGATGAGGGTCCTGGAACACATATCCCCAGCGGTCCACGTCCAGGTCCTGGAGAAGCAGACCCGTCTGGAGTCGAGCGGTGAGTGTACATGCATCCTGATTGTGAGCAGTGCGTGTGGTGATTATTCGGTAGTGTGCAGGTTGCACATCTGTTTGTATGGGGTCGAGTATGGGTGGGGGTGTCCAGGGCCGTGGGGCTGACACATGCGAGGGCTGTAATGTGTGAGACATGGATGGTGCTTGTGTGTGTAGGCTTGCATGCCAAATGCAGTTGTGTGTGCACACAAGTTTGGATGAATGTGTATTTAAGTAGACATGTCCGTGATGTCACGCATGTATTTTGTTTTCGGCTGCATGTATGAGCACTGTGTACATGTGCTTGTGTGTGTATTTGACAAGGGTGCAACAGTGATGCAACATGGATGCATGTGACTGCGGTATGTGGAAGCCTGATTGGCAGATGTGATATGGATGCCCGTCTGAACAGTGCGACACTTGGCAGAGGTGTACACATGCATGCAAGTGTGGTGGTGTGTGTACATGTGTGGTGCACTTCCTGTGTTGCATGTGATGTCTGGGTCACCTTTGGCTGCTCATGCTGTTGTATGTGTATGGATGGTGGTGGCAGTTGCGATATGGCTGTGGTATGGCTCATGTGTGAGAGTTGCAATGACATGTGTGTTGGGGATTGTGATGACATGTCTGAGGTTTGCCAATGCCACTCATGTGCAACTGTCATGTGTGTATGTGTCCATTGTACAGTGCCCTGATGCCTGTGTTTTGTTTCTCCCTGTCTGCAGCGTCAACTGATGAAGAGGGCGGAGAAGGTGCTGTGGAGCACAGCGGCAGGGATCCCACCGCCAGCCGGAGACGCAAGGCCCGGCTCCCCTCCCGTGTTGTCATCTCGTCGGGGAGTGAGGAGTCCGGTGCCGCGTCCCAGGCCGCAGCTGCCGGGGGGAGGTCCAAGAGGCGGAGGTTGGAGTTGGACTCCTCGGCAGCAGAAGGGGCAGCTGGGACCCCACAGGGCCAAACAGGGGAAGATGGCACGGAGTCATCCAGGTTGGTGGGGGGTTTGGTGGAGGAGGAGGCCGTGCAAGCACCAGAGACGGGGTCTGGAGGTGGGGATCCCACTGGTGCTAGTGGTGCAGTCCAGGACCAGGGACAGGAGGCAGCACAGGCTGCCGCGGAGGTGCCTGTGTGCAATCCTGTCCCCGATCCTGTCCCTGCATCATCTTGCACCAGCAGGGATGCCTACGTCCAGACCCGTTTTCAGGCAGGGGATGAGCTGACGTCAACTGGCCTTCCTCTGCCTGCAGACGTGGCTATCCAGGTCCGGGTTGAGCCTGTCCTGGCTGGTGTGGCATTGCGTCAACGGGCCATGCGAGGTGACCTGCAGTCTTTTCATGGAGAGACTGCACGTCATCTTGAATGGCTCGTTGACCACGTCAGCCTGCTGGGACAGGTCACCCAGGCCGGATTCCTCCGTCTGATGGGGCTTGCTCCGATCCCCTCCTCAACTGGACCCCCTACGCGCCAGTCGTCCTCTGTGCCATCTTCCCACCCATCAGTCACCTGGGTGCCCTGTGGAGCTGCCTCTGACAGTGCGGCCAGGCTGGTGGAGGAGGCATCCCTGCCACAGTCGGGAGTCGGACGTCCAGCAGGGGTGGCCACATCAACAACTGCACCCCAGCCGGCGGAGGATGTGCAGGCAGCAGGAGGCAGTGCACGGGCAGAGGTAGAGCAGCAGCAGCAACATGGTGGGAGCCATGAAGGCTCGGGGCCTTCGACATCGGAGGGGCAGGCATCGGCCGGAGGGCAGGAGGACCCAGGACAGAGAGTGTCTTCCGTGTGGCAGCGGTTGGGCCACGCCATAGGTGCGGAGCAGCGGCGGGCGGAAGAGGCGCGGCTCACAATGGTCAGGGCGGAGAACTCCATGCGTAGGGCCCTGAGGCGGGCCGGTGCCTCGAGGCAATCCGCAGGGGGTTGGAGGAGGACACGGCGTCGTCCCTGCGGACCCTCGGGGCCATGGAACTGGACCGCCTCCGGGACATCGAACAGGAGTTCGATGATGCCCTGGCCCGGAACACCACGGAGTGAGCCGCTGGACTTGCCCGCCGCCTTTGTATATAGTTCTTTAGTTTTAGGTTTCCTTTGTTTTTTCTTATGATTTGGAGTCGACGGACACTGCTCCACTTTTTGTATATAGTTGCTTTTTAGTTAGGTTTTTTTTTAGGTTTCCTTTGTTCAGTTGGGCTTATGGACCCTTTCGAGTTTTTTACATAGTTCTTTATTTGATAGATAGTTTTTTTACATTTGACTTTGGATGACATTTTTTTGGATTATGATTTGCAGTTCTTTATTTTTATGCGGACATGCAGCTTGATTTTTTTTACTTCACATTGTAGTTTGTTTCATTTCTTTAGCATTCTTTCATTTTTTCAATACAATTTTGTTTTCATACTTCACTGTGTGGTATCATCTCATTGGTTTCATGCATGCCATTTTGGGTGTTTTCCCATTCAATTGCAAACATTGTGTGTGACGGACATGGGTTCATTAGCTTCATGAACATTGGGGGTGTGACATGTAATTTTCATTTCCATGTGGGTGAATGGGTTACTTGGTAGGGCTTTTTGGCTGTGGAGGCTGACAATAACGCACATGATGGGGGATTGTGAGGACCTGGTCGAGGGTGCCCCTGGTGGCTGGTGGGTGGTGGGAGACATGAGTGGGGGCCTGGTGGGGGCTGCCCCTGCACTGCTGGGGGGTGGGGGTGGTGGGAGACATGAGTGGGGGCCTGGTGGAGGGTGCCCCTGCACTGCTGGGGGGTGGGGGGGTGGGAGACATGAGTGGGGGCCTGGTGGAGGCTGCCCCTGGTGGCTGGGGGGTGGGGGTGGTGGGAGACATGAGTGGGGGCCTGGTGGAGGGTGCCCCTGGTGGCTGGGTGGTGGGGGTGGTGGGAGACATGAGTGGGGGCCTGGTGGAGGGTGCCCCTGGTGGCTGGGGGGTGGGGGTGGTGGGAGACATGAGTGGGGGCCTGGTGGGGGCTGCCCCTGCACTGCTGGGGGGTGGGGGGGTGGGAGACATGAGTGGGGGCCTGGTGGAGGGTGCCCCTGCACTGCTTGGGGGTGAGGGGGGGTGGGAGACATGAGTGGGGGCCTGGTGGAGGCTGCCCCCGGTGGCTGGGGGGTGGGGTGGTGATCGACATGAGTGGGGGCCTGGTGGAGGCTGCCCCTGCACTGCTGGGGGGTGGGGGGGTGGGAGACATGAGTGGGGGCCTGGTGGTGGCTGCCCCTGGTGGCTGTGGGGTGGGGGTGGTGGGAGACATGAGTGGGGGCCTGGTGGGGGCTGCCCCTGCACTGCTGGGGGGTGGGGGTGGTGGGAGACATGAGTGGGGGCCTGGTGGAGGGTGCCCCTGGTGGCTGGGTGGTGGGGGTGGTGGGAGACATGAGTGGGGGCCTGGTGGAGGGTGCCCCTGGTGGCTGGGGGGTGGGGGTGGTGGGTGACATGAGTGGGGGCCTGGTGGGGGCTGCCCCTGCACTGCTGGGGGGTGGGGGGGTGGGAGACATGAGTGGGGGCCTGGTGGAGGGTGCCCCTGCACTGCTGGGGGGTGGGGGTGGTGGGAGACTTGAGTGGGGGCCTGGTGGATGCTGCCCCTGGTGGCTAGGTGGTGGGGGTGGTGGGAGACATGAGTGGGGGCCTGGTGGAGGGTGCCCCTGGTGGCTGGGGGGTGGGGGTGGTGGGAGACATGAGTGGTGGCCTGGTGGGGGCTGCCCCTGCACTGCTGGGGGGTGGGGGGTGGGAGACATGAGTGGGGGCCTGGTGGAGGGTGCCCCTGCACTGCTGGGGGGTGGGGGGGTGGGAGACATGAGTGGGGGCCTGGTGGAGGGTGCCCCTGCACTGCTGGGGGGTGGGGGTGGTGGGAGACTTGAGTGGGGGCCTGGTGGATGCTGCCCCTGGTGGCTAGGTGGTGGGGGTGGTGGGAGACATGAGTGGGGGCCTGGTGGAGGGTGCCCCTGGTGGCTGGGGGGTGGGGGTGGTGGGAGACATGAGTGGTGGCCTGGTGGGGGCTGCCCCTGCACTGCTGGGGGGTGGGGGGGTGGGAGACATGAGTGGGGGCCTGGTGGAGGGTGCCCCTGCACTGCTGGGGGGTGGGGGGGTGATAGACATGAGTGGGGGCCTGGTGGAGGCTGCCCCTGGTGGCTGGGGGGTGGGGGTGGTGGGAGACATGAGTGGGGGCCTGGTGGAGGCTGCCCCTGCACTGCTGGTGGGTGGGGGTGGTGGGAGACATGAGTGGGGGCCTGGTGGAGGCTGCCCCTGGTGGCTGGGGGATGGGGGTGGTGGGAGACATGAGTGGGGGCCTGGTGGAGGGTGCCCCTGGTGGCTGGGGGGTAGGGGTGGTGGGAGACATGAATGGGGGCCTGGTGGGGGCTGCCCCTGCACTGCTGGGGGGTGGGGGGGTGGGAGACATGAGTGGGGGCCTGGTGGAGGGTGCCCCTGCACTGCTGGGGGGTGGTGGGGGTGGGAAACATGAGTGGGGGCCTGGTGGAGGCTGCCCCTGGTGGCTGGGGGGTGGGGGTGGTGGGAGACATGAGTGGGGGCCTGGTGGAGGCTGTCCCTACACTGCTGGTGGGTGGGGGTGGTGGGAGACATGAGTGGGGGCCTGGTGGTGGGTGCCCCTGGTGGCTGGGGGGTGGGGGTGGTGGGAGACATGAGTGGGGGCCTGGTGGTGGCTGCCCCTGGTGGCTGGGGGTTGGGGGTGGTGGGAGACATGAGTGGGGGCCTGGTGGAGGCTGCCCCTGGTGGCTGGGGGGTGGGGGTGGTGGGAGACATGAGTGGGGGCCTGGTGGAGGCTGCCCCTGGTGGCTGGGGGGTGGGTGTGGTGGGAGACATGAGTGGGGGCCTGGTGGAGGCTGCCCCTGCACTGCTGGGGGGTGGGGGGGTGGGAGACATGAGTGGGGGCCTGGTGGTGGCTGCCCCTGGTGGCTGGGGGGTGGGGGTGGTGGGAGACATGAGTGGGGGCCTGGTGGGGGCTGCCCCTGCACTGCTGGGGGGTGGGGGTGGTGGGAGACATGAGTGGGGGCATGGTGGAGGGTGCCCCTGGTGGCTGGGTGGTGGGGGTGGTGGGAGATATGAGTGGGGGCCTGGTGGAGGGTGCCCCTGGTGGCTGGGGGGTGGGGGTGGTGGGAGACATGAGTGGGGGCCTGGTGGGGACTGCCCCTGCACTGCTGGGGGGTGGGGGGGGGTGGGAGACATGAGTGGGGGCCTGGTGGAGGGTGCCCCTACACTGCTGGGGGGTGGGGGTGGTGGGAGACTTGAGTGGGGGCCTGGTGGAGGCTGCCCCTGGTGGCTGGGTGGTGGGGGTGGTGGGAGACATGAGTGGGGGCCTGGTGGAGGGTGCCCCTGGTGGCTGGGGGGTGGGGGTGGTGGGAGACATGAGTGGGGGCCTGGTGGGGGCTGCCCCTGCACTGCTGGGGGGTGGGGGGGTGATAGACATGAGTGGGGGCCTGGTGGAGGCTGCCCCTGGTGGCTGGGGGGTGGGGGTGGTCGGAGACATGAGTGGGGGCCTGGTGGAGGGTGCCCCTGCACTGCTGGGGGGTGGGGGGGGGTGGGAGACATGAGTGGGGGCCTGGTGGAGGCTGCCCCTGGTGGCTGGGGGGTGGGGGTGGTGGGAGACATGAGTGGGGGCCTGGTGGAGGGTGCCCCTGGTGGCTGGGTGGTGGGGGTGGTGGGAGACATGAGTGGGGGCCTGGTGGAGGGTGCCCCTGGTGGCTGGGGGGTGGGGGTGGTGGGAGACATG
The DNA here is from genome assembly GCF_040938575.1 of Ambystoma mexicanum. Taxonomy (NCBI): domain Eukaryota; kingdom Metazoa; phylum Chordata; class Amphibia; order Caudata; family Ambystomatidae; genus Ambystoma; species Ambystoma mexicanum. Next base: position 372,537,020 of record NC_090927.1, read on the forward strand.
AGTGGGGGCCTGGTGGGGGCTGCCCCTGCACTGCTGGGGGGTGGGGGGGGGGTGGGAGACATGAGTGGGGGCCTGGTGGAGGGTGCCCCTGCACTGCTTGGGGGTGGGGGTGGTGGGAGACATGAGTGGGGGCCTGGTGGAGGGTGCCCCTGGTGGCTGGGTGGTGGGGGTGGTGGGAGACATGAGTGGGGGCCTGGTGGAGGGTGCCCCTGGTGGCTGGGGGGTGGGGGTGGTGGGAGACATGAGTGGGGGCCTGGTGGGGGCTGCCCCCGGTGGCTGGGGGGTGGGGTGGTGATCGACATGAGTGGGGGCCTGGTGGAGGCTGCCCCTGCACTGCTGGGGGGTGGGGGGTGGGAGACCTGAGTGGGGGCCTGGTGGTGGCTGCCCCTGGTGGCTGTGGGGTGGGGGTGGTGGGAGACATGAGTGGGGGCCTGGTGGGGGCTGCCCCTGCACTGCTGGGGGGTGGGGGTGGTGGGAGACATGAGTGGGGGCCTGGTGGAGGGTGCCCCTGGTGGCTGGGTGGTGGGGGTGGTGGGAGACATGAGTGGGGGCCTGGTGGAGGGTGCCCCTGGTGGCTGGGGGGTGGGGGTGGTGGGAGACATGAGTGGGGGCCTGGTGGGGGCTGCCCCTGCACTGCTGGGGGGTGGGGGGGTGGGAGACATGAGTGGGGGCCTGGTGGAGGGTGCCCCTGCACTGCTGGGGGGTGGGGGTGGTGGGAGACTTGAGTGGGGGCCTGGTGGATGCTGCCCCTGGTGGCTAGGTGGTGGGGGTGGTGGGAGACATGAGTGGGGGCCTGGTGGAGGGTGCCCCTGGTGGCTGGGGGGTGGGGGTGGTGGGAGACATGAGTGGTGGCCTGGTGGGGGCTGCCCCTGCACTGCTGGGGGGTGGGGGGGTGGGAGACATGAGTGGGGGCCTGGTGGAGGGTGCCCCTGCACTGCTGGGGGGTGCGGGGTGGGAGACATGAGTGGGGGCCTGGTGGAGGGTGCCCCTGCACTGCTGGGGGGTGGGGGTGGTGGGAGACTTGAGTGGGGGCCTGGTGGATGCTGCCCCTGGTGGCTAGGTGGTGGGGGTGGTGGGAGACATGAGTGGGGGCCTGGTGGAGGGTGCCCCTGGTGGCTGGGGGGTGGGGGTGGTGGGAGACATGAGTGGTGGCCTGGTGGGGGCTGCCCCTGCACTGCTGGGGGGTGGGGGGGGTGGGAGACATGAGTGGGGGCCTGGTGGAGGGTGCCCCTGCACTGCTGGGGGGTGGGGGGGGTGATAGACATGAGTGGGGGCCTGGTGGAGGCTGCCCCTGGTGGCTGGGGGGTGGGGGTGGTGGGAGACATGAGTGGGGGCCTGGTGGAGGCTGCCCCTGCACTGCTGGTGGGTGGGGGTGGTGGGAGACATGAGTGGGGGCCTGGTGGAGGCTGCCCCTGGTGGCTGGGGGATGGGGTGGTGGGAGACATGAGTGGGGGCCTGGTGGAGGGTGCCCCTGGTGGCTGGGGGGTAGGGGTGGTGGGAGACATGAGTGGGGGCCTGGTGGGGGCTGCCCCTGCACTGCTGGGGGGTGGGGGGGTGGGAGACATGAGTGGGGGCCTGGTGGAGGGTGCCCCTGCACTGCTGGGGGGTGGTGGGGGTGGGAAACATGAGTGGGGGCCTGGTGGAGGCTGCCCCTGGTGGCTGGGGGGTGGGGGTGGTGGGAGACATGAGTGGGGGCCTGGTGGAGGCTGCCCCTGCACTGCTGGTGGGTGGGGGTGGTGGGAGACATGAGTGGGGGCCTGGTGGAGGCTGTCCCTGCACTGCTGGGGGTGGGGGTGGTGGGAGACATGAGTGGGGGCCTGGTGGAGGGTGCCCCTGGTGGCTGGGGGGTGGGGGTGGTGGGAGACATGAGTGGGGGCCTGGTGGTGGCTGCCCCTGGTGGCTGGGGGTTGGGGGTGGTGGGAGACATGAGTGGGGGCCTGGTGGAGGCTGCCCCTGGTGGCTGGGGGGTGGGGGTGGTGGGAGACATGAGTGGGGGCCTAGTGGAGGCTGCCCCTGGTGGCTGGGGGGTGGGGGTGGTGGGAGACATGAGTGGGGGCCTGGTGGAGGCTGCCCCTGCACTGCTGGGGGGTGGGGGGGTGGGAGACATGAGTGGGGGCCTGGTGGTGGCTGCCCCTGGTGGCTGGGGGGTGGGGGTGGTGGGAGACATGAGTGGGGGCCTGGTGGGGGCTGCCCCTGCACTGCTGGGGGGTGGGGGTGGTGGGAGACATGAGTGGGGGCCTGGTGGAGGGTGCCCCTGGTGGCTGGGTGGTGGGGGTGGTGGGAGATATGAGTGGGGGCCTGGTGGAGGGTGCCCCTGGTGGCTGGGGGGTGGGGGTGGTGGGAGACATGAGTGGGGGCCTGGTGGGGACTGCCCCTGCACTGCTGGGGGGTGGGGGGGTGGGAGACATGAGTGGGGGCCTGGTGGAGGGTGCCCCTGCACTGCTGGGGGGTGGGGGTGGTGGGAGACTTGAGTGGGTGCCTGGTGGAGGCTGCCCCTGGTGGCTGGGTGGTGGGGGTGGTGGGAGACATGAGTGGGGGCCTGGTGGAGGGTGCCCCTGGTGGCTGGGGGGTGGGGGTGGTGGGAGACATGAGTGGGGGCCTGGTGGGGGCTGCCCCTGCACTGCTGGGGGGTGGGGGGGTGATAGACATGAGTGGGGGCCTGGTGGAGGCTGCCCCTGGTGGCTGGGGGGTGGGGGTGGTCGGAGACATGAGTGGGGGCCTGGTGGAGGCTGCCCCTGCACTGCTGGTGGGTGGGGGTGGTGGGAGACATGAGTGGGGGCCTGGTGGAGGCTGCCCCTGGTGGCTGGCAGATGGGGGTGGTGGGAGACATGAGTGGGGGCCTGGTGGTGGCTGCCCCTGGTGGCTGGGGGGTGGGGGTGGTGGGAGACATGAGTGGGGGCCTGGTGGAGGCTGCACCTGGTGGCTGGGGGGTGGGGGTGGTGGGAGACATGAGTGGGGGCCTGGTGGAGGCTGCCCCTGGTGGCTGGGGGGTGGGGGTGGTGGGAGACATGAGTGGGGGCCTGGTGGTGGCTGCCCCTGGTGGCTGGGGGGTGGGGGTGGTGGAGACATGAGTGGGGGCCTGGTGGAGGCTGCCCCTGGTGGCTGGGGGGTGGTGGGAGACATGAGTGGGGGCCTGGTGGAGGGTGCCCCTGGTGGCTGGGGGGTGGGGGTGGTGGGAGACATGAGTGGGGGCCTGGTGGAGGCTGCCCCTGCACTACTGGGGGGTGGGGGGTGGGAGACATGAGTGGGGGCCTGGTGGTGGCTGCCCCTGGTGGCTGGGGGGTGGGGGTGGTGGGAGACATGAGTGGGGGCCTGGTGGGGGCTGCCCCTGCACTGCTGGGGGGTGCGGCTGGTGGGAGACATGAGTGGGGGCCTGGTGGAGGGTGCCCCTGGTGGCTGGGTGGTGGGGGTGGTGGGAGACATGAGTGGGGGCCTGGTGGAGGGTGCCCCTAGTGGCTAGGGGGTGGGGGTGGTGGGAGACATGAGTGGGGGCCTGGTGGGGGCTGCCCCTGCACTGCTGGGGGGTGGGGGGGTGGGAGACATGAGTGGGGGCCTGGTGGAGGGTGCCCCTGCACTGCTGGGGGGTGGGGGTGGTGGGAGACTTGAGTGGGGGCCTGGTGGAGGCTGCCCCTGGTGGCTGGGGGATGGGGGTGGTGGGAGACATGAGTGGGGGCCTGGTGGAGGGTGCCCCTGGTGGCTAGGGGGTGGGAGTGGTGGGAGACATGAGTGGGGGCCTGGTGGGGTCTGCCCCTGCACTGCTGGGGGTGGGGGGGTGGGAGACTTGAGTGGGGGCCTGGTGGAGGGTGCCCCTGCACTGCTGGCGGTTGGGGGGGTGGGAGACATGAGTGGGGGCCTGGTGGAGGCTGCCCCTGGTGGCTGGGGGGTGGGGGTGGTGGGAGACATGAGTGGGGGCCTGGTGGAGGCTGCCCCTGCACTACTGGTGGGTGGGGGTGGTGGGAGACATAAGTGGGGGTCTGGTGGAGGCTGCCCCTGCACTGCTGGGGGGTGGGGGTGGTGGGAGACATGAGTGGGGGCCTGGTGGAGGGTGCCCCTGGTGGCTGGGGGGTGGGGGTGGTGGGAGACATGAGTGGGGGCCTGGTGGTGGCTGCCCCTGGTGGCTGGGGGGTGGGGGTGGTGGGAGACATGAGTGGGGGCCTGGTGGAGGCTGCCCCTGGTGGCTGGGGGGTGGGGGTGGTGGGAGACATGAGTGGGGGCCTGGTGGAGGGTGCCCCTGCACTGCTGGGGGGTGGGGGTGGTGGGAGACATGAGTGGGGGCCTGGTGGAGGGTGCCCCTGGATGGTGGGGGGTGGGGGTGGTGGGAGACATGAGTGGGGGCCTGGTGGGGGCTGCCCCTGCACTGCTGGGGGGTGGGGGTGGTGGGAGACATGAGTGGGGGCCTGGTGGAGGGTGCCCCTGGTGGCTGGGTGGTGGGGGTGGTGGGAGACATGAGTGGGGGCCTGGTGGCGGCTGCCACTGCACTGCTGGGGGGTGGGGGTGGTGGGAGACATGAGTGGGGGCCTGGAGGAGGGTGCCCCTGGTGGCTGGGTGGTGGGGGTGGTGGGAGACATGAGTGGGGGCCTGCTGGGGGCTGCCCCTGCACTGCTGGGGGGTGGGGGGGTGGGAGACATGAGTGGGGGCCTGGTGGAGGGTGCCCCTGCACTGCTGGGGGGTGGGGGGTGGGAGACATAAGTGGGGGCCTGGTGGAGGCTGCCCCTGGTGGCTGGGGGGTGGGGGTGGTGGGAGACATGAGTGGGGGCCTGGTGGAGGCTGCCCCTGCACTGCTGGTGGGTGGGGGTGGTGGGAGACATAAGTGGGGGCCTGGTGGAGGCTGCCCCTGCACTGCTGGGGGGTGGGGGTGGTTGGAGACATGAGTGGGGGCCTGGTGGAGGGTGCCCCTGGTGGCTGGGGGGTGGGGGTGGTGGGAGACATGAGTGGGGGCCTAGTGGTGGCTGCCCCTGGTGGCTGGGGGGTGGGGGTGGTGGGAGACATGAGTGGGGGCCTGGTGGAGGCTGCCCCTGGTGGCTGGGGGGTGGGGGTGGTGGGAGACATGAGTGGGGGCCTGGTGGAGGGTGCCCCTGCACTGCTGGGGGGTGGGGGTGGTGGGAGACATGAGTGGGGGCCTGGTGGAGGGTGCCCCTGGATGGTGGGGGGTGGGGGTGGTGGGAGACATGAGTGGGGGCCTGGTGGGGGCTGCCCTTGCACTGCTGGGGGGTGGGGGTGGTGGGAGACATGAGTGGGGGCCTGGTGGAGGGTGCCCCTGGTGGCTGGGTGGTGGGGGTGGTGGGAGACATGAGTGGGGGCCTGGTGGGGGCTGCCCCTGCACTGCTGGGGGTGGGGGTGGTGGGAGACATGAGTGGGGGCCTGGAGGAGGGTGCCCCTGGTGGCTGGGTGGTGGGGGTGGTGGGAGACATGAGTGGGGGCCTGGTGGAGGGTGCCCCTGGTGGCTGGGGGGTGGGGGTGGTGGGAGACATGAGTGGGGGCCTGGTTGAGGCTGCCCCTGCACTGCTGGGGAGTGGGGGGGTGGGAGACATGAGTGGGGGCCTGGTGGAGGGTGCCCCTGCACTGCTGGGGGGTGGGGGGGTGGGAGACATGAGTGGGGGCCTGGTGGAGGCTGCCCCTGGTGGCTGGGGGGTGGGGGTGGTGGGAGACATGAGTGGGGGCCTGGTGGAGGCTGCCCCTGCACTGCTGGTGGGTGGGGGTGGTGGGAGACATGAGTGGGGCCTGGTGGAGGCTGCCCCTGCACTGCTGGGGGGTGGGGGTGGTGGGAGACATGAGTGGGGGCCTGGTGGAGGGTGCCCCTGGTGGCTGGGGGTTGGGGGTGGTGGGAGACATGAGTGGGGGCCTGGTGGTGGCTGCACCTGGTGGCTGGGGGGTGGGGGTGGTGGGAGACATGAGTGGGGGCCTGGTGGAGGCTGTCCCTGGTGGCTGGGGGGTGGGGGTGGTGGGAGACATGAGTGGGGGCCTGGTGGAGGGTGCCCCTGCACTGCTGGGGGGTGGGGGTGGTGGGAGACATGAGTGGGGGCCTGGTGGAGGGTGCCCCTGGATGGTGGGGGGTGGGGATGGTGGGAGACATGAGTGGGGGCCTGGTGGGGGCTGCCCCTGCACTGCTGAGGGGTGGGGGTGGTGGGAGACATGAGTGGGGGCCTGGTGGGGGCTGCCCCTGCACTGCTGGGGGGTGGGGGTGGTGGGAGACATGAGTGGGGGCCTGGTGGAGGGTGCCCCTGGTGGCTGGGTGGTGGGGGTGGTGGGAGACATGAGTGGGGGCCTGGTGGAGGGTGCCCCTGGTGGCTGGGGGGTGGGGGTGGTTGGAGACATGAGTGGGGGCCTGGTGGGGGCTGCCCCTGCACTGCTGGGGGGTGGGGGGGTGGGAGACATGAGTGGGGGCCTGGTGGGGGCTGCCCCTGCACTGCTGGGGGGTGGGGGTAGTGGGAGACATGAGTGGGGGCCTGGTGGAGGGTGCCCCTGCACTGCTGGGGGGTGGGGGTGGTGGGAGACATGAGTGGGGGCCTGGTGGAGGGTGCCCCTGGTGGCTGGGTGGTGGGGGTGGTGGGAGACATGAGTGGGGGCCTGGTGGGGGCTGCCACTGCACTGCTGGGGGGTGGGGGTGGTGGGAGACATGAGTGGGGGCCTGGTGGAGGGTGCCCCTGGTGGCTGGGTGGTGGGGGTGGTGGGAGACATGAGTGGGGGCCTGGTGGAGGGTGCACCTGGTGGCTGGGGGGTGTGGGTGGTGGGAGACATGATTGGGGGCCTGGTGGGGGCTGCCCCTGCACTGCTGGGGGGTGGGGGGGTGGGAGACATGAGTGGGGGCCTGGTGGAGGGTGCCCCTGCACTGCTGGGGGGTGGGGGGGTGGGAGACATGAGTGGGGGCCTGGTGGAGGCTGCCCCTGGTGGCTGGGGGTTGGGGGTGGTGGGAGACATGAGTGGGGGCCTGGTGGAGGCTGCCCCTGCACTGCTGGGGGGTGGGGGTGGTGGGAGACATAAGTGGGGGCCTGGTGGAGGGTGCCCCTGGTGGCTGGGGGGTGGGGGTGGTGGGAGACATGAGTGGGGGCCTGGTGGTGGCTGCCCCTGGTGGCTGGGGGGTGGGGGAGGTGGGAGACATGAGTGGGGGCCTGGTGGAGGCTGCCCCTGGTGGCTGGGGGGTGGGGGTGGTGGGAGACATGAGTGGGGGCCTGGTGGAGGGTGCCCCTGCAATGCTGGGGGGTGGGGGTGGTGGGAGACATGTGTGGGGGCCTGGTGGAGGGTGCCCCCGGATGGTGGGGGGTGGGGGTGGTGGGAGACATGAGTAGGGGCCTGGTGGGGGCTGCCCCTGCACTGCTGGGGGGTGGGGGTGATGGGAGACATGAGTGGGGGCCTGGTGGAGGGTGCCCCTGCACTGCTGGGGGGTGGGGGTGGTGGAAGACATGAGTGGGGGCCTGGTGGAGGGTGCCCCTGGTGGCGGGGTGGTGGGAGACATGAGTGGGGGCCTGGTGGGGGCTGCCTCTGCACTGCTGGGGGGTGGGGGTGGTGGGAGACATGAGTGGGGGCCTGGTGGAGGGTGCCCCTGGTGGCTGGGTGGTGGGGGTGGTTTGAGACATGAGTGGGGGCCTGGTGGAGGGTGCCCCTGGTGGCTGGGGGGTGGGGGTGGTGGGAGACATGAGTGGGGGCCTGGTGGGGGCTGCCCCTGCACTGCTGGGGGGTGGAGGGGGAGACATGAGTGGGGGCCTGGTGGAGGGTGCCCCTGCACTGCTGGGGAGTGGGGGGGTGGGAGACATGAGTGGGGGCCTGGTGGAGGCTGCCCCTGGTGGCTGGGGGGTGGGGGTGGTGGGAGACATGAGTGGGGGCCTTGTGGAGGCTGCCCCTGCACTGCTGGGGGGTGGGGGTGGTGGGAGACATGAGTGGGGGCCTGGTGGAGGGTGCCCCTGCACTGCTGGGGGGTGGGGGTGGTGGAAGACATGAGTGGGGGCCTGGTGGAGGGTGCCCCTGGTGGCGGGGTGGTGGGAGACATGAGTGGGGGCCTGGTGGGGGCTGCCCCTGCACTGCTGGGGGGTGGGGGTGGTGGGAGACATGAGTGGGGGCCTGGTGGAGGGTGCCCCTGGTGGCTGGGTGGTGGGGGTGGTGGGAGACATGAGTGGGGGCCTGGTGGAGGGTGCCCCTGGTGGCTGGGGGGTGGGGGTGGTGGGAGACATGAGTGGGGGCCTGGTGGGGGCTGCCCCTGCACTGCTGGGGGGTGGGGGGGGAGACATGAGTGGGGGCCTGGTGGAGGGTGCCCCTGCACTGCTGGGGAGTGGGGGGGGTGGGAGACATGAGTGGGGGCCTGGTGGAGGCTGCCCCTGGTGGCTGGGGGGTGGGGGTGGTGGGAGACATGAGTGGGGGCCTGGTGGAGGCTGCCCCTGCACTGCTGGGGGGTGGGGGTGGTGGGAGACATGAGTGGGGGCCTGGTGGAGGGTGCCCCTAGTGGCTGGGTGGTGGGGGTGGTGGGAGACATGAGTGGGGGCCTGGTGGAGGGTGCCCCTGGTGGCTGGGGGGTGGGGGTGGTGGGAGACATGAGTGGGGGCCTGGTGTAGGGTGCCCCTGCACTGCTGGGGGGTGGGGGGGTTGGGAGACATGAGTGGGGGCCTGGTGGAGGCTGCCCCTGCACTGCTGGGGGGTGGGGGTGGTGGGAGACATGAGTGGGGGCCTGGTGGAGGGTGCCCCTGGTGGCTGGGGGGTGGGGGTGGTGGGAGACATGAGTGGGGGCCTGGTGGAGGGTGCCCCTGCACTGCTGGGGGGTGGGGGGTGGGAGACATGAGTGGGGGCCTGGTGGAGGCTGCCCCTGCACTGCTGGGGGGTGGGGGTGGTGGGAGACATGAGTGGGGGCCTGGTGGAGGGTGCCCCTGGTAGCTGGGGGGTGGGGGCTGTGGGAGACATGAGTGGGGGCCTGGTGGAGGGTGCCCCTGGTGGCTGGGGGGTGGGGGTGGTGGGAGACATGAGTGGGGGCCTGGTGTAGGGTGCCCCTGCACTGCTGGGGGGTGGGGGTGGTGGGAGACATGAGTGGGGGCCTGGTGGAGGGTGCCCCTGCACTGCTGGGGGGTGGGGGGTGGGAGACATGAGTGGGGGCCTGGTGGAGGCTGCCCCTGCACTGCTGGGGGGTGGGGGTGGTGGGAGACATGAGTGGGGCCTGGTGGAGGGTGCCCCTAGTGGCTGGGTGGTGGGGGTGGTGGGAGACATGAGTGGGGGCCTGGTGGAGGGTGCCCCTGGTGGCTGGGGGGTGGGGGTGGTGGGAGACATGAGTGGGGGCCTGGTGTAGGGTGCCCCTGCACTGCTGGGGGGTGGGGGGGTTGGGAGACATGAGTGGGGGCCTGGTGGAGGCTGCCCCTGCACTGCTGGGGGGTGGGGGTGGTGGGAGACATGAGTGGGGGCCTGGTGGAGGGTGCCCCTGGATGGTGGGGGGTGGGTGTGGTGGGAGACATGAGTGGGGGCCTGGTGGGGGCTGCCCCTGCACTGCTGGGGGGTGGGGGTGGTGGGAGACATGAGTGGGGGCCTGGTGGAGGCTGCCCCTGCACTGCTGGGGGGTGGGGGTGGTGGAAGACATGAGTGGGGGCCTGATGGGGGCTGGCCATTGTGGCTGGGGGGTGGGGGTGGTGGGAGACATGCATTGTTGATCAGTAGTGCAAGGTGACATGTGGGTTGGCTGGGGGGCATGCCCATGGTGGATGGGCTGCCTGCGGGACATGAGCAGGGGTGCAGGGTAGTCCCCCGTGGTGTGGGCTGCCTGCAGGGGCCGTGGAGGTTGTGGAGCGTACACCTTGGAGGACCCACACGGCCAATTCACGTGTAGTACTCCCCAGAACCCCTGAAATACACATACCCTGCTGAAATCGCGTGTGGAACTTCCCGCGCACCCCTGAAATACACGTACCCTGCTGAAATCGCATGTGGAACTTCCCGCGCACCCCTGAAATACACGTACCCTGCTGAAATCGCGTGTGGAACTTCCCGCGCACCCCTGAAATACACGTACCCTGCTGAAATCGCGTGTGGAACTTCCCGCGCAATCCTGAAATGCACGTACCCTGCTCAAATCGCGTGTGGTACTTCCCGCGCACCCCTGAAATACACGTACCCTGCTGAAATCGCGTGTGGAATTTCCCGCGCACCCCTGGAATTCACATACCCTGCTGAAATTGTGTGTGGTACTTCCCGCGCACCCCGGAAATACACGTACCCTGCTGAAATCGCGTGTGGAACTTCCCGCGCACCCATGGAATACACGTACCCTGCTCGCACTGGGCCAATCGCGTGTGGAACTTCCCGCGCACCCATGTAATACACGTACCCTGCCGAAATCGCGTGTGAGACTTCCCGCGCACCCCGGTATACACGCACACGTAATTTTTTGTCAGCGGGTGTCCATGTTTGTGGGTACCCCTTTGCACGTCATTTGTCCTGGAGGGCCACAGTATAGGACATTCTTCATGGCTGTATATAGGTGCTATTTGTTGGCGCACCTTTTGGCACACATTTCTTCCAGGCGCAGAGACGCTACCGCCTGCTTTCTTGTGGCGGTCGTGTTTGTGCCTGTGCGCTGGTTTGAGCGTGCGCTTTTTTGCCCTATTCTATTCCATGAATACGTGTTGTAGGCGAGCGTGTGGGCGTTCCGCGCACTTGTACCCTGTACTTCCCCCGTGACGCCCACGTTTTGGCAAGTTGTTCCCCATTCCGAGTGTTACGCCCCGTGTTCCGCCTTTTTTTGTTGCGTGCGCCGCGCTATGTGCGATTTTCGCTGTGGCCTGTGCGATTTTCGCTGTGACCTGGTGCACGCTGTTAGATGGCCTGTGCGCCAACGTGCGCCGCGCACTTTTTTTTCGCACATCCGATGGTTTTCTCACGCACAGCCTTCCATGAATCGATGTGCGCTGCTTTTCGTGCGATTTTCGCACTTGCACTGCGATTTTTGCTATTCCACTGCGATTCGCACGTTTTTGCCCACTTGCGCCGCGCTAATTATTCCATGAATCGGCCTCATAATCTTTTATGGAAATGTGAATGGATTATACTGGCAATTTGGACTTTCAATGGGATTTTCAAAAGAGGGGGTATGCAATTTGGACTGGGGTTATTTGCTACTAACAAAGTAATCATTGGTTTGGGATTCTTTAAAGTTAGCAGGATCTCCGGACCGTCTGGACAGCTAGGCAAGGGGTCTGGGCCCTGCACTCTCCTGGATGGGATTCTAGACAGCCAGGCTGGACCTCAGGACTCTCCGGACAGCTAGGCAAGGGTCTGGTCTCTGTACTCTCTTGGATGGGATCAGCTAGGCAAGTGTCTGGTCTCTGCACTCTCTTGGATGGGATCAGCTGCCTCTGTCCTCTTTCTTCTGTCTCCATGGATTCTGGTTTGTGTGTTTCATTCTGCATCTAGTCCCCCCTTTTAAAGCCCAAAATGACATAATTTATTTTACAATCTGGGGGAAGTACCCTAGAATTACTCGCACCCTGGGATGGGACACCCTACTATCCCTTTCCCCACCCCCTGGTGTCATTGGTTCAAGGGGAGGGATCACCATCTTCCTATTTGACATTTATGACAGTTCTTTGTTCTCTTAGCCAACTTTCTAGAAAAACTGAGTTATGCATCATAACTTCCAATTTATTTTAGACACCGCCATAAGAAATAGTTAGGTGGTTTCAGGAGGTCATGGGGAAATAGACAAGCAAATTGCCAACCCCGTGCGAGGTAGCATGGCCCCTTGGAAACCTTTGGTCATTTTCATGAAAATGTATAATAGTTATCACTCTGCAAATAATAAGGCATATTCATAATGTAAATCTCCACCTTTCCACCAACTGGCAAATTTGTCCCATACTAAAATCAGCCAGAAACGAGTCTTGAATGGCCATTTCAGTTCACAAAGTCCTAAAAACATGCACCTAGTCTTTGAAAATCCACCTGGAAATCACATGGAAAAATATCATAAAGAAACATTATTTCTTATTCTGAGTGCTGGGGAAAAATTTCTAAAATGCATACATCCTTTAATGTCAATTTGGAGGATCTGCCACATATGGGAAGGCAGTGCTTCAACCCCCACAGCCAAATGTCTCCCCCTGGCTCAGCTTGCAACAAAGGACTTTTATTGTGCCCTTTGAAGTTCATCAGTTTGTCCTGGGAAGTAGGTGCAAGAGGAACTCACACTTCTTGGTCAAGCACTAGCCTTACTGGCTTTCTTTGTCCCCTGTGCTGGTACTGCCTTTTAGTCTGGCAGAACCTGTAATTATCATGCCCTCAGTCCCCTCAAATGGCATAGCAGAATAATTCACGTATAAGTGCGAGTTCCAGGGGGAGGCCAGGCTTCCAATTGAGTCCAGAACTGGTTTTACTGGTTATTCTGAGTCTTTAGGTGATTGAAGTCTTGTGCGGGAGAACATAATATTCATGTGTAGCCACCCCCCACCCTCACTGACATTACTGTGCAAGCAAAAGTCATAATTTCACAGTGGCTTTTAAACATCATGTTTTCTTTATATTCTTTCACAGAGGTGCAGTCGTATTTCTCATTTACTGTTTGAAATGTGGTTCCGTAGGTCACAGGATTTTCCTTTAGTTTTACCTTTTGAATGGTTTTTCAATTACTGTTGTTCATGGACACGGAAAGATAGACCCTCTGCACAAGGTTCTTTTGATTTGACATGGAAGAAAAGCCAAGCTGCCGTTCACATGAGAGGGAAAACAAAAACTGTGGTGGGTTGCAATGTAATTAACAGTAAGACAAGGCTGTTTTCGGATGTATTGCCTAGCTTTTTGGCATTCAGATGGAATAAAGCATGCAGGACCATCTTGAATGCAGTGCACAACGTTGGTATTCAGCTGACAGAACAGCAAACGCAAGGCCATTTTTCAATGCAGTGTTCAACTACTTGCCACACATGTGCCAGGTAACAACGCAGAGCCGTTTTGGGTGAAAGGTTCAAATGCTTGACACATATGTGCCAGGGAAGCAGAGCACAGGCGTTTTTTGTGGCAATGTTTAAATGTAGTTTTGAGGTGAAGGGGTTTCTGCTTAGGGCCTTAAATGCAACCCACATTCCCACACCTATCACAGACTGATGAGCGATCAACAGTGAGGCCTCGAGCTAGAGAGATAAATGCCCAAATAAGAACAGCGGATTAAAGTTGAGGAGGATAAATACATGGGAGGTACTGTGTCGTGATCCGTGAACCATGTTCCTGTCCCCTAAAACCGTGCCAACCCACTGTATCTCCCCGTGTACACCAGACACAGTATTTAACTATAGTGAACAATTGGCACTCTCTTGAAAATATTTCCTAAGACCTTAAGAATATTCTGAAGGGCCGGTGTCAGCAGGCTGCCTGCCTTTGAGCCGGTCCTGTCCATGGACACCAAATTTATACTGGCTGGCATCTATCTACATCTTTGAAGGGCTGGTGACTGCAGGCTCTCTGCCTCTGAGCCGGTCTCTTCCTTCGATGCCAAATTGATATCGCTGGAAAACCCCCTATCATCCTGAAGGGTGGGCGACTGCCCTGGACCCAGTCTCTTCCCCAGATACCATTCTGATACTGTCCATAGTCATATACCCTTTTGAAGGGCTCCCGCAGAAAAATATCTACAGCTGGCTGAAGGGGTAAGAAAACAACTACTATCGGCTCCCTTTGAGGATATTGTGACTATCCCTAAATGTTTAGAACGGGAGCTTGGTATGCAGAACCTGACTCAAGAAGTACCTGGGGGAACCAGAGATAATGATGAAAAACAATGTGGCCTTGCACTTTTCCGAAAAGCATGGAACGAGTGCAAGGGCCGTCAAGGATGAAAACATAAGTGGTATGTTGAAAATGAGTGGGAATAGTGGATCCTCTATTTCGCTGTTGGTTCTTCAATTGTCAAAAGACATTGCAGCCATTCAAGACAACTTGGACTGGAAAGCCCTAGGAGGGATCTACAGCCCACTTTCATTCATGCCGACCGCCGCCCATATCCAGCATGAACAGATCAAAGGGGACGCACTACCAACTAGACAGCTTGAAAAGGATGAGTCAACCACCCCCCAAGAAAGACATGAACGATCATATGGGAGCAAAAGGAATCTGTCCTCAAAAAGCACCAGCCAAGAAAAGGAGTTTTGAAACAAAAATAAAACCCACCAACCTCATTTTATAGAGAAGATGACAACGACCCCAAAGAGAGGATCCTTCCCTGTCATCATCCAATGCTACTACCTAATCTCTAAATGAAACTGTATTCTCACCTAACATGTCCCCAGTAGAGAATTTGAGAAATAAAAACCTTACGGCTCAACTCCAGGGCTTCATAATGTCGGCCTTGTCTATCTCCCTTGCCCCAGTCATGGGACTTTACAAAACAATAAACGAGAACTACAAAGACCAAGCCACATTACTAGCGATGGTATCCTCAAAATGTACCTTTTTGGAATCCTTCACTACGGGCAGGCAGGCTCGCCTGGACAGAGTAGTAGAACAATCTCTGCAATGGCAAAATCAACTATGTGACCTGAAAAGGGGGGAACTGATCGACAAAACAGCACTTATGGAGTCAGTTCGGCAGTTCGGATGGCAGTTCTGATGTCTATGAGGCTCACAATGTCGTGGTGTATCATATCCACGATGCTGGTGATGGTATCCCGGTCCAGACGTTAAAGGGTATGTATCTGCTCAGGTGTTAGGTTAAATGGACTGGCTCTGATCCTGGGAATTGGTGGGTGCCTCTGTGGTATGATTAGGTGCTGTGGTGGTTCTTGCTGTGCCTGTCTTGCACTCCTCCTCCCCCTGCGTCTCCTCTGTGCTGCCTGTTGTTGTTGCAGCTGCGCTGCTATCAGGTCCTCCAGGCCATGTAATGCTGCTAGTATTGGAACAATCTTGGTGTGGGAAGGGGTGTGGGAAGGGGTGTGGTGTGCTCCTTTTGAGCAGCCACAGTCTCCATTGCTACCACCTGTGCTGATTGTGGCCACCTGTGGCAGGTGGTAACACTGCACAGTTATTTTAACGGGTGGTTTGCGATGGCGGTATTAGCGCCATGCCGGTAAGGGGTTTTGGGGGCTTTACCATGCCGCTATTGGCATGTCCGCTCGCCTTGTGATGGTGTGCTATTAGCGGCATGGCGTTATTTACGGGATGGAGGGTCACGCGCCCGCTGACTGGCCGCTATTAGTGGCACCGTACTTAGCGGTGCTGCTAATAGCGGTGAGCCGGGTCGTAATTAGCATGGGGATTTAACGTTACCAGTATTCCATTACCGGTACCGTTAAATCCCTACCGCCTACCATGTAATGAGGCCCTTAGACTTTGTATCTTGTATTACTGACCTGATTGATGAAACAAGAGCAGAACGTAACCCATTCTATACCATACAGTGCAGAGATCTGAATATAAGATGTTGTGGTAATGACCCTAGACCATTCGATCCAAACAACAACAAAAAGCATGGGTATGATTCATGTGACAGGTCAAGTAGATGGTTGATGGAAATAGATGCCAGGGACATCCACTTGCTGAATGGACACACAAAGGGTGATATTCCCGCTAAGAATACGTGGCACCATGGTAGAGCTACAAGTATCTTGGATTATATCTTTGTATCCTCAAATGTCCAGCAGGAAGTGAATTCCCTGTCGATCCTTAGAATGAGGTCTAGTGATCAATCCCTATTAACATGTTGGAGTTGGAAAACAGCCCCTGTAGTAGAAACTGGAACAATCAACATCAGAATGTCTGTATCGGAAGGTAGAAATAGACTAGCAATCACCACAGATGAAGTTATAAAGTTAAGAAAACAATGGTGTGTAGGATATTCTGAGAAACACCCTTACTAGCCCAATTTATGGAGAGAAAGTACTCCCACAAATATAGCTATAATAATGACTTGGTGAAGGCTATAAAACAATTTAGACGAAACATCAGAGAACTGAGGAAACTGCTAGGAGTAATTAGAGAACATAAATTAAAACAAAGGAAACAACAATATAAAAATCTGCGAATATCATTTAAACATCTAAGATACCAGTTTGAAGCAGAACTAATGCTGAAAATCTTAGGTAGGAAAAACTACCGATTGACGTGGGAATTATTTGATGCTCTGGGTGCAACCCAGGATGCAGTACAGTTGATGGGGGTGTCTGAAGAAACCTGGATTGAACATTTACAATCCCTCTTTGGCTTAGGTGCCGCAGGGGAAAATATTATGGGCCCCAATGTAGGTGGACAGTGGTCATGGAAATTTGAAAGAAACAACACTTTAAAGTCTAATTGGAAAGTTAAGCACTTCCAGAGCTCTGGGCCCAGATGGCCTTATTAACAGCATTCTAAAACAAAACCCGAGCTAGTAAAAGAAAAAGAAAGTGCTACTATCATGGAAGAAGGCAATAATTGTGCTGATTTTCAAGAAGGACGGTAGGCCATAACCAATGATTTACCGCCCTATCGTACTCCTTGACATTTTGGGAAATCTGTTTGCATCATTGATATTGGAGCACCTGACAAAGTGGTCTGAGGAAGCTAAGATACTGGACCCATGTCAGACAGGATTTGTGAAGGGAGTGGGTACTTCAGTAAATCTGTTTCTAATTAACCTTCGGAAATTGCAGGCAATGTGGGAAAAAACTAAAATCAACATAGCATTTGTTGATTTGGAGGAGGCATTTGATGGAATGAGTAGGGAAACATTGTGGGGAAAATGTAAGTTGTTTGGTTGCCCGAGAGACATGTTTTAATCCATCATGGCACTCTACTCTGGATCCTCCATGCAAATGCGCATGAACATGCAGGGAGGACTGACTAGAGAAATTATGACATACCTGGGACTTCAACAGGGATGCCCTTTGGCACCGATTTAGCTTAATTTGTACACTTCTGACCTGTCTGAGCATCAAGCAAGGGTGAGAGCTTTCCCACCAGGAATAAACGGATGCCCAATACCTTGGGTGTTATACGCAGATGATCTCATCCTATTGGATAATACGCCTATATGCCTACAAAGAAGATCAGCAAATTTGGAAACCTATATGGAGAAAAATACTCTGCGTGGAAACCCAAAAGAATCAAGGATAATGATCATCAACCCAGAGGGCCGTATGCAGGTCACTAGATGCACCTTTAAATGGCAGATGGAAAAGAAGCCCTAGAGAAAACTGATAAGCTCATCTACCTTGGAAAGTGTTTAAATCAGAGCATAATTGAATCCCCCTGGGCTGAGAGTCTACGATCAAAAGCAGAAAATTTAGCATGCCAAGGATCGGTTCTCCACAATAGATATGGAGAATTGTCAATGATCCCAGCTGTAACTTTTTACAACATGAAGGTCATCCCGATCCTAACATACGGGGCCAAGGCAACTCTGAACTTGCCCTGGCAAATATGGGATGCTCTTGAAGGCTTATTTTGGAAAAGGGTCCTGAGACTGCCGAAGGGGCTGCCACTTGCCCTAATTCATTTCGAATTGGGTTTGTACTCCATGTATGCAGTGAGTCTATCAAAGTCATTAAGTCTATTCCATAAGTCCCTTATAGTGGATTCTGCCACCACCCCCTAAATATATTGGGCACTGTACAAGGAAAAAGCTCAGAATGGGCGCTGGACTACTGGAAACATAAATGTGCCTTAATTTTTGGCCCACTTGATATGATATGATATGGTATTTGTAACGCGCCTATACACAAGTGAACGCAACTATGGAAGATATAGTTGCCAACCCGGGTCACGTCAAGCGAAAGGTTTATGATGATGACTGGATCATGACCCAGACAAAAAGGAACGCATATACATTTATGAGAGAGTACAATGGAGAAAGCAGAGCCCTAAAATCACTACCAAAATATTTGATTAAGTTCCCATGCAGAAAATACTGGGAGCAATTTATGACAATGCACCTAAATCTATTACACACAAAGGAACTCTTAAGAGCTAGAAACCAAATAGAGGATTCAGATATGGCCTGTAGATTGAGAGGATCGTGTTGAAACTATGAAGCATTTGGTAGTACATTTTGTTGGTCTGCAGAACCCGAGGCCCCACCACATGGGAAATGTGATCAAGAAAGCAGACTCCCTAATGATAGATGAATGGTGATATGATATGATATGATATTGCATTTATAACGCGCCTATACACAAGTGTTTCAAGGCGTGACGAGGCAAGGGAGGGGGATCAGAGGGAATACAGATAAAACGATCCTACTATGCCAGGTGACATTGAGATTATGCAAGTGCAGGGGAGAGGGGAAGTGGAGAAGTGCAGGGAGAAAGGGGAGGTGGCAGTGCAGTACATAGGATAACAGTACAATAAATAAAGACAATAAATAAAGAAAATAAATAAAAGTGCAGCCAGATGGTGGCAAGTGCAAGGGTGAGTGCAGAAACCAGGTGTCAAGTGCCAGTAGGGGCTATAGGGATACAGAAACAGTCCCTGAGTGCAAGGGTTGCCATGGGGTCAGTGTGAGTGTGCAACTGGCCGGGAGGGGACCTGGGCCCAAGATCAGAGGGTAGCCAGGTAACCAGTGCAGTTTCAGATTCAACCAGGAGAACAGCAGGGGAGATGATGAGAGAAAGCAGAAGCAAAGAGGAAGGTCTTGAGGTGCTTCCAGAACCGGGATGGTTCTCCTCAGGTTTCAGAGAGGCAGGGAGGCTGTTCCAGAGGGAGGCCATAGCAGAGGAAAAAGATCTACCGACAACTCGGTGCTTGGAAAAGTGGCTAACCGTGAGGGAGTTGGAGGCAGATGAGCAAAGAGCTCGAGGAGGAAGATATTTAGGAAGAGAGAGTTGAAGTTATTGAGGTCCCAGGCCCCAGAAGGCCTTATGGACAATGCATAGGATTTTGAACATTAATCCTTGCCGCAACTGGGAGCCAGTGCAGAAATTTCCGTCCTGGCGAGATATGATCTCTGGGCTTGAGGCCAAGGACAAGTCTCGTAGTCTTGTTTTGGATGAGTTGCAGAAGGCGGGGAGTAGAGGCAAGCATATTTAGAAAGAGGCTGGTGCAGTAGTTCAGCCTATAGAGAACCAGAGCTCTGGAGACAGTGAGCTGATGGTGGTATATGATTTGCATAGGAGATAAGCCAGCATTGATTTTCACTGTAGTGAGGTTGATTAGGGACATTTTTAAACCGAAATGAAATGGGGTGCTTCTGCCTTATTTTGAATTTCAATGACATGAAATGAGTAATGAAGGGAAACTACCTAGGATTATTTTCCAAAAGTGAAAATTATGCTTCGGCTCTACTTTTTTTTTTTTTTTTTAAATGTGGAAAAATTTGATGTACTGTAGTATATGTAAAATAAGAAGAATTTTGGAGGTTGATGGTGGAAAAAATTGTTATAGGTTTTTGTTTTCTTTCTGTAAACCAATAAAAAATACGTATTTCTTGGTTACAAAGTCAACAGGATCCATGTTAATATTTATTCTTACTAAAAGGCAGAATACAAATAAATTATAATAATTATGATAATAACAGACGAGTGTATAAAACATGTACTCATTGGCTGAATTGTAAACAATAAGACGTGGCATCGTAACCTAAATACAAATGAATAATCTACACGGTAGACAGAATAAAAACCCTTTTGTAAAGGCAATCAGGCATGCAATGCCAACAAGCACATGTTATCATGCTCCTCTCTTTTTTGAATGTCATATAATATTGTAGATGCAATATTGACAGAGCAAGCAAAAATGCTAACCAATCATGTGTTTCCAAGCTAAACAATGACGACATCAGCCTTACAAGTTGATGTAAAAAGATTAACACATTCATCTGAAACTAGAAACAACATTTGTTCTATCAGAGGGAACTATGATTGTAGCTCACACATAATTATTAAGCCCCAACACAGCGCTAGAAGCACATGTTGGCTGCTCACAGTGTACACTGCAGAAATGTTAAAATAAATACAAGTGGCAAGCAGTAATTGACTATTCATTTGTAAGTGCCAATACAGGCAAAAGACCAATACAACATTTCATAACCAACCTCCTGTTTACGTTCAAGAGCAGGTTGGAACAAGTGAGGGATTATTTATCCATTACTTGTTGTGTTTAGACACAAGGAAGGCATCTGTTGTCCTCATGCTCTGAACGACCCAGCAGCAACACTGTTATATATGATATGATATGATATGATATGGCATTTGTAACGCGCCAATACACAAGTGCTTCAAGGCGCGAATGGATGAGGGTGCCGTTGTAGGACTTGTCTCATTGAGCTCTCTGGACCCTTGTTTGCTTTGGGTAGTTAGGAATATGATAGAAAGCCTTGTCAACTGGGGGATGTGGGGGGCAGGGGGGTCGGTGCTGCTGAGAAATGCTCTGCTGAAAGTAGCCGAATGGCTGTTCTCAAAGCTGGCAGGGCCTCTAACGTTCTGGAAAGTGGAGTCGAATCTGTAATGCAGAAAGCCAGCACCAAATGTGAGCTATCATCCAAGATGCTGTAGGAGTGTTTAGCGTGTTTTGGGAGCATGCCAACTCCAAGATGCCATTAGCCTTGATGCCGGTGGGGACTATGCATAGTTGGGGTACCAGCAGTTCTGCCTGAATGGAGCGCCCGTGGCAGACGCAACACTGCAAGGAAACTCACAGTTATCATATAGTGTAGCAACGGTAATATCTAATCGCTGACAAGGAGGTACAATGAGATATGAATGTGACCATGAGAAACGTGCGTCTTCATGGTTGATAAAGGGAGGAAAATGGCAAGAGACACAAGCAGGATCTGGCACACAACTGCAGGCAGCATTGGGAAGCAGGTGCCCAGGTAAAGAAAGAACTATAATCAGGCAATGTGTAAAGTTACCTACCTGCAGAAAGTAGAACCACTTCCCATCATTTTACAATGTATACACTACAGTCATATACATGCCAACATTCCCAGTTCTATTCTGGAGAGGCTTATTTCCAGACACAAATTGTGCTACTGATTTCCTGACTATAAATGCTAAACTACACGTCCCAGAATGCAAAGACAAATCTTGGACAATCATTTCCCAAAAGAAAATGTATGCAAAATGAAAACGAAATCATCAGTCACCAAGTCTTAATATTGATGTTAGTGTCGGGTTTTACCTGGTTGTGAATTACTGCTCTATTAGGGGAGGCACATGTGATATGGGACACAATTATAGTACATGGGTATGCCTCTACACCTGTTAGAAGTTGCCATCTAAGAAGGACCAGACTAGGCAAATGTATGAGTTTAGTCTAATGAAAACATTGTATAGCCTCAACAACTTCCCTACTGCTCTAATACAAAGTCAGAAACAGCAAATTAGGGTTCAGTATCTTCCCGAAACCGTTTATATTAGAAATAGTAGCATTACAATATAGCACATTGCTGTACTGGGACCCCTTTTAATCACTTAACTTACAAAAGAATGAACAGTTTCAATGAATATATGTGTTTTAGTTTTAACAGATAACATCTGAAAACTAAGCAATTTTAAAAATTGATGATGGTAAACTATTTTGAAAATGGTGTATTTGTACGGTTAGTAAATATGTTATATGTTTTGAAAGTATGCCTTTTTTGTAAACAAACTGCAAATTATTGAAATATTTCCTGTGTATTATCGTGTGTTTAAACGTCATAGGTGATTGTCTTGACAAAGCAAATTTCTTTGAATAATTTGTCAGCATTCATGATATTTTGTTGTTGAAAATTACAATTTGAAAAATGAAACATACATTTCTTGAATGGCATACACTTTTAACAACACTTTATATCCTTTTCAGCGGTAATAGGGTAATTGATTAACGCAGCACTTTTTCTGATTCATATAATGAGATTGCTCGAAGTTTGTTATAATAATAATAATGCTATTGTATCAGAAATATTCTCAAAAATTGATTATTGACACTTGTCCAACTGAATATGAAACTACTTTTATTTTAGTAGTAGGATGCCTGCAGCTTCCCCATACTATGTTAATGCTTTTGTTTAATAATGTGTACACTGCTCACTTCAAAATCAATTGTTTGTAATAACAACTTCCTAGAATGAGGAGTGGAGAAGCAGGGGGGAGGTAAACAGAATAGGATGGATGGGGGTTAGAACAGGTGAGTTTTGAGTTTAGATCTGAAAAGAGAGAGAGGAAGAGTGGTGGAGAGAGAGGGAGAAAGAGAGAGGGAAGGACGAGAGAGGGAGGGGGAGAGAATGAGAGAGAGAGAGAGAGAGAGAGAGAGTCAGAGAGAGAGAGAGAGAGAGAGAGAGAGAGAGAGAGGGGGGGGGAGAGAGAGGATATCAAGGCTAGAGGGAGAGTGTTCAATAGCTGTAGGTTGAGGACTGACAAATGTCTGTTGCCTCTGTTTTTGCAGTGTGTGTGAGGCACTGTAGGAGGAAGTGTTTGTCTCTCAGTCATGTTGTTAACATATTGTTTATTGGTTGTCAACTATGCTTTCTCCAGACCAGTACTGCCACTCTGAATTGTGGACTTGAGGCCTGGCTATTTTTCTGTTGCATAAAAAAATGGCATATAAAAAGAAAGCCCTCTCACACTTCATATAAGTTAGTGTACTTTTAGGTGTTAATGAGCAACATTCCTACCAGAGTTAACCAGATATATCTGATAGCCCATGTACCACATTAGCAACAATTAAAGTAACAGTGATATGTTTATTATTTGCCAAACATGCCCGACTACACAAGTGAAGTTCATTCCTTTTACCACTCATAGATATGAAACAGCATTTAATACAGCATTGCAATAAAATAAATATAATAAAACACACTTGTATTTCATTCAGGATAGCCTACGCTAAATTACCACTACATGAGCAAAACACAGGGTTGTTTGAAATGTAAAGTTCCCATAGCCAAACCAATGGCAAGCCTCACATCAAAGGTCACAACCTCATATGAATAGAAAGTCACAATTTCCAGAGCCTTGTCATTCAAAGGAAATCGGTATATCCTATTAAATAAATGTAAAACCATATATTCATCAGCCATCTGTAGAAGTAGGTTAATGCACAGCTGTTTTATGTCAAAATTGACACACGTTGCCAATTATTTATGCAAGACTCTGTCTATCCTTGTAACACAACATTCCATTTGCATGATGATCGTATGCATTTTGGTCCCTCTGTCCTCAAATTGGCCGAGGTTAGCCTCTCCAGTCCTCTCTGCTACTCCTCAATTTCCCCTTCAAGAATCCACAGATTCAGTAATCACACAGCTTTTCCTTCCTTTACCAGCACTGGGTTTGAGTCACCTAAAGATCTCACAAGCAAACCGGCAATCGGCAAACCATCTCCCCATAGGGCAGGTCTCAGTCTTTCAGTATTAACTGCAAAATGATTAATTAAACACCAAACAAAGAACCACCCACAAAAAGCAGCAGGCACCTTCTTATTTTCTGACATGAATTTAAACTTTCTCTCCTTGCTTCACCAACATTTATATTCCCTTACCCTCAATCCAACCACTTCTGTGTCTGGTGCCTACATCACCTCCTCCCATTATCACACTCTTTTCTTTGTATGTTTCTTTCTCTTACCCAGCCTGTCCTGTCTTTGGACCAACACTTCCTTCAGCAACACTGGACCCAGAAAACCTCAGCAAGTACCAATCATTATTAATTGATAAATTCATTGAGAAGGTGCTGGCGAGTTAACTTCATAAGCAAATTAACTGGTCAGCATTGTTCCATGACTACCAGTCTGGGTTCTGTACTAAATGCAGCACTAAAAGATGCACAAAGATGATTTGTGCTTCATGGTCCTCCAGAAAATATCAGCATTCTTCTACATGCTGGGCCACTAAAATCTGCTTTGGAGGCAAATTTCTCAAGTGATTCTCCTCCTTCCTCCTGGATAGATACAGTGATGTTGATGTGGGCACTTTTATATGTGTGCTCCTCCCGTTTATCTGCAGAGCCACATGGATCATTTCTCTCCCTGGAGATATTTTATCTATACATGGAACCTCTGGGATACCTCCATGATGACCCAGACATAATATTACACCAGTAAGCTGATGAAACACAGTTGTACCTTAAAGTAAACTGTTCCCACAACATTACATACCTCTGAAAATGCCATGCCACCATTTAACTCTGGATGACAATTGCATAACTAAAACTCAACCTGACCAAAATGGAATTAATACTCCTTGGCTATTGTGGGATGTATTGACCCACACCGCTATGCTATGCAGCATCACCCTACCAGTTATGGGGAAAGAAACAGCAACAATGGCGGCAAAACCCTTGTGCGTGCCAAAAACCAACAAAAACCATGTGCTTCAGCGCACAAAAAGAGGGATGCACAACCTGCCACCCAAGGTGCATGTGCGGTGGAATAGAGCACACCCTGCAGAAATGTGCCAGTGGGTCCCATGACCAGAGTGGAGTGCAGAGAGTGAAGCAGCACTTTGCAAGTGAAACCCAAAAATGTGCCTAAAATTGACATTGGCTGTGTTGCCAAAAATTCGAAAATGCTTATAACAGAACACTTTTCAACATTCACAACCTTGCCTGGTGCTAAAATCCATGTATCAACTGAAACATTATGAAACATACAAAGTCTGACAACTGACAGCCTATATGCCATAATCTGGGTGCAGTACCTGGGGCTGCCTGCCTGACAGCTGTCAGAGGAGTACTGACGAAGCTTTAAAATGACCTAAAACTAAAAAGTCTGCTGAATTGGCAAACATAAACAGGATTGTTGCCAAAAAAGAATGCAGATTTTTGTTGTGTTTTTGATTCCACATATTTTAAGGCCAAGAAAGAAATGTATTTGTATGTGATGCAACAAAAATGATTTTTGCTAGATTTAAAAGTTAATCAGCTTGGCTGAAGCTGTAAAAAACTGGAAAAGCAGGTTTTTCTCCCAGAAGGAGGGCCTTCCTCTCAGCAGAAACTCACAGGGAGGTGTTAATTGCAGTTTAGAACAGAATCTGGTCTACAGAAGGTAAAGGAACAATGACAAAGTTGCAGCCCAGGAAACTGGAAGTGTGAAAAGTGGTTGTAAATGTCCTCTGGAAGGAACAGGCCAGGAGGGGGATGCTTTGGGCTGCAGCGAGACAAAAAGAGGCAGAGCCAAGCGACCATCTGTTGCTAAACATGAACAAAGAACACATTTTTAAAAGACTTATAAGTTGCTATTCAAAATGGTGAAAAATATAAAAAATGACAGAGTTGTTCATTTAATTTCTGGCTGCACGTGTGAAGAGGTGGCAGAACTGTGTGACATGTTCTGGACAGGAATGGCAAGATATGTGGTTTTATGCAAAATATATTACTGTTAGAATTTTGAAAATTTACACGCATATCCCTATGTTAAACATGCATATTTGTGGAAAAATGCTGAAAAATTGGAAATTGTGAGCATAGCGAAAAGGGCAAAAATCTGCAGAAAGTGGAGACAAGATCCCACCACTGCAGGGTTTTGAGGAATAGCTGCTATGCAAAATATTGCATCTTTGTGTGTGAGCTGAATAAAGGTGACCAATGTAGAAATGTACATTTAATATAAAATTAGATTTTGAGACCAGTGGATAAAGGGAGGTCACATAGGATTGTGAAGAAAATCTTAAAATGTGACATCATCCGGCCTTGATCCAATCACTCAAATTGCAAGGCGGAGATGAAGTGTAGTCCTATTCCAGTTCACAGGGGCAAGCCTAGCTAAACCTGCACACACACCTCCTTTGTGATGTCATTTTTAGGCATAAATAGAGACAGCTGACAACACATAGGGACTCACAAACCCAGCCACTTTCCTGATTCCTGTGAAGCACTCTGATCCAGCTTTCTACATCCAGCTTTAAATCTTTTTCCAGATCCAGATGCCAAATTTCTTGCCAGCAATAGAGACTATTGATTTCCAGCAAGGCCCCAATCCTCAAATGTATTCTCTCCACTCTGTAAAGCGCTGTGCGGTGTGAGAAGGCCTTTTGAACCAGTATTCAGAAATCCTCTGGCTTGCCACCACTAGGCTTGCCTGAGGAATTCGCCATCCAGCTGATCCAAATACCCATAGACTAGGAGAGCAGATCATGTGCCAATCAAGTGACCGGCCTAGAGGATCCAGTCCCGTGCCTGATGTGCTGTCTTTCCTAGACCAGACCCAATCCTGACCAGAGCTGATGGTCCCATTTAAAAAAAACGTATTTTGTGAGTATAAATAGGAAGAACTGTGTCCCATAGCATATATCCTTTGCATAGTCTTATCCCTATTTCCAACCCATCCTATCTTTCATTCAGAACCAGTATTGTTAGGAGTATCTTTGCCTTGCCTTATCCCTATCCAACTCATCCTATCTTTCTTTCAGAACCAGTATTGTTAGAACTATCTTTGCGCTCTCCCTTTTCTCATCTGAAGAAGTTGAGTTTCCTTATCAGGTGGATCACCCTGATCCAGTGACTGTAATCTCCCTGTGTGGTATTTGCTTCTTCATAGTCATCCTCTAGTGTAAGCAAACCCATTTGTCATTTTCAAAAGTGCATTCCTGTTTTCCATTCTCGCGCCTATTTTACAAAAACGACCCTTACTAAAACCTCCATAACTCCCTCTGTTTTTGTGATAGAAACGAAATTTAAACTCCTACTTGTACCCAACATCCATAGCTATCCATATAACCGTTATCGCGAATATAGCACAATGAAAAGTTTGCAGCGATTTAAAAAATCAGAAAAGTTTACACGTGTAAAATAGCTATTAACTGCTTCCGACTTGGACCTTAAGATTTCAATTGTTTTCTGCTGACCAAATCATTGCTTGTGCTTGTGTGCAACTATTCAAAGCGGATCCCATAAGAATTTATAACAATGTGAGTATTTTAGACTACATTTGGTGTTTTTGCCCAGTCCATTCTAAAGACAATCTTGAAAGCCAGTCTGACAGCTGAGAAGTCAATTCCGTTTGTCTCTTGTGTTTGCTGGAGGAAAGTGGGACTGATATTCTGTTTGATTTGTGCTATTCCTGAATACCTGCTCTCTCCTCCTATCTCTTTACATTGCCTATTGCGGGGTTGAGGGGTGTTGCAGGGGGAAATGCTAATCACAGTGCTATCTGATCTGAACCAACACAAAAGTATTATTTTCTGTGCTACATTTGTTTTGCTTATTACCTATCTTAGTGTACTAAAGATATTATTCAGTGTTCTGTCACCCCATTGGTCATTGTTGTTTACCTATTAAAATATACTATGATTAAATCTTAAATACATAAATAAATGTATTTATTTATTTAAATTTATATAGCGTGCTAGCAGCCCATGGGCATTGAGGCGCTGTTACTTGCAAGAGCTTAGTTACAGGAATAGTGGCATTCAGTGGTACATTATGAGTTCTACAAGGCATAAAACTGATATTTTGTTTGGTACAGTTAGTCATTACAATACAGTTTATGCAGTAGGAACATATGCATATGATATCGATACCACTGGTGCGGTGCACTTATGTTAATAAGATGGTTTTCATGGTTTTGCGGAAGGCACTGAGGGAGGCCTCACCTCGCATTTTGGGAGGTAGGGCATTCCAGTGGGTGGGTGCGAGATATGGGAAGCTGGATCCGCCCGCTCTAGCTTTTTTTACTAATGGCACAGACAGCATGTTTGTATATGGTGATCTGGTTGGCCTAGTAGAGGAGACAGGGTGGATCCTTTGAGAGGGGTAGTCAGGGGCAGTAAGGTGAATGCACTTGTGGGTCAGTGTCAGAGTTTTGAAGATGATTCTTTGTTTTATTGGGAGCCAGTGGGCTAGTTTTCTGGCCTCTGATATGTGTTCCCTTTTGGCAATGCCTTGGGCTGCCCGGAGAGCACTGTTCTGTATGATTTGTAACCTCTCTAGGTTTTTGTTGGAGGTGCCTAGGAAGAGTACATTACAGTAGTCAAGCCTAGATCCAGTGATTGCTCTGGCTATGTTTGTGCAGTTTTCTTTGGAGAGAAAGGGCCTGACTGCATTGATTAGTTTGGCATGATATGCAGCCGCAGAGGCAATAGCGTTGACTTGTCTATCCATGGATAGGTTGGAATCCAAGTAGACTCCAAGGGTTTTGACTGATTCTGAGACAGGTATTTTGATGGAATCTATGGTGAAATGGCTGAATTGGGACTCTAGGTTTTTCAGCATGTCGGGTGAGCCTACCAGGAGGAGTTCAGTCTTGTCGGAGTTGAGGCATAGTCCATTGTCTGCCATCCAGGCTTGGATGGTGTTGTAGTGGTTGTTGAGGGTCATCCATGCTGTGGCTTGAGGGGAGAATTTGGAAGTAGAGGAGAAGTGGTGGCATAGGACGGCATGGTCAACGAGGTCGAAAGCCGTGGATAGGTCAAGAAGTAAGAGAAGTGCAGGTTTGCCCATGTCTCTGGCATCGTCCATCTGGATTTTCAGGTCAAGTAAGGCAGTTTCAGTCCCGTGTCTGGGGCGGAACCAAGATTGGCAGAGTCCTAGGAGTTTGTTCTCTTCAATGAAGTGTTGAACCTGCAGGTAGGCTGCTTTGTCCAGTATTTTGAGGAGGAACGGGACAGTGGTGATAGGTCTATAGTTGTTGGGGGATGTGGGGTCGAGAGTTGTTTTTTTTAAGAGAGGGCAGACCCAGGCTTCCTTGAGGGAGGCAGGGACTTTCCCTGTGGCAAATGAGGCATTTACAAAGGCTGTAAGGAAGGGAGCAAGCGCTTCAGTGCAATCTTTGATGATGGTGGCTGGGCAGGCATCACCTTTGCAGTTGGAAGGTTTGATGTTCCTATGTTGATGATGTCTTTTTCTAGAATGGGTTTGAATGAAAAAGGTTGGGGGGGTCCGGGGCTGGTGGTGGGATAGGGGTGTGCATGTTGGGTAGGGCTTGCTTGGTGGCTAATATTTTGTTTTGGAGCAGGCTCAGTTTATTTTTCATGGCTGTTTGTATATCATCACACCAGGCTTTGTCTTTGGTGAAGTTCTGGGGGGCAGGGGTAGGTGTCTCTAGCTCCCTGAAAATGGCAAAGATTTCTTTGGTGCTGGATTGGGCTTCCGAGATTCTAGATTCAAAGGATTTGCCCTATGCTTGGGTGATTGCTTTTTTATATTTGGTGGAGGAGGATTTAAAGGTCATTTTGTCTTTGTCAGAGTGTGACATTTGCCGCTGAGTGAGAGCAGCCTTTTTTTTGTTGCGGAGTGTGAGGAGGTCCGGGGTGAACCATGAGTTGGAATGGGTGGTAGGTTTAGACTTACGGGGCTTAAGGGGGGCAATGGAGTTAATAGCTGCTTTGATGGCAACTTCGTAGGCTGTAGCGAGTGTTTCTGGGTCAGTGGAGAAAGGGGGTCTGAAGGCTGGGCCTTGGATGAAGGGCAGTAGCCTTTCCTTAGTGAGCTGGCGGGAGCTTCTGACGAGGCAGGGTGGCAGTGGTTGTGGTGGGGAGGGTGGTGGAGCAGGTGGTGAGGATGCTGAAGGTGATGATGTGGTGTTCTGACCATGGGGTGGGAGTGTTCCCAGTGATGATGAGTGGGCAGTTATGTTGTGCGATCCAGTCGAGAGTTCTGCCCTGGGTGTGGGTTGAGCTAAAGATGGTATTATTGTAGCCCAGAGCCTTGAGGGCTGAGTCAAGGGATTTGGCTGCTGGGTCCTTACTGTCCAGGAGACCTAGGTTAACGTCCCCAAGGAGAATGGCTTTAGTTTTTTGAGGTTGTCAGAGAGGAGGTGGATGAGAGAGGCTTGGAAGTCACCTGTTGGGCCTGGGGGGCGGTAGACAATGTGGACAGCAATGGTACATTGGGGAGAGAGGTTGATTTTGACTTGGAGGTAGTCACTGTTGTTATGCAAGGATTTTTCTACCTTCCTGAAAGAAAAGCAGTCTTTGGCAATGATTGCTACACCTCCACCTTTCGATAGACGATCTTGTCTAGTGATGGAGTATCCAGGGGGTAGTGCGAGTGCGAGTGCGAGCGCCGGGCCGGAGGCCTCGTGTAGCCATGATCCTGAGATCATGATCAGATCGAGATCATGGGTGGTTAGGAGGTCGTGGATGTCTAACGCGTGGGCATTGATGGACCTAGCGTTAATCATAGCGCATTTAAGATGGGGTTCAGTGGTGGCTGGAGGGGGTTTCATGGGGAGTGCACGGGTGCGCTATGGGAGTTGGAGGAATTGCAAACCACAGATTTTACACTGGGGGGCTCATTTTCAGTGGTGGTGGACACAAGTGGTAACACATTTGGCACAGTAGCATTCAAAATGGGTGGAGGGTAAATGGGGGGTAAATATTTACCTTTGCAAACCAGCCTGATTCCTTGTTCAGTGTGACTGTCGGGGTTCCTGGAGAAGGGTGTGATATGAGTGGTATATCGTTCAGAATATTGAACTTTTAGACAAAAATAAATAATGATTTCAGTTGTGCACTACATGCTGGGCTTTGACTTTGGTGTGTGCCGGATTAAAATCATTTACAGCTAGGGGGCTTGTCAAGAGATCCTGAATCAGACATATCACTTGTGACAGTCTAACACAGCCTGCTAGCTGACTGGGTACATACACCTTGTTGGGTTACCATACTGTGCTACACTGTATAAGCACCTTTCATAAGAAATACTCAAAGGAGTTGGGCCTATTTGCAAAAGTAAAATAACCCTGAGATAAGTCAGAAGGAAATTAATATTTCCGTAATGGCGACCCCAGTTGAAATCAATATTGCAAGGGAACAACTACTGCACAAATTGTTTGTCAGGGGTGAATGGGTAGAACAGGACGAACAGGTATGGCTGCAGGGAATAAAACAAGAAGTCACTGAAACCAACCTTAATAACCGGCAGGACAAGGGGCCATTACATCAAGCAATCAGCGAATTGTATATGGCCCCTAAAATAAAAGAGGAGCATTTCAAAATTGCCAAAATAGCGGCCTACCTGTACCTCCACATAGGAGTCATGCAGGAAAAGTATGCAGACCATGTAGACTTAACACAGAGGCAAGTGGAAGCACAGCCGAATATCCAGACTAATCTGGACTCTGCAGAGCAAAGAAGCTGAAATAGAGGCTAGGCAGTATGCCACCAAACTGCAAGAAGAACTGGCGCTCTTACTGCAAAAGAATGTAGAGCAAGATGCTCAGGTACTGAAACTGCAAAAAGAGTGTCAGGAAAGGCTTGACTCTTTTAAACAGAGTCAACAAAAACTGGCACAGCAATTAACTTTTAACAGAGCATTAGCAGAACAGATAGTCACCTTAGAAAAACACCTAGAATCCTTAAAAGGGTAACATAATAAATTAATTATCAAAGACCTAGAATCCCAAACGTTAGCCCTGAGGAGAAAGGGCTGGGAGCTGCTGTTTTGCTGTGGCGAGTGGTGAAATACACAGAATATTTACAGAAACATTCCAAGGTGTGTATGCCTTTAAGAGAACTGTTGGTCAACTGGTCAACTAGTCAGCTGACTACTTAAGGCCGTCTCATTCACCCTTGCGGCATAAGCCCTGAGGAGAAAGGACTGGGAGCTGCTGTTTTGTTGTACTGAGTGGTGAAATACACGGAAGATTTACAGAAACATTCCGAGGTGCGTGTGCCTTTAAGGGAAACTGCTGGTCAACTGGTCAACTAGTCAGCTGACTACTTAAGGCTGCCTCATTCGCCCTTGCGGATGTTTGGTGAGTGGGCGACCTGTGCACCTGCAGGTTACTAATCGCAGAGCCGATGTCTGGTGCATGCAGACAGCGTGAGCAGGAGCTCATGACAATTACTCCATTAAGAACGCGAGCCCAATGCAAACGTGATGGTTCGGTGGAAGCCTCAGACGTGGGACATCGCTCACGTCAGACACAAGTAAGTTGTTACTATTCTTGTGTGTCTCAGTCGGAAGATACGATAAGGGATGTGTCATCTTCCCTGGTGAAAACATCAGTTCCCGTAACATTATATGAGGCTTCATCACCTCCGCCACTGCCCCCACCCCCGCTGAAGTCCACAATTGCTCCTGGATTTATCAACATAAACAACATAAACATAAACAACTCGGTGGTTTCTTGTAGTCGGCATCCTGTAGTTGCTGTAAAGCCACATCAGGATTCTAGTATACCATCAAGCCCTGTGCCGAATGACTCTGTGGGTAGTCCACAGAAGTGCCGAGTGTTGGAGAATGACAGCAAGTCCTGTGTTTGTGTGCGGTGCGTGAACAGTAATATTAATGAATCGAGGCAGTGGCAACCGCCGTCTCTGCGTGTACTGGCATGGCATTTAAATAAATCGATGGAGACCGATATCTGTGAAAGTGATGCATGGGCGGGCACGGCAATAGACATGCTAAAGTCTGCCTCAGTAGGAACCATGCAGCACTCACAGTTAATTCAGGAACAAGCCAAACGTGTAGACAATTTTGGCCCGGCTAATGATTCGTCTCATCTCATTCTTCAAAATCAACCAAAATCTCAAATATTACCAGAAAGGATGTTGATGCAGAACTCTCAAGTGTGGATCGACAACACTGGAGGTAACCAAATTAATTCGGATATTACTTCATGTCCATTGGTCGACATGCCAATAAACGTACCAATAAACAATGACTTTTTTTGTGCTTCATCCGCCGAGCTGGTCGATGTAGCAGCCGAGCCGCGCATGTTTATCCCAACAGTAGGTGAACAGGGCTCTAGAAAGGTAACAGGGTGTGGGATGGAAGGCTGCATCAGTACGGATAGGCAAAATTCAATAGAGGTAGTGAACAAAGTGCTTCAAAACCTGGTACGGATCAATGAGGAACACACCTCTAAACATCAACTAATGTGTTGAAGATGCAGCTCAAGAAAAAGCAAATTTAAGGAGAAATAACCATCAACTTTTAGACACTATCGAAGACATCTAGGACAGTGTGTCATATAAACGAAGAAGATTGGGAGATGTTAATCGCAAAAGTAATCTGGCACAAGACTTCCCCTGTATACTACCCACTTCCCAAAACAGACAAAATACGAGTAGATAGAGACGAAGGCCTTAGGTTGTGGAGAAGGCTGCAAACACAGGACGACGAAGTTTTAAACTATCTGATGATAGTTTAACATCGGACTCCTCCTTTATGGATAGGCTATTTCCCAGGATTAGGATAGTTAAGGCTGACACAGTAAAGAGCAACCATTTGATGAGGGACCAGCGGTCTATCACAAAAGCACTTGAGGTGGTTGGTGAGCACGTCCTAATAAGCGATTTGAAATCTGTTCTAATTTCTCGTATGGCATTATCACTCACACCTTTCACAAAGCTATATGAACAAATTAATGAAAATTCAAAGGACCAAACGACACTAGTAGCAATAATGAATTTCAAATTGTTGCAACTTGAGGAACTACTTGGCTTGTCCAACGATAGACAAGAAGAGGAGATCAAAAGGATTGAGACAACACTAAGGGCCTCATTACACGGACGGCGGTGGACGAAGGTGCTATTAGCACCTTGGTCCATGCCGGTAAAATACCAGCACCGCCTTGGAGGAAAGGGGAATTACCGCCCTATTCCAAGGTTGGTGGGGCGGTAATTCCCCCTTCCCCCATTGCCCTTCCCCATTCCCATTTTTGCCCCATAGGGCATAATGGGAATGGGGAAGGTGCTAATTACGGCACCGCAAATTGCGGTACCGTAATTAGCTACCTGGTCCCTTTGCGGGTTGGTTTTTAACGCCTGCAAAAAGCAGGCGTTAAACTCTCCAACCCGCAAAGGGACCTCGTAGTAAGGCAGTAAGGGTTAACGGTCACCGGTACCATTAACGGTGACCGTTAACCCTTACCGCCGTCCGTGTAATTAGGCCCTAAGTCTTCTGAGCGAACAAAGGCGCAATGACAGTATGGATCCAAAACTGTTAGCAGAGGTAGCAAAAGAGGCCTTATCACTATTCAAATACGAAAAGCCAGTAAGAGGAAAGAGTCTGCAATTACATCAAGTCTCGGTCAGTCTGTACTAACAAACGACCCAGTGTTTGGCCCCAATGCAAAGAATGTTACCCCTGTAAATAACAAAGATCTTGAGGTACCCATAGATTAAACAAATCTAGCCACTGCCTGTGTTGCACCAATCAGTCAACCAGGTAAGAAGGCACAAAAGCGATGCACTGCCCCAATCAAACTGAG
Organism: Ambystoma mexicanum; assembly: GCF_040938575.1. Lineage (NCBI taxonomy): Eukaryota > Metazoa > Chordata > Amphibia > Caudata > Ambystomatidae > Ambystoma > Ambystoma mexicanum. Next base: position 372,571,022 of record NC_090927.1, read on the forward strand.
TCCTGGGTGTCTCACCGATTTGAGAAGTACAAATGATGAATCCCTGTTAACCCTTGACAATGTTGAATTCGTATCTGAAGTCTCACCTTCCTGTAACGCTGTTGAGGTTTCTTTCAATACAGCTTTTGAACAAGCAAGAAGCCAAGAAAATCCGGCATATCTGGATGTACAAACAGAAACAGCATTGTCCTCAAGCGGTCAAGATCGAGGAGTCTATAAAAGTGGCGATGAGCCACAATCTACAGACTCCTTGAGTAAAACAGCTGGTGTTTTCACAATCTTCAATGGTGGTTCTCAAATCACAAAGAAAGTAGCAATATCTAAACAACTAGCCACAAAGTTATTGAAGAAATCTAAAAATCTGCCAGGACGTAAAAATTCCAAAGTAACTGGTTCGAGAAAATTTTTGAGGAATATAAAAGTTGTCCATAGATTGGCAAAAGAGAACGATTTAAACTGCCGCCCAATATTGCAAAATGACGCAATTAAACAAAACAAAAGGCCTCCATGGCGGCTCCAGATAGTGAGGTGGTACAGATTGTCGACTCCTCACATGACATCTCAGCTGAGCTCATGAATATGTCAACCTATGATGAAGTAGAATCTGATGACCCTAATGAGTCTGACATATCTTCTGGACCAGCTAAAGCAACAAATATTAAATAGACCACTGAGGTTCGGTAATGCAACAAACCAAACAAGAAGATAAGAGTTCAGGATCATGCCGCAGAACAGGAGTGTATGGAGTTCGGGGGCGGGGGCCGGTTGGCCACTGCAATGGGGTCACTATCGGAAGATCATGCACCATCATACACAATACCGAACTCCGTCCACCAGCGAGCATGATTCCCTCGAGTCTAGTGTTCGTCCCACTACATGAGAAAAGGGAGCAGGTATGTGAAAAAATGCACATTGATTCTCGTGGTAGTTTGAGTAAAAACCAGCAATCCATAAAGTTTGAACTGGCAAAAGAAATGGGCAACCCCGGAATATCACAGGTTGCAATAAAACAAAAGCAACCACATTTGCGTGATGAAACGTCACATGCAAAGTCTCCGCGTATCAGCTATGATACATGAAATCAAATGGAACGGAGAAGGTCCAATGGAAAGCAGCCTGTATTTAAGCTCATAATTGAGCGGGTGGGTTCTAGGGACAATTTGATCTTAAATATATACAATGTGATACAATTATTACATCATGTCCCGGGTCTACGATTAATTGACTCAAATGACGTCAAGATAATGGAATTCTCAGAAGAAGTACAGACTGATAAAGTAGTGCTGCATTTGGCATCAAATATAATTACATTGGCAATCTTAGATGCATATGAAGCACTGCTATTATTGGGCTTTGATGTTTATAAACATCACGAAAAATTGCCGATGGTATTGGCTAATGAGACTGTCAATAACTCCACCACAATGAAGATGGACATGGCTTCACGGTTCACATCAGCAATCACAAATTGTGATGAGAAGCCTAAGAGCTCGGGCCAAGAAACATATATTCCAATACTAGACGATGAAAAGTCGACGGGAAAGCCAAAGCATGAGAATCACATAGTCATGTTTGCTGGAGATAAATTAGTTTAAAAAAATGGCCCATAAGATACAATTCAAATAACTATACAAGGTGCCATTAATGGGGATTTCACCAACGACAGATATAATAAAAATCTCTCTAAGATAGACCATAACCTGGAATGTCAATGGTTGGCAACATCTTTGAATACTAACACGTGAAATAAATGCCAGAAGGAGGAAACGGCTAAAGGGTGTTTAGTCGCATTGTGGAATACAAGGGGTTTCAGTCACCTGTTCACAACAAACTGGTTGGAAGGGTTACACATTGCTTGTTTACAAGAAACTTGGATCTGCCAGAGTCCAATAGTGGCAGAGTTTGAACTTGCCTTTAATCCGGCAATAAAATCTGACAAAGGGCGGCCAATGGCAGGCTTAAGAACGCTGGTTCGTAGAACCATGGGGTATCGTATAATAAAATCTACAAACCATTCACTGTTCATCCAAGTAACTCTTTGGATCAGTGAACGTTAGTGAACATGTACTGGAACCATGATAGAGCCGGCAAACACTTATTTGTAGACCAAATAACAACCATATTAGACAATTTGTTAGAAGAGGAGAACCGTGCAAACATAATTATTTGTGGGGACCTTAATATTGATTATTTCAAGAGTTTGCAATCTGATAAAACGAAGTTAGCAAAAGAATGGCTCGACGAAATGGACACAAGAAAAATACAAATGTGAATGGATGCACTCAGGGGGACATACCACCGGCCCCAACATGGCATCGTGCTGAACAAACCTCAATCATTGATTATATGTTTGTCTCTGACGCGCTTCATCCAAGAGTGAAATCCATCAAAATACTACAAACGAAATATAGCGACCATAACATGTTACAAGCGGAGCTTCTAATACCACAGAGTAAGTCAAGCTTAATTTGGCCCCACAAGGTTTTGGTACAAGCCAACATAGTTCGCCTCAGGTTGGAAGTAACAGAAGTCTCTGATCTCTCTACACAGCTTGGTTCGAGAACCTCATCAGTAGAATATGAAGATCTGTTATTCCAATTTAAGACTAAAAACACAGGCTTAAGACACCTGAACTTTGATCACACACATCGTTTTAATGTGGAAATACTAAAACGAAACCGTCAGATGCGTGCAGAGGTTCGCCAAAATCAGACTTTCGAGAAACAAGTAAGAAAGCTCAAAAATCGTGCAGCTAAACAGAAGTGCAAAAACTGGTTGGAATCACAGAAACATCAAATGCTGCAAAATGACGCTGAAAAAAATGTTGGTGAGTCTAAGAAACAAAAATACTAGTGACTTCAGGTGCCTCATTAATAACACACAAGTGCCTCAAAGAGCTCTACAAACCACCCTGGTCTCAGAGGCTGAGTGGAACACGTATTTTACGGAGCTATATAAGACAAATAAAGCGATTTACCATCGGATGGAAGTAACATGAGTGGAGCTTGAGCCGTCTCAAAAGAAAATATTCAAAGTGTAATCAGAAAGGCAAAAAACTCCAGAGCACCAGGCCTGGACGGTCTAACTAATTTCATGATTAAACAACACCCAGAAATCTGGGCTGAGGTCTGTTTGGCATTATTTGAAAGAATAAAGTCGCAACATCAAACACCGAAGTCTTGGAAAACAGCGGCGATAGTGCCTATTTTCAAAAAAGCAAATAGAGCGTGCCCAAAAGAATTATCACCCAGTAGCGTTATTAGATGTAATGGGAAAAATATATGCGACCCTGTTACAACACAAACTGGTCAATTGGGCTACAAAAGCAAATCGTAAGGACACGCGACAAGCGGGCTTCATTAAAAATGTGGGTTGCTCATTAAATCTGTTGCTCCTAATCTTAATCAAAATGGAGGCTCTGAGAACACATACACAAGTCTATCTGGCACTCATTGATCTTTCTTATGCTTTTGACACCATCGACCGCAAGATATTATGGGGAAAGCTACAAGCATGGGGTTGCCCGGCTGATTTGATGGCTGCAATTTGAGAGCTGCACACTGAAACTTCCATCAGAAATCGACTAGATCAGAATGGCATATTGTCCGCTGAGATTAAAACATTTAAGGGAGTTAATTAAGGCAGCCCCTTAGCCGTGACAATTTTCAATCTTTTCATATCAGACATTGGAGTTAGTATAGACGCTGTGAAATTGTTTCCACCCAAATTACATAAAACACATCTCAGTTGGCTTTTATACACTGATGATTTGATCTTGTTGGACGTAACGCCAATTGGTCTCTAGAGAAAGATCAATGCAGTCCAGGAATATGTTAATTGTAATCACTTGAAGATCAAAACAAAAAAATGTGAGATTCTTCTGCTTAAAAACTTAAAAACTGCAAATACAAATAATTGTAAATAGAAATCCTGATACTTGGTGCATGAACCATTGAGCATTATAAGTAGCGTAAAATACTTGGGAACGATGATAATTGCCAGTATAAATGACGGCCCTTGTACCTTAGAAATTAAGAGTAAATGCAAACAACTTGCAATCCAAGCGTGTGCGTTGAACAGAAAGTTCGGCAATTTCTCCTTAAAACCGGCATTATCTTTTTAACAACAAAAAGTAATCCCGGTTTTAATTTATGGAGCAGAAAACACACTAGGATGCCCCCATGACTTGTGGTCTACTCTTGAAAACATCTTCTGGTCGAGGGTCTTGGGTCTTTCAAAGGGTACGTCAACAGCCTGCATGAGATATGAACTATCCCTGATATCAATACATGCCAGAATCTGTTGGAAGTTACTGTCTCTATTTCGAAAAACAAGATTGAGAGAACAAATTCCCCAATTTGAACTTCTTCATTGTGCAACATCATATGGCAACGACATCACTTCGATGTGGATAAGGCGCTGTGAAAACCTGCTGATAGAGTTCGACATCTCTCTAGAGCAGCCACATGGGAACCCAGATGTGGCAAAGCTTAAGATTTGGCAAAGCTTAAAATTTGGCGAGCAGATTGGGATTGGACTTCGACACAGCGAGCTGCATCAAAGATGAGGGTCGACGTACCACCGGAAGCAAGGGCCTTCAATAACATCCAACGGTACATTGCCCGGTTCCATGACTTGAACGTGAGGAGACTTTTCATGCTGTTTCGCTTGAACGCCTTTAAAACCAAAGAGCGTCTTTGTGTATGGTCAGGGAATGCAGGCAAAGACACAACTTGTAGATTTTGTAAAAACCAAAGAGAGGCCCTGAAACATTTGGTGTTGTTTTGTGGTGATCTCCGATCTGTGAGAACTATTCATTTGGGTCCTTGGTCAACAAAACACCCTTCCCTGTGTGCCGACGAATGGTGGCAGAAAATGTATACTGGCATGGACATGACATTTTTAATTCCTCTAACATTCTTGTTAGCGGAAATGGAAAGTCGGCTGCAGTTGGAACCATTGTAGACCAAGAGAGACAGTATATTGAGCTGGGGAAGAGAAGGAAAGAATAAGAAGGGGGAGGTGGTCTCAGTTGAAATTTGGTCAAGAGATGTGTTGTGTTGTTTTGTGTTGTTTTGTTTGTTGTTATTTTAAAGGTTTTTCTGTGTAAACCAATAAAACACATTTAAAAAAAAAGAATCCCTAACAGAGTTTGATGAGGAGCGCCAGAAAGCTGGTGCCTTTAAAAAACAGAGGGACGACCTCGCTGAGCAGAGGGGCACTCTAACTCATGAAAGGGATGTCTTAGGCCAGGAAGTCAGTCATTTAAAAACAAAGTTAGAAGGAAATCACCTGGCCCTTCAGGAACTTGGTGAAATCAAAATGGATTATGAAAAGCTGTTAGAGCACACCAGGTGGGTGGAGGAGGCTCTGGCAAAGAATGATCAGACCAGTAAGGACCAAACTCAGGAGGTAAGTCTCCTGCAGCAGAAATTGGCCCAATACTCCCAATTCAGGCAGGAAGCACAGAGAGACAATGAGGCTCTCTGTGAAAAGAATGACAGTCTCCATAGACAGATAGCCATGCAAGAACAACTGATAGAGACCAGTAAGGCCTTACTAGAGGAACAAAAAGGTCAGATCTTGGCATGTCATCAGGAAATAGGGGCTGGAAAAGATGAGGTAAGATGGAGAAAGAAACCCGTGAGCATAACCTCAGGACCCATGGCATCCGGGACTTTAATCCATTCAACTCCATGGACTCTGCCACCCCCATTTCCACTGGCTCATATGTACCAAGGGCCACAGGGATGGTGGACTTCAACACAATGGGAAATACGAGACTCACAGGTCAGCGCCTCCCAGAAATGGATGGGGGGCATCTATGTACAGGTTCCCAAATGCTAGGGCCAGCTTCTGTTATCAGGGAGACTCCAGTGAGGGGAGAATCGGAGAACTGAATCCTCAGAAATATCACCTACCTAGAGATCAGGCAGTCAGATTTGGTGGGGAATTCCATGAAATTAGGCCCACAAAGAGCATCTTAAAAACCTCTTCCCAGCTAGGACAGTGGGGGGAGGGTACTCAGCCAATCCTGGGAGCAAGGGAAAGTCAGAAGACTGTTCTGAGCACCACAGGTCTCAAGAGACTAGGCCCCCACATGCTGCCAGCCATTCCCAAGCTCGCAGAATCAGGGAGAGCCTAGAGGAGCAGACAGCCACCTCTGGTAGCAGTGCCTCTGAGTCAGAGGATGAGTGGACCAGGGTGACCAGAACTAAAAAGTCCAACAAAGTTAAGAGAGCTTTACTGAAAGATCCCCTGAAGCAAATCAAAGCTATTAGGAGCATCATCACGCCTTACCAGAAAAATGCCAAATATTCAGTTTGGGAGCACAATGAATTGTTTGAGAAAATGATGGAGACTTTTCACCTGAAGGACAGCCAAAGCTGTATTCAGTATGTCAAGTGGACATTTTCACCTGATTATTTCAGCTTCTTTGCTGGGCTGGAGGATCAGAATCATTCAAGATGGTCCACCTATAGGGCAGCGATCCTAAAGCATTTTTCAATTCATAGAAACCCTCAAGAAGCCCGCAAGGCAGCCTACAACCTGCAATGTGGGGAAGACGAGGCCCCACAAGAATTTGTCCAAGAACTGAAACGTACCTTTGCGCAGACCACCCGGAGGGTGCGCACTGACAGTAGGGAATTTGTCAATACCTTCTTTCATGCTCTCTGTAAATACATTATGACCCAGCTAGTGAGGGACTTTCATGAGAAAAGATCACTAGACTGGGTCATTGAACAAGCAACTCACATCTACGAAGTGCAGAAGCCACTAGATTAAAAAAAATACTAAGAAAAGCCAAAAACCAACCAACACCCTTGCTGCTGGTAAGGTGGCGGAGGTAAAGGTTGCCCCTATTTTAGATCTGGAGGTGGGGGGGTCCTAAAAACATTCCTGCACAGTATCCTACCAACCCAAGACCCAGAAGGCCCTCAGGCCAATCCCAAACAGGGAGTCAGGGAGGTAACCCCACAAATGGACACCTAACTCCCCTGACTACATCAGCCCCCTTTACAAGGGTAACAGACCCATCCTGGGCTATGTGTGGACTCCTCCAGCCCAAGGTGGGGGGGGGACCAACCAGACAGCTGCCAACCCAGGAAACGTCCCTCCTCACTTTCCCCAGGAGGGCAGTAATCCCTCAAATGCCGGGTTGAATTTCCTTCCCCGGTACCCACCAAACCTCAACCCCCAAAACAACCCTTCTTTCTTTCCCTACTTTCCTGAGCCCAGACAGTCCCATCCGGGAGAGGGGAGGCCAAGGGTGGAGGGGTACCAAACTATCCTAACCTTGGGTATTATGGGAGAAGGGACAGTTACCCTTCCTGTGATCAGCCAAGGGTAGACCAGAGGACCCTGTACCAGCGAGAGTGGGTGTCCCAACTGGAGCGCCAGGTCCAGAACATGGCACAGGATCTGGGTCGCATGTTGAGGGCAAAGCAAAACCCTCCAATGAACATGGCGACTCAGAACTCCTCAAATCAAGCATCTGGTGCTCCAGAAAATTGACGGGGGAAGAACCCGACAACCCACCTGTTCCCAGGGAGGAGGCACAGGGGAAAGGGGGGTCTAAAGCCTTAGAGGAAGCTTCCTTCCCCACTTGTGAACAGCCCCTGGAAACCCATGAACCGGAACTAGAATCTCCTGCCCCCGAAATTCTGCAACCTCAGGAACAGAGGGTGGGTAGGAGAAATAAAGAGCCTAAAAAGGCCCATTTTGTGGAGGAGGTGGGAATCTTCCAGTTTGAAGGAAAGGGGTCCTCAGATGATTCTGGGAAAATTATTGTCTCCTTATGGGATGGGGGAACTTCTCCAGAAGAGAAATGGGACCCAAGAGATCCTGATCAAGACTGGGTAGATGTGGGGACCGAGTTAAAACCGCCCATCACCAAACCCCAAAATGACCAGCAAGAAAAACCCCTCGTTCAAAACAATTCTGGTGACTGCCTCCAAAAGGGGGGGAGTGGGCAGCCCAGAATCAGAACCAGTGGAGCCCAAAACTTCCCCCATATCCAATTGCCACCTTTTTTTACAGGTTCCCAAGATCCCAAACAAAATCCTGCCCAAATTACCCCTCTGTCAGAATCCAAAGCAAAGAAATTAATGTGCATTATCTTCGCCCCCTTGAGAAAAAAGAGGGAAGATTTTATGCCCCGGTCCAAATACAGGGACAATGTACATTTTTGGCACTGGTGGACACTGGATCCCAAGCCACCCTTCTGTCAAAAAGGGAATTTGATCAGCAGAATTCGGGAAGGGGGGATAAATACCAAATCCCTCTCACCCCTCTTCCTGGACAACTTCAGAACTTCGACAGGAAGGAAATTCCTGTCGAGGGGATTGCGGATTTAGACATTAAAATTGGGCGACACAAGGTGAAGCACCCGGTCATAGTTGTGACTCCAGAGGGCATACAATGTTTACTAGGGAATGACATTCTGGTAGATTGTCTCCCCTTATAGATTGTGTAAACAAGGTCCTCTGGACCCAAACTAACCGACCAATAAAATTGAAACATAGTGTCAACCATGTTAGTTTAAATGGCACATGCCACATGGTTGAACAGAAACCTGACCAAATTGAATTCCATTTTCAAAATAACCGAGTCCCAGACGTGACAGCAATTGCAGTAGGACAACAAACTGGTGATGGGGCGTCCTCTCTATTTCTGAAAATCAACCTTCCTTCCAGTTAAAGGTGGCATTCCAGACTGGAAGGGAACACTCTGAAATTCCACACAAATTCACAATCAGACAATCCTACTTCTATAGTCCAAAATGATGAGAAATCAGCTCAAAGCTTGGCTGATATTCAGAAAATTGGAGAGCAGTTGTTCATCGCTATTCAGTTAAATGAAGGGAAGGACTCTGTTCTCGCCCGACTATGTGTGAATAACGGTAAGAGCTTCATCAGCGAGACCATGTTCCGCAAACTCCCAAAAGATCCAGCCATTCCTACATTTAAACTCTTAGACAAATGGGAAATGAACCTGGAAACACCCAATTCCAAACATCTCCTGCCTAGCAGGTGTATGCTCAAAATTTCCATAGGCAACAAGAGCATAGTCCATAATTGTTGGGTCATGCGAGATGTCCCTGCTGCATTTTATTTAGGCAGTGACATTCTCAATCGCTTTGCCATTAGTTTGGACCCCAGATTAGCGGGGAATCCCATGGACTTTGATGACCCAGAGAAAGCATTTTGGTCAGCTCAACTGCTGACATATGCAGTTGAATTTCAGATTGGAGAGGAAGTCACCATCCCAGAAGGGACCCGACAATTCTCACTTGAAGTAAAAATTTAAAGAGGACAGAAACTGAAAAATCCTGATGCCTATGTTCATCTCAATGCTCATTTCCAACAGCAAGCGTTGGGGGTAAACCCAACACCACTAGTCAATATAGAAAACAACACCATTCCAATAGAAGTGGATAACAGCAACCTAAAGAGTATCATTCTGGGTGTCAGCACCATTATTGGAATGGCGGTTGATGACTGACATTTTTCCATAGATTTAGGTAACAAACTGTTAGGACCAATCCCCAAGGACTGTTTTGACAGTGATAGCGACAATGACACAACACCAGACAGGATCTTCACCCAGCATGGGGACATTTCCTGGTGTACTCCTCCTGCCCTTATGGTAAGGAAGATGTGACCTGTGACTTCAGGAGGGATGAGGTGATTTTTCAAGTCCACAAGGACTGCCTTCCCCACCTGAAGCCATCAGTCCAAGTCAATACTTTGACGAGGGACTTCTCCAGCCAGCTGGAGGAGGCAGCTGAGATCGCCAAACCAGAAGTCTTTCCGGGCTTCAGGCAGATGTTTGAAGAGAGAGTCAACCTAGCTGATGCCTGTGAGACTCTGAAGCAGAAGCAAAAATTGAAGCAAGTTTTCTTAGATTTTCAAGATCTCTTTGCGGTGGACTCATATGACTGTGGTCGCACCAACATCCACACAACAACAATTCCCATGGACCCTGGCATGTCCCCAGTGTTTGTGAAGCAATATCTCTTGCCTCTCACATCAATGGGGTCCCTTACTGAAATAATTAAAAACCTTGAGTTCCGTGGGATAATTCGTCCTGTCCAAAGCAACTTCAATAATCCGGTGCTGGGGATTTTGAAACCAAATGGCCAGTGGAGACTCTGTGCTGACCTAAGGGAGCTCAACAAATGGGTCCATACTTCCCGATGGCCTCTTCCCTACATTGACCAAGGGCTGGCCCAGATCCAGGGGTCAAAGGTATACACTGCCATTGTCCAGACCAATGGGTACTGGACTGTACCTGTCAATAGGGAGGACCAAAACAAGCTGGCCTTTACCTCCAGGGGGCTGCAGTACACTTGGACCCGGACTCCCTTCGGATACATCAACTCTTGCAATTAATTTAACATCTTTCTGCATAAGGCCATGCCCGACTTGGGTGAAAGGGGCAACCTGACCTATGTAGATGATGTTTTAATCAATAGCTCATCTGTGAAGGAACACGTAGCAGAGATCCGTTATGTTCTGACCCAGTTGAGGGCTGCCGGAGCAAAACTCTCTTTCCAAAAGGCAAAGTGGTGCAGGACCCGTGTCAATTTCTTGGGGCATGAGATAACTCCTGAAGGTCTCTGTCCCCGGGAAAAGAAAGTAGAAGCACTCCAGAAAATGAAAGACCCCACAACTTTGCGGGAACTAAGGAGCCTCCTTGGACTAACTAATTACAGCAGCAAGTTCCTTGAGGATTATGCAGAGATCACAAGACCCCTGATCCACCTTTTGAAGTGGGGGATCAAGTGGGAGTGGGGTCCTGAGCAAGCCGAGGCAGTAGGACAACTCAAAAGAAGCCTCTCACAAGCGTCTTGCCTAGCTTACCCTGTCAAAAACAAGGAGTTCTTCTTGGAGACAGGGTTCTCAAATACATGCCTGACTGCAGTATTATATCAAAAGCATGACAAGGTCAATAAAGTAATCTCCTATGCGAGTAAGACTTTATCCTCTGTGGAGGAAAAATTCAACGATTATGAGAAGGCACTCCTGGCAATGGTGTGCCCATTGAAGAATTACTGCCCATTCATCCATGGGGAATACATCATAGTGGAGACTCCACACCAACCTTTGCAATATCTTCAAAGTGAAAAAATCTGGCCTGGAAATGTGAGTAATTCCTGAATTACTTCTGGTATTCTGTCAATGCAAGGCTGTCCTGCGGAGGTAAGATATGGCCAAAAGAAGAAGAGTCCCCTCTCGCAAGGTCTGGCTGACTTGCATGATTGCGCCCGAGAAAACTGTCTTGTGGACAAAAGTCTTAAAATCAAGGACAACATGGAGGCATACCTTAATTCTCCACACAAAGTCTATGAAGAAGATAAGTGTGAGGGAATGCCCACTTTCTATGTGGATGGGTGTTCCTACCATGTTGACAATAATGGGGAAAAGGAACTTGTGGACGGCGTAGGGAATGCATGGGTGAATGATGCCCCAGAACCCTCCTCTGGGTACAAAATCAGTCCCCGAAGTAGTCAAGTGCAGAGTTGAATGCATCAAGCCATGCTCACTGCTGTCCAACACTAACTCCACGAACTGGTTATAATCACTGATTAAGATTATGTACTCAACGGGTTCGTGGAGCACCTGGTTAATTGGAAAACCAGAGGCATGTTATGTGCTAATAATAAACCTTTAAAACACAGAAAATCAATACAAAATATTGATGATCTGCTCACCTTGAATGGGATGACCATCTACTGGAAAAAGATCAAGGGTCATTCTAAAGTAGAGGGACCAGACAAAACTGGAAATGACATAGCTGATCAGCTGGCCAAAACAGGAGCCATCCAAGGGGATCTACTTGAGATTGAGTCCCTGTTGGGGGAAATCCAGGTCACTGCTATCACTAGGTCCCAGACAAATGCTCACAATGAACTCTCAACTGCACAATGGAGTAAGGAAACCCCAGATGCTGATTTGCTTATGGCTGAAAAAGGGGATCCAATAATTGGTAAGTTTTATCAACACATTGAGGACCCTGAGAACTTTCCCCTGACGGATACTGATTACATTGGGAAAGAGGACCTCAGAGTGTTGATGAAATGTCCAAAAATGTTCTGAATCCAAGACGGTTTGCTGGTGAGGAGATCCATCGCTGGCCATGACCAGTGGGTGGTCCCTACCTCATTCCAAAGCCTGATGCTCAGTCACGCCCATGATGCGGCCACTGCCCGTCATCAGGGGTTTCATATGACGTTAGAAATCATGCCAGAGGTGGCATACTGGCCACATATGGGGCAGGACCTCGAGCAATACTTGAAGGGGTGTCTTGTGTGTGCACAATTTCAGCCAACATCACTCACACACTGTGCTCCCCTCCAAAAGAGGGGGATGACACTGCCTTGGTCAGATTTGCAAGCCGATTTTATTGGGCCTGGGATTCGCTCCTCTAGAGGGAACAAGTACATGTTGACTGTAACATGCTTGTCCACTAAATGGGTGGAATGTCTCCCGGCCCCAAATTGCAAGGCAGAAACAGCCGCTGCCCTGATGATCAATCACATCTTCTCGCATTTTGGACTACCCAAAAGGATTGAGTCAGACCGAGGTAGCCACTTCACTAGCGAAGTGATGACAAAGATGTGGGAGATACTTGGGGTCAAAAGGAAACTACACATTGCCTACCGGCTATCCTCTAGTGTTGGAGTTGAGAGGTACAATAAAAGTATTGTGAGCATATTAAAAAAGTTTGTGGCAGATTCTTGGCCAAGTTGGGACATTCGATTACCCCTTGTCCTGATGGCCATCAGATCTACCCCTTATTCTGCAACAAAAATGTCTCCATTTGAGCTGATGACTGGACGAAGGATGGTGCTACCTCAGCATCTGCTCTACAGAACCCAAGCAGACCTTGATAAATGCTTCCACAACTCATGAGTATGTTGAGAATCTGAGAAAACACCTCCAAAATGCTTTTGGCTATGCTCAGCGGAATCTAGAAAGATCTGCAGACAGTATGAAGACCCACTATGATCTCAAGGCCACTAAAAAGGAAGACCAAGTAGGAGACCGGGTCTACGTGTACAATTTCCAAAGGAACCAAGCCAAAGAGTGCAAATTCCTCCCAAGTTGGCGGGGTCCTTTTGAAATTGTGGACAGAATCTCACGAGTCGCCTACAGAATCCGCATCCCCAAGGGCAGTTTGGCAGAAGGGGAAGACAAGTGGGTCCACATAATCCAGCTGAAGAGTTGCCATCCCAGGCATACTTTGCGGCAAATAGAGGAACCAACCGAAAACCCAGATGGGGAATAGTGCCAATTATAACCAATACAAGAGTCTTTCCCACTGCTGACATCCCCAAACGATGTGTGGACACAGTAGTGGGAAAATATCCATAACCACGCTATGTTCTATCTTCTACCATCTGGACTAAGAATCATCCAAAGGACTACCAAGGAGGACCACTTGGGGACCGGGAGGAAAGACCCTAGGAGCCCAGAGTGCCGCTGCATACTCCCAACCAGAACCAGCGATACTCCTGACCAGAACCTGCGAGGAAAGCGTGTCGCTTCATCACTGACGGGAGAAGCAGCTGAATTTCTCCACATGGACAAAACAAAAGAACATCACAATCTCCCGACTTCAACTTGATGGGCAGTCAAAACCAAGTCGGGAGGGGGGGCTCTGTGGGATGTATTAACCCACTCTGCTATGTAATGCGGCATCACCCTACCAGATATGGGGAAAGAAACAGCAACAATGGTGGAAAAACCCTTGTGCGAGCCAAAAACCTACAAAAACCTACAAAAACATGTGCTTCAGCGCACAAAAAGAGGGATGCACAACCTTCCGCCCATGGTGCATGTGCGGTAGAATAGAGCACATCCTGCGGAAATGTGCCAATGGGTACCATGACCAGCAAACAGAGTGCAGAGAGAGAAGCAGCACTGTGCAAGTGAAACCCAAAAATGTTCCTACAATTGACATTGGCTTTGTTGCCAAAAACTCCAAAATGCCTATAACACAACACTTTTCAACATTCACAACCTTGCCTGGTGCTCAAATCCATGTATCAAATGAAACATTGTGAAACATACAAAGTTTGAAAACTGACAGCCTCTATGCAAAAATCTGGGTGCAGTACCCAGGGCTGCCTGAATGACAGCTGTCAGAGGAGTACTGAGGAAGCTTTAAAATGACCTAAAACTAAAAAGTCTGCTGAATTAGCAAACATAAAGAAGATTGTTGCCAAAAAGGAATGCAGATTTTTGTTGTGTTTTTGATTCCACAGATGTTAAGGCCAAGAAAGAAATGTATTTGTATGTGATGCAACAAAAATGATTTTTTCTAGGTTTAAAAGTTAATCAGCTTGGTTGAAGCTGCAAAAAACTGGAAAAGCAGGTTTTTCTCCCAGAAGGAGGGCCTTCCTCTCAGCAGAAACTCACAGGGAGGTGTTAATTGCAGGTTAAAACAGAATCTGGTCTAGAGAAGGCAAAGGAACAATGACAAAGTTGCAGCCCAGGAAATTGGAAGTGTGAAAAGGGGTCGTAAATGGCCTCTGGAAGGAACAAGCCTGGAGGGGGATGCCTTGGACTGCAGGGAGACAAAAAGAGGCGGAGCCAAGCGACCATCTGTGGCTAAACATGAACAAAGAACTCATTTTTAAAAAGACATATAACTTGCTATTCAAAATGGTGAAAAATATAAAAATGACAGAGTTGTTCATTTAATTTCTGGCTGCACGTGTGAAGAGGCGGCAAAACTGTGTGACATGTTCTGGACAGGAATGGGAAGATATGTGGTTTTATGCAAAATGTATCACTGTTAGAATTGTGAAAACTTACACGTATATCCCTATGTTAAACACGTACATTTGTGGAAATTGTGTGCATAGCAAAAAGGGAAAAATTCAGCAGAAAGTGGAGACAAGATCCCACCACTGCAGGGTTTTGAGGAATGGCTGCTATGTAAAATATGGCATCTTTATGTGTGAGTTGTATAAAGGTGACCAATGTAGAAATGTACATTTAATATAAAATCAGATTTTGCGACAAGTGGATAAAGGGAGGTCTCAGAGGATTGTAAAGCAAATCATAAAATGTGACATCATCCAGCCTTGATCCAAACACTCAAATTACAAGGCGGAGATGAAGTGTGGTCCTATCCCAGCTCACAGGGGCAAGCCTAGCTAAGTCGGCACACAGACCCCCTTTGTGATGTCATTTTTAGGCATAAATAGAGACAGCTGACAACACATAGAGACTCACAGATCCAGCCACTTTCCTGATTCCGGCAAAGCACTCTGATCCAGCTTTCTACATCCAGCTTTAAATCCAGCTTTGAATCTTTTTCCAGATCCTGATGCCAAATCTCTTGCCAGCAATAGAAACTATTGATTTCCAGCTAGGCCCCAATCCGTAAAGCACTGCGTGGTGTGAGAAGGCCTTTTGAACCAGTATCCAGAAATACCCTGGCTTGCCACCACTAGGCCTGCCTGAGGAACTCACCATCCAGCTGATCCAAATACCCACAGACTAGGAGAGCAGATCCTGTGCCAATCCAATGACCGGCCTAGAGGATCCAGTCCCATGCCTGGTGTGCTGTCTTTCCTAGACCAGACCCAATCCATTTTTTAAAAAAAACTTATTTTGTGAGTATAAATAGGAAGAACTGCGTCCCACAGCATATGTCCTTTGCATAGTCGTATCCCTATTTCCAACCCATCCTATCTTTCATTCAGAACCAGTATTGTTAGGACTATCTTTGCCTTGTCTTATCCCTATCCAACCCATCCTATCTTTCCTTCAGAACCAGTATTGTTAGAAGTATCTTTGCGCTGACCCTTTTCTCATCCGAAGAAGTCAAGTTTCCTTATCAGGTGGGTCCCCCTGATCCTGTGACTGTAATCTCCCTGTGTGGTATTTGCTTCTTCATAGTCATCCTCTAGTGTAAGCAAACCCATTTGTCATTTTCAAAAGTGCATTCCTGTTTTCCATTCTCGTGCCTATTTTACAAAAATGACCTTTACTAAAACCTCCATAACTCCCTCAGGTTTTGTGATAGAAACGAAATGGCAACTCCTACTTGTACCCAATATCCATAGCTATCCATAGAACCCACTAGAACTACTTCAATATCACGCAATGAAAAGTTTGCCATGATTTTAAACCTCTGAAAAGTTTACAAGTGTAAAATAACTTTTAACTGCTTCCAACTTGGACCTTAAGATGTCAATTGTTTTCTGCTGACCAAATCATTGCTTGTGCTTGTGTGCAACTATTCAAAGTGGCTCCCATAAGAATATATAACAATTTGAGTATTTTTGACTACATTTGGCATTTTTGCCCAGTCCATTCTAAAGACAATCTTGAAAGCCAGTCTGACAGCTGAGAAGTCAATTCTGTTTGTCTCTTGTGTTTGCTGGGGGAAAGTGGGACTGATATTCTGTTTGATTTGTGCTATTCATGAATACCTGCTCACTCATCCTATCTCTTTACATTGCCTATTGGGGGGTTGAGTGGTGTTGCAGGGGGAACTGCTAACCACAGTGCTATCTGATCTGAACCAACACAAAAGTATTATTTTCTGTTCTGCATTTGTTTTGCTTATTACCTATTCATAGTGTACTAAATATATTATTCAGTGTTCTGTCACCCCATTGGTGATTGTTGTTTACCTATTAAAATATTCTGTGATTAAATCTTAAATACATAAATAAATATTTACCTTTGCAAACCAGCCTTATTCCTGGTTCAGTGTGACCGGGGGTTCCAGGAGAATGGTGTGATATGAGAGGTATATTCTTCAGAATATTGAATTTTTAGACAAAAAAAAATAAGGATTTCAGTTGTGCACTACATGCTGGGCTTTGACTTGGGTGTGTGCCGGATTGAAATCACTTACACTACCACTCCAAACAGGAAAGCTGCATGGCTGCACCTGGAGTGATTCATCCCCCAACTTGCCCCATCTGCCAAATCCATCAGAATCTTCATGGACAGCAACATCTCTTTCAAGCAGCAAATGTATAAGAAAGTCCATTCCACATGGTACTGGATCATGACACACTGCAAGATTAAGGCCTTCCTTCTGTAAAACAAAGACATTACAGAAATGAAGGACAGCTAACACAAAGTTTGAGGCTCTGATTTCCTGCCTTGTTTTATTCACGTGTGTTGTATTTTCTTCAATTGAAAAGTGAAATACAAATCGATACCTTCTTAGGTAATTAACAATACCAAACAAATTACACTTATTTCCCCACAAACTTTGAATGAATATTGAAATTTCACTCGGGCAAAATGTTACAAGGCCCAGGAACTGGGTTTTGATGATCTTTAAATGAATAGCAAGAAATGCTGAAAGGCCTTTTTCTAAACAAGACAATATACATTTTCCTGAAAAGTGTTGCAGTGTAATTTCAACAAAGCATTACATTGTACCATGCTTTACGTTAAGTTTGCAGTATATTTAATTCATCACATGTGAACAATTGTTAAATATTGAAATGGTACAAATATAAATAGAGAGAAACCTATCTTAAATATCCACAATTATATGTTAGACCGCTTTAGGTTGCCCAGGAAATACTTTACTGTTTATTCTGCATGTCCAGATGGCAGTGATCTTTATATATAAAGCTGAATGTATGTATGTATGTATGTGTGTATGTTTGTCCGGCTATACAAATCCACTGTTGAACCCACGTCTACCAGATTTTGCATGGATTCCTCTTTTGTCTGGATCAAGATCGGAGTCTATGTTTGGATGCAAAAATCTTATATGCAAAAAGGTTTTGGGATGTGTGTGTGTATGATTTTCCGGCTATACAAATCCACACTGTTGAACCCACTGCTACCAAATTTTGGATGGATTCATCATATGTCTGGGCAAGATTGTAGTCAATGTTTGGATGCAAAAAAATCACTCCATAGGCACCCTCATTTATTGATGCTCACCCCGATTCACTACAGTAGGTAGTAGAAGGAGGCAGCATTTGGAAAAGTGTCTGAAGCAAAATATTCAATGTGTTGGTTATTCCCTTTACGTTTTTTACTACTGTATACAGTTCAAAAGTGTTTATTAAAGCATTTTTAAAGGGAATTAAAAAAAATCTAATTTTATGACGCCACTCTAAATATGGGAAATGGCAAGGTTACAGTTTATTTATGTTCATTCACAAGAAGAGAGCACAATCACTCAATCTTTCTTGGACATTTTCTCAAATGTGCTGAAGCCATTGAGTGACTGAAACACCCCACAAAAAAAAAAATCACTTGGAAAAAGCTCCATCTGATGCAAAGCGAAAATCAATATCAAGAGCTTCTGAAACACAACAAATAGCAGCATGACTTGCCGATCAGAGGACAAGAGCAACTTTCTCCAGAACAAATGAGATGCCAGATCAAACTGAAACAAGACTTGCTGATATGAGGACAATAGCAACATCCTCCGGGGCACATGAGACACTAGAGTAAACTGAAACAAGACTTGCCGACAAGAGGATAAGAGCAGCCTCCTCCAGGGCACATGAGACACTACTCGATCAGGACACAGGAAATGCTGAGTACCCCAGCTAGTTATTTATGCTTGGCCTATGCCAGCTGTTGCTGGTTCTTCATTGAGTCTGATCAACTACACTTCTGTTCATCCCAGGATATACTTTGCTGATTGGTGTAGGGCTGAAATCCATGGAGATTTTAAATTTTTTATCTAAAGGGCTAAACTCTAATCCAGCTATTAAAACAAACTTTGCACCCAGCACTATAAAGGAATTCTTTTTGGGAAGTTATCAGCCTACCTCTAGACATTAGAGCCAACCCATCCCACACCTCATTTCGCAGAAAACTCAAGGCCAGGTTCTTCACTTACAATGTCTAGTCCACGATGCCGCAATGCCTACAGCATATTCACTTTACAATCTGCCTCTGTAAATACTTCTACTCTACTTCATCAGTACACTACTCATGTGAATAAGCTTGCACAAGTAAATATCACTGATTATTATACTTACGGATCATATGCATCTGTACATTTTCTTATGTCTGTAAATATGTTACTTATGTGAATAAGATTGCACATGTAAATATCACTGATTATCATACTTACGGATCCTATGCATCTGTAAATTATCCTATGTCTATAAATATGTTCAATATAATATATGCCAAACTTATATATATAATATATGCCAACCCGGCTTGAAGAAAACACAGACGTTTAGAGCCTTGCTTCCAGACAGCGAGGCCAATTAACCAATTAACCAACACACTAACAAATTCCTCCCTCTGCATGCACCCCACAAACTCTTAAACAAACACAACTACAAGTCTACAACACAACAATCCACACTAACTTAATTACACTGCAACAACAAAACAAACCACACATAGACCCACGCAACAGCACACGACGGCTACCGACCGTAAAACACCCCAAGCCCAGCCAATGGACTTCCGGGCCAAGGTCGCCAACAGCACATCACGGCTCCCTTGCAATTTTCCAGCCTGTTCCCACTAACTTACCTCCCAACCCTCCCTTTTTTTCAGAGCTGCCAGAGCGCCAGGGGACCACTCCGGTGGTGATAGTGCCTGGTACAAATATCCTTTAACATTAACATTAACATTGTTGACTGTACCGCATTACCTGTTTTCCAGCGCCCAGATACCCATGGGTTTGGCGCACTCTATAAATGTTAAATAAATAAAATAAATAAATAAGTTGGGAGCGTGGAGTAGGATTCTATGTTCCAGGCTTGATGGTTGGACAATACAGTGGAATGTGGATGGAACAAAGAAAAGAAAGAGCAGTGCTGTTAATATTGTGTTTGCTTCTGCAGTAGAAGTATTAAAGTCACCTACTGAAAGATCTCAGTGTCCAGTGTCCCCAATACAACAATTCCTATTTCAAGTCCTTAGGTAAATAGCCTATCCCCAGCCAAATGGGCATACCCCAAGAGATAGTTTAGCAACAAATAAATTGACATACATCCCATTATGGGCTCAGATATGGGCTTCAGAGCTGAAAATCTGAGTGGATCACATGTGGTTAAACCTGATAGTTAAACTGTGAAGGGCATTATGCCACAGTGCACTTCTCGCTCCACCTCTTGACATAAGTTCTCCCCACAAACCCCACAATATGCTGTACTAATGAAAGAACAAACAAAATTAGCCTCTCTCAGACAAGCTTGTCAACCATTAACTGAAGACAAGCCTGGACATGAGGTTTTTCACCCCTAGTTTGAGAGAAATGCAACATCAGGTTAAAAGGAAAACAAGATGCAAAACACAACTTTCTACATAACTCCACAATGATATGAGTTAGAGTGACAAGAAAAAGTGCTGTGAAACTTCCCCTACAAAATGAGACAAAATGTGACATATTGATACAATAATATAATTTAATACATTTTTCAAAATCAATCTTACAAACGTGTGTGGCATGTCCCTGCCTTTGTGAGGAAGTGGTACATCTCAACATCTATATTTCATTAATGGGGGGGATTCCTGACTGGATATAGGGGAGAAAATATGATAAAAAAACCACATTGATCATAAAACACCCCTGTGACATGCTGAAATAATTCTGACCTATTAAAGAAGGGGTGTGTTCTCTGGGAGTGACAGACAGTTAAGCAAGCCAATGGAAATACTTGACCAATTAAATAGTGTGATGAGATATGAAACACTGTGGGAACATAGAAATTTAATAAGCAGAAACACTCATGACGTGACGGAGAACATGGGCCTTATCCAAGAGGAAGTTGGAACCAGATTTTAACCAATGAAACAGGGTCCATGCCGGCTCTGTGACTTAAAGAATTATCCAAAGCAGTTATATAATTTCCCTTATAAAATCATATATAAGTTCTCTACAATACATTTTCTAATAAGTCCCTCAAGAGAGAGGAACTGTGAGGAGATGCCACTAGTTGAAACTAAAACCAATTAGAATGCACTAACATTTTAGTGTGAAATGCAACATTGCTGTCTCACTATATTCAAACCCAAGAGAGATCTGATTGAGTCTAGAACAAATATAATTTTCCCGCACACCGAGCACAGTGTCTGTTAGATCATAACCAATCAAATGGAAGCAAAATGTTGTACTATACCAGTTGTGAAGTTTAGGTTTGCATTATATAAAACACAAACACAAATACGAAATACAAATTACAAGTTTCTGGAAACACAGCTGGGGGAAACATATCCACTGGGTCTAATTTGGATGTAAGAATGTCACCTTATGGAACTGGGAGAGGTTTCAGGCATTTAGAAAACCAGGATCATAGGATGTGGTGATCAGGGAAAGGTAATGGTCTGACTTTGAAGCTTGACAAATGAGCAGGTATTGAGGACATTATAGCATTGAAAGTGTGACCACCACAAGAGAGTCCCACAGGTTAGAAATAGTGAATGAGTGCCTGTTTGAGGGCCACTCCAAACATTTTTTTAAATCACTAAGGAGAGGATGTGCTGCTGAGCAACCAGCAAGATGGATGCACCATAGTGGAGCATGGCTGTCGCCAAAGTCATTGGAGAAAACTAGCCTGGGAGACAGTTTTGGCCTGGGCCGGATGCAGCCTCTGTGGTTCCCTGTACATTGGGGGGATCTGGGATGCCAGATCTTGAGGATGCTGTATGCACCACAGCTGTGGGCCTGACAGCGGCAGGAAGTGGCCTTGCCGAACTGTGAGCGATCGGCAGGCAGCCAGAGGTGGCATGACACTCTTTGCAGAGGGAGGGCTGCCAACTCTAGCGGCCATGACAGAGGTGCTGCGGCGACGCTGATAGCAATGAGATGAGGGGTAGGAGAGTGCACTGAGCCAAGACACTCTGTGATGAGAGCCCCCGATGACTGGATTTCCTGCTGAGATCAGTAGCTGAGTGATGACTTAACTGAAGGGAATTCTCTGATCGGCCATAGATTATCCTGAGCTGGGCCCAGACACCCAGCTTGGTCTGGTCTGCTGTAGGGTGTGAGTTGGGTCAGGAACTGCTTGATGTGGGCCCAGAGAGGAGTGGCAGATACAGCGTGAGCTTCCAGCACCTGAAGCCATCCGAAGACTTGGGGTTCATTGTGCTCTGGTGGAGTGTGTACCACAATGGTCTGCTATATTAATAATCTCTTGGGACACCTTCTGGCCTGGTATTTTTTATTTTTATTGTTTATTTATTTTTAGTGTAGAACAGAAAGACAAAGAACCCTGGTGGACCTCGACTCCTAGAACTGGTCTCCAAAATGCAATAAAAAATGGACACCTACAAGAAACATGCCCCTAATTCTGGATTGCAAGGCGATGGGATCCTGGGGATGGCTGAACAAAGGGCTGACCAGGATCCTCCAAATTTATTATTGGATAACATGCAGTCCGGTTTTTCCTCTGTGAACACAAAGCTCGATGCCATCACAGCAATCATCCACACTTTGCATGCAAAACTGTACAAAGAAATGGCGTTAATAATGAAGACGGAATGCAGGATTGGAATGGCTGAAGACCTGTCTGCCATAGTTCGGACATTTTTATTTCCTGTATATATATATATATATATATGGTCCTAGTGAATGACTGATTAATTATATTAATAGGTTGTATAGCTATTTGCCCTTATGATGGGCGAGTTGTCCGAAATGGATTGGCATTTTTCGCATTTTTGGCAAAGGCTGCTAAGTGGAGACGTTAATGAAATAAAAATACAGCTGCTTTTTTGACAAAGAATCAGAGTCAGCAATTTTATTAATAACAGATGAATTATTAACGGAACAAGGTAGCAATACCCACAATTGAATGTTTTTATAGACTTTGATCTAGATTAAGGATGTGCAACCCGCACCATGGATTTCTTGGCCTTGATCCACATTGCTGCTCTGTCTGCCATGAAAACTTGACCACAGACCTGAAATGCAACATTCCAAAATGTGAAGACCTGGTGTCACGAACACGATGACATAATGTTGGTGTTCCAGAGAATGCTGGCAATGGGCAAATGGACAACTTTTTGAAACAGTGTTAGTGGACCTGTTAAAGCCCATAACACAGTCTCCCACATCACAGTGGAGCGGGCACACCGTACCCTCGCTCCTAAACCAAAGCTGGGTTTACCAAAAAGGCCTATAATAGCTAATATCTTCAATTATAGAGATCAGGACAAAATGCTAGGATTAGACACAGAAAAAGGCGACCTGCGCTATGGATCAAGGAAGATCTACATAGACTCTGATCTCTAGTGGCAGTGCAGGCTGGACACAAGACTTTTGCATGAGAGAAATAACTACTGCACAAGAGATCTATCGCCTACCCAATGCTGTTTATGGCCAAGTTAAGATCCAAGATCAAAGGCAAGACATATTTTTTCAGAATCCCTGAGGAAGCTGCTGCCTTCATAGAATCCAATGCACTGTAGTGGTGAGATGGGCCTAACAACAGCCCTGACGCCGGTGGGGCGGCTACTGGAGATGGTTGTCCTTGGTCATGAGCAACCATCTCTAAAACTATCCTTTTGATTGCTGCTCTGGTTTTCTCTCTTTGTTCACCCATGATGTCCGGCCTGCTAGATGATTTTGCTATGAATTTCCTGATAGTAACCCTGAAGGTGCTAGCCTACAGGAATGTTTGTGGCTGCCCCCCCATGTATGATGATTGCTGGTTCTTTTATTTTAAGTTTTCGTATTGCAAGTATTGGGGTCTGACGCTGCTATAGTTAAGATGGAGGTGAGGGTGGGGGTGGGGAAATGGGAATTGGGAGGTCATCTTAAAATGGCTTGGTCATTTACAGTGCTAACAAATGCTGATTATGGAAGGGTGGAAACTGATTTACTTATGGTTAGATTGATGACAATTCTATCTACTACAACCTATAGTGTTGCAACCTGGCATAGTTGTGATGAGCTGGAATGTTAGGGGATTGAGAAGTCCGGTGAAAACCAGGAAACTCCTGCCCCATATGAACAGACACAGAGCAAATGTATTGCTGTTGCAAGAGATGCATAGAGATTGCACAGTCAACTGCACTTTTGCCCAAACTTGGAGGGCTGTGCGCTACTACACATCCTACTCTACACAATTAGGAGGGTCCTAACGATAGTTCACAAATCGGAACCATTTGCACTCAAACACACAAAGGTAGGGTAGTATAGCTCAGTGGCAACACGCTTATCTTAGAAGCAAGACGACGCAGAACAACACAGGTTCAAATCCGGGGTCCGCTCTTGGAAAACCACTTCGGTATTAAGTGTGTTATAAAAAAAGAATTATAATTATGGATCCAATGGACAGATACGTCTTGGAGCCTATGATTTTGTGTAACACGGAAATGCTATTAGGGAATACAAATGGATCCAATATAGATGAGCAAGATTTTTACGAAATTATCTTAGAACTGTGCTGAGCATGTCTTACTGTTCCAGTGTTCTTGGGTGGGGACAAGAACACGATTCTTGATATTTGACTGCACCATACAGGTACTATGCATAGGCCGAGGTCAAAGGCAGCACTAACCTTACTCTCTGAGCAACGTAACCTAGAGCTAGTGGATGCGTGGTGAGCCTTACATCATGCACGGTGAGAATATGCGTATTATTCATAAGTATATGCCATGTATTCTAGAATTGATATGCTCCTGATCTCATACTCACGTTTACATTGTGCAATCAATGGATATTCTTCCATGAACATTCTCTGATTACTCGTTGGTACTCCTCAGTCTGACTCTTGCTAGCCGAAGAGCAGAGTACCGCTACTGGAAATGCAAACTTTCGGCATTACAGGACATTGAGTTCCATTTCACACTGCATTAATGTATGCAGTTCTTTTTTAAACTAAACATAGGATATGTTGCTACTGTGGCTACGGTGCACCAGACGTTCACGGTACACACACGGGGCATTGCCATGACGACAGAACTAGAAGTGCTGAAAGCAATTAGGAAAGATATACGGGACACCAAATTGGACCTTAAAGGGTTGTAAGCACTATACTAGTCAAACCCCACTTTTCCCATGCTGACAGGGAGCTGAATTTTGAGGTCAGGCCGGCAGAGAAGAGATAACTAATGTGAAAAAGTCGGCCTTGCCAGCCACCAGTTGTTCAATCATCACATGGGGATGGTGGGTTGCATCATGGCAAACCAGAAGGAGGTGTATTATGCCTGAGTCGCTATCCAGTAACGCTCACAATCTGGGGCTATGAAACCCCACCTGTCATATGGGACAGTCAGGTGTTGCCATTTTTTCCTCACCACACCCGGGTGACACAAAAGCAGAGTCAGCTCTTTGTGTAGTGTTTTAAACTACTCCTTGCCTGGCCAGACGGGCACATTTTGAAATATTTACAGTAGTTTTGGCAGTATCTTCATTTTGTTTAATGCGATCCGTACCGACACTGACAATGTAATCCACTGCCATTTACCTAACTTAGTCATCATTTGTGAATGGTAGCCCATAGTTGTTATCAAACAATGATTGTTGGTTCCCGCTGACCTGAACTCCTGAGTATTTTATTCTTTCCCCAGACCATCTAAACATGCCCCCCATAATATCGACAAGTGGAAATATCTCTGACTTAACCTGGTTAATATAAAGGCCAAAGAATGTCCTATATATGACTACATCATCAATGACCATCTTATGGTTGACCCTAGGGTTTCAGATGTATAGTAAGACATCATCAACATATAGGTAAATTATCTCAGGCACTCCCACCAAGCGTATGCCCCTGTCTGCGTGCTTCAGTCTGATCAAATCTTCCAGGGACTCCATTACAAAGCAAAGAGGAGAGTTGACAATGGGCAGCCCTGTCAGGTACCCCTGGCCTGCTGCTTAGGTGCTGACACCTGGGCATTCATACAGACCCTGGCCATGGATTGAGTATAAAGTAGTCTCATGTATCGAATGAATTGAGGGACAAAGCCGCAAAGAGAAACTTCCAAGATACCGTGTCAAAGGCCTTCTGTGTAGACTCCTGCAAATTTGATCCATCCAAGGTCACACTCCTTGCATTCAGGATCACCCTACAGTAAATATCTACCACTCTGACATTCGCCTTGTATACCACCTACTATGGATGGCTCAACTCGCACTAGCTGGCGAGGGACATGCTCCAATATACTGGCTCATAAGTACATTAATGGCTTATTTCATCCATTTGAAGATGTTAAAAACAGGCGTATATTGGCTCCCCTTTATCGCCTGCCCTACTACCAAATGTGACCAGCGTTTAAAGCAGAGTGGCCCACTTTACTTGCTGAGCCAGAGGAGGACCCTCTCCTCGCCTACATTGTTAGTTCCTCTGGTTGCCGACATTTAGTTACGACACTCTATACATTAATGAAGAAATCCGTAACGGTACCACACACCAAACTGCGCAGCAGATGGATCTAGGGGCTGAGATAACTGCTGAGGTTTGGCGCAGCATCTGCACACTAACGAGAGAAGTGTCATGGAATTTCCAGTTTTGGATACTTTAATGCAGGATATTACACAAAGTACAACCAGCTAGGCTGAATTTCTTTTATGGGTAAAATAGTGGAAGGTGTCCCAGATGTGAAAGGGAAGACGCTGAGCACTTGCACATGCTGTGGAAATGTCCTAGGTTGCACACCTATTGGATTAACATATGGGAAACAATCACGGATATTGTCCAGGTGCCTGTGGAGCCGACTGAAGAGTTGCTTGTTTGGGGTGGTGGCTAACCTACCAGGCTTGGTGCATAGGGTCGAAAAATCTGGGACTCCTTCTAGCAAAACGTCCTATACTCATTTCCTGGACACACAGGCCACCTCCAATGGTAGAGGAATGGCCAAGAGACCTCACCTAACAGCACGGGGGAACTATATGTGGCCATGATGCCAAAGACATCGAAACCTAAATTTATCTGGGTTTACTATCGTAATTACCTACTGCAATAATCTGAAATAATGGTGCAGTTGTCGTTACATCCGGATTGTAATTGATAATGTTAACTATTACAAGCCCCTGTCGTGTGCATACGATACAACTGATTATAACAAAAGGTCATAATGTAAATAGTGCATATTTCAGTCTACTGTAGACCAGACTCATGTACTAACCCATTAATATTACTGAGGTTACCCTCACTGTTTATTACTGAAGCTGTATAGGAATGCGGAATTTTTGATACTGCAGTATATGGCCAAGCTAACAAAAATAAAAAGTTAGAAAGAAATTCTCTAAGGACCAGAATTCATAATCAAATTAGCAACATCAACAAGGAACCAAATAGGGTTACCTAATAGAAGGTAGAGCGCGACAAAGATGACGCTAGTGTTGAACTCAATGAGATAGTAGTAAAAGATTAGACATTTAAAGGATGTGGTTTAGATAGGAGAAATCATAATGGGTATGCTTTATATAATTCCCAATCAGGGGTTCTTCTGGAACTAGCTGTAAATCCCTGGATAATAACATTGTGCGACATTGGAGCAACTATGCCTCAGGCCAGCTAGCACTTCAGGGAATGTGCTCAAAGATGACAAAGAATGGTTTGGGATCTTCTCATTGGAGCATTTCTATGCAATGGATGAGGGCACATTAGTATGAACCCTTGGTGGATAATGTGTTATTTCATGGCTGGATGATTGACACTTTCTAGGACGATTAGTTCCTTGGTCAACTCCCCCACTCAACTCAGTCACTTAATTGCAAGCTTGGTCTGAATTTACAGGTTTGTCTTCTTTGTTTCTGCTCTGCTTTCTCCTCTCTGGTGTCTGCAGAATGTCAGTCCAATGCTAGACCTTCTGATGTCAATGACACTTGCATGTACCTCACAGTTAAAACAAGATCTGCAGCTCCTCTCTTGGAAAACATGCCTATCTCTGTACATTCAGATGCTCGCCTCCTCTCGTCATCCTGCTGTCATTTTGAAAGGCTTGGTGGAGCTCTGCAAGCTCACTGACGTGGTGACCGACATAGATGACAAACTTTGGGTTGTTCTACTTACTAATTACACTAGTCTTTTATGCATACAGGGGGAAAGTATAGTTTGTTTTTGAATTGCCTTTGTCCATAAGGGAATTCCCTGTTTGAGAATCGTAAAATGTCAATGTATAACGATGATGTGTTATTTATATAGCGCCTTAATCCAAAGCGCTTTACAGAGCACATATTTACATACAATATCACCCAACCGAAATTGGCACTCATTTATCGACCTCGGAAGGATGAAAAGCTGAGTTGACGTTGTCACGATTCGAACCTGCGACTTGCAGATCTCGTTCAGATCGCAGCTGCGAGCACTCAGCCTGCTGAGCTGTCTTACCTGCAATGTATTCTTTGCTGCACGCGTGCATTTGCATCTTTTGCAATCTTTGGCAGTGATTCAGCCTTTTGTGTCCACCTCTTGTGCTTCTTGATGCATACCTCTACTTGCAAATAGCTTTTTGGGCTACCAAACGTCAATAAGCATGGTTGCATTTTGCTCATATATACCACAACGCGGTGTCTGCTTCAGCGACCCTAACGTTATTGTTCCATTGTGTGCATAATCAATGTCTAAGCAGCAAGAGAAACTATTACTTTAAATGTCCTCATGCAAGGAGAGCGCTCTGCAACAGTGCACTGACGCCTGATATGACATGCTTTGCGCTCACCTAGATCTTTTCTGAAAGAAAAATAATTCTGCCTTTGTTCTTTTTCCATTTCACAGCTCGTTGGCATCGAAACACATATTCTGTGTCGTGGGTAGAGTAGATGGGGAATCACCCTGCTATTAGTGTAAGATTATCTTGTAGCCTCATATATCTGCCATGTCTCAACAAAAATGCAATAGACCTAAATGGGGGTAATTACACACACAATTAACTTTTGTGCGGCGAATATGTGTACCACTCATATCATTAACTAAGAAATTGATTCTGAACTGCCAGTAATGGCTGTGCCTTTGAGCATTCTGGATAACAATGTCATATTTTACAGTTTGGAAAATGTATTTCAAAGGTCCAACACATGCAACTAATCAGACATGATCCTTACTTAATTAAATAGGAAAAAGAAGATCAGACCAAATTTGCACTAATTACTAACATGAATGAAAGCCTCCTTTGAGCATTTTAGTTGCCAACTTCAACACCAAGCTTATTCAATATTTTAATGCGTAGAAAAATACAAACGGGGTCAGCATGCACTTCACTATGCAGTAGAAAAATACACTTTGCACTGGTAGACCCAGATGTTGATTTTGACAGTCATTGTGGCTCATTACGAGTTTGCTGCTGTACAGTAAAAGTGCTGGTAATACTGTTTACTGGCACTTTTACCAGTTCGACCAAGTACATGTTTGCCAGAACACAGTTGCCGGAATTACCAGCACCGGTATCACCTCATCCAGAATTACCAGCGCCGGTAATACCAGCAATACCAGCAATGAAAATACTGGATGGCCGGAAACCTGCACCAGTGACCCTGGCACAATGGTATCTCAGGCATATCAAGAGATTGGATTTGCCAGTAATACTGGCCTGCATCTGCCGCAATACCAGCAAAACCAAGGCAGATATAACAACACCTTAGAGCAGCAGGTAAATTGACACACGTGAAGGAAATAAGGCCACAGGTACACCTAGTCCACACAGGTGCACCCAATGCGCACAGAAAGAGTAGACAAGGGCCACACCTTCCACAAAAACACTTCACAACACAACCATGCTGCCATGCATTGTAAAAATTGAGTTTTTGGTGCTGCATGCCAGTCTACAGCTGCAGGGGCTGGAGTACCAGCAGAGGCAACAGGAGGCCAGGGAGAGAAGGAGGAGGAAGATGAGGATGATGGGGAAGCAGTTGGTGAGGCGGAGGCATGCATTGATCACTAACACAAGGGCCACACCCTGGCCTTCAATGACAGTCAGATACTAACCCTGTATGCTTAAACAGGGAAACCATACTTGATCTCCTGACCCACATCCAGGTGGACATTGGGAGCAGGTTAGGCATCAGGTCAGCCATACCGCTGCTGGAAAAGTTGGTGTCGGTCCTGCAGTTCCTGGCCAGTGAAATGTTCCAGCCCTCCGTGAGCCAGCTGCACGGCATTTTGCAGCCTGCCTTCTTCATGTGTGATTGTATTAATGCCCACATGGTCATTCTAAGCCATGTGGGACAGCACATCACCCTCTCCACCCCTAGGGTACAGTTCAATGCCAACAGGGCCCACTTCTATGGAATTGGGGGCATGCCCAATGTGGTGGCAGAATTGGATTGCACGCATTTTGAGCTGGTGTCCCCCCCCACACCTCAGAGGAGGTCTACAGGAACCAGAAGTAGTTTGATTGTCTGAATATCCAGGTCACCTGTTACACCGACCTTACCATCTCACACTGCTGTGCCCGATTCCCAGGATCAGTCCACAATGCAATGGTCCTGCGGAAAAGCATGCTGTCGGCTTACATGGAGCGTCACAGAGTACAGAGGACCAGGATGTTGGGTATGTACTTGTATAATCCCATCTACCTTGCAGCATGAGTTACAGGCAAAGGGGGGCAACAATGCCACAAATGAATGGCCGGAATGGTCCCTATATATTCAGGACCCACCCGCGCACCCCTCAATTGACAGGTCACAACACAGAGGCGTAGCACATGACTGGGGATACATCAGTCACTGACCGGGCCTATCCAACCCCAACAGGACAACCACACACATTGCACTACAAGTACCACAATGCAACACCCCCATGCAATGGCAGCAAGTAGGCTGACATGGCCACCTAGGGGAATCACATACACATCCAGGGCACCCCCAAGAGCTTGGTTTCAAGCCTGGAGATTACTGAAAGCAACAACAAGAAAGACCAAGGTCTATGTAAAGTGAAAGGGAACAACACATTACTGTGATGGACAATTACCTGTGCCTATCCAATGACACGCATATGACTGGAATAGGCTGCCCTGGCCCACGAACACCTGGCATAAGCTCTAGGGTACAGGCCAAGACTACGTGCAGGGCCCAGGAACAACAATGTTGCCCATGGCCATGCTGTAAATTGCACCATCCAATGACACCCCGATACATGGGATAAGACACTGCCAAACAACTACTGAGCATCACTACCCTGCCATCAGACCTGACATGCACATTGCTCACAAGTAATGACACACACTTTCATGGAGCCACACAGATCACCTTCACCTATGACCCAGACTCCCATCAGGTACCACGCATGGTGGCAATGCACAGGCCCAGACAATCCCCGCCACCCCCATTACATGGGGCCTTAACAAAGTCAGATACCAAAATGCAATGTGTGTTGGTCATGCGCTCTGTGCAAGTATTTTCATGTCAGACTGGAAAAACCCCTTTCCATTGCAATACGCAATAGGTGAAACAGAGTGGCACAATGTGAAATGGGACATGCATGCACAGATTGACCATTTAGATGCCGCTTGACAGGTAATACTGCTGCCGGGCATCATGAGTCACACCTGTGTCTTACCCCCTTGTAGGTGACTAAGAATACCCACTGCTTTGATGGCTGATGACCCCTATGAGGAATCCCCAGAAGCCGCAGGAAATGGCATATAACAGGGCCCACGTGAGGACATGGGTGGCCTTTGAGCAGAACTTTGGCCTCTTGAAGGCCCAATTCAGATGTCTACACCACTCTGGGGGTGCACTAATGTACAGGCCAGACAAGGTAGTCCTGGCCTGTGCAATGTTGCATAACATCTGCATCAGGCGCAACATACCCCTGCTCCCAGATCTGGACATGCCTCCCCCAGAGGATGAAGATGCTGCACCAGCTGGTCCCATGCATGAACACACTGTGCACATGGAGGCCAGGGATCAGCACATGGCCCAGAAAGAAACTCTTGAGAATATCTTTTGAGTTTACCCTCCACTCTGCACACCCCATGCACCGTTGTAAATATCATGAGCCATCACAGTAAACACTTGTTTGAAAAAAGGAATGTCCTGTCATTGCTTCAAGTGAAATGGTTTTTATTGTAACGTGAATAGTGGCAACCCCAAACACCCCTCTTCCCCCGCTCTCCCCAAACACCCTGTGATACACCCTGCCAGTGTTCTACAGTCACATGTGGCACTCTTTGCCATGGGGCTGTTTGCCTGCTCCTGTAATGACTGGAGTCACTGAAATCAGCGCTGTGGTGTTCCAGGCTTGGAGCCCTTGGTTGTGGTGATGGAGGTTGGTAAGACAGATCCCTGGCCTGCATGTGCTGCAGGGTCAATCGGATCCTGTGTTTGAAGGTTTCAGATGTGGCAGAGGCTACCTCATTGCCTTCAAGCACCCTGTGAGCAAGGGAGACATGAGCGGCATCCATTTCCATATGAGGCGCATCTCACCGAGCTGCTGGCATGCCATGACAGAGTGTTCCATCTACCTGTACTCAATGGCACGTAGACGTGCATCCAGGGAACATATGATAGGTAGTGGCAGTGGTGGAGGACTGTGTGATGGGCCGGGGCTGTAACAAGCGGAGAGGTAGGACATGTCATCCTCCTCCTCCTTGTCAATGTTGTTGACCCTGCCTCCATGGACTGGTGGCTGTGATTCTGGTGGTGGTGTTGAGGCCACAGGAGGGAAAGCAGCACGGGGTGCCCAGCCTATTGCCTGGTTAGGCCTGCCAGAAGTGGCTCTTGGGGCTGGTGTGTCTCCCTGCTGACCGCTGGTGGGGCCACTGACTATTAGTGTGGTGAGGGTGTCAGGCACAGGTACACTGATGTGCCACTTGCAGCAGTGTGTGGTGATGGTGGTTATGGTGGGACGGAAGATGCAGATGATGGTGGTCTGGCTGACACAGGCATTGTTATGCCAGAGGTCCTGCCCTGCTGCCTGGGCCTGTTTGCGGGACTGTGGACTTTGCAGGCCTAGCTGCAGATGTCGATGCTCCAGGTCCGTCATGCTCCGTGGGCAGTGTACCTGTTGGGAAGAGATGAGCATGCTGTTAGTCATCTGGAAGTCATGTCTGTGGGCTTGCATTACACTCATACAGCATTCTGTGTGTCCTGCTCTATCAATGTGGCCTTGTTGGGGTCTTGGGCCTAATGTGTGTTACTACATGTAGGTGGTGCAAGTTCAGATTGCCTGTTGGCATGCCAAGGTGCCTTATAGTTGTGTGTTTGGTGGCCCAACAATTCATGTCATGGACTTCGTTGGCACTCATGGGCGATTCTCATGTGTCCATATGTGAGGCTGTACAGTTATTCTATGTTGCTTGTGCATGGCTATGGCTACCTGCAACCCCTGGCATGTGTGTGTGTGATCTGCCTATTTGCTGTGACTGACACATGTTGGGCTATTTCACATGTGCAATATGTGGTTCAGTACATTGGGATGCATGTATTTGGACACACTATTTGCATTTACATGTTGTTTGTTGAACTTACCACCTTCACCGTGGGTCCCAGCTCCTGCCTATGCCATCCCAACCGACTCAATACCCGCCATGTACAGGATCGAGCTGCATGTCTCCTCACAGGGCATGAGGTTGAGGTGTGCCACTGTCCCTCCTCCTGTGGCACCTGTCCCCCTCCAGTGCTGGGAGATGAGGTTCCAGACCCTCAGGTGCAGATCATCTCAATGCTTCCGGCAGAGCCTCTTCATGCAGGAGACAGTCCCCACAGCTGTCACCCTCTCAGCCACCTCCTTCAATATGGCAGTCTTTCTTTGCTGGCTGGTCTTTCGGTGGCAGCCCCAAAGAGTGCTGCACCACAGTGTCCACGAGTGCAGTCAGCTCAACCTCAGAGAATTTGGGTTTGCGCAGGTGGACATCAGAGACTTGTGTCTTTTGGTTTCCTGACTTGTTGGGTACCTCATGTAGCAGTGGAGGGTAGTTGGAAGTGGGGGATTCAAAGTAGATTGATTTTTAAAGATGGCCACCAGTGAGCTTCCCGTTCTGGGGTGACGCTATTTCTGGCACTGGTAAATTCAGGCAGTTTGGGTGCTGGTATCAGTATTACTGGAAAAAATCTGCCGATAATACCACCAAATGGCTGTTGATGATGGTGAATCCAGCTTGCCGCTATTACCGTTTCCGTCAAGAGAGGCCGCGCACCTAAGGCCTTGAAATTTGCCAGTAATTCCGGCGTTCATCCCGCTGGAGATGGTATTACCGGCACGCTGGAATTATTGTTGTTTTACATTGATTGTACAATTGAGAATAAAGTCAATCAAAGGAACCTACAAGGAAGATGCCTAGAACTTAAAACAACTATAGTACACTTTTTTGTTTAATGTGAAAAACCAGAGGGTATTTCACTGTCTAAACCCCGGAGATCCCTTACTTAGGTGGCCAGGGAACGTCCATCGGCTTTGGATCCAGGCCCTGGGGGTGGACAAGTGCGGTAGGATCCCCTGGTTGAGGGGTCCTCCCGGAATGGGGAAGGAACACCCAACTGTGAGACATCGGGCCTCATTACGAGTCTGGTGGTAGCCGTGCCGATAAACCGTCAGGATGCCACCAGACTCGTGATGAAGGACCGCCGTCTGACTTGGACAGGATATTTCAATTCATAGATTCCTCCTCCTTTTCTACACAAACACTGAGCCGATAAAGACGAGGTCTGGGACTGAAAGGAGTAGCACCCAGACAATACATTGGACAAGTCCCACTAATACGATCAGGCAGGGTCAGGCAATTGATCTTAAGTATATACACCTGTTACATATTAGTTCTTCCCCACATGGTTAAAAGGTGGAACATTGAGACACACTCTGTGCAAGGTGAGCTAGGTGGGAAAGGCAAGGCAATAGAGGAGCATTTCTTCCAGGGTGACGGCAAACCAGGAGGAGAAGAGTAACAGGCCGAACAACGGAACTGAGGTACAGAGAAACCTTGGACTCCCCGGATAGACATCATTACCTTCAAAGGGCCTTTAAAGTTGTGCAAGGAAGCCCAGCCAGGAAGAAGAGACAACCCACTTTTGTGTTTTAAGGATGGCAGCCACCATCCCGGGTCAAATGCAGAGTTGGGGAGGTGCAGCAGCAGTTGTGGTATCAGTCTTGACTTCTTGATCAAAGCCACCAAAGACGAAGATGAATGAACACAGCCGGGGAGTTGATGATAGCAATGAAAGTCTCGTCTGTGTTAAATGAAACTTGACGGCAACAGTATTTGACGAATGAAGGTTGCCCCTGTGCCGATAAGACACAAGAAAAAGCAAAGCATTGTAAAGAACTGCAAATTAAAGATACAAAGTAACAGAGTGGTCCAGCGAAAGAAGATTGCCCAATCGAAAGTCTCTGTGAAATGTCTGATGCCATAGAAGTGGCAGAAAGAGAAAGAAACTGAGATGCAAGATTTTAACTGTTAGGTTGGATCCTGACAGAGAGAAACTTGGATGTGATAGATGTCTTTGAACTGTTAGGTTTTATCCCGGCAGAGAGAAACCTGGATGTGAGAGATATAATTGAACTTCGAAATAAGTACTTTGCTCAAAACTACATTTACCAAGATGCCTTGGTGTAGGAGAGAAAAAGTGTAGTTTTAGGTCGAAGTGGTCATGCTGAGGTAAGAGCAAAAGCCTTGCAGTTTCAAAGGTTTTGACAGCCAAAAAAAGAGAAAGGAGGCCTGAGCCTGACGGAGGGAAGCCTATGAAGGTTTGATTGAAGCTTGGGGAAGGGAGCCCGACAAATTGTGATTGAAAGGTTTGAGTCCGGTAGAGGGTAACCTATACTGAATTGTGGTAACCAGAAGGAAACAAACTTTTTTGAACTGTATTACAAGTTAAAAGGTGACCTGGGCTGGAGAGAGAGAAAGCCAAGAGGTCCATCGGATAAACTTGTTACTTTTCGTGGAAGGCCAAGTGGGTGCTGGTCCATGAAACAAACTGCATCCATGTGTCCAAAGCCAGAGTGTGTCACAATACCCCATGCTACAAAACGTTGGGAAGGGAGTTTACTCAGCCATACTGACATTTCTTTTGAACACTGATTTTCCATTTTGCATTATACATTCCATTTATACATTTATTGTATTAGAACGAGAGCAGGCATTGGGTTTATTAGTATAAACCATTTTATTTTGACTAAGGACTGACCAGGACTGTATTTTCTTTTTGTTTACTGGTCGAGAATACTCCCATATTAGTTATAGGGCAAGATAGGAGTTTTCCAATCCCTTTTAAAACCATCAATACACGTTTTGAAAGTTGCAGCTCTTTGTCTACTTGTGATGCCATGCCTCCCTCACATTGATGAGACTTTCTGTTCATGCATTTCTCAATACAAATAAACAATCTGGAACTGCAAAATTGTATGTAAGATTTGAATGCAAACACTGTTGTTATTAGTTGTTGAATTTGTGTAAGTATTGAAAGGTTTCTGACTAGGCCCAGCTGAATCTATGTGGAATTTATGGCAAAGATCAACACATGTCTATGAGGCGCTTGGTGGGATTCCCAGTTTACAAAAGTTTCAATATGTGAGAGCCTTTTGCATTGATCCATCAGAGCGACAGGGGTTAGCTAAGAATTTTGGTGGCTGACCTTTGAATGAGATCTTCACAAGAGACCACCCCTGCAGCTTATTTAGGAACATCTATGGAAGTGATTACACCCTTTTTAGCAGCCTCAAAGCGTGAAACCACTACTTGCATCACTGAGAAAGCTAGTATGTTTGACGCTACCAATTCACGTTTGCATGTTGCACCATTTTGTAGACCTCATATGGGGCTAGATAACTTAAATTGTATCAATATTAGACAATATTTCACCAGTGTCGTGCAATTTTTCACTTGTGTAGGGACTTTTTAAAGTATTTGCACAAGCTGTCCCGGCTTAAAATTGCATTTATACATGTTCACTATTCCAAAGAAAGAATTTTACAGCATTCGTTCTGTAAAATGTCATCACCAAATTACCTAGCACCAGTGGAAAATTGTTCGCCACCTGTGAAATGTAAATTATCTGGCTCCACGTCCTAAGTGACAACCTTTGTGGGTGTGATTTGGCTGATGGTCTTGTTCCGATCTACAAAATCTTAACTTTACTACTCCAACAGTTTCAATGATTGGGTTTCTACCATATCAGGGCAGTTACTTTGACAACCTGGATTACTGTAGACTTGCATGAGGGAAAATGTAATTTACACATGGACAACGACATTAGTTCTGGTGCAAAAGCATTTTAAAGTCATTTGCACTGGCACTAATGCAATCACACAGGCAGAAGTGCATTTGCCCTTGCACACAATACATTTTCACATAAACAATTCTATAGTAATGCTTAAGCTGATCTGCACAGTGTACCTTGAATCAAGTTTGACCAGCCCAACAGTGCAGGATTAAAAAAAAAACAACAAAACATTAAGAAAAGTAGTAAAAAGCTAAGCATGTCACATAATTTCTTCCAATCATTATGGCATAATTACGTTAGCATGTGGATGTTCACTGTCCCTTTTTTCCCCTCCACCTTTAAATAATAGACTGTTTTCCAGGTACGAGACAATGATTGAGTCCATACAACTTTGAGATCTGTTTTTCTTCATGAGTGAGAATCTGATTGTCGAATTTAAGTCTTCGTCCAAGAATAGTAGGAACCAGCTATTAGGATTGAAATGGTAAGCAAGGATGACTTGTGTTGTCTTACAGTTTTCCTTCCCTCGTTTCTGTTCATGCCTGCTGTAGCCCTTCCTCCTCTCCCCTTCTCTCAATCCCACCTCTCCCCACACCCGCTGCTCTCCCATCAGCCTGTGATTGGCCGCTGGTTACCCCATGTGACCAGAACATTTTTAGAGCAAGGAAGACCGTTTGTCTGTGCTCACGGACCAACTCAGCACACTTCCACGCCACCTGAGACGGAATTATCATCTCCTAGTGGTAAGTGTGGCAAAACTATGTTGTTTTGATGTTTCCTTCCCTCGTTTGTTTTTGTACCCACTGTATCCCTCCCTTCCCTTTCCCAATCCTGCCTCTCCCCACTCCCCCTGCTCTCCCATTGGCCTGTGATTCGCCCCTGGCCACGCCCTTGACTGGAACACTTCTACATCAGAAGCCCTACCAGAGCTGCCTTGCCCAGGCAGCAGGCAAAATGTGAAAGGCAAAGGGCAGCTCTCGTGGGCAGTTCCCTTTCCTGTTTGCCCTGTTCTGCCAAACCAAGCCTCTAAAATATTTCTACCACTACATTAAGTGGAGTGTCGACCTCTGATTTTCTCAGCCAATCCCTGTAGCTTTGTTGAACACTAAAGTGTTATAGTCAGGTGCATTACAATCATATTCTTCATATTGTATCCTGAGCATAGCCACGAAGTCTGACCTCATCTGCTCCCTGACATCAGCTATGTATTGCTTTGAAACAACCCCTTTCTGAGCCCAGTCTCACTTTAAGTTCTACATCTCAGCTGAACTCACTTTTAACTGAGTAGTCCTGCAATGCTATAGCAGCCCATCGACTTTACAATCATTCAATCCTGCCCCTGCCAGTTTGCAGTATGTTCAATACAATCACTCTACTGCATCTAGCTGAATATTTAATTATAACCTAGTGTTTCTTCCAGACCAACATCTGAGCAGAGCCCTGTAGTGTATTTCGCTGATTACTTTAGTATATCCCTGTATTGTAATTAGCTGATTATCAAAGTATAGTCCTGTGGTTGGCGGATTGTTTGGGGATAGCCCTGTACTGCATTTAGCTGCATATCTATGTCTAGTCGTGTGGTGTGTTGCATTTAGCTGATTATCTAAACATAGCCCTGTATTGCATTTAGATGAATATTTGAGGATTCCCCTGTACTGCATTTAGCTGAATGTCTACATTTTGTCTTGTATTGCATTTAGCTGATTTTCTAAACATAGCCCTGTATTGCATTTATCTAATTGTTTGAGGATAGCCCTGTACTGCATTTAGCTGAGTATCTACATTTAGTCTCGTATTTCATTCATTTAGATGAATATTTGAGGTCAGCCTTGTATTGAATTTAGCTGATTATCAAAACATATCCCTGTATTGCATTTACATGATTATTTGAGGATATTCCTGTACTGTATTTAGCTGAATTTCTACAGTGTGTCTTGTATTGCATTTAGCTGATTATCTCTACATATCCCTGTATTGCATCTCAAATCTAGATATTGTTGCACTTGCTACTGTGCCCCCATTTCAGGTATCTCAAATCTAGACATTGGTGTGTTTGCTACTGTAACCCCATTTAAGGTATCTGAAATCTAGATATATTTCCATCTGCTACTGTACCCCCATTTAAGGTATCTCAAATATAAGTATCATTGCATTTGCTACTGATCCCCCAATTCTAGGCACCTCAAATCCAGACACTGTTGCCTTTCAAGTTTCGAAAATCTGAACATTTTTGCATTTTCTACAGTTGCCCATTTTAGGCTTCTCAAACCTAGATATTGTTGGACTTGCTACCATGCCCCAGCATTAAGTGTTCTTTCCCGCCATCCAGGTATCACAACAGTTCTAGGTGTTGTTGTAACTTCTAATGTGCTCCCTTTCTAGATGTCTTAATTATAGGTAATGTTCCCTCCACTACTGTTCCCCCATCTTAGTTGTCCAAAATCCAGGTGCTGTTGCACCTATTACCGTGATCCCCTTCAGATACCCCAAATCTAGGTGTTGTTGCATGCTCTACTGTTCCTCAGCTCAAGTGTCCCAAATCTGCGTGTTGTTGATTTCACTCTGTTGCATTTACTACTGTGACCCCACACTAGGCCTCTAAAATCTAGGTGTTGCTGCATTGACTATATGTTGCAGCAACTAGAATCAAGGTCTTGTAGCATTCACTACTATTCCCCAAATTCTCAAATCCGGATGTTGTTGCACTCTCCACGTTAGGCCTCACAAACCTATGGGTCATTGCATTCACTGCTCTTCCCTCACTTTAGGCACTTCCTCCCTCTTCAGGTGTCTCAAATCTAGGTCCCACTGCAGACACCACTGTCCCAAATCTAGCCATCCAGCAGTCATTACATCTACTCAACTTGAGTGACTCACTCCACCACAATACCTCTGACCACAACGCGTCTGACCTGCAGCAACCTGCCCAGGCCCGATAAACCCTGCCTGCTGCAATGCTCCCCCACATGCCCACGGCCAACAGATTCAACCTAACAATAACAGAGTGAGAAACAAAACCTCCTCTCTGCACCCTCAACGCTGACCCAGCAACTACACAGCCATTCAGAACAGCAATCCCACACACAGCCTTCCCACTCACACCTCCCAACCAACAAACAAAAGAAGCCCACTGGCAAGAAAATAAACCCTGTGCCAGACCCACCACTACCTTTCTAGCACCCTCATTCTCAAACTCCTAACACACACTGCAGGTCCTCTCTACCGCCATCCCCACAAGTATCCCTCACTCTGTTGCCCTACTTTCTTCATGCTCTCGCCACACCGCCTCCATCACTCAGACCCGAGGAGTCATCAGGCTCACCAGAAACCATCCCTGCCCTACCAAACCTCTCTCATTCCTGCTCATGCTCCACCCTTGCACAACACCCCCACCTGGTCATATACCAAGAATGACCGCCAGCCCCACACCACCACCCACCATGCTACCTCGAACTCCCAAGCCAGAGGAGCTCTCTAGTACTCCAAACACAACCTCCAAACCAACTCATCAACATCTGCACCTCCCCCCACAAACTCCATGCCCAACTCCACACAACTCCCAGATCCGTTGAACTCTTCCCCAACCACAACAAGAACCCCACTCCATGCTACATCCAAATCCCAAGCCAGAGGAGCACACTGGCGCTCCTTACACAACCGCCTTACCAGCACTGTTCATCAGCCCCTCCCTGTATAACTTCAGCCCGTGGATCATCAACCCTGCCCACATCGCTCCATGCCTCAGCCAGAAGCCCGTAGACTCTCCCATCCCCTCAAAACTCCCAATCAATCCTTCAGGGGGTGGGCTATGTCCCTCAACTAACCCCATCATCCCACCGACACACTACACCCTCCCGCCCCTCCAACCCAAACCTACCTCGCCTCACCATTTTGCCACCTCCATCCACTGTCCAGAGTGCCCTCAGCAGGGACAACCGACCCACACAGCCCCACTCAATCTCCCCTGACTCAAACCACTTTTGCTCTTGACCAGCCATCCCCATCCCCCCACAGACTCACACTCCACCAAAATCCACTCACCCTCCATCTCAAGACATCACCCTTTAACCCTCTTCCCTTCTCTTAACATGGCACTGCTTGCTCTCTCCAGAACTATCGACTCATCCACCTCCCCTTCAACCCCAAAACCCTCACTCACACACCTCCCATGCCAAAACGCTCTAAACTCAAGAATAATAATTACCCCCCACCCTCGACTCTTTATGCCTCTCCTCGCCTACATCAGTCCTCTGTCCGATCCACCCATAGTCCGGATGTCAGAAAGTCCCTGCTATCAACTCCCAAACTGTCCCTCTTTGCTCACAACCTCTCACATATGACCTATACACCTCCACATCCATCCAGACTTGCAGACAATCCATCTGCCAGCAGGTACCCACCCACCACTCCAACATCAATCACCACCCACCCCCTTCCATCCTTTCACCTACCTCCCTCGTATGCAAAGCGACCACCGCACACTTTCTCTTCCCACTCCAACACCCCCATACTCCCCCCTCAAACATCATCCCCAACTATTCATACTGTCCCAGCCCCTCCCATCACACAACCCCCTGTTGCCACCAACCTTCTCCCACAAGCCACCCTGGCCCATCACGCCCATCCGACCACCAAAACCAATGCAACCACCAACCTCCACCAAGTCACTTGCCTCTTATTCAATTCCCGCTCAGTGGCCAGAAACCTTCACAGCATCTTTGACCTACTATCCACTGACAACCCTGATCTCATCTTCAACACTGAAACATGGTTCAAGGACAACTTCAAACCAATTGCACACAAGGCCTTCCCTACCAAATACACTCTCATCCCCCACAACAGAGCCACCAGAAGTGGCGGAGTAGCCATCCTCAACAAACCCTACATATCCATCTCTCCCACTGAAACCCAGCCATGCACAGCTAACTGTGAATACTTTCTGAACAGACTTTCCCTGTTGCCCACTTTCTCACCCAGTTTCCTACTCATCTACAGAAAACCGGGACACAACAGGCATTTTACCAACAATCCCTGTGACTCACTAGCTACCATTCTGGTCAACCATCCTTCACTCACCCTACAGGGGGACTTCAATATCTGGTTTGATATTCCCAAAAATACCATGACCCAACCCTTGGTCGACAGCCTAGAGGCACTCAACCTCTCTGGGCATACCACAGGTCCCACCCACACCGGAGCCCACTCATGTGACGCAATCTTCAGCTCCTCTAAACTCATCTCAGTGTCCAGCTCCAAACCTCTCATCTGGACTGACCACTCAGACCTACCTTTCTCTATCCACACACCGACCCCACCACCCATGATCCGCTCAGTCTCACCACACGAGTACAAATGTTGGAACATGGTCAAGGTACTACCTGACCTAGCTGAAGCCCTGCTATGCTCACTCTCAACCATAGATAGACCTCTAATTATCAAATCCTTTGACTCTTGGCTCAACAACTCTCTCCTCCCTCTCACTCCCACACGCCCTGCCCGCACCCACAAATGACCAATCCTCAAATGGTTCACGCCGCACTTGAAGATTGGCAAATCCCATAACCACTCTCTCGAGCACAAACGGCAAGCCTCAAAAACCCTCCTTAGCAAATCAGAGATCTGAAAGGGCCAAAAAAATCCTACTATAATAAACGAATCCTAAACTGCTGTAGCAGTACTAAAGAGCTCCATAGGATCATCTCGGAATTCGTGAAACCCATTTGCACAACTGCCCCTACCGTGCCTATGCAAGCGCTCTGCAACTCCCTCTCCCATCACTTCTACAGAACAGCATTGGACAGGACTGCAATCCTTAATACGAAACTCTCCAAACCCACCCTCGCCCAACTCCCGCCGCTCATGACCATGCCCACAGCAACACCTTCAAGCCGATCTCGAGCGAGAAATTCCTTAAACTACTATCCAGCAGCAGACCCTCAGGTCCCCCCTTGCCCTGCCTTCCTCCTCAAAGAAATCTTCTCCTCCACCTGTGCAGTAGAAAAAGCTAGGTCCATACTCAATGACTCCTTCACCTCTGGCTCCTTTCCAGAACCCCTCAAAATAGACCATGTCAAACCCATTCTGAAAAAGGCAGACCTCGACCCCCTCCAACCATCCAATTACAGGCCCATCTCAAACAACAGATTCCTGGCAAAACTCACCGACTGCTCTGCCTACTCCCAGCTGAACCTTTTTACTGAATCCAACACCCTACTAGACCCCGCTTAGTCTGGCTTCCGGCCTCGTCATGGAACTGAAACCACATTGATCCCGATCTGTAACAACCTCAAAGTCATGGCAGAACCTGAAGGATGCACCGCTATGGTTCTCCTTGATCTCTCAGCTGCCTTTGACACCATTAACCACTCAATCCTTCTCGACCGGCTCCACTCTCTTGGAATCCGAGACTTGGCTATCAAATCGATTGCCTTGTTCCTTAACAACAGGAAAGAAATCAATACCCTTCCTCTTTTCACCGCCTCAGCTCGCCCATTGAACACTGGAGTATCCCAGGGTGCCTGCCTCTCCTGGCTCCTTTTCTACTGTAACTTAGCCCGCTGCCAAGGATAATCCACTCACACAACCTCACCTGCTACAATTATGCTGATGATACTCAAATTATCCTGACAATCCCCAAGATGAGCGATGATTAAGCCCCCGATGTAGCACCTTTCCTCAGTGACATAGATCAATGTTTGACTAGAAACCACCTCCTTCTAAACCCGAGGAAAACCAAGATTATGGTGTGTTGCAACGCAGCTCTACTCCCATAACCATTCCCATGGCCTCCCTCCCCCAGCACTCACCCCACCTCCAACACAGTCAAAATCCTAGGCTGCACATTGGACTCAGGCTTAAGCCTGTCCCACCAGATTAACAATGTATCCAGATTTTGTCACTATTACCTCAGGCTGCTGA
Source organism: Ambystoma mexicanum (assembly GCF_040938575.1). NCBI lineage: Eukaryota > Metazoa > Chordata > Amphibia > Caudata > Ambystomatidae > Ambystoma > Ambystoma mexicanum. The sequence goes on from NC_090927.1 coordinate 372,614,963, forward strand.
GACCCATCTTCCCCTATCTCTCCTTCCCCAACAGATTGACTTCTATTATGTCAATTGTCATGTCCAGCCGGGACTATGCAAACTCCATGTACCTGGGCACTCCTGCATACCAAATAACAATCTCCAAAGAGTCCAAAGCGCAGCTGCTAAACTCCTCCTTGCACTGGGAAGAAGAGACCACATCTCACCTGCTATCCGCACCCTCCACCACTGGCTACACATTGGATGAAGAGACACTTTCAGAATCCTGTGCATGACGCACCAGGCAGTGCACAATGCCGCCCCGACGTACGTTCAAGAGAAGACTATGCGCTACTACCCAACAGGCACCCTAAGATCAAGTGTGGCCCTCCTACTAATGATCCCGGCCTCCAATTCAGCCAGACTTGGAGGGTCAGCCTACTAGACCTTGGCACCAACTCTATGGAATTTGCTACCTCTGCATATTCGACACAACCAAGAATACATGGCCTTCCGTAAAGCGGTGAAATCATGGCTCGTCCCAAATCCATGAAAGAATCCGCCCAAGGCCATAAACCAATGCCCCAATGACCTAATCCTGTGAAAATCAGCACTAACCTGAAACACAACAGAAGAGCCACAGAAAACAGCTGACCAATGAATTAATTAGCTCACTCCGGAATAGCAGGAACAGTCAGGGCACAAAAGTCAGCCTATTGACCAAGGAATTCCAGCCGATGCAGTTGCCTCAACCATCAAAACATAGTTGGTGCTGTATGATCAATAGAGGCGTCCCTTACCTTCTGAGGAATAACAACCTACAACCGAACACCAGTGGCACAAAAACCACTGAGCTTGGCTACAACCCCCTGGAAAATCATACAATAACCCAAGAAGCATAACCAGCTGTAATATCCTCCAGGTACCTGAAAAATGGGCCTTCCAAATCCAAATACAAAGCGTCTGGTAAAGGACGGTCGGACCAAGATAACACAACATACCCCACCGATCATTTTAGCACACTGAGCCCCGAGCACATCCCAAGCAAGGAGGCCACCCACCTACAACCTACAACCACAAACACTAATTCCTACCAATATACCCACTCTCAATTTTACATCAACAGACTATAGAATGCAGCTACATCGCTCGATCAATTCGGCCTAGCTTCACACATACCTACATCACTCATAGAACACCTCAACAGCCAGGTAAAATGCTGCTCTACCGACAAAACAAATCATCCTAGCAGCACACACAATCTTTTACACATGCCCACGGCAGCCAGAATGCAGGCTCGGAAACCACCCTCCTTGCTGCACACACTACACTGATCCCTGACATCCACTGCACCACACTTACCATTAGATTGCAGCCGACCCTCACAAACCAGTCTGACTGCTCACATACCAAGTGCACCCAAACAGTATTTGCTACAACAATCTCTCAGCTGATACGGACCATGGTCCCCGAGGGCATTCAACCCACACTGCTTTGAGATCATACCAATGGTACATAAGTCGCTATTCAAATGTACTATAGCATAACAACATAGCATATTGCAATTAGAAGGTTATTTGAGGATAGCCCTCTACTACATTTAACTAAATATCTACATTTAGGGCCTCATTACATGGATGGCGCTAAGGGATTACCGGCACCGGTAAGGGCACCGATGCCGGTAATCCCTTAGCGCCATACAACGAGGTCCCTCAGCGGGTCCCATCCTTAACGTGTGGCCAGACCACGCTGAGGGACTTCAGGGCAAATAACGGTACCGCTAATAGCGGTACCGTTATTTGCTCCTTCCCATTTCCCATTGAGCCCTGTCCATTATCCTCTCCTGCCTAGACTACGCCAACTCCCTCTACATAGCCACCCTTGCCTACCAAATCAGGAAGCTCCAAAGGGTTCAGAACTCCACAACTTTGGCTTCGACCCCATTGAGCACATTACCCCCACCTTCTGTGTCCTCCACTGGCTCCCGGTCGAATGACAGGCCTCTTTCAAAGACATGTGCATTACTCACTGCACCCTCCAGAAGACAGGCCCAGAGTACCTCCAACAGAAAAACACCCGCTACCAACCCAACAGAAACTTGTCATCAGGCACTGTACTCCTCCTGGTGATCCTTTCCTTCAAATCAACCAGAATAGGAGGCACCACCTTTTCCATCCATGCCTCCACTATCTGGAATTCAATGTAACTTGACATCCAACGCATTGAGAACCAGTGGGCATTCAGGAGAGCCTTCCAAGACATGGATATTCCCCCAAGCACCATGCCAAAGCCTGCCCACTTGAGCTAGCCACTGACCATAAGCAGGCCAGGGCAGCAGGGAACTACCAAGCATTCACCAAATGATGGTAAGAACACACTAATAACCTCATGCAAAAGAAAGGAGAAAACAGGAAGCCAGCATCATTATCAGATGGGTAGGTATCATAGTCCAAGATTATGGAAGATAGACTAAGGCAAGGCCACTCCCCTGCCCACATCTGCAGCCCTTCTCTATTCCTATGATTTATCGCACAACACCTCTGCCATTAGAATGCAGCTATCCCCCACAACAGAAATTCAGTCTAGCTGGACACATAATGTACCTACTACCCACGCAATCTCTCTTGTCAACTTCAAAGCATCCATCCTCTCGCCTGCTCAAAATGGGTAGCTAGTAGGGACTTGGCCACCCTTTGCCAACTTCACTTTGGCTTAAATGCACACACGCATTCTAAAATACACTGACGAATGTCCTTGTTTCCGGACCGCCAAACCCAGAATGAGGCCATGGACTTTGGTCCCGTGAGGCCGTTCCATAGACAGCGGGTATGACTCATACTAATGGTGAAAGGCGCTTCACAAATGACAAATGATGATTAGAAACATGTAATGTAAGACAGGCGAGTGGCGCTCCATACAAAGGTATCTAAGTGTTCAAAGAAGGGTCCACCAGAGAGGTAATGAAGTATTAGAATAGACACGTTTTGATTCTTTTCTGAAGGCTAATAAATTGCAAATACAGTGAATATCTTCTAGGAGTGCATTACCTAGTTTTGCAGCAGTTATTGCACCAGACCCACCATAGCCTCTTAGAGAGTCTGAAGTCGTTAACAGTCATGGTAGAGTGAGATGCACCACTTGATGGCCTAGATGTGGCAGATCATTTCCAGCGATTTCGATTTACATTTAAATTGGCCTTCTAGTACAGAAAACAACACTATCTTTTCACTATGCTCAGTGATAGCAAAGCAAGTACACAATGGAGAAGCATCATTCAAATGGTATAGTCTGTTTGTAGTAACCACACCATTTAAACATGGGGTCCACACATCACAAATGATTTTCAACAATACACTTCTGGAGACATCTGCTCTATGTATTGTACGGCTCTAGTCCAACCTTATTCTTCATTTACTTGTGTTTTCTTTCAGTTTTCCATTCCTCTGTTTTTCCAAAAAATGCTGATAGTCCCTGTCGATTTCCTCACCACCCGTGACTTACATCAGATGTCCAGAGTACATGTGGTGTTTCTTCTGGTAGTATTGAATGAGACATTGTACAGCCTATCCTCTTGCATTGTTGGGTTGGGAGATTTAATAGAGTACTCATTATTCAGAGCCAGCAAAGACCTGTTCCCTTGTGGTGTCAAATTATTAGCATTTAAACCTTCCCAGGAGCTATTATAGAGTTAGAAAGTTAACTGGTTGTGTGTCCCCACGTCGACTAAAATGAAGGAAATACATGGACCTACTCTTTGTAAAAGCGGAAAACACAAGTGAAGCTTATTGTCCCCACGAGTTACATGATTTCTTTGAAAGTTTTCATCTGAAAAGGCCATCTTGAATCGGTATTGGCAGATAAGACACGTTGTTTAGATCAATCGTTTTGGATGTGAAAACTGCAAAAATTGACAAATTGGTATCATGTTCTGAGGGACCATCCCTTGTCCTCTTGACTCTGTCACAATACATTGAAAGAACAAGGAGTTCCCTGATTTGGCCTTATGCTGATCTATACCACGCGCCAGGGGCTGAGGTGTAATAGAAAGCAGTGAAACTATATTCACCCTTCCAAACCTCAATGGCACCTGATCCACTTCCCACTGACCCCATGCCCACCGTCAACCCCCTCAAATTCAAACTCAATACCTTTGTCCTTCCTTTCCTCCACTCCACCTAGAGGCCTTGTTTTACAACAGTACTATCAAGTTTGAATATTACTGAAAGGAAATGCATTTAAATGACCCCTACTAGTGTCAGTGATTGTCTCACACAGCATGCAGCTTTGCGTACCCTCCCTTTTCCGATCACCCGTCACTCACACCTCTTAAGTGACATGCCTAAGACTATGGGGGTCATTACGAGATTTGCGGTAATGGAAAGACGATGCCGGTAAGGGAATACCGGCACTGCATACCGCTCTGGCCTATTACGAGTCAACAAACCGGTATCAGCGCCACCGCTGATAACGTGCACCCCCGTACCGGCATGCGCGCGGGCACGCAGCCCTTCGGCCTGGCAATACCTGGATGACGCTAATAGGAGGACATCACAAGTCATGCGGACATGCAAATACCAGGTGTAATAAGGGATACCAGGAAGCCGGCATCACCGGCATCGCGTATTACCCGCAAACAACAATGTGCAGTGTTCCCAAGTGCCACAGGTGCACACAATCAGCACAGGTGGGGGCAATGGAGGCTGGCCCAGCACAAAGGGAGCACCCCCACACACCACACCCCTTTCCACACCAAAATGATCAAAATGATTGCACTTGCAGTTGCAATATTGGGGCTGGAGGACATGCTTGCATTGCTACACCAGCAACAGCAACAACAGGCACCACAGAGGAGATGCAGGAGGAGAAGGAGGGTGAGACAGGCCCAGCAAGCCCCACCAGTGCAGCCAGTGGTACCACGCAGGCAGCCCCAAATCCCTCGCTCAGAGCCACTCCATTCAACCTAACCCCTGAGCAGATCCACACCCTGTACAGCCTGGACCGGGACACCATCACCACCATTGTGGACATGATACACGCCGACATTGTCAGCCTGATTTAAATACTCACTGCCTTCCTCCCTCTACTGAAGGTAGTGTCTGTGTTCCACTTCCTGGCCAAAGGCACCTACCAGCACACAGTGGGGCACATGCATGGCATATCACAACCCTTATTTTCTCGCATGCTGAACCAAGTGCTGGATGCCCTCCTGAAGCACTCAAGCAACTGCATATCCCTACCACGGACTGCCCAGGAGATCTTTGACATGAAAGTTGGCTTCCATGCACTGGCAGGCATGCCAAATGGTATTGGTGCTCTTGACTGCACCCTTGTGCAATTGGTGGTCCCGCATGCCATGGAGGTGGTATACCGCAATCGTAAGCTATACCACTCCATCAATGTTCAGATGGTATGTGACTCCAGCAAGATGATCACACATTGTTGTGCCCGATTTCCCGGAACAACTCATGACGCAATGGTCCTGCGGAACTCCACGCTACCACGCTACATGGAGCAACATGCAGGACGGCGGGCCTGGCTCCTTGGTAAGTTGCATGACATGCACATGGCAGTGTAATAGGGGGAGAGATGCACACACCACCCGGGTGTCATTGTTGTGGTGACTGCACAATGTCCATATTGCAAAACACTGTGTGCCAAAACATCCCAAACTGAACATGACAACCAAACCCCATAGTAATGACAGAAGCTGCACACCAATTACAATATGCCTGACTTTCAACCAGCCCACATCCCACAACACGTCCACTGCACATCATCAGGCCTCACCCTCCGTAACACAATCCAGCAACATGCTGTGAGTATGCACAATGTAAATGTCTGCAGCAAAACACAACACAGGACAAGCACCAATGAGTGTGCGCAAATCAGTCCCACCAAGGGAATACACTACTTGTCACTGGGCCACCACCACAGTAGAAGCTACATGTCACCATGGGAATAATAAGCGCTGAATGAGAAATCATGCTGAGACTTGTGCCAATGCTGCTAGTAATAAAATCATACTAATCACTACACATCACACCATGATACCAAACACAGCGCTATGCATCCACAGTGCATGAACACCAGCCAGGGAGTGGACAACCTGTATCATCTAGATGACGCAACCCACACCATTAGACCATGGGACAGCACTCTTTGTGGCAAGGTAAAATGTGTGCATACATCCAGGGACATGTGCGTGTGAACAACAAATATCTGCAGGCATGTGTGATGGTACAGGTGTCTATCAGGAATTGACTTACACATACCTTATTTTGCACCCATGCAGGTGATAGTGGCTATCCCTTGAAGACGTGGCTCCTCACCCCTGTCCGGAACCCGCATAACAGGCGCAAATAGGACTACAATCGTGCCCATACCCATACCCTTGTGGTGATCGAGCAGACCTTTGGCCTGTTGAAGGCACGTTTTTGCTGTCTTAGCTGGTTGGGTGGGGCACTCCTGTACAGGCATGAGAAGGTGGCCAAGAACATCATGGCATGTGTCATGCTGCACAACATGTGCATCCGACGAAACGTGCTTCTGCCCCCTGACATTGAACAGCAACCACTAGGTGAGGATGAAGAAGATGAAGATGAGGGGGTTGCACATCATCCCGATGGCGATGCACAGGAGGGAAGTGATGTGCACCAGTCTGTGATAGGCCAATATTTCTAAGACACATGGATGCAGAGGGTGCCATGAATGTGGGTGTGGGGGTACATGGACACTATGCACTGTAAACAAATAAAGCACACATACACAAAAGGGAATGTCCAGTCAAGGGATTTGTTGGTACACAACGGGTGTATTTAACAGGAAATGTAAAAAGTGCTCAGACCCTCCACCTCACACACACCCCCTCCCCTCACCCCTTCCCTGCACAACTACCCCCACCTCCCCCCTCCCCGACCCCCTCCCCCACAACTCCCCTGCACAAGCCCTCCCCCCTGCCCCATCCCCTCCCCCACAACTCCACCACACCCCCTCCCCTCAACCCCTCCACCCACAACTCCTGACACATGGCGTGCAATGTTATGCCACTCTAGGCTGGCGCGATGACGTTACTTCCGGTTCCGGTATTAGCAGGCCCGCTAATGCCGGGCACGCTAATGCCGGCCCCGTTATTTAGGGGTGGGCGGAGGCTGAAGAGGTGCCAGCGCTTTCGATGATGCCACTCAGGGATGTTTTTGGGTCTTGTGCGGCAAGCGGGTACTGTCCATACCGGCATGCCACTACGCGCATGCACGCATACTTGCAATCGGCCGCTGTTAGCGGCGTCAGTGCTACCCAGACCCAGTATTGCCTCCATGCCAGTGAAAACCTATTTTTACCACAAATCTCGTACTGACCCCCTATATATAGTTCAGATAGTTGTGCCTGCTGCAATTCATGTTAACTTGCAGTACTCAAATGATCTCTGAAGAGTGGAACTTGTGGTGGCTCAGGAATAGGCATTATGTCCCAAGCATTCCATTCAAATAAACAAGAGCAATCCAGCCCACGAGATAGCTATATAAGATCTGATACTGCAGTGTAACCAGCAGAGTACAGGCTCAAATATGTAGCAGCAGAGAAATATTCAAAAAACAAAGGTGCCCTTTCTTGCCGTCCCAGAAGGGTGCTCTGGATGATATGAAGTAAGGGACCCATGGTGGATTCCCACAAAAAGTAGAGGAACGTCAACTGATTCTAAGCACTTATGCTAGGCCCATCTTGATATTATACCAAAAGTTAACTGACATTTTTGGAGACAAGAATAAGAATGGCCATGTTTGCTTCTGGGATATTTGGGATCCACTCTATGTCCACATTGGCTGCTAGCCTGCTGTGTCATGCCAAGAGACAGATGTGGTGTGGAAGGAACTTCTGACAGCCTGCTGTGCGCACACAAGAAGTGACTCTTTTTTGTAGCTCCTTAGAGTCCTCTCCCAATTAGTGTTGATTAATGCCCAGGATTCTTCTAGGAATTACTGTGCCCGTCGTGTGTCTGCCTCAGACCAGCTCCAGAATCAGACTTAGTCACGCTCAATTAAGTAGTTTCAGATTGTGGTCAAAAGAACACAGTGCTTACATTGAGGTCCTCCGGAAACAGTCTATCACTAATTGTATTGCAGTATCCTTCCCAAAGGTGAACACTAAAAATCCCCTACATTTAGAAATTATTTTTCCAAGTGGCCAGACGTTAATGCAAGTCAGCATTATTCTAAACATCTTTTTTGTATGTGTGTGTCATTAGACCGAAACAACCACTAAAGACATACATTATGTAACCACATTATGTGACCTCTCTGTAACCACAATACCATTGCTTTTGTCCTAATCACCTGACATGCATACCCTGTAACCAGAAAGCTTTACCTCAATACTGTAAATTACGCTGTGATACCTCTGGGTTTGGACGTATAATCAAATGCAATAAATAATCAAATAAATTATAGTCACATCAATATATTCCTGAATTAGAAACTTAAAACATGTTTTGAGTCCTGTGAGATAATTGCAGGATGATAAAAATGTATTTTTCCTAATTCCAGTCTATTGTGAATGAAGACATATATTCTTTTTTTTAAATTATGCCATTCATTAAAATGTACACCCTGAGAATTACTGTCTACATCCTTTAAGTCAATATGATAATTTAAGAAGTTTCCTTAACCCCTTTTTGTGTTCCTGAAAAATAAAAACTCACTTTCCCATATCGTGGATTATATTTTTAGGGCTACACTCCAGTAAGGCCGTAACACTATTTAGTTTGATCATTTTGAAAAACGCAGCACTTACAGCACTTAAAAATATAAAATATGGAGAAAAATGAAAAAGCAGTGAACAGTCCAAACAGATATTATATGGTCTGTGGTAGAGACCCTGTAGTTATGGTTACATTGCTCAACCCATAGGAAGAGCAGTTATTTGGCATCTTATAACTTTGGTGCCGTTTGACGAATCTTCAGAAAAACCTTACAAACAAAGTGTACAGTCAACTCTGAATTATTTTGTGAAGTTATGTGATATTTCCTCATGGTGGGTAAAGTTATAAGGGGGGTTCGAAAACTTTTGTAATCTGACAGAAATTAATGGAAAAAGATTTAGCTTGCAGCTCCAGGTCACACCGCTGGACGGATTTGCACCAAACTTGCACAAGGAACAGTGGGCTGGACCCAAAAGCATGGTGGTGTCAATCTGTCCAGTAGATTTTTTAAATTCCCAAAATGTAGGACCAAAAATATTAGTGATATCTCTGTCCGTTCCCGTTCCACAGACTCACTTCCTGGTTCGGTGTCCAGGGACAGCTCTTCATCAATCAGGGAGCCACATAACGTTTGCAGACATCTTACGTGGCTGCTGATTGGTCACTTGAAATTGTGAAGTGCATCAAAACTTTTCAAAAGGTTGCCATGTTGTATTCGTAAACTTTACTCGTAGTTCGTGAACTTCGCGGTGAAGACATATAAAAACACACAACACTTGACTTGTCAAACACATGAAACAATTTCTGGGGAGATGAGAGGTGAGGAGGCTGGGATGGGATATGTCCAGAACAAATAAAATAAATCAGGTCTTTTTTCTTCTCAAATTGTCAGAGACATCGCTTTGATATTCACAACCTTAACAAATGTTCGAGGACATCCATGCATATGTGTGCATTATAGGGTTGGTGAAGAGCAGTTATTAGATGGTGTATAACACTGGCGCTGTTCAACGAAAGTGCATGACTTTGCAATAACAATATAGACCCAACTGTGAATGATGTTGCACAGTATGGTGCGGTTTTTGTCAAGAGGGGGCAAAATTGGAGGCAAAGTCCTACATTATTTGCACGGCTTATAACTTTGGTGCTGTTTGACAAAACAACACAAAAGTTTTACAAAAAACCTTATAGAGCCTACTTTGAATGTTTGAAGGAATTTGGTCAAAAAGAGTTACGATTGAAGGGGGTGCCCCAACAATTTTGAAATCGGGATAGGCTTGAATGGGAAACAAAATTCTGCTTGCCGCTACCGCCCGAAGTGCTGGACAGATTTGCAGCAAACTTGTGTGAAGAGCATTGGAAACGGTCCTAAAAACATGCATTTGCAAATCTGTTTTTTTTTTAAATTGTCAAAATGTAGGTACGAAAAATGGTGATATACCTTCTTTGTTGCCTGAGACATAGCTTGTAGCCGTGGCCAGAGGCCAGGTTCTAACGCGTGGCCACCAGGTCCCGGGTATGTGGTTAAAGTGGGAAGTGGGCTTGGCCCCTGGCAAAGACAGGTGCATAAAATAGTGATATACCTTTGGTGCCTGAGCTAAAGTCTATGGCTGAACGTCATGCCCCGGACAATCTGGCGACTGGCCATGGCCACCAGGGCCTGGCAATGGGGTTAAAGTGGGCATAGTCACCAGGGACCGGCTGCTTGGTAAAATATTAGAAATTGGGATAGTCTTGAATGGAATAAAAACATTCTGCTTGCGGCTACAGCTGCAAGAATAATGGTTGGGTTTTCTGAATGGGTTTGCAGCAAACCTGCACAAGGAGCATCATCAAGTTCCTACAAGCATGCTTTTGCCAATCTGTCCTGTGTTTTATTTTTTCCAAAGTGTCAAAAGTTAGATACAAAAAATAGTAATATATCCGTGGTGCCTGGGCAGTTGTCCTGACCCCCAGGAAGCACACATGTCTACCCTATTTTCATATTAGGGCCTAAGGCCTGGCAGAAGCCCATTCCCCATGGATTGTGGGCACTGGCCATGGCTGCAACCCAGGAACACTGGCCATTGGTCACATTGTGGGGGTATAGTGGACACTGAACAGGATGCAGGGTGCAGGCTAGGTGCAGTGGATAACGAGGGTGGTTTGGTTGGGCCAGGGCCATGGTAGAGACTCATGACCTAGGCAATTCAACCATGAATTGCATCCATACCAAGAAAGTTAAAAGAGGAATTATTAATAAGTTATGAATAACTTATGTACAGTGTTGTAATATCATGAAACATTTTCACTTATAAAACCATCTAAATTCAGTGAAAATAACGTCATTTAAGGGACATTATGGTTAAGTTGCACAAATAAAAACCTATGAAATTAATTGAAAAAAGCATTATTAAAGGGATGTTATGGTTGGAATGTAAAACTGAAAAACTAAACAAATTTGCCAGTTATGCTAAGCTATGCAACCATAACTCGCACCACCAACATGCATGGCTAAGACTAACACCCATGACATCCAAGATGATATCACAAAAGGCATCATTGATAATATTACTGATGGCATCATCACATATGACACCACTCCTCTGTAACAGTCCTGATGGAAAGTCCCTACGAGGGGTTATGTTTAGAGTGTTGCTAGCAACATATGAAGGGTGATCATTAACTACTCCATGTATCACAAAATGTACTTATTGAAACAGAAACAATCTAATGACGTTTTGTTCTTAGTACACCAATCTAATCAGACATTCACGTATGCAATGGTTGCAGCATGGGCCACAGAAGTAGAGTATTCTTAATGTGGTATGTTTGATCATAAATCCAAGCCTTTTCAGAATCTTAACTAATGTTTAACTTCAAATCAACAGCTAACAATACAAGAATTATTACACACGTTAGTGCAAAAGATATATATGGACGGCATCAATGCATACAAATCTGAGGCACATACAGGGAAACTCTAGCAAGGAGGAAACACATACTATGACCAGAAAATGACACTAAGATTAGAGTTCATAATCATATATAAACATTGTATTGTCTGTCTGGGGCCTGCTTTATTGTTCCATGTATGTGCACTATGACCTCAGGCTAAATCCTAAGGAAAGTACCTTCAGAACATAGCGCAAGGTTATGTCTACATATACAGCACCTTTAAAGTATGTGTATAATATGTTCAATGCAATATTACCAGATAAAGTCCTCTGCTTCAAATGTATATTGTCACTGAAAAAAAACAACCACCCAGAGTATGTGACATCATCAGTGATGTCATCAATTATGCCTTTTGTGATGTCATCTTTGATGCCCTGGGTGTTAGTTTTAAGAGTGCATGGCAGTGGCATGAGTAATGGTTCTAAAGCTTACCATATTGGCAAATGGCTTTGTTTTTTTTTGTTTTATCCTGCAACCATAATATCACTTTAACTACATTGTTTTCAACAAATTTCATAGGTTTTTATTAGTCAACTTAACCATGACTTCCCTTTAACAAAGGTTTTTCAATGAAGTTCTCTCTCTCTATATATATTACATGGCCACAGTAGTGGCCATGTAGTTATGGTTAAGTTGGTGTTTCTATAGGAAGAGCACTTTTTAGGCGGCTTATAACTTCGCTCTCCCTGGACAAATCCTCACCATACTTTGCAAAAAAAGTATTTGGGTCACTCTGAATTTTGTTGCAAAGTTTGGTGAGGATTCGTCCAGGGGGGGCAAAGTTATAGGGGGGTCTCAAAAGACATAATGGGAAAAAACTTTGCGCATGGCCACAGGCCGAACCGCTGGACGGATTTACACCAAATTTGCGGCAGGTCCCGAAAGCGTGCTTTTGCAAATTTGGTATAAATCCGTCCAGTAGTTTTTTATAAAATGACCAAAATGTAAGGCAAAAAAATTAGTGATATCTGTGTTCGCTTCGCGGATGGAATTTCCTTGTTCGCTCTGCGGACAGCACCCCGATTGGCCCATGGCCTTGCGTCATGTCCACGGACATGCGGCGTGTTCGCTGATTGGACGGCGAGAGGCGTGGAGCGCGTCAGATTTTCTGTGGCACCCGCCATCTTGTATTCGGTGTCGACCGCGTACAGCACGGTGAAACGTGGATAAAAAATTGTATTTAGTGCTGTGTGTTGGTGTGTAAGAGTGTTTGGGGAGGGTGGAGGAGTATGAGATAGCTTCAATGTTTTGTTTTTTTATGTGCTAGATGTTTTTGTTGCATTCGATTTGTCCGCGGAGAACACAGCTGTTCTGACATTTTGTAAATAAACTAAATGGTGGGGTGTTTAGAGGACGGAGTATGTGTCATTTTTGTTCGCAAGGAAGGTAAAAATGAGCTATGAACACTCGCGGTGTACTTAATTGTTCGTAAATACACAAACTGGGGGTGTCCTCAGGACGCTGTCCGTATTGTACTCCGTCTAGTTGAATTTGTTCTAAGAACACTCGCGGTGTCCCGAAATGGTTGCAATTACACAAAATGGGGGTGTTCTGAGAACGTTTTTTGTATTGTTCGTTGTCAGGGTGAAAGTGTTTTAAGACCACTCCTTTTGTCCGCTAATAGTACAATTTCCTATGGGCATCAACCGACTTTTTGTCCACTAAAGAAACGATAAATCTGGCTGGTGTGCGCGGACATTATGTGATAATCCTATGACTGGCGCTATTGACCTGGCTGACTTGCTTTTGCGACACTAAATCATATCTCACGCCCCTAAGCCTGATATTATCAAAGCATTCATATTCCCCGCCTCTCTCCGTGACGTTACAGGGTGCGTCATCAAACGCGCCCAGTCCTCTGCAGTCCTAAGTGACTTTACACAGAACCCGGAAGACAACACATAATATGTCACAACACAGCGTGCCACAATTCGGAATATGAAACAGTGATTTAAAAGCAAACAGCAAGATTGTAAATTTTGTAAAGTACATTTATTTGACATCAAATGTTTAGAGAATATTCAGCAATTTGCATTTGTCTTTGTTGTCGATCCGCAAAAGTTCATGTTGAGGCACGCGATGTTCCTTTGCGGTACAGAGGGTGTTAGATCAGCTTACAACTCAGTGCGTCACAATTCGGAATATGAAACTGTGGTTTAAAAGTAAACAGCAGGATTGTAGATTTGGTAAAGTACATTTATTTCACATGAAATGTTTAGTGAATATTCAGCAATTTGCTATTGTCTCGCTGTCGATCAGCAAAAGTTTATTTTGAGCCACGCGTTGTTCCTTTGTGGTAGATAGGCTGTTGGTTTATGATAAAAGCAGTAAATGGTCGCTCTGATAATCGGAAGGTTGCTCCAACAACGAGCCATTAGACTACCCTATTGGTTGGTATGTTGTTTGTAGCCACTAGTACTGCGTAAGGGCATATTGGTCCTTGGCGATTGTCTCATAAAATGGTGAGGGTCATGAAGTTGCATATTCGGACCTGCACCTGGCAGTTGAAGACCCCATCCGCTGGAGTCTGTAAATCGTGACATAGGCAAAATGGGGCACCATACCTGTTTTAAAAAACATAAATTAGTCTCACCAGCCGATCTTCATTAAAAATCATCATTTTATTTATTAGGGCGTGAAACTATTTACTATCGAAGATAGTGCAACAGAGTATGTTAATAATATTTTCCCATTCATAAAGCGCTAAGAACCGTGAGGTATCTAAGCAGTGCTTATTATTAACCACGGTGTGAGGTGCTCATTTATCGACCACGGAAGGATGAAAGGCTGAGTTTTGCCTTGCCGGGATTCGAACTTGCGTTAGCAAGCTGAGCACGGATGTCAAAGCGACAGGCTACAGTGAAGTGGCACAGCGAGTAGAGCGCTTGACCGCCTATAGACCGGTTAAATTATTTATATTAACCCAGCCTGTGTCGTCTGCCTTTTTCAGAGCCCTCTAAACGACAGGGGATCAATTTGGCGGTGATAGTGCGCGGTAGAAAACATTATGCCACTTTCAACGAACAAGTTCAACTTGTGCGGTCTTTAATGCCACGCTATTGTAATTATATTTGGTATAAAATAATCTAAAGGGTTACTTACAGTACAATTGCAATTTCCATTGTCTACGAGTGGTGCAGTCCCAAAGTACGACTCCGCGTGTGCCAACCATCTTTCGCATAGTGATATAATATATAAAAGTGGTTTCGTTTCAGAAATTTCATCCTTATCTTCTCTTACGTTTTAGCAACGCTCCTTCAAGAGAAGTCTTTAATCACAATCTCTGTCTGTCAAGGTCAAAAAACAATACAACCTTATAGTCCGCTTCGTGAGCCTCTCCGGGGCCCGAGAAAAAAATGGAAGCAGCTGACCTTCACTGTGAACGAGCATAAATTCTTACTTTGCAACATTCTGTGTAAAGCCATCTGTGAGAAGTTGGTTTTTGCACGCCATGTTTGTATATTTTTTGCGTGATATTAAAAAAAGTTTGTTTAAGGGACGTTATGGTTCTAAGTACAGCCGAAAGACCCCTGAAAATCGCAAGTTATGGTAAGCTATGAAAAATAACTCGCGCCACCACCGTGCACTGCTAAGACTAACACCCAGGACATCAAAGATGACATCGCAAATGGTATTGATGAAATCACTGATGACATCACATGTGTATGTACTTTTCATGGAATTTGTGTACTAGGGATTTTTATTAAAATGTTGCGAAAAAAGTGTCAAGGATATTGCAATAAATATCATACCGTTATTAGTGCTTTGAACGATGCATTGATATAAATAGCATTGTATTATGGGATTCTATCTAGTATACTGAGCTACTAATGGAGAAACATAGCATTGTGTGCAGAGTACAAGATGAAAGTATAATATTTGTAATGTTAATATGTTGAATAATGAAATGATAATTGTCCTGAAATGTTCGAAAATTCACAAAACGGGGGTGTTCTGAGGACATTATTCGTATTGTGTGATTGCTTAGCTGTATGCAATGAGGGAATGGCACAGAGAGTAAAGTGGACGCCGTCCGCGGACACTGCGGCTGTTCGTGGACAGGGCGTGCTACATCCGGGTTTTTCCAGGAAATCCAACATGGATACGGATCAGCCAATCAGATGTCGAGGTTGTGGATTTGTGTTGAAAGAGACTGTGTGTGGTGAAGATGGCAGAAGTAGAGAAAGTCAGGGTGTTGGTGATGTCATCAGTGATTTCATCAATGACATTTGTGATGTCATCTTTGATGTCCTGGGTGTTAGTGTTAGCAGTGCACGGTGGCGCAAGTAATGGTTGCTTATGTTACCATAACTGCCGAATTTCAGGGGTTTTTCGGTTTTACTTTGAACCATAACGTCCCTTTAACAAAGTTTTTTTACTGAATTTCATAGGTTTTTAGTAGCACAACTTAACCATAACGTCCCTTTAACAAAGTTTTTTCACTGAATATGTATATATATACAGACACTCCACAACGAAGACCAAGACCAGACCTACAAAGTACTCAGAACATATCTTACCTGAAATAGTAAGTGTACATCATTTTACTCTAATCTTTATAAACTTTCTGTATTAGATTAAAAAAAAATATTATATATATTTTTTTTTTTCTCACAGACATGTCTAGTACTCTGGAATGGCTAGAGGAGCACTTCCCACATGACGAAATGTCAGAAAATAGTGAAGCTAATGGTACACACTTTACAATATAAACCATATGGAGGGTAATTCATAGAATTCAGCGCACAAGTGGCGCACGCGGCTGGCGCACAGTGTGCGCGTGCGAATCCCTGCGCCAGCCGCGTGCGCTAAAATCCATTTCCGCGCACAGCGTATTCATGGATTCCAGCCACCAAAACCAGCCGTGGCTAACCCTGTACCAGCACGGCAAGTGGGCTACGTGTATCACTGGGGTGCGTGGGAAGTACCTCACGCGATTGGCCCCGTGCGAGCAGGGTACGCGTATTTCAGGGGTGCGCGGGAAGTTCCACACGCGATTTCCGCAGGGTACGTGTATTTCAGGGGTGTGCGGGAAGTTCCACACGCGATTTCAGCAGGGTACGTGTATTTCAGGGGTGCGCGGGAAGTTCCACACGCGATTTCAGCAGGGTACGTGTATTTCAGGGGTGCGCGGGCTGGCGGTGGGATCCCCGCCGCTGTGCTCCACAGCACCTTCTCCGCCCTCTTCATCAGTTGACGCTGCAGACAGGGAGAAATAAAACACAGGCATCAGGGCACTGTACAATGGACACATACACACATGACAGTTGTACATGAGTGGCATTCGCAAACCTCAGACATGCCATCACAATCCTCAACACACATGTCATTTCAACTCGCACACATGAGCCATACCACAGCCATATCGAACTGCCAGCACCATCCATACACATACAACAGCATGAGCAGGCAAAGGTGAGCCAGACATCACATGCAACACAGGAAGTGCACCACACATGTACACACACCACCACACTTACATGCATGTGTACACCTCTGGCAAGTGTCCCAGTGTTCAGATGGGCATCCATGTCACATCTGCCAATCAGGCTTCCACATCCGGCTGTCACATGCATCCATGCTGCATCACTGTTGCACCCTTGTCAAATACACACAGATGCACATGTACACAGTGCTGATACATGCAGCTGAAAACAAAATACATGCGTGACATCACGGACATGTCTACTTACATACACATTCATCCAAACATGTGTGCCCACACAACTGCATTTGGCATGCAAGCCTACACACACAAGCACCATCCATGTCTCACACATTCCAGCCCTCGCATGTGTTAGCCCCGCGGCCCTGTACACCCCCACCCATACTCGACCCCATACAAACGTCAGCACGCATATGCGATTTCATTGGAGCAAAGGCCCTTAGCACGTGAGTGCGTCTGTGACGTGGCGCGCGTGGGTGTTTCCCTCATTACATGTGATGACAGAGCAGACGTGGTAAAACTGCACGTCCGAGTGTCATCGCGTGTGATCGGAGGGAAGTGAGCATACACGCGATTGGCCTGGGTACGTGTGTTTCAGGGTGCGCGGGAAGTTCCACACGCGATTAGCCTGGGTACGTGTGTTCCGGGGTGCACGGGAACTTTCACACGCGATTGGTGGAAATCCACGTGTGTTCTGTCATCACGTGCAATGAGGGAAACACCCGCGCGCATCACGTCACAGACGCGCTCACGCGCTAAGGGCCTTTGGTCCAATGAAATCGCATATGCGTGCTGACGTGCATACGCGCTAAGGGCCTTTCCTCGAATTACACGCAGACGTGCAGGATTTTCACGTGACAATTCACTCCGTATCAAGCTGGCCACGCGTAAGCACACGGAAGACCACGCTCCTGCCCGAAAGGCCGAATTACTGCCCCCCAGAGCCCCGAGCAGCCTCCCACGAACCATCTGCTGCTGCCTGCCTGCCTGCCTGTCTGCTGCCACCGTGCCCTGCCATTTGGTGCCTGCACATCAGCCATCTGCAGGGGTCCATTTGCTGTGTCCACCCCTGCTGGAACAGAAGACTCCCGACTGGGATACCATCGCTCCACAGCCCAGCCCCAGGACCCAGTTGCCCACCCACTCCTGCCTCTGGGGTTGCCATGTCGGGCACTGAAACATCTGGCACCACTGGCAACCCCCGGCCAGAGAGGCAGAGGGGCACCAGCTTCACTGCCACCGAAGTTGGTGTCCTGGTGGAGCAAGTCCTGGGGCAGTATGATGCCCTCTTCGGAAGTAAGCGCGCCAACAAGGAAGGACGGACTCGGATCTGGACGGATATCGTGACTGCCATCAACGCGGAGGGGGTGGCAGTCCGCGACTACCAACATGTCAAGAAGCGCTGGGATGACTGCAGGTCCAGGACCCTCTTGAAGGCCCGGCGCCTCGTGGAGGGGGGCCGGGGCCGCATGAGTCCCATCCAGATGAGGGTCCTGGAACGCGTAGGCCCAGCGCTCCACGCCCAGATCCTTGAGAGGCAGACCCGTCTGGAGTTGAGCGGTAAGTGGCCAAGCATTGCTGTGTGAGACAGGGCATGTCGCAGTGTGCTGGTTGTCTGATACTTGCCTGTATGTGTGACATAGCCCATGTATGCATGTGTGTGTGCAGGGACGTCATGCATGTGAGACCAGTAATGTGTGAACCACACGGTTGGTGCATGTGTTCAAATGCAACATGGGTTGCCCTATGCGGAATGGCCACATGAAAGCATGCCAGTCTCTGTTCCTGGACATGGGTGGTTGTGAGGGATGGGTGCTGATGCCATGTACATGTATGCTGTCCATGTCTGTGTGTCTGACCTGTGTGTCTGTGACTTGTGAATGCCAGGGATGCATGACACATGTCTGTCGCAATGTTCAGGTTCACTGATGCAGCCTAGTCATCCTTGTATCCACTGTGTCTGTGGTGTACGAGGCCAGATGGATGAAACTAGGGTGAAGTGTGTGCATGTGATAGGCATGGCCCATGATGCATCTGAGTTCCAAAACAACATTGTATTTTCCACGAATCCCTTGGACATGTATGCTAATGTCCATAGCATGCGCCATGCCTGTTACCGCATGTGTTTTACCTGCACTGAGCCATGTGTTGTGGAGGGACATGATGGAAGTGATCTTTGACAGTGCCACTCATCTGCTATTGCTTCCTGTCTAGGGGACCATTGTACAGTACACTGATGCTTGTGTTCTATGTCTCCCTGTACACAGCGCCACGTGAAGAAGAGGGCGGAGACGGCTCTGTGGAGCAAAGTGGCGGTGATGCCCCCACGGCTGCAGCGGAAGGGGTGGGTGAGCCCCACAGGGGCTTGCAACGGCGGAAGACGGGGTGGAGCCATCCAGGTTGGTGGTTTCCACAGAGGAGGAGGAGGCCGCTACTGAGGCGCACATGGGGCCTGGTGGGGGCATTCCTGCTGGTGCAAGTGTTGCAGTCCAGGGGCAGGGGCAGGAGGCAGCACCGGTCGCCGTGGAGGGGCCTGTGCATGTCACTGTCCCTGACACTGTGACTGCACCACCATGCACCAGCAGGGATGCCCCATCCCAGGCCCGTCCGCAGGTAGGGGGGATGTCCATGTCATCTGACTCCCCTCCACCTGCGGACGAGGGGACCCCTGGCCGTATGGAGAAGGTCCTGATTGGTGTCACATTGCGCACAGGTGCAATTCGTGATGAGGTGCGTGCTTCCCGGGAGGAGCATGCACGTCATCACGGAGAGCACCGTGCCGACGTGGCCCAGTTGGGAACGGCCATGGTCGGGGGTTTCCTACATGTGTCGGCCAATCTGGCGACCCTCTCCTCCTCTGTGGAGACTATGCACCAGTCGTTCTCCATGCCGTCTTCCGGCCCAGATGCCACCAGGGCCCCCTTTGGACCTGCCCCGACCAATGCAGCCCGCTCGGTGGGGATCCCATCCCTGCCACAGTCGGGAGTCGGAGGTCCAGCAGGGGTGGACACACCAGCAACTGGACCCCAGCAGATGGAGGATGTGACGGCATCATCGGGCAGGGCACGTGCACGACGGCGTCGGTGGATTCCATCAGCCTGGATGCCGTTGTGCTGGCACAGGCAGTTGCGTTGGAGGCAGCGGCAGACTCGACGTGGGAGGTATCATGGCTCGGGGCCATCAACATCAGGGGTGCAGGCATCGGCCGGAGGGCAGGAGAACCCTGGAATGGGAGTGGCTTCCGTGTGGGAGCGGTTGGGCCAGCAGATAGGTGCGGAGCGGCAGCGGGCAGAGGAGGAACGGCTCACAATGGTCAGGGCGGAGAACTCCATGCGGAGGTCGCTGAAGTGGGCTGAGTGCCTCGAGGGTCTTTGCAGGGAGTTGGAGCTGGACACTGCTTTATCCCTGCGAGACCTCGGGGCCAGGGAACATGCCCGCCTCCAAGCCATTGAACAGGAGTTCGATGATGCCCTGGCCCATGACAACATCCAGTGAGCCGTTGGACTAGCCCGCTGCCCATGTAAATAGTTATGTAGTTAGTGTTAGGTTTCCTTTGTTTTTTAATTTTTTTTGGACCTTTTGGACATTGGCCACATTTTTGTATATAGTTTATTTTATTAGTTAGTGTTGTTAGATAGGTTTCATTTCTTTGGTTGGGACAATGGACCCTGGCTTGTTCGTCTGTACATAGTTCACTGTTGGATTTTATTTCACTTTCACAATTTACCCATGGAGCAATGGCTTTCAATTATGATTTCCCATTGGATTTTCTTTTGTGGATAGTGACTTTGGACACCATTACTTTGGATTATGATTTTTGCTTTTGCTTTTTTTCATGGACATGCTTCCTTTCATTTCTGTACATTCCCATTTCTGTTTCTTTATTTTTGAATCTATTTATGTTTCCTTTAATACATATTTTTTTATCGAACTTCAATGTGTAGTATCATCTCATTGGTTTCATGCATATCATGATATGGGTTTTGAGATTCACTGACACCCATTGGGTGTATGTGAGGGACATGTGTTTGTTTCGAAACTTGCAATTGGTGTTCTGTCATGTAATTGCCATTTCAGAGTGGGTGGATGCAATACTCAGGTGGCTGTTTTTCATTTGGAGGCTGACCATAGGGACCAGAGATCTAGATAGTGATGACATGTTGGCTGGGGAACATGAGTTGGGGCCTGCTGGCAGGTGCCCCACAGTGCTGGGGGGTGGGGGTGGTGGGGAACATGAGTTGGACATGGGTGGGGGCCTGCTGGCAGGTGCCCCACAGTGCTGGGGGGTGGGGGTGGTTTGAGACATGGGTGGGTCCTGGTGGAGGGTGCCCCTGCACTGCTGGTGGGTGGGGGTGGTCTGAGACATGGGTGGGGGGCTGCTGGCAGGTGCCCCACAGTGCTGGGGGGTGGGGGTGGTGGGGAACATGAGTTGGACATGGGTGGGGGCCTGCTGGCAGGTGCCCCACAGTGCTGGGGGGTGGGGGTGGTGGGAGACATGGGTGGGGCCTGTTGGAGGGTGCCCCTGCACTGCTGGGGGGTGGGGGTGGTGGGAGACATGGGTGGGGGCCTGTTGGAGGGTGCCCCTGCACTGCTGGGGGGTGGGGGTGGTGGGGAACATGAGTTGGACATGGGTGGGGGCCTGCTGGCAGGTGCCCCACAGTGTTGGGGGATGGGGGTGGTGGGGAACATGAGTTGGACATGGGTGGGGGCCTGCTGGCAGGTGCCCCACAGTGTTGGGGGGTGGGGGTGGTGGGAGACATGGGTGGGGGCCTGCTGGCAGGTACCCCACAGTGCTGGGGGGTGGGGGTGGTGGGGAACATGAGTTGGACATGGGTAGGGGCCTGCTGGCAGGTGCCCCACAGTGCTGGGGGGTGGGGGCGGTGGGGAACATGAGTTGGACATGGGTGGGGGCCTGCTGGCAGGTGCCCCACAGTGCTGGGGGGTGGGGGTGGTGGGAGACATGGGTGGGGGTCTGGTGGAGGGTGCCCCTGCACTGCTGGGGGGTGGGGGTGGTGGGAAACATGGGTGGGGGCCTGGTGGAGGGTGCCCCTGCACTGCTGGGGGGTGGGGGTGGTGGGAGACATGGGTGGGGGCCTGTTGGAGGGTGCCCTGCACTGCTGGGGGGTGGGGGTGGTGGGGAACATGAGTTGGACATGGGTGGGGGCCTGGTGGAGGGAGCCCCTGCACTGTGGGGGGTGGGGGTGGTGGGAGACATGGTTGGGGGCCTGCTGGCAGGTGCCCCACAGTGCTGGGGGGTGGGGGTGGTGGGAGACATGGGTGGGGGCCTGGTGGAGGGTGCCCCTGCACTGCTGGGGGGTGGGGGTGGTGGGAGACATGGGTGGGGGCCTGCTGGCAGGTGCCCCACAGTGCTGGGGGGTGGGGGTGGTGGGGAACATGAGTTGGACATGGGTGGGGACCTGTTGGCAGGTGCCCCACAGTGCAGGGGGGTGGGGGTGGTGGGAGACATGGGTGGGGGCCTGGTGGAGGGTGCCCCTGCACTGCTGGGGGGTGGGGGTGGTGGGAGACATGGGTGGGGGCCTGGTGGAGGGTGCCCCTGCACTGCTGGGGGGTGGGGGTGGTGGGAGACATGGGTGGGGGCCTGTTGGAGGGTGCCCCTGCACTGCTGGGGGGTGGGGGTGGTGGGGAACATGGGTGGGGACCTGCTGGCAGGTGCCCCACAGTGCTGGGGGGTGAGGGTGGTGGGAGACATGGGTGGGGGCCTGGTGGAGGGTGCCCCTGCACTGCTGGGGGGTGGGGGTGGTGGGAGACATGGGTGGGAGCCTGCTGGCAGGTGCCCCACAGTGCTGGGGGGTGGGGGTGGTGGGAGACATGGGAGGGGGCCTTGTGGAGGGTGCCCCTGCACTGCTGGGGGGTGGGGGTGGTGGGAGACATGGGTGAGGGCCTGTTGGAGGGTGCCCCTGCACTGCTGGGGGGTGGGGGTGGTGGGGAACATGAGTTGGACATGGGTGGGGGCCTGCTGGCAGGTGCCCCACAGTGCTGGGGGGTGGGGGTGCTGGGAGACATGGATGGGGGCCTGCTGGCAGGTGCCCCACAGTGCTGGGGGGTGGGGGTGGTGGGGAACATGAGTTGGACATGGGTGGGTGCCTGCTGGCAGGTGCCCCACAGTGCTGGGGGGTGGGGGTGATGGGCGACATGGGTGGGGACCTGCTGGCAGGTGCCCCACAGTGCTGGGGGGTGGGGGTGGTGGGGAACATGAGTTGGACATGGTTGGGGGCCTTCTGGCAGGTGCCCCACAGTGCTGAGGGGTGGGGGTGGTGGGGAACATGAGTTGGACATGGGTGGGGGCCTGCTGGCAGGTGCCCCACAGTGCTGGGGGGTGGGGGTGGTGGGAGACATGGGTGGGGGCCTGCTGGCAGGTGCCCCACAGTGCTGGGGTGAGGGGATGGTGGGGAACATGAGTTGGACATGGGTGGGGGCCTGCTGGCAGGTGCCCCACAGTGCTGGGGGGTGGGGGTGGTGGGGACATGAGTTGGACATGGGTGGGGGCCTGCTGGCAGGTGCCCCACAGTGCTGGGGGGTGGGGGTGGTGGGAGACATGGGTGGGGGCCTGCTGGCAGGTGCCCCACAGTGCTGGGGTGAGGGAGTGGTGGGGAACATGAGTTGGACATGGGTGGGGGCCTGCTGGCAGGTGCCCCACAGTGCTGGGGGGTGGGGGTGGTGGGGACATGAGTTGGACATGGGTGGGGGCCTGGTGGAGGGTGCCCCTGCACTGCTGGGGGGTGGGGTGGTGGGAGACATGGGTGGGGGCCTGGTGGAGGGTGCCCCACAGTGCTGGTTGGTGGGGGTGGTGGGAGACATGGGTGGGGGCCTGGTGGAGGGTGCCCCTGGTGGCTGGGGGTGCAGGGGGACATGCGTTGGTGGGCAGTAGTGCAAGTTGACATGTGGGTTGGCTGGGGGGCATGGCCATGGTGGATGGGGTGACTGCAGGACATGTGCAGGGTAGGCCCCTGTGGTGTGAGCCACCTGCAGGGGCCGTGGAGGGTGTAGAGGGAACACCTGGGAGGACCCACACGTGCAATTCACGTGTGGTGCTCCCCGCGCACCCCTGTAATTCACGTACCCTGATGGAATCACGTGTGAAACTTCCCGCGCACCCCGAAATACACGTAGCCTGGACATTCGTGTGTGGAACTTCCCGCGCACCCCTGTAATACACGTACCCTGATGGAATCGCGTGAGATACTTTCCGCGCACCCCTGATATGCACGTACACCGCTCAATCGCGTGTGTAACTTTCCGCGCAACCCCGAAATACATGTACCCCGCTCAATCACGTGTGTGACTTCCCACGCAACCCTGAAATACACGTACCCCGCTCAATCGCGTGAGTAATTTCCCGCGCACCCCCGAAATACACGTACCCCGCTCAATCGCGTGTGTGACTTCCCGCGCACCCCCAAAATACACGTACCCCGCTCAATCGCATGTGTAACTTCCCACGCAACCCCGAAATACACGTACCCCGCTCAATCGCGTGTGTAACTTCCCGCGCACCCCGAAATACACGTAGCCTGGACATTCGCGTGTGGAACTTCCCGCGCACCCCTGTAATACACGTACCCTGATGGAATCGCGTGTGATACTTTCCGTGCACCCCTGATATGCACGTACCCCGCTCAATCGCGTGTGTAACTTCCCGCGCAACCCCGAAATACACGTACCCCGCTCAATCGCGTGTGTAACTTCCCGCGCACCCCCGAAACACACGTACCCCGCTCAATCGCGTGTGTAACTTCCCGCGCACCCCCGAAATACACGTACCCCACTCAATCGCGTGTGTAACTTCCCGCGCACCCCCGAAATACACGTACCCTGCTCAATCGCGTGTGTAACTTCCCGCGCACCCCCCGAAATACACGTACCCCGCTCAATCGCGTGTGTAACTTCCCGCGCACCCCCGAAATACACGTGCCCCGCTCGCACAGGCCCAATTGCTGTATGTTGCCACTTTTGTAATGCGCAGGGACGCTACCGCCTGCCTTCGTGTGGCGGACGTGTTGCGGCTTGTGCCTGTCTTTGGCTGTGCGTGGCTTTGCCCTATTCCATTCCATGAATACGTGTGGTTCGAGTGCGTGTGGGCGTTCCGTCTACTTCCCTGCAGTACATCCCCAGTTTCGCCCTTATTTTCGCGCGTTGTTCCCCATTCCGCGCGTTACGCCCCGTGTTCCGCCCACTTTCTGGTGTATGCGCCGAGGTTGTACGCTTTCACTGTGCGCGTCGCGCACGCCTTTCGGGATGTTGCAGTGACGTGTGCGCCATGCACGGGTTTGGCGCACATCCCGAGGAAAACATGCGCAGGGACTTCCATGAATCGCACGCGTGCGCGTGCGCCTGTTTTTTTGCGCTTGCGCCTGCTTGCGCCTGCTTGCGCAAAGATTTTCGGCGCACGTTTGCTCCATGAATCGGCCCCTTAATTGTTATTATTTTATATATATTTAACATATATATTTCTTTTTGTAGAGAGCATACCAAAATAGAAAATATGTCTGAAGAAACTGTTATAGCAAACACGCTTGACAGCTTAAAAGAAAAAATGGATTTATTATTGAGCAATTTTAATAATTTAAAAACTTTTGTTGAGGTTCATTTTAAAACAAAACCTCATATCATTGTCCCACATGTACTTGTCCCCCCTCACCATATCCCAGTCAATTATCCCCAAACCCTTT
This sequence comes from Ambystoma mexicanum, assembly GCF_040938575.1. Lineage (NCBI taxonomy): Eukaryota > Metazoa > Chordata > Amphibia > Caudata > Ambystomatidae > Ambystoma > Ambystoma mexicanum. The sequence goes on from NC_090927.1 coordinate 372,640,692, forward strand.
CCATAATCCAAAACGTTTTGATGAGACTTCCATCCCTTCTTCACCTGATACCAATCATGTTGAAACCCCTAATTCTCCTGTTTTTGTTTCTGTTTCTGCCTCACCTTCTCTGTCATAAATTATTAATATATGTGAAATAAAGTTACATTTCTATATTGTTTTGTAATTACTTCCCATTTTTTTTTTTTTAAACAATGTAGATGTCCGCGGACAGCGCGGGTGTTCTGAAATGTTCGTAAATAAACGAAAAAGGAGGTGTCCTGAAGAACACTATACCTGTCCGTACTGTTCGCTAGCAAGTTGAAACTGTTCGAAGAACACAAGCGATGTCCTGAAATGTTCGTAATTAAACGAAAATGGAGGTGTCCTAAAGAACACTATAGCTGTCCGTACTGTTCGCTAGCAAGTTCAAACTTTTCTAAGAACCCAATTGGTGTCCTGAAATGTTCGTAATTAAACGAAAATGCAGGTGTCCTAAAGAACACTATACCTGTCCATACTGTTCGTTAGCAAGTTGAAACTGTTCTAAGAACACAAGCGGTGTCCTGAAATGTTCGTAATTAAATGAAAATGGAGGTGTCCTAAAGAACACTATACCTGTCCGTACTGTTCGCTAGCAAGTACAAACTGTTCTAAGAACTCAATTGGTGTCCTGAAATGTTCGTAATTAAACGAAAATGGAGGTGTTCTAAAGAACACTATATCTGTCCGTAATGTTCGCTAGCAAGTTAAACTGTTCTAAGAACACAATTAATGTCCTGAAAAGTTCGTAATCAAACGAAAATGGAAGTGTCCTAAAGAACACTATATCTGTCCGTAGTGTTCGCTAGCAAGTTTAAACTGTTCATACGCGATGTCCAGAAATGTTCGTTTGATGTGTTACGCACTTTTAATTAATTCAGGACCCGAACACTGTCCGTAGAACATCAACGCGCATGCGCAAACCAATGTACGTGCATTTGGTGTCCTGCGGACAGGAGCTTCCTTCGCGGACCTGTTCGCGAAGGGATCATGTGACCACACCCATGCAGATCGCGTCTTCTGAATGCGGACACTGTTCGTGTCCCCGAACAATTTAAACGTACATTTTCGAGTAATCCACAATATTTTCCATATAAACTCATCATGGCACAAGTCCCACATAGTAATCCTGAGTTTCTACATATCTTTTGAAACTTTTTGAACCCTTTTTTGTGTTTGATCTGTCCGTGGACAGAGCGCATGTCTGCAAACCGCATACAAGCACCCCTATAAAAGACCACACCCTAGAGCTTATTCTCATTGTGTTGCTGGCTATTCTTCAGAGCACAGCTATTTCTCCAGAAACTTGCTGATTCCACCATCTACAAGAAATACTGTACAAGTCTCAAAGATTTCTACTTGCAGCTCCATGCATATCCATATGGATGAACTCAAACTACAGGTATGCATATTTTCTGTACAGTACATGAACACATTTTCAAACTGACTTTTAGCTTGTGTAATCTGTAGAATGAATCTACTGTCTTTTTTCCAATTTCCTAAAGTCAACTATCACTTATAAACCTTTATACTATTTACTTTCTTTATACACACTATCAAATCATGTTAAAATAACATTTTTTAAATGAAATTTATAGACTACATATATTCAAACAAAATTGCATGCATGCACACTCTATGTTCCAATCTCAAAAAATAATACTTATACAATTACATTTATTTATTTATTTATTTATTTGATTACTTTAATTTAAGCATGACATTAAGGCACTATTACCTAGAACAACTTAGTTACAGAAAAGGTGGTATTCAGTGGTTCATTATGAATTTCACAAGACATACTAAAGATATTTTGTTTGTTACAGTTACTCATTGCAATACAATTTGTTCATTAAGAACATATCATATGTATTGATCTGGTGCGACGTATCTTATGTGAATAAGATAGTTTTAATGGTTTTAAGGAAGGCGCTGAGGATTTTAATTAAAAAAATCAATATCTAAATTAAAAACAATGCTATATACAAACAAAATTGCTAATTTGTTTCTTTTACAATTGCAGTGAAGACCATTCTCCTGAAAAGAAGCACCCAAATTCCAAGAACAAAGAAGAACTAAGAATTAAACTGCTAATTTTAGAAAAATAGTAAGTAGAATATCACCATAATATTTGTATTATTACTCAAACATACTGTAAAGTTAATTCAGGCTATTTATGTGCCTACAAATAGAGATTGTGCACCATTCTGTCCAAAAATCCCCATGTCTTAAACAGCGATTTACAGCCAGAATGGCGCACAAATTCCTACTTTTGGACACACAAATTACCCAACTCAACCGCTAGAATTTTCATATTATAGAACAAACAACTGTTTTTATTGTATACATTAGATTTACTATTAGTACTTCTCCACACCACTAGCTTATTTTTTTCTGTCATCTGAACCTGAGTTTAGTAACATATTAATTGAAGAATACACATCCCTACTAGCGGTAGTTCCCAATGCACAATCAGACACCATTACATACATCATCTTACTCAAACACTCATGCACACAGCACACATACATTGCAGAACACCCCAACCCATACCTTCTTTATTTTTTTCAACAGACCCTAAAGAATGCCTACCAAAAGTCAAGTCCGTAGAAAGCAACGCAGAAGTAGAGCAAATGAAAATAAAAGTGTCCAACATAAGCATCCAGCTCTAGCAGAATTTGTAAAAAAAGTTGAAACAAAACAGCTAATACAGTCATTTAGTGAAACACAAGAAGTTTCAAGTACAAAAACTTTGCCTCCTCTATCAAAATGTAAAACAAACCAAAAAACCATTAACAGAAAATCAGCTAACACTACAGATAAAACTACTTCTTTACATTTTTATATAGTGCAAAGTAAGCATACCAAGAAAAGTATTTTAGCCAAAATGTTCCGTCACAAAGTCCTTCAAAATCTTATAAAAACAGGAGAGAAATCAGGTTCAATGCTTAAAACCTATCGTAGGAAATTAATTTTAGAAGCCTTGATAGATAGTGCAATTCTTCTCAAAAGAAAGTTATTTATTTTAGTGCTAAAAAAAATGAAACCACTAACAAAACTAATAACTACATTACAAAAAAGACTTCTCAATAAACAAAATGTCAACAGAAAGAACTTCTTAAGTATCTGCAGAGGTGAATGGAGTCACACTACGAGCACAGAACCATACTTTAATGAAGAAGCGTTCAAACAAAAGCAAACAAATACAATGGCAATACATAGCAGTGGTCGAGGGTATGAAAAAGTTAATAATACCATAATGGAACAACAAGTACTCCTTACAAAAATATACCCTGAAAACTTAGAATTACCCCTCCATTCAACTGAATCAGAACGTCTAGTGTACAAATGGCTATGCACGTCAATATGTAACATTCCTAAACAATTTTTCAAGTCTTTATGCCAATTCCTCAATCAATATGTAAAAAGCAAAGACAAAATCAAAATTAAACTACTGCAAAATATGGATACCTGTTCAGTGCGCAAATACACAGGACTACAAGGACATTCATTGGCCTGCATTACAGGACCTACTTGTAAAACCACCTTCCATGATATCAAAAGAATATCAACACATCATTCAACTATAAGAAATCTAGTCTATAAACTGTACTATGCTAAAAGTCCTGCTTTAGCACTAGCAAATTTAAATAACATTCTTCTACATGGTACAGCAAAAGACCTACTTCAAGAAATTGACTATACCCAGAAAAAATATTTTGGAAGTGAAAGCCATTTACAGAATGAAATAGCTTTAAACCAAATTAGCAACAATTCTACACATGACAACCTTTTGCTAAACACATACAAAAAAGAAAAACTAAAATTTAAAAGTACATCAGCTGAAGTACCAAACCATGTATGTGTATGTTGCTGCAGAACATTTTATAAACGTAACACGAAAACTGTAGACCTATCATATAACATAGAAGACAATGAAGATTCTAAATGGTTTGAATTAGCTCTCTACCTTGTAGCAGAAAACAAATACGAAATAAGTGACCCCTTAATACTTTGCAGTTACTGCACTACAAAACTTGACAACAACCAAACTCCTTCACGTGCTATCACAAATAATTTGGAATTATACCCACTACCAAAACCCCTACAACAACTTAATTTATATGAGAGCATCATAATTCAAACAGTACACCCATTTCAAGCAATAATACGCCTTCAACCAAAAACAGTAAAATTACCTCCCTCTGAATTGGTAAAAGGCATTCGTGGAAAAGTAGTTTATTTACCATTAGATCTAAAAGAAAATGTGCATACTCTAGGAGTGCAACGTCCAATGCAGCAATCTTTAATTATCTTAGTAAATGGAGTACCTACAAAAGACAAAGAAATATGTCAACAGCTGGTAGATTTACATAAAATTAGACAAGCCTTACAATATCTTAAAGAGAATAATGAATATTACAAAGAAATTAATATTGAAGAAAACTTGAAAGATACAACTGAAATAATTCAAGAAACACAAGAAGCTGGTCAATTTGAGCTACTAGATCCTGCTACAATATCAAATACTTTAGACCATTATACAATTCATCCTTTGCACTCTAATGACACCATAGAAGTTTCACTGGAAACTTACCAAATGCGTTAAACAAAAGGATCACCAATCAGCATATGGGAAAAAAGTATAGAAGCACATGCTTTTCCTCTACACTTTCCTACTGGCAAAGGAGGAAGGTATGATGATAGACCTATTCAAATATCAGCTTCAGAATACCGCTCATTACGGATTTATTCTGAAGATCCCAGATTTAGACACAATTTAGAATACATATTCCACCTACTCTTTGAAAGCGAACTAGCAACTTTATGTTACGGAGTTGCGTACATATTAAAATCAGGATCACACTTTCAAAATATGACAGCTACACAATTATTAGAGAAAGTGCAACAAAAGGATGAGGTTTTACAATCAAATATTACTAATCTATTAGCAAATATGCATGGTACTAAAGAGTACTGGTTTCGACGTCATGGAGATGTACGTTGTATGATTAGAAACCTTGGCCCACCCACTTGCTTTGTTACATTAAGTTGTGCAGAATATGCATGGGAAGATTTACATGATTTCCTATGCATATCAAATAAAAACTAAACAAACTTAGATATACTAACACCAGGAGAACTTTGTTCTTTGTATCCTGTTAATGTTTCAAGATATTTTCACCATCGCTTCATTGCTATGCTACATTTTATTTGTAATAAAACTGTTCCTCCCTTTGGAGAAGTGCAACACTTCTTTTGGAGAAAAGAATACCAAGCCAGAGGAGCACCACATATCCACATGCTTTTATGGATTAAAGATGCTCCTAAATTTGGTCAAGACAGTGATGCCACTGTTTTACAGTTTATTGAAAAATATGTCACTTGTGAAATTCCATCAGAATCCACAAATAGTGATCTTCATGCACAAATTGTACAATTTCAAAGACATAAATGTGGCAAATATTGTCGTCGCAAATACAAAAAAAAGGGAAATACTACACCAAATGCCCATTTGGTTTCCTTAGACCAGTTACAAATACAGGTCAAGTGAACAACCTCATGTCTTCAGTTAGACATAGTGTTAAAGGTAAGTCACCTAAAAACACATATTACATAAAAAGAAAAGAAGAAGAAAAATATATCAATGATTATAATGCAATCATTGCCCACTTATGGAATACAAACATAGATGTGCAGTACATTGCAGACAATTCTAATGCAGTTGCACGATATGTCACAGCATACTTAACCAAAGCAGAAAAGACAGAGCTCCAAGACCTCTGGAATGACCTGTCATCAGATAAAACAGTGTCTCAGAAATTATACAGCTTGGCCATAAAAATGCTCTCCCATAGAGAATGTGGATGATACGAAGCAGCTGATCGTTTAACTGGTACTTCATTGTATGGTAAATCTGAAAAATATAGTATGGCTAAGTCTTGGTCCAGCTAAATCTATAAAAAGAGTTCTAAAAACATACAAAGATATAGAAACAATAGCCAAACATGACCCCAACAACCAAGACATTTTAAAAAATAATTTATTGGACACATACCACCCAAACAGAAGTAATACTTTGGAAAACATGTGTCTAAAACTACACATACAAAAATAATATAAAACCTGATGAAAAAAAAGGTAAATACAGAGTGAAAAACTGTGAAAGCAGCTTAGTTAAACTCACTAAACCAAATTTAATCAATCATATCAAATTGTCATTGAAGACTCCTCAACATAAAGAAATATATTACATGTCCCTGCTATAACTCTTTAAACCATGGAGAAAAGAAGAAGAAATACTAGAAAACTATGACTCATATGAAGATGCTTTCAAAGCAAATGAAAGCACTATAACTGATGTAAACTTTACACAATACAAAACAATGTTGCACAATGAACAGCAACACGAAGAAGAACTCCAGGACCAACTAGATAAAGACACTCCTGACAATAGTCAACCTTCTGTAACAGGAAGCCAAGAACCACTGGGAGAACCACTAATAATAAATGAGGCAGAATTAGCTATGATAGAAGTAGAAAACAGCATGTGTCAGTATGAAGATAAAGAAGACTTAACTATACTACAATCAAAACTAAACAACGAACAACGTAGCATTTTTGAAGAAGTAACAAAAAAAATTGCACATGGTGTACAACATGAAAATAAAGAATGTTCCTGCCATAATTATAAACCGATACTACTGTACGTCAGTGGGGAAGCTGGTTCTGGAAAAACATTCCTAATCAAAATCATCAGTAAATTCCTTCAACAATTGAAAAACAACAAACTGTCAGCTGTTGTCACTGCCCCCACAGGTTTAGCTGCCTACAACATAGGTGCTGTCACTTTACACCGATTACTACTATTGCCAGTAGAACACCAGAACAAATTAGACTATTACAAACTTTCTGCAGAAGCTGCAATGGAACTACGCAGAGTATGAAACAAATGAAAATGCTACTAATAGATGAAGTGAGCATGGTCTCCAACCTAATGTTGGCTTTGATTCACCTCAGATTACAAGAAGTACTGAAAACAAACTATGAAGAGCTCTTTGCAGGAAAACACATTATTGTTTTCGGAGATCTTCTTCAATTGGCACCAGTAAAAGATGAGCCTATTTTTAAAACATTAGGACACAAACTCTGCCGTAAAACTGTTGGCAGCATTGGAAATGTCAACCTTTGACAACATTTCCAATACAGAGAATTAACAGAAAACATGCAGCAATCAGCAGATCTCACTTATGCCAACATCTTAAAAAATATCAGAGTTGGTATACTCTCTAAAGAAGCAGAAACAATATTGAAAACCCGGCAAATTTATGCACTTTATGGCGATAATGCATGTGCTACAGATGTTATGGAACAATTAGCCCACAAAAATGTCAATTGTATGGCCTTAATGCCAACTCTTGCAAGCTGTTTCAAATTCAATTAAATAATGTTAAGTAAAGAAATGCAACCAATAATGGAAATTAGCGCCACAGACAAACTAGATTTACATGGTATGACACTTCCTATGTGTGACCAAGCCACAACAAGACTAAATAGTTTAGAAAAATCAATCTCAAACACAGCAGGCTTAGAAAAGATATTAAAATTATCCTTAAATTGCAGAGTAATGCTTAAACGTAACCTTGATGTGGACTAAGGACTAGTTAATGGAGCACTGGGTACAGTTGTTGGATTTCAAACATACCCACGTGACAACAAAATTTAGTTTGTCAATATACTCTTTGACAAACTTTCAGAAGTTAAAAGGATAGGACGCTCAACAGCTTGATTCCTTCTCTTCAAAGACATGTATGTACGCAGAGAACAATTTTCTCTAACTCTTGCATACGCAGTCACGATTCATAAATCACAAGGTTTTACCATAGACAAAGCAATGATAGATATTGGTAACACAGTCTTTAAAGAAGGCATGAGCTACGTAGCACTATCACGCTTATGTACACTTGATGGTCTATTTCTAATCAACTTTGATGCAAGTAAAATTAACGCTGATATTCCTTGCATTTTAGAATACAATAGACTTCGATTACTATACACTCCCCATCGAAACACATATTCGGTTCCACAAAAAGTAAAACATTATAAAAGAAAAATAAATCAAACAGAAAAGCAACAGGATGTCACTGCAAATCCTCCAAAAAGAGTAAAAGAAAGTAATACTTCATCAAGTACCACAAGCAAAAAAGAATCAATTAGGAAAAGTAAACCAGGTACTTCTTCAAATAAGGAAGACAAACTCCAAGAAAAGCAGTCAGATACAGAACTACCTGGTCCATTTAAACTCTCAAATATAGTTGGTGTAAGTTGCTAAGCAAATGTAGCAATGAATATTCTATTTCAATTACCACCAATTGTTGACAACATTTACTTACACAGTACAGACCCATTGTGTTTGCAAATGTTAGTACTTCACAGAAATGCAGTAAACAATCCTGACAACACGTATAGAGTTTATGGAATAAGACAACAATTGGACTACTGTGCTGGAATGGTGAAATTCACTATAAACTCACAGGAAGAACCACAAGAATGTCTAATGTACTTACTACAAGTACTGGAAAACAAAAACATACCTATAAATGAAATCTTCCAGATTTCATACATGTGGAAACATACATGCACTCTCTGCAACAATGTGACACAAGAAGAAATCCCCAATGAACGCTTTGTATATATATCAATACCTAATTGTGAAACCATTCCATTTCAGCAACTTGTACAAAATGCAAACCATGGTAGATTATGTTCTACCTGCAATTCAGATAATCGCTCCATGTTAGTAATACAAACACATAGTAAATACGTAATACTAATGCTTCTACGTTACAATGCAGATGGTACCAAAAACAACTGCAAGCTGACTGGATTCACACATGGTCAAATATCACTTGGTAAGAAAACCTTCACAACAATAGGTGTAATCTACCATGCAGGAGCCACAACCAATTCAGGGCACTACACTGCATATATAAAAAAGAAATGTGGATGGTTTCAATGTAATGATAGTACCATTACTCTAAAGCAGAGATTACCAGCAAATCTTACAAACTCTTATTTAATGGTCTTAAAACCAAAATTTGATAACTAAACTGTACTTAAACCTCAAGTAAACTTGTAGTAAAAAATATAAACTGTTAGAATATTCCAAAGGCTGTCTAACTGCCCAAAGATTCTACAACAATTAATCACATACATGAATACCACTAAATTAGAGCAAAAAATAGAAAATTAGAATACGCCATTTGGTATCTAACTGTCCCAAAGTTTAACAATATCCAAACAGATAAATCAATACCACTAAAATATATCAAAAAATAGACAGTTAGAATATGCCTACTGGTATCTAACTGCTCCAAAACTTCATAATATCCAAACAAATAAATAATATGTTACTGCTCCAAAAAAAAATGCAACAAGCCAATGTATAAAGTATTAGCCAGAAACAACAAATGAACACTGAAAACAAACAAACAAATAAACTGTAGCATAACTGGAAAAGGGTTTTCTTTTAATCCAACATGGATTTTTTTTCTCCCACAGACCCAATGATTTTAGCAACAAACACAGAATTTGAGCAAATTGCACAGTACTCTGGTTTGTAATCTACTAAATATGAGGGTCCAAAAACAAAAATGTTGATTATACAATGTGAAAAGTCATTACAAAATACTAATACTAACATGCTATTTTCTTTTATCACAGAAATTAACAAGAAATGCATGTACTCCAGTTACTAAACCAAACAGTAAGTATATTATACACTCTATGCCCTGGCCACAACCATCACAGCATATCACACCCATAGTATCGTATAACTTTGTTCCTTATAAATTTGTTTTTGACCCAAAGTTATAAGCAACTATAAATGTGATATGCTGCGGTGGTTGTGGCCAGGGCATAGTGTTGGGTGCATGGCCAAATGGCCAAATGGCCATGCACCCAACACTCTATGCCCTGGCCACAACCACCGCAGCATATCACACCCATAGAGTAAAACATTTCAACTATGGCCTATGGAAACTTTTAATGTCCACGGACATTACCAGTGTTCTTAGAACACTTTCAATTTGCCAGCGAACAATACGGACAGCGTCTTCAGAACACCCCCTACGAACATTTCAGGACAACGCGAAAATTCTTAGAACACTTTCAACTTGCCATCGAACAATACAGACAGCGTATTCAGGACACCACATACGAACATTTCAGGACACCGCGAGAGTTCTTAGAACACTTTCAACTCGACAACAAACAATACGGACAGCGTCCTCAGGACACCCCCTATGAACATTTCAGGACAACATGTGTGTTCTTAGAACACACTCCCATTTTGTTTATGTGCGAATATTTCAGGACCACGCGAGAGTTCTTAGAACACTTTCAACTTGCAATCGAACAATATGGACAGCGTCTTCAAGACAACCCCTATGAACATTTCAGGACAACGCGTGAGTTCTTAGAACACACCCCCATTTTGTTTATTTACCAACATTTCAGGACACCGAGACAGTTCTTAGAACACTTTCAACTTGCCATCGAACAATACGGACAGCGTCTTCAGGACAACCCCTACGAACATTTCAGGACAACGCGAAAGTTCTTAGAACACTTTCAACTTGCCATCGAACAATACGGACAGCGTATTCAGGACACCACATACGAACATTTCAGGACACTGCGAGAGTTCTTAGAACACTTTCAACTCGACAACAAACAATACGGACAGCGTCCTCAGGACACCCCCTACGAACATTTCAGGACAACATGTGTGTTCTTAGAACACACTCCCATTTTGTTTATGTGCGAATATTTCAGGACCACGCGAGAGTTCTTAGAACACTTTCAACTTGCAATCGAACAATATGGACAGCGTCTTCAAGACAACCCCTATGAACATTTCAGAACAACGCGTGAGTTCTTAGAACACACCCCATTTTGTTTATTTACCAACATTTCAGGACACCGAGACAGTTCTTAGAACACTTTCAACTTGCCATCGAACAATACGGACAGCGTCTTCAGGACACCCCCTACAAACATTTCAGGACACTGCGCGAGTTCTTAGAACACTTCAGGACAACGTGTGAGTTCTTAGAACACACCCCAATTTTGTTTATTTACGAACATTTCAAGACACCGAGACAGTTCTTAGAACACTTTCAACTTGCCATCGAACAATACGGACAGCGTCCTCAGAACACCCCCATTTTATTTATTTGCAAACATTTCAGGACACCCTGAGTGTTCTTAGAACACTTTCAACTTGCCATCGAACAATATGTACAGCGTCTTCAGGACACCCCCTGCGAACATTTCAGGACACCGAGACAGTTCTTAGAACACTTTCAACTTGCCATAGAACAATACGGACAGCATCTTCAGGACACCCCCTACGAAAATTTCAGGACACCGAGACAGTTCTTAGAACACTTTCAACTTGCCATCGAACAATACGGACAGCATCTTCAGGATACCCCCTACGAACATTTCAGGACAACGCGAGAGTTCTTAGAACACTTTCAACTTGACAACGAACAATACGGACAGCGTCATCAGAACACCCCCATTTTGTTTATTTGCGAACATTTCAGGACACCCCGAGTGTTCTTAGAACACATTCAACTTGCCACAGAACAATACGGACAGCGTCCCCAGAACACCCCCATTTTGTTTATTTGCAAACATTTCAGGACACCGCGAGTGTTCTTAGAACAGTTTCAGCTTGCTTGCGAACAAAACGGACACATATTGAGTCCTCAGAACACCCCCATTCAGTTTATTTAGAACATTTCAGAACACTGTGATGTCCGCAGACAAATCGAACACAAAAAAGAACGTCTACCACATAAAAAAGCACAACATTTAACCTATCTCATACCCTTCCATGCTCCCCAAACACTCATACACACCAACACACTCTACTAAATACACATTTTGAACAAACTTTCACTGCGCTGTCCGCGGACGTCCGTGAATCCAAGATGGCGGGCGCTACTGAAAATCTGACGCGCTTCACGCTTAACACCATCCAATCAGTGAACACGTTGCATGTCCACGGACATCACGCAAGCCGATTGGCCAATCAGGACACTGTCCGCGGAGCAAACAGGGAAGTGTGTCCGCGGACCGAACACAGATATCACTAATTTTTTTTTACCTACTTTTTGGTCATTTAAAAAAAAACTACTGGACGGATTTTCACCAAATTTGCAAAAGCATGCTTTTGGGACCAAGCCGCTGCTCCTGGTCCAAATTTGGATAAAATCCATCAAGCGGTTTGAGCTGTAGGCACGAGCAAACATTTTTTCCCATTCAGTCTATGGGGAAAAAAAAAAGTTTTGGGACCCCCCTATAACTTTGCCACCCCTGGACGAATCCTCACCAAACTTTGCAAATATATTCAGAGTGGGCCATATACTTTTTTTGCAAAGTTTGGTGAGGATTCGTCCAGGGGGAGCGAAGTTATAAGCCGCCCAAAAAGTGTTCTTCCTATGGAAACAGCAACTTAACCATAACTACAAGGCCACTACCGTGGCATTTGTAATATTATAGTGTGTCGGTCGCCACACTATAGTTAAGGTGAGTGGTGCGTTCCATAGGAATTCAAAAAATGAATTGCTTATTACGTTTGACTCATGTGGTGAATTTGGCTGAAATTTAGCAGATCATGTTATAGGCACGCAGCCCTCCCACCCCCTTCTCTGACTCAAAATTTTAAAAAAGCTGTTTCAGCCTATCCCCATTCATTTTTCCATACACAAAAAAAAGGTCAATTTTTGCTGGACTGCACAGCGAAAACCGCTGGATGGAATTCAATAAGGTCCAAAACAACTTATATATTTGATGGAGAGGGGATACCCCTTTCTCCCAAAATTATAGATAACTCTCCCATGGTGCTTTGCAGGATAGAGGGTTTTCAATGTGAGAGATCACCACGGTTATACCCATGGCTACCAGAAAACAAAAAGAAGAAAAAGGCTTCTTGGAGCAGGAAAATTTACCAAATGGCAAATGGTAAGTGGTCTGGGTGGGAGGACACCATATGCAATTTGGGATTTGGAGGGGTGCCAGAGACCAAGTTAAGAGCATGAACGAATCCCTGCAGCCGCGGTTACTTGGCAGGATAACCGTGGCTAAAGAAGAAAAGACTAGTGGGAATGTAAGTGAGTCACGTGGAAACAATGAGTAGTGGGGAACTGGAGAAGATTGGGAAAGTGGCAAGGGCTTGAGGTGAGTGGGGAGAGCAGGCACAGATGAGTGGCACATTTGGTGAGTGTCTGCAAGGGCAGAGAAACTTGTTTTTGGTTTTTCCCAATAACCGTTTGTATCTAATAATTACAGATAACCATGGCTATCTATAGTACATAGTTATTTTAGCCGCGGTTATGGGGAAAAGTAAACAAAAATGAAATATATATTTTTACAGCTACAGTGAGGTAGGTGGTGAACAATCTCCAGCCATAACCGAAGGCCATGGTAACTGGAGGGACAGCCCTGGAAGCGTTAGAACAATGGGCTGGGAAAACTAGGTATACACAGGGGGTCTGTTCTGACGTTAAAGTTCTGTGGACTACTTATTGACTGCAGTAGGCCTGGATTTTTTCTATTATGTCATAGAGATGCAAAAACACTTTAAATGTGGAAATGCTAATGGAGTTGAGAAATTCAGACAAAAATAGATATCAATTTTACAGCTTTTGTTTTATTTTGCTGTTAAATGCATTTCATAGCCATGCAGTTGTAGTTGTTTTGATTTTTTTTAAAAAAACAGTAAAGAATTCAAAAATTCACAGATACAGTGTATTCAGGGTAGTTAATTTGTAGTCTTAACCAATCCCTAATATAACTGCTTTAGCAAAGTTAATTGCAAATATCCAAAGATAAAACAAAATAGTGCTTTGATAACACTGTGTAACCACACCTATAGTGACAAGTGATTTTACAGGTATTCAATCCAAAACAACCAAACTGAAAGCAATAAATGGTGAAACAATTGGTTGTATGTAGCCAGGCTGGAGGGTGACCTAACACGGTGTATGTATACATAACCGAAGGCCATGGCTAGTGGCCTGGTAGTGTTTTAAACAATAGAGTGGACATGGCGAAGGCCGGCAGTGTTGTAAAATATACAGTGTGCATGGACGAAGGCCATGGCCACTGACAATGGACGAAAACCGTGGCCGCTGAAAATGGCCTTCGGCCATGGCTAGTGGCTTGGTAATGTTGTAAGATAAACAGTGGGCTTGGCTGAAGTCCATGGTCACTGGTCACGGGCAAAGGTCATGGCTAGCCGCCTAGTAATGTAAAAGATACTGTGGGCAAGTTATTGCATATATTAAGAATATATAGGGCTGGGTATCCAGTGATTTTAGTGGAAAAAAACAGAGATGTATTTTTCAGAGAAACAATTACAGAAAAAAAAACGGATTTAAAAAAAACTATATATATATGGTGGTAGGGTAAGAGGTTAAAACGTATGGGGAGGGCGTTGGGTAGGTTCATACGCATAGGGAAACAGCGCGTTTGGGGGGACCGTCAAATAAAACAAATAAAAGATCGATATTTTGACAATGTAAATGTGTATGAAAAATGGCTCCCTAATTATTCGCAATATAATCAGATAGAACCGTAGGGATGGGGAATACATGAAAAAGTATAATTTTATATTTTTAAAGACTACAGCTTAAACAAGCATTAGCAAAGCCTTTAGTTTTGTAGTTGTTTATTGTACTTTGCACTTAGCATGGAGGCAAGGAATGGCAGCAAAGAGTGGAAGAAATGTCAGAATGCGAAGGAATGAAGGGCAGTGCCAGGGGGTGAGAGAATCACTGTGGAGGGAGAAATAAGAAATAAATGGAAACACAAGGAAGAATTAAAAATCCAATAGGTTAAGGGTAGGTCAGCAACAGTAGACAGGAGTTTTGTACAAAATGTGAAGGCAGGAGTGACTGCACACATGGAGGGAGGAGTGACCGGGCAA
Source organism: Ambystoma mexicanum (assembly GCF_040938575.1). Lineage (NCBI taxonomy): Eukaryota > Metazoa > Chordata > Amphibia > Caudata > Ambystomatidae > Ambystoma > Ambystoma mexicanum. The sequence continues at coordinate 372,655,714 of NC_090927.1, forward strand.
AGGGGGGCAACAGCACAAAGTGGGGCTGATCAACAGTGCAAAGGTGGATGGAGCAACATCGCTAGAGGGGGAACGAGTGACAGAGGAAGGGGAGGGCACGCTAGTGCAAGGGAGGTAGGAGGGACAGTGCCAAGGGGGAAAGGAGCAATAGCACAAATGGGAAGGAGCAATGCACAAAGGCTGATGGGGAGGGAGAGTGCAGGTGAGGAAGGAGGGACAGTGCAAGGGGGAGGTGTGACAGTGCAAGGGGAGGAGCGACAGTACAAGAGGGAAGGAGGGACAGCACAACAGGGAAGTGAGAAAGTGCAAGGGGGAGGAGGGATAACTCAAGGGGGAGGGAGGGAGAGTGAATCGGGAGGTGGGAAAGAAAAAGCGTGGACAGCGCATAAAGGAGGGCAAGTGGAAGAGGCTAAGGAAGGTCAGTGCAAGGGGGAGGGAGGGATAGTGCAAGCAGGAGGCATGACAGCACAATGGGGAGCAGTGCCAGTGCAAGTGGGGAAGGAGGGACAGTGAAAGGAAGAAGGAGGGAAAGCACAAGTGAGAAAAGTGCAATCCAAGGGGCTGATGAGAGACAGTGCAAGGGGGAGGGAGGAAAAGTGCATGGGACAGAGGGAAAGCACAAGCAGGCACAGAACAAGCGGGGGAAGAGGAGGAATGCAAGGGGGAATGAGGGACAGCACAAGGGAGAGGCAGGACAGTGCAAGGGGGAGGAGCAACAGCATAAGGGGTAAGGAGCGACAGTGCAAGGGGGAAGGAGGAACTGCACAAGGGGGAGAAAGGAAAGTGCAAGGAGTGAGGTGGGACAGCAAGAAGGAGGAGGGACAGTGCATTGGGGTAGAGGGAAAGCACAAATGGGTACAGTGCAAGAGTGGAAGGATGGCAAGTGCAAGGGGCTGATGAGCTACAGTGCAAGGGGGAAGAGGGACTGTGCAAGGCAGGGGGTGAGGGACAGCACAAGGGGAAAGGGAGCAACAGAACTAGAGGGGGAGGAGCAACAAGGCAAGGGGAAAGAGCATAAGCACAAGGGGGAAAGAGGAATGTCACAAGGGGTACAGAGGAGGGACAACGCAAGGGAGGGATGAGGGACAGCACAGGGGGAGGGTCCACACAATGGAGTAGGGACGGGGAAAGGGAGAGTAAGGACAGCACAAGGGGGAGGAGGGACAGCACATTGGGGAGGAGGGAAAGTGCAAGCAGAGACAGCACAAAGGGGGAGGAGGTTCAGCACAAAGGAGGGAGGAGGGACAGCACAAGGGAAGGAGGAGGGACAGTGTAAAAGAGGGAAGAGAGATAGTGCAAGGGACGGAGGGGGCACAACTCAAGGGGGAAGGAGTGACAGTGCCAAGGCAAAGGAGTAATAGTGCATAGGGGAAGAAGAAACAGTGCAAGGGGGAAGAGAAAGAGTGCATGGGGACGGTGCAACAGTTCAGGGGTTACGGTGGAGGGACAGTGAAAGGAAGGACGAAGGGAGAGTGCAGGTTGGAGTAGGGACAGAACAAGGGGATAAGTAGGGACAGCACAAGAGAGGAGGAGGGAATGTGCAAGGGGAAGGGGATGCACAAGGGGGAGGGAGGGGCACTGCACATGGGAGGGGGACAGTACAAAGAGTAGGGGAGGGAAAACACAAGGGAGGAGGGACTGCACATTGGGGAGGGGGAAGCACAAACATGGACAGCACAAGGGGGAGGATTGGGAGCCCAAGGGGCTCAGGAGTGACAGTGCAAGGGAGGGAAGAGGGAAAGCACAAGGGAGGGAAGAGTGACAGTGCAAGGGAGGAAGAAGGGGCAGTGTAAGGGGGAAGGACTTACTGCAAGGGGCGGAGCGACAGAACAAGGGGGAAGGACTGATATTGCAAAGGTTGGAATGAAATTTCAAGGGTAATGGAAGGACAGCAGAAGGACAGAAAGGAGGACAGCACAAGCGAGGAGGTACAGTGCATTGAGGAAGAGGGAAAGCGCCAAGCAGTGACAGTGCAAGGGGAGGAGGGCCAGTGCAAGGCGCTGAGGAGGGACACTGCAAGAGATGAAAGAGCAACAGCACAAGAGAAAGAGGAGGGGAAGCACACGAAAGGGAGAAGGGACTGTGCAACAGAGGGAGGAGGGACAGCAAAAGGGGAAAGAAAGACAGCACAAGGGGAAATGTGCAACAGTGCAAGGGGAAGGAGCCACAGTGCAAGGGGCAAGGAGCTTCATTGCAAGGGTAGGGAAGAGGGACAGCGCAAGGGAGGAGGGACAGAACAGGGGGGAGGGACAGTTCAAAGGGAAGGAGGGACAGCACATGCGTGAGAGGAGCAACAACACAAGTGAGGAGTAACATCTGTTGGATTTGTTTTATAATTTCATCCTTTGGTCGTACTTTGTCCTATACTGTATTTCTTATCTCAATGTGATTTCTTACAAGGACACCTGTATGTTGTCAGTGGCACTGTACCTATCCAATAAATTAAAAACTGCAGATGCCCCCACAATTTATTATATTGGAGAGGTGGAGTACCACTGGCAATATTCAGATGTCTTCATAAGAAATCCCATTGAGATTGAAGAGGTGCCGTACCAGTGACAGCATACAGATGTCCTCATACAAAATCATCTTAGATTTCTTACAAGGACATAAGCACGTTGTCAGTGCTACTGCCACACTCCAAGAAAGAAAATTAACACGAACCATGGAAACATGAATAAAAAAGAAACCAGCTTGTGAGCAGGAAAAAACACGTGTCCCTGGTACTGCTCCTCTTCAATGAACTACAACGTACAGATGTCCTCACAACCTATTTTATTGTACAAGTGCAGTACAACTGACAACATACCAAAGTCCCCCTGTGCTAATAACATTGAGATTGGAGAAGTGAAATCCAACTGACAACATACAGAGGTCCTCATAAAACATCTGAGATTCCTTACGAGGTCATCTGTATGTTGTCAGCGGTACTGCCCCTCTCCAAAAGAAATTGCTTGTATGCTAACAGTATCCAGAAAGGGAAACATACATGTAGCCCAATAGAGCCAGGAAAGTAGCCCAAATATAGTAAAAACATCCTTTAGTTGTGAAACACAAGATCACTACACCATGCAAGCTTTGAAAGCGACAGAGTCACATGACAAGGTACAGAACTCCTGATTGGGCGAAAATTAGTTAAACAAGGCACTATTGGATAATATTGGCGTAATGTAACAAAAGACAACATGCAGTGTGTGAGCCAATTACTCCACAGCAACAAACAACCTAACGAATCATATGTCTCTATTTTCTGGTTAATTTCTAACAACAAATTGCGTGTAAAATGCTTTAGAACCTTTTATTGCAATAATGTAGCATGTTAACAAGGACAACAATTCAATATTTTCACCAGTATAGAATACAACAGTGACAATGTGTGTAAAAAACTGTTTTGTACTTTAACAACATTCCCTAAACACATAAAGACAACAAAAGGACAGGTCTAACAGCACATCATATGAATAATAAAAGAATATGTGTGCAAAAAAAGAGCAATTGGTACCAATAGAAAGTGTGACAATGTCCACTCCTGTCAGTACACAATTAAGGCTCAAATAGGTTCCACTATTGTGAAATCCTGCAGCGTGACAGCTACTCTCATCTGGAAACAACGTTTTTTTTAAAAGAACTATTGTGCAAAAGAACATTCTAAATCCTATAGCCAACTCGAGTGTTGCCACCACAGGTTTCTTGTATTCATAAACCCTGCCTTCTTTAGGGCCAGATTGCATCTATCGTGATTAGGGAATGAATTGAACATCTGGCAAAACAAATAATGGAGAATCATTTAAAAGCATCCAAAAATGTATACCAGCACCCATGCAAAAAGCTAGAGAGACTAAATTGGTGGCCTAAGAGTAAAAGGGCATCTAGAGATGAACCACTTGTGCAATATTAGCACATTGAGTCCCAAGTTAGTCCCCCTCCTATTTGCCACCGTCCAAGAAGCAGCCCATGCAGATACCAGCTAAACAACACAAGTGCCTAAAATGTTTTTACGACACAGCATTTCCAGTTGTCATGACAACCACACAGTCAGCTTTCTGGCACCCCTTTACTCTCTCTATTCTCTGTAGCAATGGTGTTGGTGATAATTTGGCGGTGCTTCAAACCACTGTCTTGTTGTATAAGCACTTTATAAATGGCCAATTAATAAAATAAAATAAAAATACTGCCCCACTGAATTGCGTAAAACCAAAAGGATGATGCAGAATTATGATCACTCGTTGCACAGAAGGTTTTTCAGAGAATTATTCTTGGATATCACTAAGCATTACTTCCAGATTAAAATGGCAGGCAGCCAAGCATATTAGACAGAATACAACTTCAAAGTCCTTTTTTTTTTTTGCTTCTCGTTGCTAAGTGTTTTGAGCAGGACAAACTTGTGAATGGAATAATGTCGATCCATGTGTTTTCCTGCTGTGGGTGTCTCACGTTTTTCATGCTAAAAACATGTATTTTATATATATGTTTTTATTATTATTTATTAGTTTTGGTTTTAAATGAAAAACCTTTACAAAAAGAGAAAAATCAACTTAATACAAAAATAAGTGTTTAGAACCCAAGATAATAACCAAAGAAGAACAGAAGTAGCCAAGGGTGACCTGACTAGGACCTAGCTCAGCCCTCATCGTGCTCTTACGACTTATTCAGGTCTGCGGGTCTCAATAGTATGGAGAGTTTTTCCAGAACTTTTACTATTGTAGCCGTGAGCATAATTTCTTGGCCTGCAATCAGTCTATCCCAAAACAGATCACCCATTAAGCTCTCCTCTTTCGCCACAAATCTTCCGAGCAACTGCGATCTTATTTCCCAGGTGCCCTCACACTCTAATAGCAAATGTTTGAGGGATTGATGGCTTGGAGGGTCGCAGTGTCTGCAGAGTATAATAGCTTTGTCACCCTGGTTTCTTCTGGCCAGTATTTCCCCTGAGTGTGCAATATTGAGTCTTGGTCTCAAAAAGTTATTTCTTATAGCTCTATCTGGATATTTTTGAAGATAACGAGGAAGAGAACCCAGATTTTTGTCTACTTTCAAAAAAAGATTTGGAGGTTTCAGGTTTCTTACTCCGTCAATGGTGGTAATCCAGTCTTTTGTTTCCAGGAGCTTTTTTACTTTCACTGGGTTGCAAATAAGGATTTCTGGCGTTGTTTCGACCCAGTCAAAATGTTTCCCACTTTCTTCTTCAAACCATTTAGTTGCTTTGATTTAGCTTTTTTGAGATGTTCATTTACCTCGAAGTAAAGAGTGGACTGACCAGCTGTTATTATTTAACGATACAGGGAATCAAGTTTCCAATCAGCTCGACAATCCAGCCAAGTCAATCCCAGCTCAAATCTGAGGCTTACTAATGGGGTGCACATTGGGAGGTTTAACGATTTTTTTCCACATGAAACCCTTGACTTTGTCCCAGTTGTAATGCCAGAGCAGGGGCTTTGCTTCTAGCCCATATAGGAGAACATGGACTGCTTTGACCATATAGTATTTAACAAGTGGAAGGAGTGAGAATTTGCAAAATTTACCGTTCAATTTCTTCATTTGGGAGATCATATTTGTGGCTTTGTTCAAAATAACTGTTGACACTTTTTTCAAAGAAGGGGAAGCTAGAATTTCATAGCCAAGATAAGTAAGTTTTTCAACCTGAGGGACTACTTTTCCGTCCAGGACCCAATTTCTAGAGCCCAGGTTTTTTTTCGGACGTTTGAAGATAAAAATCTTGGATTTCGAAGGGTTGATTAGCAACCCATTTTGTCTAGCATTTTCCCCTAATTTGGATAGAAGCCTCTGCAGACCAATTGCCGAGCTGTCTAGCAAGACCAGGTCATCCGCATATGCCAACCAATGGATTCTCCTCCCATTTAGCCTCGGGCTGGCCATTGAGAAGGACTCCAGAAAATCTCCAAGATCTGATAGGAATAAATTGAGGAACAAGGGGGCTCAAAGACAGCCTTGCCTTGCCCCTTTGAAGACCTGTATTTTGTCTGACAGATTACCCAAATTATCCAGCCTCACTCTGATGGTAGTATTCCTGTGCAACTCCATTAGCATTACAAGTAGAGAAGTTGGAATCCCCCAACTGTGTAATTTCCGCCACAGGCGTGATCTATCTACCTGATCGAATGCCTTAGACAGATCAACCCAAGCACCATATAGGGGGACACCTTCTTTCTCACCGGTGTTTTCACTGAGGAGATTCAGGATGAGCCCATTGAAGCTGGTGGATAGACCTTTTCTGAATCCTGTTTGTTGCTGAGAGAGGATCTGCTTGTACTCCACCCAGAGGGTAAGATCTTTTAGCAGTAGCCACATGAAGATTTTACTGTCAATGTCCAGGAGGGCGATGGGGCGATAGTTTGCCGGACTTAACCGATCGCCCCCCTTAAAGAATGGAATTACCAATGCATTCTTCCATGATGGTGGAAATGCCCTGTTTTGCAGGATTTCTTTAAAGAGGCAGTAGAGCAGTCTAGCCCACATTTTTGGGTTATCGTTAAGGACCTGGTAGGTGAGTCTGTCGGGGCCTGCCGCTTTCGATGTGGAAGACTATCGAATAAACTCCACAATATCCTTTTCCTCAAAAGTGAGAGACCAGTGTATATCTGATGGTAAGATAAAGTCAATGGACCCTGTTTGTTTGAAGTTGTTGGAGATATATGCCACCCACTCTTTCTCTGGGACCAAATTACAAAGAGAGCTGTTCTGACAACTCTCCAATTGGTTCAAAGCCGCCCAGAAGTTTCTACAGTTATTTGCATTTAGTAGATAGAGAATTTTCTCTCCGTCTTCTTGAATTTTCTGATGTTTATGGTTTTTTGACCAATTTCTGTAGATCTGCTTAGCCCATCTTAGTTCTTCTTTACGTGAGATTGGATCATTTTGTCCATTTCTTATAAGACGAATAGTTTGTCGTAGACTTCTTTATTTCTTTTGTGTTTCTTCGTCAAAAGGGTGCAGGTGATCTTGTTTATCTCCAACCTTTAATTCGCTTGGCGGACAGATGGACCAAACAAAGTTTCCGAATTTCTCTGGATGAAATTCATCTTGCCATATTGAGGGAGGCACTTCTTCAAGGAGTTTATTCAGTGTGTTTCCACCATGTTTGTATTTTACTACTCTCAATTTTCCTTTTTGACCCTCGATTTCCTGCATACTGTTTGAGTGCCTAGGCTTTTGTATGTCAGGAAATAGAAGTTGTAAGCTTGAGTGATCACTTCCCCCTTTCAATCTAGGGAAAGTTCTGGGCAAAGGACTAAGAGACCGGGAGAAACAAAGAAATAATCCAAAGTGGACTCTAGAGACCCTTGCTGCCATGTTACACCCGCTTTATCATCACTCCCGGTTTTTACGTGGATCATTTTGAGGCCCCAAGAGTTCAGGAAGTCTCTCCATGATTTTGCTTTTCGTAATTTACTCAGCTTTGGTTGTACAACCAGACTGCTCCTGGGGATGTGATCTGTGTTTAGATCCACTGCTAATAAGATATGTGCTCCCTCACACTCAGTCTTCACCATTGTGAGCACTGAGTCCAAGGTTTCTAGGAAGTACTGAAGTTTAGGATTGGGGGGGTTCCAGTAGATATTGATGATTGCAATGGTAAGATGAGGGGCTTCCATTTCCAGTTTTACTATACAGGTTTGGATCCGCACTCCATTGTTACATAAAGATGTAATTTCTTTTAAACTGGAGTTATTAAGTGCAATTATCATCCCACCTGCTGGTCTTCCTTTTAGTTTTTGTGAGGCTTGGAGATTTAAGATTGTGAAGCCCTCTACCTCAATAGGGTTTACAAGCCATGTTTCCTGGAGTAGAAGAATGTAATTTGGACCTAAAAGTTCCTCTTTCACTTTCTTGCTTTTCAGAAAGCTTGGTCCTCTTGTGTTCCAGGAGATTACCCTTAAACCCCTTTGCCTAAAGACTATTTTCCGCAGCGCCCAGTTTCAGAATTATTTGGGAGATAATCTCTGGTAGTTTGGCTACAAGATTCTCATTTATACTTGAACCCAATACCATGGTTCTGCCTAACTCTCTTGTGTTCTCCGCTGATACTTCATTTTTTTGGGCTTCCTCCACCCCTGTTTGTTTTGTTCTGAAAACATTCTCAGATAGAGCCTCCTCACTGGTCTCATTGACATCAGGCCTTCTTTGGCAAAATCCTTTTTGTTGTTAAACAAGGTTTGTTGGGCTCTATTCGAATTTAATCCAGTTTTCACAAAAAATAAGTCTTTCCTTAGTGGAAATGTAACATATTCGATCTCCTCAGATGAAAAAAGGAATACATTATGATTTTATTTTGATCTCGGATAGTATCACAGATCTACAAAGTGATTTATTCTTATTTTGCTTGACCAATCTCAACCATGCTTTTGGGATTTTAAAATCTCCCACATCCTGTTCTTCATTTTTCTTTACAGGTGTAGTGTACGATGATCCCTCATTCCCCTGAGTGGGTAATGCAACTGTTCTATGTTTCCCCACACCGTTCTGACTTTCAATCTCATTTAGCATAGATCTTAAACCCACTTCCTCTTGTGTATGAGGCAAGGAATGAGAGACAGTCTGAGCTGATAATGGAGCTGGTTTTTGCATAGGTTTCAAGAATATCGGTGCCAATTTCATGCCGACTTTAGAAGACACTTTTATAGGTTCCTGAGTGAAGTTTTCTTGATGGATCTTCAGTATCTTATTTTTTTTATGAATATCGGGCCAATCTTCATGTTTCGAAGCCCTTTTTTTGACGATGTGTCTCCTGATCCTTTTTTGGGGATGTTACAGGGTCTGTCTGCAGACCGACATTTGAAGTTTGCACTTTTGGACTCTGATGAACAGTATTTTGGGCAAAAGACACTTTTTGTTCCCTTTTTTCCCTGTAGCTGATTTGGTAGGGTACGTTTGGTTCGGACTAGAGCTCTGTGGTGAATCTGAAATTGATGTGACAGATGCAATGGTTTCTGACAATTGCTGATCGGTTGGCAGAGCCAGATTTTTTAAAAAGGAATTAGTACCTGTATTTTTAATAACCGGATTTTTTTGGTTTTTAGATTTTTTTGGGCTCTTTTTGTCTGCGGGAATGACGTTGCAGGTTTTGCACTGCGCCCTCTTTTCCTTTTTTGCCTGTTTCTACCTTTAAAATCTTGAGAGGCCACTGGGATCCAGTTTATTTCCTTGCGAGACGAGCCTTTTTGGGCATTATCCTTCCCATCCAGAGAATCATCAGAAATCTCTTCCAACACCTCAATGTGCATGTTGGCCAATCTCCTAAATTCGTCTAGGATTGAGTCTGATAATGGGGTGTCGTCAAAAATTGTAGCATCCTTAAGGGCCTCTTCCCTGCTAGGCTGACTCCAGATTTGGAGGTTTGAAACTTTCCTTGGGAGATCTTTTAATAGTTCTTGTGTGACAGTGTTTCCCTTGGTACCCTCCTTCAGTATGATATAAATTTGGGTGATGTCCAACCCTTGTTTCACACCTTCCACTTGCATTTCTTTTAAAGTGGGGACCAAAATGGTGTTCATGATGTTACTAAGAGACACCATGGCTGACTCATTCTTGGACATTTCATTGGTTAATTCCAACAATAGGACAGCCTGCGTCTGCACCTCTGATTTTAAAAGTTCAAAAACTGAAACCAGGGAGTTTAATACATAACTGAGTGCTGCCAATGTGCTTTCACTGGTCTGGGAGGTATCTCTGCTGGGGGCAATAACAGGGCCTTCAAAAAGAACTTGAGTAGAGGCAGATAAGGGCTCGTTTTGTATGTTGGTATCTACAGTCGAGCGGCTGTTTTGAGGTATTTCCAGGACGGATATCCTTTCTTCACCCTTTTGGGTATAATCAAAGGGCTGCCAAGTGCTAATAGATAGATCAGCCATGTCATTTGTACTTTTATTTCTTTTCCTAGGAAAATGGTATTTTATTTGACTCTGTATCTTCTTTGTTGTGATTGTGAATTCCAATCCCCGCTTCCATCCTTTCTGAATGAGGGAGATAGGGGCAATTTCCTCCCTTGTTTGCTGCCCATTCCTATGAATGATGGCTTGTGTGACAACTGGGGCTGCCAAAATTGGGGTTTGGATGGGGGTATTTTGGGCGGCACTCCCTGTCTTCTCCCCTTCGCCCAAATATGAGCCTTCCTGATCAACATGTTTTCTATATCAGATGAACTACGAAGTCTCATTTGGTGAATTTGATGGTTGTAAAGGATATTTATAAAACCAATACCACCAGAGGGTACTGATGTATTGGAGGGGGATTTAAGAGAAACATTTTCATTTTTTTATTTTTATTTTTTTAGTTTTAGTTTATTGTTTATTTATAAAAAGGTAAAAAGACGATCTTCCTGGTTTTTCCAATTTTAAACCTCCCTATAATGACTCCTTCCCCCTATCAGAACAGGGAGTTGTTATGGCGCTAGGGATGAGAATGCCCTCCTCAAGAGATTAGTATCCCAGGTTTATATACAGGCTGCTACTTTATTACCTTTATAGTACGCGCCTCCAGCGCCTAACAGCCGCACAATAGCCAGGGACTTGACTCCGATGGGCTTAACGCCACAAGGGTGGCTCGAGTCACAATAAATGCTCGCCAACTGTCACGTGATCAGTCACGTGATGCGAACTAATCCCGCCTCCTCCAGGAAGCAGGCAAATTCACAGCAAGAGCTTCAGCTCGCAGTGCAGTGTGCTGGAAATTCAAATCAGGTACGCGTTCAGTTCTAGTGGCAGTCCTTCACTTCACAGTAAAACACAGTATTTTATTTTTAGTGAACTCCTTTTTGGGGGATGTGTGGTGAGAAGTTTTAACTTTGTGTTATCTCTTTGCCATATTTGACTTGTTTGGAGGCCACCTGCTCATTTAACATAGGTGCATGTCCACAAATGGGATTATATGAATTTTGTTTTCAGTTTAACTGAACTAAAGCAAGAACAATTCTCAAAGGGGGTTATGCATATTCCCTTCTCAGCACTTCCATTTTTGCATAGAGGTTTGGCCACACTGACAACTGGTGGTGGTGTGAACTGCTAAAATAATGTTATATAAAAAAAACCTATGAAGACAGAAATGAGAAACTTGCAACAATAGGGAGCTATGAAATGTTCTATTGAAAGAAACAATAAACATTGCACACACTCCAAGTGATAATATAAACGATTCTCAATACGTGCAACAAAGCTTTTCAAAGAAGCTTTACATTTTAATGAGAATCCCAGGAAATTAAGTAAGGAGCTATTTTATTTCGATTTTACCCATGTTTCTGTTGCCCTATTATAGGCATGCAATGTAAGGTAATGTATTAAATCATAAATAAGAGATAGTAATTCATTTTCAGAGGTGCTGTCTGGTTATAAAATGATTAATCTTAAGTAAGTGACACAAATGATGACAAAGTCTTCTGATTCATCTCTCAAAATCCAAAGAAAAAGTAATAATCCCACAGGTAATATGTAGATGAGCAACATGGCAGTTCTGTGATGACACCACACAACATGCAGCTCTCATTTTGAGGATTTCTCTGTACACATGTATGCATTGGTTGCCACACCACATGCCATTCTAAAGAGCCTGAGAAAGCCTGGTGGATGAACATTGTGAAAGGAGCCAAGATAAGGGAGTTATTCTCTTGCCATTTTAAAGAGCCTGAAATGGCCAGTGGAAGGGACTCATTCCCCCTGGTGTGGATACACATTGTAAAATAAACCAACAGAAGGGAGTCAATGCAGAAATTCAGAAAAAGGCCAGGGGGAAGGCAATCGTCTGCACATAGTGATTTTGATCATTGTGTGAGAAACCCACCCCCATGGCATTGTAAAAAAAAAAAAACAGGGGAACAAAGTAATTCCCCTTGACATTGTGAGCTACACCTTAAAGATTAGGAGAAGGGGATCATTCATACTTGCACTAAAAGGGTACAATGCTTTCCTTTCCTATGAACATTGGCTGAGTGCCAAGTCAAGAAAGCTTTTAAGAGTTTTGTTCCTTTTGAAGAATCTTTCCTTTTTTATCACCCAGAAGTGAACTTTGGCCAATCATCCAGAAGAAGCGAGTCATTCTTCTGGATCCAGAAGATCATCACTTTGCTTAGTTTAGTTTACGGTGTAAGGGAAGCAAATATGTTTTGACATATGACGGTGGATTATTTGCATTAGACAGATATACCGGAATCCTTAGAATGTAGTTGAGGCAGAGAAAACCCCTCTTAGAATTAGGGTTAGTTAGGGTTTTCTCTTTATTTTTTCACAATTAAAAGTCTGCAGCAACCATCATGCCACCTGTGTGTCAGTCTCCTCCTTCTGTGCCCTTACAGTGTCCAGGACCTCATCAGCTGGGCAGCACCATCCGTTTTGAACTTTGTAGTCCTCCTCTCTCACTGACAGGTGAGGCCCACCTCTCAGTTTTATGTTGTCCTGATCGGGCTTCCCTGAGTATTTGCATAAGTCCTTCTTCTCGTTCACTTGTTCATTTATTATAGCTCAAATGATATTCTTCCTCCCAGTTTCTATTATAGGTCTTAAAGGAGTATTTGCTTGATGATAGCAGACTTCGGCTTGTTCTTCATGTCTTCCTTCCCAAGATTTAAAGAAAGAAAATATGATTATCTTGGGTTTTAGAAGTTCCTCCCTGGAATGGAAGTCCTTGTCCCCTAACAAAGGGGGAGTATCTCCCGGTGAGGTCCAGCGTGCCTCTACCCTTAGGGAGGTTGTTGCATAGCAGGCTCACCTCCCCAGCCTCAAAAGGAAAGGCTCCCCCTTGGGGATAAGTGGCAGAATCCTGCAATTCATCTTAAGTTGTATTTGGATGTTTTAGGATTCTGGCTTTTGTGTTATTGTCAAGGTCTATGGAGATTTTAGAATAATTTGTGTACATCTAGAAATGGCTCTCAAAGGATTCCAGGAACATGTATGTAGTGAAACGTTACAGTTACAGTGCAGAACCTTGGGGTATTCCATCAGAAAGAGAGTGGGATTTAGGTGAGTGCAGTTCCATCATTATGTGGAAGCATCTATCTATCAGGAAAGACAGGGCCATGCCAGAGATGATCTTTAATGTTATTGATAAGATTTATTTGCTCCATTCTACCATATGCAGCTGACAAATCCAGCTAATTGTAGGTTGTTTGTTGTTTGACTCTTGGAGGAGTTCCTCTGAATCTTGAAGTTGTTATTTTAACAACTATGCAGGATTCTAGCTTCAAAGTATAGGTTTGACACAGGGCATAACTTGGTAAAAATAGAAGGTTTAGTGATAGGAATGTTGATAATAAGTGACCACTGTTCAGTGGGGTGTAAATCCTTCTTGATTCTAAAATATGTGTGCATGTATATCTGTCCTATTTCTAGATTTCTAGATTTCTAGATTACTCATATGTCTCATCATAAATGTTGTAGATAATATGTGAGTGGGCATGGAGGATACCTTTAGCTCAGAAGGCAGCTGCAAGAGTGTTTTTTTTCTGAGAATTTAGCAAAGGGAAGTATTTTTCTCTCAGAGGACAAGAGTGTGTGTTCCAGGATGATACATCATTTGGTGAAGGGAACTCATATTCTCTTACAGGGCATTTTAGGGGAGATTTGGGCCACAGGAAAGATTTGTCTACTAATGATAAGTTTTTTTTTCTGTGAAAAAGATGATAATGTTGGTAGTTAGTTTGGAGGAAGATGGTGCATTAGGTTGCATTTCAGGAAGGATGAACCATGTTGCGGAGGATTGTTAATAGCTTAGTAGCTCTTCATAGCCTGTTATGCAGGTCTGATATTTTTCTCCAATGTTTTTTTTTTTTTTTATTGAGCCCAGCCAAGATTTGATTCAAGTAGTCATGTCTATGCGTCATTGGGTTAGCTCCAAATTCTTTTTCTATTCTCAGGGTGTCTCTTAATGTCTACTAATTCCTGCTCTTAAAAGTTGTTAATATGTGTCTTTCTGTTTTTTAATATTTATTATCTGCAGAGGGGAAAGGGTCATTCAGAGTTTCTTCATTATTACGGTGGATGGTGTGGGCCTATGCATCTTGTGTCATAGTTGTCACTCAATTAGGTTTGCAGGTGGGAAAGGCATTCACAAAGACGCATTTGGAGATACTGTCCACAGGGGTTCACATTGTCAGTTTCAGTAATCACAAGTGCACTCACTGGATGTGTAGGCTACATCTGATTGATAAGTCTGGCCAAGATGAAGTGGTGGTCACACTTGAATAGTATGGTTAATATTCGAGATGGTGATGGAGATACCCAGGGAAATAATTGTGTATAGGTTGTGGCCATTGTTGTGTGCAGGGACATTAACCATCTGGGTGAATGTTGGCATATGGGAGCAGGGTGCTCAAGACAGAGGGCCTCATTATGAGGTAGAAGGTAGCCACGGTGCTATTAGCACCATGGCTACCCCCTTACCGCATTCCAGGTCAGGGTTCTCAAAATAGGGTCTTACCGGGTCATTCCAACCTTGGAGGACCCGGTAAATTCCCATTCTGAGAACCATTCCTCATTCCCATTCGGCTCAATGGTAGTGGGTATGGAGCTAATAACGGGCCCGTAAACCAGGCGCCCATAGTGGGACCCGCTAAGGGCCCTCGGAATACGGAGGTAAGGGGTTACCGGCACCGGCATCCTTACTGGTTCCGGTAACCCCTTACCTCCAACCTCGTAATGAGGCCAAGGGTGTTGTTGTCTACTGTTATGATGATCATTTCTGGCATGGTGAGAAATTGTTGTATCAAGTTGCCCAATTATTTGATGATGTCATTGGGCCTCATTACGAGGTTGGAGGTAGTCATGGCGCTATTAGCGCCATGACTACCTCCAATACCGGTACCAAGTCTGCCCTCGTTCAATGGGGATTTACCCGTCTATTCCGACCTTTGCGGGACCGGTAAGTCCCCTTTGAAAAAGCCATTCCCCATTTCCATTTCAGCCCCCATAGGGCTCAATGGGAAGGTGGAAGGCGCTAATAACGGTACCGCAAATTGCGGTACCGTTATTAGCTCTGAAGTCCCTTAGCGGGCCCCGTCCATAACGCCTGGTAAGACCAGGCGTTAAGGAAGGGACCCGCTAAGCGACCTCGGAATAGGGCGCAAAGGGATTACCGGCACTGATGTCCTTAACGGTGCCTGGTATCCCTTTGCGCCCACCTCATAATGAGGCCAATTGTGATAGATATGCTGGGGTTGATGGAGTATTTAACTAGAATGTGTTCAAAGGATCAATATACTTCAGAGTGAGAATGGTACAGGAGTGTGATCCAGGAGAAACCAGGGTCACACCTCCACTTATTTGTGTTTTATGATCTTTTGGACAATCATGTAGCCAAGCTGGAGTATGACCTTAAATAGGGAAGTGGCTATAATGAAGGAAGAGGCATCATACATATCACATTGGGCAGTTGTAATCAAGCAGTTGTAGGAACAAACATAATGGTAGTTATTTGAAGGCAAGATAAGACAACACAAGCTGAAGTCAACATTTTTTTAAGAAACTTGCAATTATATTTCAACAGTGAATATGTGTAACACCAGACCTTCAGACAACCAGACAATGGCCCTCATTACGACCCAGGCGGTAAGTATGCGACATTACCGGCATGGCGTAACTAACGTTTACGTGCTGGGACAAAGCCGTAAAAAGCAGGACTTTACGACCCATCGTGCACGAGCATTACGCCATGCCGGTAATGTAAACTGCGCCATGGCGTTAATGCCCCCAAAACGGCACCTACCGGCATCGTATGCCGCGCAAGGTGCACTACCGCCACCCCGACCACCTGTTCATAGCGGTGACCGTAGTTAGCGGTCACCGCAATTAGTGGTGACCGTAAATAAGGGGAACCGGAAGTAGCGTCACCGCGGTGGAACGGGAAAGAGCACGGTGGCCATCTTTAAAAACACAATCCATTGGCATCCTCCGCAACCACTGGACATCCGAGCCTGAGACCCGGCAAATACCATCAGCAACCTTCTTACTCCAAGAAAATGCCTAAAGTGGTTAAAAAAGCCTGTGACCGCCAGCGGCAAGACCGCTTCACCAGAGAGGAGTTTACCATGCTTGCGGAGACCCTCCAGGAGAACGCTGCAGTGGTATTCTCCAACCAAATGACAAGACCGGCCATAGCCAAGAAGGCCATATGGGCACTGGTAGCTCAGCAGGTTAGTGCCGTGGGGACAGTACCCCGCAATGTGAGACAGTGCCGCAAGCGGTGGGACGATCTGCGGCTCAGAGTCAGGAGCATCCTATCGGCTAACAGGAACCTGGGAACGGCAACCGGGGGAGGATCGGAGTCCCCTATTAAATTGCAGCCATGGGAGGAAATCTGTGCCTCCACAATCGGAATGGAGAGCACAGAAGGAATAGGAGGAATGGAGAGAGGAGCCCCGACATCAGGCGATGCAGGTAGGTGGCTCAAATCAAGCCATGCAAAATTCACCAAAGTCCATTCATGTGAAGTACAATGTTGCCCCATAGTGTAAATGCAACACATCAGCAGGAGACTGCCCACAGACACATCCGATCTCCACCCTGTACACATGCAGTATGCACACCCTAACTGCAGGCACCCACATACCTCCATGCTACTTCCACACAAAAGGGAGACAACCTGTATGCCACTGCCTCAAATGTGCCGCATGTACTAACTGATAAGATGTCAGTCGTCACAATGCCCGCCCAATGTCCGCAGACCCATCAATAACACTTTCCCTCCTTTACTCCACCACAGGCTCAAATTCCGACCTTGAAGATGAGGACACCACTGCCTCCACACCCACCAAGAGGGCCAGGACAACTGTGCCAACTCCACAACCCTCCACCTCCGCCGTCCCGAGGAAAACCCCACATCAGCCAAAATCCGTGCCAGAAAAACAGGACAGGGCACTGACAGCCACCCCAGCAGGCAGCACAGAAGCAGCAGCAGCAGCGGACATTACCCAAATCGTGCTCACAGAAGGGACAGGCTCTGCTGCAAGCAGCACTATTGGGGAAACTGCTGCCATTGCAGCCTCCTCCGATAGCGAAGCACGGATCATTGAGGAGATTGATGTCGGAAGCCCCACTGCCCACCCTCATTCCCCCTACCTGTCCCTAAGCAGCCCACAGGCGGATCCCACACAGGGGCAGTTAGAGGATGAGGATTGGCCAGGCTCTCCATCCCCGCTGCAGGAGGTGAGCAGCCCAATGGGAATACCACTGCCATTAGCCATGGGCCAGAGAAACCAACAAACCCTGGAGGAGATCGTCACCTGGCAGCATCAACTATCCTCGCTCCTTAATGAGCATGTTACAGAATGTGGGGGGGGCAAAGGGCAGCAATGGAGAAATGTGCGGAGACAGTGAAGGCTGCTATTGAGTCCTCCACAAAGGACATCTGCGCAGAACTCGCCGCTGTGCGGCACGTCATCTCTGAACTAGTGCAGACAATTCGGGACATGCGTCCAAATGAGCAGGCAAGAACCTCCTCGGGTGCCAGCTCGACACCAAGCAGCCCCATCTGCCGATCGGGGAGGAACCTGCGCAGCACAGGCAGGGGTGCCCCGGGGGCCAGGGGAGGGGGCTGCCAATAGTGGCCGGACAGTGGAGAAATCCTACATCAGACACTGCTGCACAGACTTACTCACACCTTTGTAGGGATTCCAGGGGGGAGGGTGGAGGGGGGAGTGGGTGTGTTGGGGAGTTCAGGGGAGAGGGGGGAGGGGGGAGTGGGTGTGTTGGGAGTTCAGGGGGAGGGGGGAGTGGGTGTGTTGGGGAGTTCAGGGGGATGGGGAGGAGTTCAGGGGGGAGGGGGAAGGGGGGAGTGGGTGTTTTGGGGAGTTCAGGGGGGATGGGGAGGGGGGAGTGGGTGTGTTGGGGAGTTCAGGGGGGAGGGGGGAGTGGGTGTGTTCAACAAAATCACTTTCACAATACACTTTTCATATTTGCACAAATCACATGTGTGGACATTGCTCATTGCGTATGTGTGATTTATTGGTAAACAGTCCCCAGTGTCCATATAACAGATGCACACAGTGCCACAATCGTCATCTCCAGGTGACACCACCCATCCGTGTGTGCTAGAATAATTGGTTGATCAGAGTACTACGCATTTCAGGCCCCTCCTGTGCATCGCTGCCTCCATGAGGTGCTGCCCCATCCCCACCCTCATCATCCTCATCGTCAGGTGGTTGCAGTTCTGCATCAGGGGGCAGGGGCACATTGCGTCTGATGCACATATTGTGTAGCATGGCACATGCCATGACGATCTTTGCCACCTTCTCATGGCGGTACAGGAGTGCCCCACCAGACCTGCTGAGGCAGCGAAACCGAGCCTTCAATAGGCCAAATGCCTGCTCAATCACCACACGGGTACGTGTATGTGCACGGTTGAAGTCCTCCTCGTGCTGGTTCTGTGGGTTCCAGACTGGTGTAAGGAGCCACCTCTTCAGGGGATAGCCTGCATCACCTGTATGTGGGCGAGAATGTATGTGTCAGTCATGACGTCTATTTCAAAACATGACGTGCCACCATGGCTTGCATCCAACTGTTACTTCGGACCTCTTTTAAATGCCTTAATTGAGTCACACTATGCGACCAGTATATGCTCATGGCTCTTATGGAATGTTGTGCATGCCATCAACCAATGTATGCAGGGGGGTCAAGTGCCTTGTGAGTGCCCATCCAATGTGTTCGTTCATGCCGTTTGTTTTGGTGGCCTGTCACGTGTCCTGTGATGTCAACGCTCACATCATTGCAACATTGCTGTCAGCCTCATCATGACCCCAGTGAGCAATACTGATGTTGATAGGGACATTTTGTGGGCCTTGCTGTCTGTGTGATGGTGTGTTGATGTTTCTGTCCGTCATGTGCCTCATTCGTGCGCAGTTATGGGGGACAGGCCTTTCAGTGGATGGTGTCTGGTGAAGTGCATGTAGGTGCATTTCGTTGAGGTCAATGTGGTTTGAATTGGTACAATGCACTTGCAGATGGTTGTGTCATGGTTGGGGCACACCTTCATTCACGTGGTGGGGCTGCATACATTGGCCATTAGGTTTAGTGGTGTCAGCTGAAGTTTGTGCTGCTTTAGGGTATGCTACTCACAGCCAGGTGGAGTATGCATCATTCCCCCCTTTCAGCCAGGTGGAGTATGCATCATTCCCCCCCCTTTCAGCCAGGTGGAGTATGCATCATCCCCCCCCTTTCAGCCAGGTGGAGTATGCATAATTCCCCCACCCCCTTTCAGCCAGGTGGAGTATGCATCATTCCCCCCCTTTCAGCCAGGTGGAGTATGCATCATTCCCCCCCTTTCAGCCAGGTGGAGTATGCATCATCCCCCCCCCTTTCAGCCAGGTGGAATATGCATCATTCCCCCCCTTTCAGCCAGGTGGAGTATGCATCATTCCCCCCCCTTTCAGCCAGGTGGAGTATGCATCATTCCCCCCCCTTTCAGCCAGGTGGAGTATGCATTGGTACGTCGTTCACCTACCCACTTCACATTTCCATGGTCATGACATGTGACTCACAGAGTAGCCAGGATCTTGGCCCTGCATGTCGCTCCATGTAGCGTGGTATTGTGGAGTTCCGAAGGACCATTGAATCATGGGTTGCTCCGGGGAATCGGGCACAGCAATGTGTGATGATCCTGTTGGAGTCACAGACCATTTGCACGTTGATTGAGTGAAATAGTTTACGGTCGCGGTACGGTACCTCCATGGCATGTGGCACCACCAATTCCATATGGGTGCAGTCAATGGCACCAATGCAAGCAGGTATGCCGGCTAGTGCATGGAAACCCACCTTGGTGTTTGCAATCTCCTGGGCAGACCGTGGTTATGAGATGTAGTCGTCTGTGTGCTTGAGGAGGGCATCAAGCACTTGGATCAGTGTACGTGAGAATAATGGTTGTGAAATGCCATGCAAGTGTCCCACTGTGTGCTGGTAGGTGCCTGTGGCCAGGAAGTGGAGTACAGACACTACCTTCAGTAGGGGTGGGATGGCGGTTGGTGTGTCTAGCATGCTGACGATGTCGTTGTGTATCATGTCTACGATGGCGGTGATGGTGTCCCGGTCCAAACGGTACAGGGTGTGGATCTGCTCAGTGGTGAGGTTGAATGGACTGGCTCTGATGCGTGGGATTGTGGGCTGCCTGCGTGGTGCCACTGGCTGTGCTGGTGGGGCGTGCTGGCCCTGCCTTGCCCTCCTTCTCCTCCTGCATCTCCTCTGTGCAGCCTGTTGTTGTTGTTGTAGTTGAAGTTGTAGCACTTGCATTGCTATTAGGTCCTCAAGCCCCAACATTGCTAGTCCTATTGGAATCATTGTGGAGTGTGACTGGGTGTGGGAAGGGGTTGGGTGTGCTCTTTTTGTACTTCCTGAGTCTGTATTGCCTCCGCCTGTGCTGATTCTGTGCACCTGTGGCAGCTGGATTCACTGCACAAGGCCCTTTACGGTTGGTTAAAGCACCATGGCGGTAAGGAACTTAATCGGCTGGGTGATGACGTTAGGTGCATGTCCGCTTGGGTCGTCATTTGCGTAGCTTTGCACCATGCCGGTATTTGCGGTGTGGCAGGTCGCGTGCACGCGTCCTTGGTGCAGTTAGCAGCAGGGTTAACTACGATGCCGCTAATGGCATCGTAGTTAACGGTCACGGGTCATGATCGGACCTAGTGGAAAACGATGCCGGTATTTACCGGCATCGTTTTTCACTTACCGCCTAGGTCGTAATGAAGGCCAATAAAACCACTCATCTAAGGAAAAAGGTCAGGTGCACCGCTTTGCAAGGAAAACAAGATTTATTTTGTATACAAAAAGGAAAAAGTATCAGGAGGTCCTGTAGAACCAAACTGACAAAGAGCTCTGAGTTAGTTCAAAGCAAGTACATGGTCTTTAATAGTCCCTGGACTGATTGGCCACATCTTAATCTACCCCTAACCTTTAACACATCGTCTGTGGTCCATGGTCTGGGGTCACGTGGTCTGTCACCTGGGTCCCCAGCTACTGGATTGGAAATGTTCCTGGAACGTTACCTGTACCATCGACCGAGTCACATGGTGTGCACCTGGTCATTAGCAGGCCCTTTGAAATAACAATACACTTCTCTTGATACCAGACAAGCAGGCACCCTGGTAATGCTTCCCAGGCACTGAACTAGATTTGTTGGTATCCCCTCTTGCCCTTTGTATCTCAAATCACAGGATGTTCTGATCCTCTCTCCCACTTACCGGTAGCCCACCAACGGTACACCCCCCTGCTTTCCCAGGAGCCACATTAATCAGCCTAATTCATGTGAATGTATGTACTCTGTTCCCCAGCCACGTGGTAGTTCAAATAAGACAGACATTTTCTCTGGGAGCACTAGTGTCTTAAATATAAACCTACATATAGCTCCTCACCAGTGATTCTCCTCTTCTGCCCAATCGTGCTACTACTTTTCAGTGTCTGTCCCCTTCCTATTCCCTCTCCCTTCTCCCTTTTCCTCCCCCACCCACTGCTCTACTTCTCTCACATACTTCCTCTAACTTTCCCTCGAACCTGACTCATCCTATTCACTCTCCCTGTTATGCTTCCTTCTCTCAACACCGATACTCTCCACCCCCTTTTTTCCCCTACCTTTTCTCCCTCACTTTACACTACATTCTTCTAATGGCCATCTCCTCTGTCCATCTTCCCCTCTCCTCCCACACCCTCTCTATCCCTCTCCCCAATACCTCATCTCATTTCGCAACCTTATCTATCCTCCTATCACTAACACCTCTAATGCCTTTGATGTCACCCTTTGGAACACCAGATCGATCTGTAACAAAACCTCTGCTGTCCTTGACCTTTTCCTTCACCTTAACCTACAATTTCTCTGCATTACTGAAACCTGGATCCCGCCTCACAACACCTCCGTCCCTGCCTCCATCACCTCCTCCTCCTCTTCCTTTGAACATGTGCCCCGCAACACTGGCCGTGGTGGTGGTCTTGGCCTCCTCTTTCCTCCACACTTTACCTCTTCTCCATCCCCTACTTCTCTACCCTCTTTCCCTTCCTTTGAATTCATGTTCAAAATCTTTAATTCTCCTCATGCTATCTCTTTCCTCATCATCTACCGCCCCCCTGGGCCAGTTTGCTCCTTCTATGAGGACATTGACCATCTCCTCAGTCTTATTTCCCCCAGTCCCACTCCCCTCCTCTCCTACCCACCAATCTGGCTCTTCTATTGATCTCATCTTTACTTCCTCCTTCTATGTCTCCCCCATCTCCTCCCTTCCCACCTACCTATCTGATCACTCCCTACTTTCTTTTCCCCTCTCCCCTCCATCCCCCTCTCCTCTTCCCCCTCAATCCTCTACCTCCTTTCTCTGGCGTGACCTACGCTGCTTTAACCCCTCCCGATTTCTAGCATCCATCTCATCTTCCCTCCCCCTCTCACAATTCTCCTCTACCTCTGCCTCTGATGCCTCCTCCATCTTATCTTCCTCCCTTTCTACTACTCTTGATCTTCTCTACCACCTCTCACCATTTCGCCCCTCTCACAAACCTGCTCAACCCTGGCTTTCTTCTTATCTCTCCTCTATGCGTCACCTGCTTATGCGCCTTGAATGTCAGTGGCTTAAACACCCATCCCTCTCTAACAAATCTGCTTATTTCTCCTATCATACCCTCTACGATTCATGCCTCAACTTTGAGAAACGCCCCTACTACTCTGACCTTCTCCAGTCACATTCCTCTAACCTTTTCCGCATCTTTCAAACTTTAGCCCGACTTCTCTCTCCATCTACTCATGATCTCTCCACTACCTCTTCTCTCACTGCTACTGATCTTGCCTCCTTCTTTTATAGCAAAGTCCTCAATCTCTGTCAAACTATCATCTCCTCCCCTCCTACTCTCCTCCCTCTCCTCCTCCTTCCCCCACTACCTTTGCTATGTCCTCTATTGCTCCGGTCACGCATTCTGATGTCACTCTACTCCTATCCAACACCAATCCTACTGCTTCCCCATCTGATCCTATTCCCTCTCCCCTCATCCCTAAAATCTACCCTCTCCTCATTCCCTACCTCACCTCTTTCTTCAACATCTGCCTCTCAACTTTCACCTTTCCTTCTCCTTTTAAGCACACTACTATCATACCTATTCTCAAAAAACCTTCTGCCAACCCCCATCTTGCCTCCAACACTCGCCCCATCTCCCTACTACCCTTCCTTTCTAAACTTCTTGAGCGTATTGTCTATTCTCAACTCTCTTCCTTCATACCCAAGCACTCACTCCTTCCCTCCACCCAATCCAGCTTCCGCCCACTGCACTCCAGTGAAACTGCCCTCACCTCTGTTCTCAACTCTCTCCTATCTGCACGCTACGCAAAGCACTCCTCCATCCTTATTCTCCTTAAGCTTTCTGCTGCTTTTGATACTGTTGACCATCCTCTTCTCCTCACCTGCCTCTCATCATTTGACTTCAAGGACAACGTTCTTAACTGGCTCTCCTCTTATCTTTCTAACCACATCTTTTCTGTCTCCTGCGGTGGCTCCTCCTCCCCTTCTTTTCCTCTCAACTACGGAGTTCCCCAAGGCACTGTCCTTGGCCCTTTTCTTTTCTCACTCTACACCTCCTTCTTAGCTCCTATTAACTCCTCTTTTGGCATCTCCCACCACTTCTATGCTGATGACACCCAGCTCTTCCTCTTCTTCTCCTCCTTCTCTCCTGACATTCATGATAAAATCTCTTCTTGCCTTTCTGCTATTAAATCCTGAATGTCCTCACACTTCCTCACTCTGAACACTGATAAAACTGAACTCCTTTTCTTTCCTGCTATCACTGTTCCTCCTCCCTCCCCTCCCCACTTCATTCTCTTTCCCCCCGCCCAGCTCTCCTTCTCTCCCCATTCCCGCAACCTTGGTCTCCATCTTGACCCTCACCTCTCTCTATCTCACCACATTTATCTCTCTGCTAAATCCTGTCGCTTTCACCTCTATAACATTCGTAAAATTCGACCCCTCCTTACCTTACACGTCACTAAACTTTTAATTACTTCCCTCCTCCTCTCCAGACTCTTCTACAGTTCCTCCCTTCTCTTCGGACTGCCCTCCTCTCATCTCTCCCCTCTTAAATCCATCTACCACTCTGCCATCCACTCCCTATGCCTTCTCCCACCTCTGGATTCCATCTCCTCCTCCCTCACCTCTCTAGGTTGGCTCTCATTCCACTCCCAACTCAAGTTCAAGTTCCTCTGTCTTGTCTTCAAATCCCTCTATGATCTTGCTCCCCCTTACCTCTCCTCCCTTCTTTCCTTCTACACCCCTTCTCGTCCTCTCTGCTCTGCTAATCTTTTCCTACTCTCTCCTCCACCATGTGCCCCCTCCTGCTTTCGCTCCTTCCATCTCCTTGCTCCTTTCCACTTGCACCGCCCCCCCTTCACATCCGCTCTTCTCCCTCCTACTCTTCCTTTCGCTCTCCACTAAAATCTTACCTCTTCCACTCACCTCCCTAACACCCCACCCTCCCTACCTCCTCCCTTCCCCTTTACCCTTATCTCCTACTCATCCTCTTCCTTACCCTCTCCATCCCTCCGATCCCCTTCCTCCCTTCCCCCGCTTGATTCTTTTCTCACCTTTTCCTCTCTTCTTCCCTCACATTCCTGCTCTTTCCCCCGTCCTTACCTCCTCTAACACCTACCACTCCCTTGTTCACCTCCCACGCACTCCTCACCTCTACAATACTGTGAATTGTTCTTTATGCTGTTTTCAGGTTGTGGTTCAATTGTCATGTTATGCTTGCTGTATGTTTACTTGTTCTTATGTAAAGCACTTTGGAGTAAAGGGCTCTATAAATTCAATAAAATACAAATACAAATGTTAGGAGCTCGAGACCACTAACCTGACTGCCATGGATTTGTCATTCGGGAAGGACGCAGCTCTACCCTCACTCTGCCATTCACATTCCAATCTTGGCCCACCAAGGGCCTGCAGCTGGAGACAGTTAAACTATTATCCATTCAGCATGAACACCACTGTTCTCAGCTTCACTACTGGGGCTTGGGAAAGGGAAACAATTCAGAATCTTCAGTGTGCCCGTCTACTACACTTACAACCAGGAATACACAATGCTAGGCTGCCCTTCCAATATGGCAGTGCTTCAGTATTTTCCTCATTCCCCCATTCCTAACTTGTGTAGGGCCTGTATTATAAAGGACAAGAACCCATTGTTGGCATCACTTGGGGGGTATGTACAAAAGGACATCCCAACCTTCTTACAGACCCCACCTTCCATGGCCGTCAATAAATCCAAGAACTATCTATTCTCTAGGGTCTTCAGTCATTTTATTTGCAATTCACTTTTTATCGAATTCTGATTCTGCTCTGTGTTGTTCGCCAACTGGATCACTTCACACCACACTATCTACAACCATTGGGCTGCAGCCTGGATGCCTGGCTCCAAGAGGGAAGAGAAGAAAAGTATCTGCCTTTTGTATAGAGGTGATATTTGTCAAAAATGCCCATCAAGAGTTCAAAGGAGTCTTTGGACATGTAATTTGATTGCTTCTGACAGCGACTCCGAATTGAGCGTGTCTTTCACTTTACTTTCAGGAGTTGGGATGGTTCTGGTCTTGGTATATTTACTAGAGACAGGTGTGCGTCAGGGACCACTAAGACAGCTGAATGCAGGGGATTTAGTGAGCAAGTGTTTCTCCACGATCAAGGGAGATGCATGTAAGCTTGCTAGCTGCAGACCCAAAATATGTGCATAAGAGCTAATGTTCCTTTGCTAAGATCAGGGATGAATAATGTTTTGTTGCATTTGTTGTTAGTTCCCCCTGATACGGTAGAAGCAAAAAACATATTCTTCTACTGTCTGTATCTTTATGGAATCTCTTTTGTATCGATCCCGTTAGCTTTGACACATATTTACCCCATATGGCAACACAATTCTTGTTCACGTTCAATATCACTTCTTCACCGAATCCTGCCAAACCCCTTGCTGCACAACTTACTAATGCCACCTCCCATTTGTTGGAAACAAACAGTACTCCTTCCATCTTTAGCAATGGACATGTCCTGCACAGTGGGTCATTTCCTTTCTGTGTACATTCTTCATCATCTCTGTCCATCAGTACAACTTGTACTTCGTGCCCTTGGAACATGCTTTGTACCTGACACAGTCCAAATGGCCTACACTCTGGGCTACCAGAGGTGGCATCTCTTTTTATGCATTTATTTATTTAATTGATCATTTGTAGAGCACACCTAACCCAGGGGTATCCAGGCACATTCTTGAAGATTACAGTGAAGTTACAAAGTAGGGACAGTACATTACACTAGTGGTACAAATAGCAAAGTTACAAAGTAGGGACAGTACATTACAAAAGTGGTACTAATAGCAAAGGACATTTCAAGTCAAATCAGTTACAATTGTACCTCAAGGAGTGACGTTACCGCTCATGTGCAAAGAGGCAAGTTTTCAAAATGTTTCTAAACGTCCAGAAGGAAGGTTCTGCTATTAGAGCTATGGGCATGGAATTCCGCAGTTTAGCAGTTAGTACGAGGAAGCTATGGCCCCCTGCTTTTTGTAGCTTAAATCTTGGAATTTTCAAAAGATGCGCATGTGTGGACCTGGTAGGGCTGTTAGATTGATTTCTTGTGAATTTGTTCACAAGATATTTTGGGGATGAGTTTGAGAGGCATTTATGAGGTAGTGATAGTGTTTTGAAGGCGATTCTGTCCTGAACTGGAAGCCAGTAGGCATTTCGTCTTGCTGAGGTAATGTGGTTGGCTCTCGGCATATTGAGTGCTGCTCTTCATGCATTATTTGGTAGCACCTGTCATTTTTTCAGATTATGGCTGTTCGTGCCTACTTACAGGTCATTACAATAGT
Source organism: Ambystoma mexicanum (assembly GCF_040938575.1). NCBI lineage: Eukaryota > Metazoa > Chordata > Amphibia > Caudata > Ambystomatidae > Ambystoma > Ambystoma mexicanum. Next base: position 372,682,512 of record NC_090927.1, read on the forward strand.
CTAGTCTGGATAACATGAGGGCTCTAGCCAAGGTAATGCAACTGTCAGGAGACAGGAAGAGTCTGCAGGCATTAATACATTTAGATGTATAGGCCGTCGCTGAGGCGTTGCATTAACTTGTCTTGTTAGTGTAAGGGTTGAATCAAGATATATGCCTAATGTTTTCACTTCTTTGGAGACTAATAGAGATGCTGTCAATATTAAAGGATTTTAATTGGTCGTCCAGCTTGTTTAGTCAGTTCTGTGATCCGATAAGGAGTAACTCAGTTTTAGCATCGTTAAGACAAAGGCCATGGTTAGCCATTCAAGCCTGTATAGTTTGGTATAATTCATTAAGTAGTTTGGAGTCCACGTCGTAGGAGCCTGTGATAGGAATGAGGGTATTAACAGCTTGCGTGCCCTGGACGCATGAGGGATGTGGGAGCAGACATAACAGATCCAATTTGACCTCTCCTTCCCAACTGAGCGCATGTGACTATACCATAGATTACTGAATTCTGGATGGTGTACATCCGTCTCTGTATCAAATACCACCCATTTATATTGGTCATATTCCCTATATTCTACAGCCCCACCGCCTAATACATTGTTTTCTAAACCAAATATTGTTGTCTATTACTCTAGTTCTCTTTATATCTGCAACATCATTTTGAAAAATATAACTTTGTCCACACCTTATAAACTGACCCAGAAAGTATTCACAATAACCTACAACAAAACCTAAACATGTGAACAATATTGACAATAGTAAACAACACACTGTATCCCTCATGCTCCTTATCAGTAAAACTATTATACACTAAAGCTGAATTAACACTATACTTAAAAGCACACACATTATAATGCAGAGTGTGTTCTCCAGAACATCAATTACTGTCACTTGCATGTAAACACTCATGTTTCTACTCTGGAAGCTGCTGTGAATCTGGCAAAGGGGGAGCTGTATGAGGTGCCCTCCAGACATCAGAAAGGTGAACCGAATAACACAACGACTTGACCTTAATGTCAAATTGTTTTGCATACATAATGGTGTAGGACCCGATGAATCTTGGTGGCTCCACTGATCAATGAAGTTCCTTAAATAGATGGTATCTACTGGCAAGAGCTGCAATGGTGGCAAGCTTACTTTGTTGGGTGGCACACTGGCCTCTGAATCATCAATTTTTGGTGCTATCTGTTGAGAGAGAACTTTTATGCATCTGATTACCTGATGCAAATATCCTGTAAACTCCTCCCCAAAAATACTTGCAGACCTGTGAACATAAAATACACTGCGTGTTGGTGAAAGTGGTAAGTACATTACCCTCTCCGTCACAATTTTGTGAGGCGAGAGGTGTTGGTCTTTGCAGGGTTACGTTTTCAATCTGAATAAAAAACAGTGTTAAATAGTGGACCCAGTTCTTTTTAAGGGTCACACACAACTTTGACAGGTTCCCTTTAAGAAGTGTGTTCATCCATTCAACGACCCTGTTTGCTTGAGGGTGGTAAATTGAGCACATTTTATGCCAAATGCCTAACAATGCAGCTATCTCTTTGAATAGCTTGTTGAAGAAGTGAGTGCCATTATCAGACTTAAGTACTTAGTACACTCACCAGTAGGGATTCCCTTTTGGGCCTGTTTTGGATTAATAGCAGTGCACTGTAAGATAGGATTACCCGGAGTTAAGGTCACAGACCTTCTTCAGTGGGGAAGACATCAGAAAGGCCCACATACAGACTAAAGGGAAAGCAGGCTGTCGAGGGAAAGTGACACTGTCTCACTGACTGATGCCCACTTTTTTCAGGGGCGATTCAAACCAGTCCTTAAGAGGGTACCCACCTGTTTTTGAGCCAGCCAAGAGAAACTCCTATGTAAGTATTATGCTAAGCTGAAAAGATACTCCCAAGAGGAAAATTACTTTAAAAGGGAATAGAATAAAGCCAGCCCCCTTCATTTATAAATACTGGGATGTGGGGAATACAAATTGACTGTACATTGTTAGAAGTTAGGGAATATTTCTGAATTGTATGGCCTTCTGAAATTATGTATTTGTAGACTTGGTACTACGTAGTGTATACAAAGAGATCCCCTCTCACCTTCTTTGTGTGAAGAGGTCTAACACAGAAGAAGTATTTTGGGAGACAAAAGGACATCCCATTGTGTGCACAACTGGAAAATTATGTAATTGAACTCATTCATTGGGAGCATCACCAAAAATAATCCTATCATTAATGCTGAATTTCTCACAGCAAAAGGGAAAGGGTGATTATTTTCTACCTGTTTTCCCACCTTTATGTTGTACATTAAAAATGAGACATGTACATTTTTTCAGATTAATGCAACAGAAACACCACTGAATGAAATTTAGTAAACGTACACGTTGAATGTACATTTTCCGTTTTACAGTGATCTAAATGTGATTGGGTCAAGTACCCTGTTGTTTTTTCATTGTGTTTTCTAGAATGTTGTGTGAAAGTGACACATCTATTGAGTAAGGGGGAGGAATCTATTTTTAATAAAGGGGAAATAGAGAGATTTGGATAGGCAATACATTTCTGATTTAATTCGTTTTTTTTAGCAACTTAAAGTTTTATCCTGGACCCTCATGTATAATTCAACCCATGCTGATGCATGTGTGTGTTACAAAAGTTCACATTCATGAAAAGGTAACATAGAAAACTAAGGTAGCTAGTGTATTTATTGTTCTTCACCATTGACATTGGAATTTCATAGATGTTTAATGCGTTACATTTAAATTGATTCAATTATTTCTATTTGATTAATAAATAGACCTTCTATGCAACTCTTTGTGTTTCTTGCTCCAAAAGGGGAAAGAGGATGTAAGGAATCAATATTGTTAAATTGGGGGTCCCAGGCTAATAAAAAAGAACTTGATCAAATAAATAAAATTGTGCGTGCCTGGTTTGGAGTGGGTGGAAAATTCTGCAGCATTAGATGCCGCCTGATTAAAACATTCTACCAAACGTTCCATTCTCTATATGGTACAGCACTCTGCTACTTTCTAGCTTGCTTTGTATTATATAAATCATCTACAAATAATTGTACTTTGTGCTTAAGCTTAACACCACGTAAAACCACACATCATCTGCATCATTTGGCATAATATAGTTGCAGCTAAGTTAGTAAAACTTAGTTATGAAAAATGTATCTATAGAGATCTCACTGTATAGTTACATTTTGTTTAACATATTTACATCACGCGCATTTAAAATTTGGGGCACAGAGAAACAATGTGAATTTCACTATGTCATTCAATATCCTATGTCTTCAACAGGTAAAGATATAGGGCCATATTACGGAAGTGTTGCACCAGTGCAAGTGCAATTATCAATAGGGCAAAATTGCCTTAAATTTTAAACAAAGATGTTCTTCCATCTTTATTTAACCACAACAAATTCTGCCCTAATGCTAAGACCTGAGGCATTTTATCCATAATGGGCAATAATGCTGCCACTAGCCCACTGATTATGAAAGTGCCAAAGCTGGCCCAGCAAAAACCTGAGTGCTTCCTCCCTTGCAGTGTGCAGCCGTGGAAATGCCCCTGAGCCAGAGGTGTTGTTACAAGGTTTCCCCTATGGATGGAGTTACCCAGCGGCACATGTCCAATGAGTCATGCAAGGCTGGGGTTGTGTGCTTCCACAGGCTTGCATGGCACATTGGCCATGTTAGCTTGGATACTGCAGCATTGAAAATACTTAAGGGGCAGGTCCTCTGCCTACACAATGGTTTGGAGGTTCTCTGGCAGTGCCACTTCACATTTAGTCATGAGCCGGGATTTACGGAGAGGTGTTGATTGGCACCTCCCCTTGCTTTGTGGATCCTGCCTTTAAGGTGCTTGGGGAGACATCCGCTGGATCTCTAAGAAGCATGTCTGTGCTCGTGTTTGTATATGTAGGCATGAATGCACATGTGAATGTGTGCCTTATATCCAAATGCTGTGTGTATGTGCATGCAGCTCTATGTAGTATACATATGGGTGAGAGGGCAGGTGAAGGTGAGTGACAGAAGGAGAAGGAACACCTGTGCGGGCAAGAGGGACTGGTGAATATGAGCGATCATTCATGCATGCAATAAATATGAATACATATCAATGCATGTATGTGAATGTGTTTAAATGGATGCATGTAAGGGCTGGATGGTAACTCGATCGAGATGAAAGAAACCAATGTGTGTGTGGGGGTTGCAGTGTAATCGGAAGAGCAATTACAGCATTGGCATCTTTTCTTGAACTGTCATGGCATATTCACTTTAGAAAAGACTAAGAATCATGGTTTAGAGATCAGCAAGAAAATAAGTAAAACATTAGTCAAACATAGTGTGACATAAACTTCACATTGTATTGTCCAAAGACATATATATGTCATTTTGTGTTTCCTCTGTATAAAAAATATGTGTAATCCATTAGAAAAATATATTTTGTTGACACCAGATCTCATTGATCTAAAAACTGCATTACTCCATGGGGTTAGTCTACATATGTGAGTAAACGCACGCTATAAAACATGCACTAATACTAACAATTAAACAAAAATACAAAAATTGAAGGGTACTCCAGTAAGTACTGTGACCATTGTAACTACTGAGTAAGACCATTTGTGATCTCTACACCCACATTGCTTCAATTGTCTTACACTGTTCCACCTGTCACAAAGCTCTTGGAGTCTATGATCCTGGGATATAGCCCTTCCTGATGTCAGTCAGACATCCAACACACATTAGAAACCAAATAATGACACCACTACGTGTTTTGGCCTTAACATGGGATGCAGCAGTTTGGTCCCTTCAATTTTAACACAGCCTTCATCAGGACGAAGAGGTCACAATTTGCATGTGTTCACCCTCTATCCGACGGTCTTGTTTCTCACATATTAGTTCTCCCTATATAAATATAAGGGAAAAGGAATGACTTCATGTTTTTTTGTGTGTGGCACTTATCTGTCTACTCCATTTATTATCTTCATCTAAAACCTCTTTTGTGTTTGTTCAAAACATCACTGCGTAGATGTTTCATTTTATGGGGTTGCTGGGAATATAGTATGCTCATGGGTGAGAGGACTGGTGAATGTAAGTGACAGATGCAGGTCCGGAGAATGAACACCTGATCCCTCTGGGAACCCTGATCTATACATTTTGAACACACAGGAGACAAACTCCGAATTTCAGCTTATTCCCACGCAGCCTATGACTAATTTCTCTGAGACCAATTTGGGTATTTTCTATATTTGTAGAATAAGTTCCATTCAACCCAAAGGTTTACACCTCCCTCTACTGTGTTTAGTCGCTAGATCCATTTCTGCTCCATTATTGCACTAATATATTCAGTGTGTGATCAAAATGAAAAATGTGTTAACAATTCACATAATCGGACATTTATATGTAATGTAATTGATTTTATTTGTATTTATAAAGCGCTAACTTTGGGACGAAGGCGCTAAGGCATAAAAGCAAGAAGACCCTCAGGAGAGCAAAAAAGCAGGGAATATTTTAAAAAACATACAATTTTAGAGCTTTGCCAAAGCCAGAAACTTCAACAATTACATGAAACTGAAGCGGGAGAGAGTTCCATATATAAGGAGCAAGAACAGAAAAGGAACGGCCTCCAGCTGGGGCTCTGTGATATCTGTGAACTATCAGTAATTTCTGGGAAGCAGAGCAGAGTGACCTGTGGGGGGACAGAGGAGGTCAGCTTGACTTGGAGATACTGGGCTCCAGAACGATGAATTGCAAATAGCGCAATGCAAAAAATCTTAAATTTAATATGACTACTCACCGGAAGCCAGTGAAGCTGTTGTAAAAGGCTGTACGAATGGGAGAGTTGAGTGGCAGTGAGAGCCAAATGGGCTGCAGCGTTTGGAAGAGCTGCAGATGCTGAAACGGAAAAGCTGGCTGGCCAAGGTAGATTCTATTGCAGTAATACAAGGATCCCATAATGGAAGCAGTCACTACCTAAGTCTGAGACTCGGACGGAAGGAAAGTCAGTGTTTTCTTAAGGAATTTCAAGTTAAGAAAGCCTGTGTTACACATGAACGAAATGTGCAATTCTCGGAAGCCGGATGGTGGGAGTTTGATGGCAAAGCTTTTTACAGATTTACTAGAATTGGCACAGGGTCACAATGAGTCTGTCCAAAAGTCAGTGGTCCGCGCTGTATTTAGCTTAAGCCAATTTCTGGCCATCCAATCCCCAATTGCAGCCAGTTACTAAGTTTGGATGGAGGGTCAGATGCAGGAGAATCCAAGCGAAAGAGCAACTGAGCTTCATCTGCGCATGTATAAAAGCACATTTCATGCTCATAAATGAGATCTGCCAGGGGGCGAAGATAAAGATAGAAAAGAAGCGGGGACAAGGAAGATCCCTGGGGAACACCACAAGAAAGAGCCACTGGGGCTCATCGGTGATGTCACCTGTGATGTCATGGTTGTGGTCATAGGCTGCGCAACAGGTGGCACAACAGGTGGCACAACAGGTGGCACGAAGTTAAGGTGGCATTAGCTGAATTTCATGGGTTTTGTTGCATTAAGTTCTCACCTTAACGTCCCTTCAACTAAAGTTTTTTTCTTTAATTTGAAGGGTTTTTGTTATTCCATACACAAAGTTGCATATTTTTAAATATTATTATTTGTAGCCACAGTTACAGCATCAGCCAATGAATTGCAGGAGTTTACGTGCGAAGCTAACATGAGCAACGAGTGTAGTGCTTTTATTTGCAGGTAAACTACTGTCCCTGTTAACAGTGTAACTGTGGCAACAAACAAACAATTGGGATATTTCAATTACGGAAACTGCATAAAATAAATTACAATAGATATTGTAATATATTTTGGCAGTCTGTGTTGAATTTTATCTATTTTTGTAACTTAAAAGGTGACCATTAAAAGGACCATTTTGTGGTATGGAAAGAGGGGGATGGAATAGGGGATGAAAACACATAAGGATGAAACATCTAACAAAGGGAATTAAAATAAAAAGCAATATATATTTGTTTTATTTTCATTTTTATTTAATTTTTTGATAAAAAAGGGGGTAAACTGCCACTTAAAACAAAAAAATTAGAATTACAGGTAATCAGGTATTCAGCGATTAACTTCTGCCAGTCCTCAAATGTAGCACCTCTCTTGACTTCCCATTGAAGACATCATCTACACATGACTTGCATCATGGAAAGATGATTTATCCTGATTGATGTTCCTAAGCTTTCTGATGAAACATAAGAATGGCCACGTCTTAGTGTTTCTTTGAACAATCTTTGACATATTCAAATTTCCAACTTGGGACAAACATATAAAACAACACAAATGACAACTCTAAAAAGACAAGGGACCTCATTACGAGGTTGGAGATAGCCCATGGCAATCCCCTTACCGCATTCCGGGTCCGGGTTGTCGGAATAGGGACTTACCGGGTCATTCCAACCTTGGAGGACCCGGTAAGTCCCCATTCTGAAAACCATTCCCCATTCCCATTTGAGCCTCCATAGGGCTCAATGGGAATGGGGAAGGAGCTAATAACGGGCCGGTAAATAGCCAGCCCGTTATTAGCTCCATGGTCCCTTAGTGGCTCCCGCTAAGGGCAGCTGGTAAAACCAGACGGCCTTACTGGGACCCGCTAAAGGACCTCGGAATACAGAGGTAAGGGGTTACCGGCACCGGCATCCTTACCGGTGCTGGTAAACCCTTACCTCTAACCTCGTAATGAGGCACAATGCCACAAACAATGAGGCCTCCTTTCTGAACCTCTCAAGCATTTCTAATAACTCTTCAAAAAGAGTGTTCAGGTGTTCAGGTGTTTGAAAACTCTAGCTGTTGCTGACAGCACCTTTAATGGGTGGAGGTTAATTCTGCACAACCACCGCTCACAGCTACAGTAAATATATAAGACCACATATAAGCCAAAATAAATTGCAGTATGGGTCAGACCATCTTGTGCAATTTCCAATACGCATCATCCACATCATTCTAGAAAACTCACACCAAATCATTTGTCATGATTGACGTTGCAAAGGTTTGAGACCCACGGCATTTGAAGTCCCACGGCGTAGAATTTTGTTACAGAATGTAAAAAGGACTTCCTCTGCCTCTTTTATGGAACAGTGTTTTTTAACTTCACAGAAGCGCCCACTCTCAGCAGTACTTTGCATCTGAGTTGTCTTCTTCCGCAGTGGCAATGAATTCAGAAATCAAATAATGTCATCACTGCTGGTAGTCTCGTAATCGGGCATGTCAGAATGTCCAACCAGCGAGGAATATGTAAACAATTTAAAAATCATACCACACAGCAAAAAAAATCTTTTTAAAACAAACACATTTTTATATCACCCCCAAAATCACTTTAACAAACACCATAAGTGATTAAAAAAGCATTGTAGTTAAAATCACATTTCTACTGCTCTGTGATAAATCGTTTATTTTGAAAACAACAATCATACTCCATGATTTTGTATCATGCACCTCATTGAAATTCAATTTCTTTCCTAATAAACACCTTTCAATAATTATTCCCACCCATTTTCTACAGGTACAGCAGGACCACATCATTGTTAAAAAATACAGTAAAAACCAACAACAAAAAAAAGAGCCCCATTACCAACATATTGTATATTTTTTTTGTGTTTTTTTTATTTGTAAGGCGCCGAAGCCCAAAGGCATGATCAAATCAAACTTTGAACAAAACAATTAAAAACAACTGATTAGTGCCAATCATATTTTATCACAAGTAACATGAACTGCACAGTGTGAGTTCTGCAGTCAAAACGAGAAACATAGACAAAATGGAAAGTTTGATACTTTCCAAAGTCAAAACCACAAAAAGAGGACTATATTATTAGAAAACTATAAAATGGCTGCCATATTCACTGCAACCTATCACAATGAAGTACACATTAACAACTTTAACAATACCCAATTAGAAATACCAAAACACATACAAAACCCTGCTCAGCATCAAAAGTCACTGAATATATTCAACGTGGCTACAAAGCTTACTTGTAGCCATGGGTACACGTCCATTTTTCTGCAAGACACGAATCTAACTAAATTGGCCTTCAAACCTTCAGATCAAATATGTGAACAAGTAAATAAAACAACACACACAAATAGAAATATGTACTGTATCACTCACATAAAAGTATGATTAGTGCACTGAAAATGTATATTTACAGACACAACTTTAAATATAGCTGTGTTTCCAGCTACAACAAATAAAATGCAGAATAATATCGACATGCCTACACACATGCTTTTCATAGAAACGGTTATACAAAAATCCCCTCGTGGACATTTGCAGAGAACCGCGGCTAATCGCAAAAACTATGTATTCAAAATTGCCTTTCTACTCCACCAAACTCCAAAAACTGTCCCCAACATCCTTACCAGTCGCACCTCCACTCCTCATAGTCTTCCTCCACTGCCCTAGTCTTTTACAATTCCCTACTCAATTCATATAAAAAGCCACCCCACCCAACGTTTCGGATAGCCGCAGCTACCGTGCGTCCTCAAACACACAATGTGTCATTTGCTCGAATATAGCTGCGGCTGCAGAAGGGGTGAGGGGTATCTACCCATGAATAGCAATGCAGCGCTCTGAGTGGCTGCTATATAGCTGTGAATAATATCAACAGCACCATTGACCAATTAGAAAATACAAAATACACACACATCATACATACCCTGCTGATGCAAACTACTAGAAATTAGAAATTCAAACTAGGAATAATGTTCCTGGAAACAGAGAAAGACTGCAGATATCATGGCTGGTTTGAAAACTGTGTGGCTTATTGGAGACAGTTGGCTATTTTGGTTGCTGGCTTTTGTGAGAAACTAAATATTAACATGGACCTAGGTTTGAGAGATTTTACAATTAAATGGTTTGGATAGCAGGGAATGCATTGATTCCAAGTTTTTCCAAAATGGTTAAGTCTGAGGAGTAGAGGGCACCCAGAGGTCATACCAATTCATTGTGCAGGCAATGATTTGGGGGATGTACGAGGTGTCCCTTACTTTAATGATAAAACAAGACATGGGAAAGCTAATGGAACGATTTCCTCAAACCGTCTTCATCTTTTCCAATCTCACTCAAAGGCAAGAATGGAGATAGACCACCAAATTTAATGGTAAAATTGAGAAATCCCTCCCAGAGAAATGTCAGTAAAGTAGTTTCAACATTCATGATAGACCACAACCAATTATGGATTTCGAACATACAGTTCAACATGGTCAATTTCTATAGACATGACAGAGTACACCTAACCGATGAAGGAAATGCAGTGTTCCTTCATAACATCAAAACAGTACTCCTGATGTGCTAATGTTCTACATTCTACCCCAAAACAATCCTTTTAAGGACTACTCATCATACATAAATACAAAAATACAATAAATAGTAACAAAAAACATTTTTTATTATACCCGCAGCTACAGTTCATTGATTTTTACTATAACCGTGGTTATAAAAAGTCAGTTAAAAGGGGAACTGACTTCAAGTTTCATACTACAATCCAACTTTAATGATCAATACAGTACATCACTAATCATGTGCTAATGTAAAGTAACTAAAAAATAAGAAAGCATTGAAAAATACATAACAATAAACTAGATGGGCAACCATTTCACAGCCAAACAATATAATACCATAAGTGAGAATACACAACCTAAAATACATTGTATGGCACATCTAAAACTAGATTACAATTGCTCCTTTTTATATTAGTTTTGTTAAACTATTTTCTTCTATTTTCTCACATGCTCAAAATTCTGAAAACACACATTCAAAATAAAAAAGACTCTCTAATACCTACCAGCTCACTGACCATGACCTTTGGCCATGGCCCATGATTTTTCACCCCCAACATCACTATACCTATACAAATAATTTTCGAAAATAAATGAAACACAGACTCCCTCCAAAATATAGACGCAAATACAGAACTACTCTTACCCGCGGGTATCCATAGTCCTTCATAGCCTCGGGTATAGCCGCGAACATCGGCAAAACAACCAAAACAAAATGCTTCCCTGCCCCCCAGGCCATCACCCCTGCCCCCCCAGGCCATCACCCCCCCTCATCTGTGCCAGCTCCCCCCACTCCCCAGATGGCCTCCTTACCTCCCCTTCCTTCTCCCTTTCACTGCCAGAAAACACGCTGCTACTGTGACAAGGTTTGCTTACATATATCGGATATTTGTGGCTATAGCCTGGGCTACAGACAGCTTTGTGTTGCAAACTCGGTGCCTTGACCCCATCCAACTTCCAAATTTCACTCTATCCATCCCCCCACTTCTACCCCAATGGCATTTGTATGTTTTTTGACCTGCCCCTGCGTTGCGTTTCATTTTCCCATTTCCTCCATTATAGCCTTGAATATCTCTCGTATTAAGAGAAAACCATGATGGCGGTCATTTCATTTCTGAAAACCATGATCCTGCAATGCACCATGGAAGATATCTCTATTTTTTGGGGTAAGGGGGCACCTCCTTCTCTGTCAAATATTAAAATAACTACTGTACAGAATAACCCCAAATCATGCATGGCGTGCGAGTCAACGCTTTGTGCCCAAGTTGTTTCAGACATGGTCCAAATCCATCCAGCGGTTTGGGCTGTGCGCTTCTGCAGAAATTGACCCTTTTGTCTGTGGGAAAATGAATGGGAAGTAGGCCACAGTTTTGGAAAACATTTTTTTAGGAAACTTTGCAGTGTGTTGCGGGAGAGAAAGCAGACTTTTAATCACTTTCAAAATGTTGGTCAAATCTGTTACTCGAATCAAAATTTATTATCAATAGAAATTTGAGGGGTACCTATGTTTCTCCGACTCACCTTAACTATAGGGCGGCTATCGGCATCCTAAAATATATCTTTGGACAGTACAATGTTAAGTTTGTGTCACACTATTTTCCACTCATGTTTAGTTATTTTCTTGCTGACTCCTTAAAAATTATTCTCAGTGGTTTTCTACTACACTTGAATGGCATTATTTCTTGCACTATGGCTAGAGCCACCATGACATTTGTTCAGTGTGGTTATTGCCCTGCATTGGTGCAGTCATTATGGCCATGTTTCCGTACAGTGCATAGCATTTTACTGGCATTATGAGCAAAGTCAGCACAACGAGTAGTCTTTCATGGGAATATTGGCCTACATTAACGTAGATAGTAATGTGCACATGTTAACTTACAGTGGACCGAGCATTTGCTGCTGGCTACTTTGGTGAAGAGTGTATGGGCATGTTTTGTTACAGTGAGATGGGGCCTCATTATGAGGTTGGAGGTAGCCTTGCCGGAAAAAATGGCAAGGCTACCTCCAAACTCGCATTCGGGTCCGGCATCCGTGAATGGGCAATTACCGGCCTATTACGGCCCAGCCGGACCCGGTAGCTGCCCTTTTGCGGGTTCCGGGCCCGGTACATCCCCATTCCCATTTGAGACCCATAGTGCTCAATGGGAATGGGGAAGGTGGTAGCACGGGGACTGTTAATACTGGTACCGGTGCTACCATCATGTTTTGCTCACGGGTGCCGGTACGGCCACCAACTCAGACCTGGTGGCTGCAAGGGTACCCATGAGCGGCACTCGTAGTATGGCGGTACGGTAGCAACAGTGCCGGTAGCGATACTGGCGCCATTATTGTTTTACCGCCATACTTGTATTGAGGCCCATGGTATTTTTATGGGTATTACGGGAATGCCAACATGATGAGAGTTCTTAGTTGGGGATAATGGCCTACATATGTGTATCCAGTAGGGACATGTGTTTTGCATAGCCAGCATGTACTCAGTTTTTATACATGCATAGCATGCATATATTCTGTGCAAAGACATTGTGAAAATGCCTTTGAAAATACTCCTGTGCACTCTGTTGAAGACCTGCCATCTATTGGAATGTGTCATGTGTTAGGCTTCTGTAGACTAAAGGACCTTAATAGGTCCCGAAGGAAGTCCCCAGGGGAAGTGCTGCTCACAATATTCTGAGCCGGCAGGCAGCAGAGCAGGAAGCTGCCTCACAGCTCTCCACACAACCTCCTGCTTAAACAATAGAGACTTCCTGAGCATAGAAACCACAAGAGGACTTTATCACTTACATCAATAGATATAGTAGTGTATGTTGGAAGATCATTATTATGTGTTAACAGTGTCTGTGCTAAAGTAAAATAAAGGCACATTAACACAACCATCGGGCTTGGTGTCATCATTGACAGGCCACTACATAATTGGCAACGAAGGACGGGATCAGCCCAGCTGCACCACGTTGCAAGGAGCAACGCCACCACAACCGTTCCTGCAAGTCCCAGGCAAGCCAGCGATTCCGTGGCTCCAATGGGAGCCTTTATTTCAAACCTATCTGGAAGCAATGGGTGGAACAAGCTATCCAGCGGCGCGCAAGAAGACCATGATATTAAACGTGCTGGGTGTCAAAGGACAAAGAACTTTTGCAGGTCTGAACCCAGAAACCTCTACAGGAGAAGGTGATGACGTCTATCACGAAGTGAAAAGGAGAATAGCTAAAAGATTCTTGAGTAAAGAAAATGTAGTGCTACACAGAATCAGATTCTATGGCAGGAAGCAAGAGCCGACAGAACCCATGGACGATGTGATGCTGGAAGGAGGGACAGGGCCTCCGTATCCTTGTCCTTTACTGCTTTTTATCGTGTGTTCTGTTGTGTTTTCCACACAGGAGTTTATGTGGGACTCCTGGCGGTGCAGCTCTCTCTCTTTTGGTTTGGTGAACGGACACGTGGGATACCCTTATGGCACCCATGGGTGGTGGTACAACCCTGTGCCCCTAGTGTATGTTTGTGGGCACCTGTGGGTGGCCCACAGAGCAGGGTATGGGCTGGTGGCAGCTCCATGCTGAAATCGACAGGTGCGCGGAGTATCACCCATTTTGGGATACCCCGGCTCTGCCATTGGGATCAGTTGGTTACTGATGGAAAACAAGATGGCCCCTGTGGCCTCTTGCTTTCTATTACCCATTACCTTGTTTTCCCAAAGTCCTGGGAAGCCCTGACTCTGTCCCTTCCCACTGACTGTTGGGTGGAAATGCTGCATATGGTGTTGTTGTGAAGGCCCGACCAGACTAGCTGGAGCCTTCCCGGTGATGTATGTTGTGGGTACCTCCTGTGGGTGGGACCCAGGTGAAAAGAGTGAGTGACGAATATGCATTCTGTGTTGTGGATGTCTAGTATCTGGTGGTTGACACAATGACTAAGACAGCTCTGCCCGAAACCGGTATGAATGCAGCTTGGAGTGTTGAATGGCTCGGTACTTGTCCCAATACACATAACTTGTTGTGAGTGTCTGGAGGGAAATGAATGGCCTGAATACCTTGTGTGCCTGATTGCCTGCCTGCCTGCATGAATGCCCGTAGTCGTGATTGGATGCTTGAGGGTGACCCAGCGGAATGAATGGGAGATCAACAGTATATCTGGTGACCTCTCACTGCTAGGAATCGTGTTCAGAAGCTGAAGTCCACTACGACGAGTAACTGGAGTAACTGACGCTTGACCTTGAAGCCCTGCTGGACGAGAAGAATTGCTGTTGCTCTCCTTCACAATCTGAAAGCTGTTGTGCCTCCAAGAACTGACCCAGAGAGGACCTAGTAAGGCGCCCTCTTCCCGAGCTACGAGGGACCATCATGCACAGCTGATCTTTGCCAAAGCTCCTGGTAGACAGACCTACGACAGGCTGCGACCCAATACGGGGACTGCTGCGGAACTCCAAGGAGAAGCACTCGGACTGTTGTCCGCCACTGTCGATGACCGCCGTCGCCGACCGTAGCAGCCGTGCTCCCGTTTGCCTAAGAACTTCAATTGATCATCAGACACTCTCGTCTGCATCGTCACCCGCTTGTCTCCCGCTGGAGAAGGCCCGACCGTCGACGCGCCGAGGAGCATCCACCGGTGGGCTTCCTGCCACCTAAAGACCACAGAGACGCCAACGACTCGACGCCCTTGCTGGGCCACAGTTCTTCATCATCTCTTTGCGGTCCAGAACTATCGTCACCGAGGTGCCTCGCACACGCCTCTTCCCTGCAGGACGCCAACGCTCTGTCGTCGACGAGCACCACTAGGAACAAAGCTGTCACTTCCCTGCCGTAGTTCAACCTGTTCACCGTTGGACGTTCGACGACCTGTGACTCCCGCTTTAAAGGGAGGGCACTCAAGAAGGGCCGGCGATTCCCCGACACCGAACGCCAAGTTCCCCGACACCTCTCGACGATCTGTGGCTCCCGCCTGAAAGGGAGTCACTCAAGAAGGATCGGTCGACGCATCGTCAGAGAACTCTACTCCACCAGGTACATTGGGGGGGGGAAACCTTTATAGGAAGAAGTGAGACTATTGAACATATGGACTGGGCTTGTGCTATATATCTTTATTTACAGGTTTCCCAGGTGGAGGGATCTCCACACAGAACTGTGCCTCGTGGTAGGGGTCAGCCTTCTGCCTACTGTTTCAACCATCTTGCATTTCTTCCTATCTCTATTGCTGGTTTCCTCGTTATTGATCTGTGTGACATTTTAACCGTACAGTTGATGCACTTTAATGAGATTCGAAAACATTGGTTGTACCACTTTAGATTTGTATATATTTATCATTATTGACTTCCGAGTACAAAGTGCATTATTGTGAACGTGTACATACCTTTGAATATTAATTATATAAAGACTGTGTTTTCAGTAATACAGTGTATGGACATTCCTTTGTGGGGGCTCGGGGACTACACTGTACTTAAGAACCAGCCTGCATCACCTCCTGAGAAGCTAGACCTTGATTACTCGACCACGTACCAATAATAGAGAATCTTGGCTGGGGTCCTCTGTGCCTCCTCTCTACCATATAGAGAGCGGAAGTACAGACACCCCCTACCAGTCTTTACAGACGACTACGTACTCAAGCTAAGAGAACTGGCTGTGTTATGCACATTTTCAGCAACGTCAGAGGAAAGAATCTGTGACATGCTCATCGTACATACGAACAACAGAAAAGTACAAGACAAATTTATTCTTGAAAAAGAAATTGGTTTAGATAAAGCAATCCAGATTGCGAGGGCGGTAGAAGAGACGTCCAGCAGGTGCAAAGAGTGGGGAATTGCTGTGCAATCACCCAAAATACAGTGGGTGCAATCCAGAGGCAGAAGGGACAGAGGACAGCGCAAAGCCAGGGATGACGCAGCAGTGAAACGCGAACCATTGAAGTGCCACAGGTGTGCCAGCACAAGCCACTTAGCCAACAGCAGAGAATGCCTGGCAAAGAGTAAAGAATGTTCAAAATGCAGAAGGTATGGACACTTTGCATCAGTGTGCATGTGGAGAGCGAGGAAAACTGTGACAGCCATTCAGAGCAAATAAAGCAGGGGTAAGGCATACTCAGATGAAGAAGCATGTGCCACAGTTCTCATGGTGAATGGCGGCACAAGTCAGAGAGAAAAGCCCAACTGCACCATCAAAGTCAATGGTCATGAAACAAGAGTGATGGCAAACTCGGGTTCCGACCTCACCATACTGCCCTTAAATTTGTACAAAAGCATGGTGGGAAGAAAAAGAGTAGAAGCCTACAAAACAAACGTCAGTCCCACGGTGTATGGAGGTGCCAGTATAAATCTTTTGGGATATGTCAGAGCGACAGTAGAATTCAAGGACAGAGTCACCAGAACAAAAGTATATCTGGCAGAAAATGGACCACCAGTGTTGGCTGGGATGACCAAGCAAAACTGCAAATCAGGCTAAACCACAGCATGGAGGAACAGGTCCTGTCCATAAACAAAAATGGTGCCTCAATCAGCAAAGAAGAATTTCCGCAATTGTTTTCAGACACGCCTGGCCGCATCGAAAACTATGTGCACAGGATAAAACTGAAACAAGGAGCGGTTCCAGTCAAGCATAGAGTGAGACCTGTGCCAGCAACAGCAAGAGTTGCACTACAAGAAAAGCTCAACAAGATGTTGTCGGAAGGAACCATAGAGACGGTAGAGTCATCTGAATGGCGGTGGTTCTTATAAAGAAACAGCATACCGGCGACTTGCGTATTTGCATCGACTTGCGCAGCCTAAATCAGGAGGTGGTGGCGGACAGTTATCAATTACAGAGTATAAACAAACTGATCTTGCACATAAAAGAGGCTAAAATATTCTCAAAATTAGACATGAGGGATGCCAAATCACTTTACATTGAGAATCCAGACCCCTTATGGAATTCATAACCCCATTTGGAACGTATCAATTCACCAGAATGCCATTTGGGTTGTCCTCGGCGGCCTCTGCGTTCCAGCGCATGATGGACTCTCTCTTGAAGAACATTGGAAACGTTTCTTACTTCCAGGATGATATTTTAATATACGCAGAAGATGCAGAGACACATGACAAAGCTTTGGCAAAATTGCAGGAAGCAGGAGTGCGACTACGCCACAACAAATGTGTACTGCAGGCAGATGAAGTAGAATACCTGGGATACACCATATCCAAGGCAGGTATCAGTCCCAAGAAAGACTTACTGCAAGCAATCATTAAGGCGCCTCCCCCAACCAGCAAAGAAGAGCTGAGATCATTTTTGGGACTATCAGAATACTATGCAAAATTTGTACCGAACTTCTCAGAGACCACTGCTGCTATGAGAGAATTACTCAAGAAAGGCGGAGAGTACCACAGGGATGCAGAACAAACCAGAGCATTTGAAGATGTCAAAGAAGGAATAATGCATGCACCCTGCTTGAAACCTTTCAATCCCCAATGGAAGACCATGATTACCACAAACGCTAGTGCATACGGTATAGGAGCAACACTCACGCAAAAGAAGGGTGATGAAGAAGACATTGTCGCCTTCGCATCTAAGGCCCTCTCACAATCAGAAAAAAATTACTCCACCATTGAAAAGGAGATGTTAGCATGTGCATGGGCCGTAGATTACTTCTGCACGTACGTATGGGGTACAAATGTTTGGCTGGTTACCAATCACAAACACCCTGTGCACCTATTGAGCCCAGGAGGAATCTGCACAGCGACACTGCGGCTTGCTTGCATTGCTGCCAAGCTGCAATAAAACGCATACGAAATACAGCACATTGCAGGATGGAAAAATGCCCAAGCGGACTGCATGTCCAGACTACCGCAGCGCAAATATAAGGAAACCAGCTTCCTACAAGATGAATGCATCGTCGCAACACTCACGGACCTAAAGAGCAGGGAATTCCTCGAAATGAAGGAGAGACACTGGATAGAAGAAGCAGCCAAAGACTACACCACACCAAAAATCACAGAGTGGGTCAGAAAAGGTTGGCTCGGTGAGAGGTCCCTTCCAAAAGGGTTGTGTCCCTACTGGAAAGTGTCAGATGAAATATTTGAAAATGGAGGGATGCTCATGAGAGGCGACCAAGTGATTCCACCGATAGCCATGAGACGAACCATCATATGTAGAGCACATGCCGGTCATCTTGGAAACAACATGACGAGAAGGGGAAGTGTATTGGTGGCCAGGCATGGACTTGGAAATAAGGACCATGACAGAGAGGTGTCACGGGTGTGTGAATAGTGACAACAGACTCAAAGTCAGGCAGGCGCCACTACACCCCACAGAAGTGCCCAAAGGAGTGTGGCAAAAATTGGGCTTGGACTTTATAGGCCCACTGGAACTCATGGAGCATGAGAGCAAGTATGGCATTGTGCTGGTGGACTATTTATCGAAGTGGGTAGAGGTTGAATTTGTACTCAACATAACCACAACCACAGTGATCTAGTTTCTTAAAAACATCTTTCAGAGGGAAGGATTACCCAGAGAACTAGTCACCGACAATGGAGTGCAACTCATATCCAGAGAGATGGACAGTTTCCTGAAGGAGAACAATATCAGGCAAATTAAAGCAGCTTTATATCACCCACAAGCAAATGGGTTGGTGGAACGCACCAACAGATTCATTAAGGGAGCGTTGCAGTTGGCCACAGCAGCAAGACTCGACCCGCTCTGGACAGTCAAGGAAGAGATAGCTGCGCATCGCCTCACCCCCAATGGGGTCACAAACATATCACCATTCCACCTCCTCAGAGGACGCAGGGCAGCCTCTACCCTGGTCCCGCCTTGGTTGGCAAGCATGAGAGAGGATGAAAGGGTGGACATGGAAGAATTGGTATGGCGAGTCAAGAAGAGCAAAGAAAACATGAAAAGATATAGCGATGAAAGGAGAAAGCCCCAACAAAGCACAGTCCGAGTAGGAGATCTCATAAAAATTAAAATGGTTCATAGAGATTCAGAGACGGGGTCCAAGTACAGAAGACCGTTGAAAGTGGTGCAACGACGGACAAACCATGTATGCACCCAAGACAGCAAGCGGTGGAATTTAGAAAGAGTAGCATTGTACGAAAGGGGGGCAGAAGTAGAACACAATGTCGAATCATTAGATCACAGAAGTCAAGGAGAGAGCCTGGCCAAAGAGAACCCGACCATAGGAGAACAGTCACGACAGGCAGAGACGGAGGACATAGGGACACCCTCTCAAGTGGAAACCAGTCCCAGGAGGAATGCGACGAGGCAAGAGAGAACCAGCGAAAGGGCTGCAATGTCACAACAAGAAAATCCAGAGAACGGCCGACCACAGAGAGAAAGAAGACGACCAGGGAAGTACACCGACTACATGATGGAGTAGAGCCATCTTCATCCAACAAAAGGAGGTATGTAGGTTAAAGGACCTTAAGAGGTCCCGAAGGAAGTCCCCGGGAGAAGTGCTGCTCACGGCATTCTGAGCTGGCAGGCAGCAAAGCAGGAAGCTGCCTCCTGCTTAAACAATAGAGACTTCCTGAGCATAGAAACCACAAGGGGACTTTATCACTTACATCAATAGATATAGTAGTATATGTTGGAAGATCATTATTATGTGTTAACAGTGTTTGTGCTAAGGTTAAATAAAGGCACATTAACACAATCATCGGGCTTGGTTTCATCATTGACAGGCCACTATAGCTACACAACTCATTGTAAACTGTGTGGCATTTTAACACGTTTCACATAAAGTGTGATGTAAAATGCATAATTTAAACCATTATATTTATTTCTCAATTAGGTAACCCTGTGCGGGTGTCATGGGGTCCTCTTACAATGCATGCACAGATTCATGTGAAATGTTTTCAGCCCTCCAATTTGTCCTGTACACAAATGCACTGAACAGATGTGTTTCTTGTACTAGTGCAGTGTGTGCCTTGGTGCTAATTGCAATTGCATGGACGCAACGTTTCTGTAATATGTTTCCATGATATTTGGGCATGTGTTCACAAAAAGGCCACCCCCAACGCCTACAGGAATTGTGTGATTGAGTTGCTCAGTTACATTTGAATAAATACCACACAAAACAAAAATGTCTTTCCTTATCTACACAATGGGTTTCAAATCATCTCAAAGGATCCGAACTTGAAAGAGGCCGTTGTCTGATGACTAAAACTTAAGAGTAATATATTTTACCCACCTCAAATTTAGAAATGAGGGCAAGAAATTTGAGAAAACAGTACTTCAACTGGTTATTAGTACCAAAACAATCTAATTCTTTGATGCGCGAGAGACAATGTGCACTCCAATTCACGGCGTTAAATCTGTCACCTATTAGTGATGGCGGCTTTATTATTCTTAGTCGAGACCTCCCGTGCTGATAGGAATGCGAGGGTGTTCTAATCTAGAAATTAAACTGTCGACGATTATATCCTTGACAACTTCTCTCAAAAGAGCAGCCTGGCAGATAGCGTGGGAGGGGTCACCTTTGATCTCTTGTCAGAAGAGGGTCAGGAGGCCCCAGTCGCAGAATGAGTCACTCACTGTTTAAAGAACGCAAATCCTTTTACGCCCGGTGCTGCGACGGCAATCAGAATCACAAGCTACCATTTCAGGCAATTTGTGAAAATTCAGATTAGATTATCTCCGGTGCTTGACGGGTCATTCCATTCCAAGAAAGCTACTGTCAGTTTGCTGGACATCTTTTAATCAAACACGCGCATTCTCCACACAGGTCAAACATGGTGTAGATCACGAAATAAAAAAAATAAAAATCATTGCACTTTAAAGTAGTCATTGCTGTTTTATAACATGGCTAGGGTGCATCATTTAAGACTCGCCTTCTCCCCATATGTTGTGCATTGCACACAACAGCAATACACATACAAAGCTCTCAAAAAGTTGAATGCGATGTAGGATAGTGTTCCGGCGCCATTCTGGCCACTTCGTTGCTCGTGGGAATGAGATGTGAGTACCCAATTTCTTGAGAGTAAAGAACAAAATATCTAGGATGCATAATTACTCTGGGCCTTTCCGAGTTTTATTTGCGAGGTTGTTTTTTTTTTTGTTTTTTTTTTTGCCAGTGGTAAAAAAAAAAAAAAAACTGTCTGTGGCATTCCCATTTGCACCCCATGCCGAGGTAATGCACAGTTTGCCAGATGTTGATGTAAGGAGGGATGATGCAAGTATGGGTGTGATCACCTTTAAAAAAAATCTATAATGAAAAGGGCATACATCAGCCAGTGCTTTTTGGGGCCAAGATAGGGCAGTTGGCCTAAAAGCATAAAATCTACCGCCCCAACTTGAAACACTTGTGTATGGACGTGGTATAAATAAAATATATCATATCCCCCCCCCCACTGAATGGGAAGGGTGACAAAATAACGCTTTGCCTAGGACAGCAACATACAGTGCACCAGAACTGCTCTCCCTGCACATATACAAAAACACTCTCAAATGACTACAGAGTTTTTAATGGAAAAACTCACAAATGTCACATTTAATAATGTAATCACCCGGGGCAACAGGTGATCAAGAAGGTTCTTGCTGAATACAGAAGGATCCCCCTCTCCAATGCCCCTTCACCCAACAGAACCCCACCCACAACCCACCACCCAGACTCCATATCAGAAGCAAACACAGAACCTTGTGCGTATCAATGATCACTCTGCAGTACTACATGCAGGATACAATGCTGGCCTCATCACCACTCACAAATTAGACACATTCTTTGTAGCAGAGAAATGGATCAGCCCCACCATCACACACATTCTAGATGTCTTCATCCACATAGAATACATCATAAATCACAATGAATGACTGGCACATGGCCCGCTATTATGTAATGTAATGTGAATGTAATTTGTCAGAGAGTTATAGAACACGTGTGTGCATTTTAGTCAATACAAAGGAACGTAGGGGTGGCCAAGTTCTAGTACCCCATGCTGAGCTGGCATGTGGATGGGTGAAGAGAGTTAGTCTGGAGGATACGCGAGAAGACGTTTTATCGTGGGGGATAGCTGCATTCTAATAGCAGAGGTGTTGTGCAGTGTGTCTTAGAGGAGTGCATGTAGTGGCAGGTTTCTGAGAGGTAGTCTGGAGAGTATGTGAAATCAGGAAAAAACATGATGTGTGCAGCTAGAACGATTTGTTTCATGGGCATAGCTGCATTCTTGTGAGAGAGGTGTTGTGTCATGTGTCTTAGTGCTTGTAGTGGAAGGGTGTTGAGAGGTTGTCTGGAAGCTCATCTGAGAGCAGCACAGGGCATTATGTGTGCAGCTTGACCACATGTTGTCATGGGGATCGCTGTATTTTAAAGATAGAGATATTGTGCAAGTGTTTGTGTTTACGACATGACAGATACAATTCGTTTCAAAATGGTACTTTTTATATTTGAGTAATTGGACAATTAAGAGGGACACATTGAGGATCTTAAAATGCCTTTCAGGCAACCATTAGACTTGATGGAAATATGCAATGAAACACAGTATATGGTGTTCGATTAAATGAAAATTGATTTAACATAAAACTCTTCTCTAACATGGCACTCAGGAAAACGGGAAATGCCATTACCGAATGTTCAAGCATATAAGGGTTCCAAGATGGTGCTCGGCAAACGAGAGACACTGAAACCATGTGCTTTACACGGCACAGTGCAAAATACATGAAAGAAAAGGTCATTGTATCTTGTGTTTAAAGGGACGAATAGTGATTGGAGAGTGAAAATATAAATAGATCTCTCATTCCAACTTATTATTTACAGAATGAAACATACATTTTGAAAATCTGGCAAATTGTGGTTAAAGAAAAACAGACCAGGAATCATAATATAATATAAAGATAATCAATATCACCATATTTTAGGCTGCCACCAGTCAGGCTTACGTCGTAAGCACAGGGCAGAAACAGCCCTTCTGGACCTAAAAAAACAACTTGATAGTGCCAATGAGAGGGAACCCTTATCCTTGCTTCTCCTTCTCAACCTCTCAGCTGCATTCAACCTTGTTGACCATAAGATCCTCTGCCAAGCTCTAACCTCTGCTGCCCACTTGTCCCCCAAAGCCACTAATTGGATTGCCCCTTCTTGTCAAATAGATCCTCCAGAGTATTTGCAGACGAGGCCACTGCTGCACGGATACCCAACTCTTGTGGGGTACCCCAAGGTTGCTGTGTTTCACCCACCATGTACAACATTTACACTAAGCCATTGTTCGACCATCTTGATGCTGTGGCAATTTTGTATGCTAATTATGCTGACGATACCCAAATCCTTATCCCCTTCGCCGGCGACCACCTGAAAGACACCCTCAGAATGAATGAAATCTACGAAACAATCCAATCTTGGATGGCTGCACACAGCTTCTGCCTCAACGATGAGAAAATGGAACTCCTCATTGGGCCCCATGCCCGCTTGTAGATTATCCCCCAGGAATATACATCGTTCGTCATGGACGGCCACAAGATCCCTATCACACCTTTTGTCAAGACCCTTGGGGTCTACCTTGACTCTTCTCTCTTCGTGTCCCTCCATGTCAACCATATTGCTTCCACAACAGGCTTTGCGATTAAACTAATGAACGCCAGTAAACCTTTTCTCACTACCACTAACTGTCTGGAAGTTGCATGGGCACTAATATGCTCGAAACTTGACTAATACAACACCCTGCTTTGCGGTACCTCTGAAAAAAACTCTGCAAACTACAAACAACCCAGAACAAAGCGCTCAGAGCCGCTCTTGACGTTCGGAAACGACCGCATATCAGATGCCAGCAAAACAGTAAAGGATAGAATCAAGTTCAAAATTCTATCCCTCACCCACTGCTGTCTCTCGAATGACGCTCCAGGTTACCTAGCTGACAATCTAAAAAATACACCTCAGAAAGACAGACAAGAGCTGCCTACAGTTACTGCCTTGTTACACCATGGTTAAAACATGCAAAAGTGCGGAGTTACAGTTTCCCAGTCCGGGAACCGTCTCTTTAGACCATGGGTGCACAACATACGGCCCGCGGGCCAGTTGCGGCCCGCCATGCTCTTTCGTCCGGCCCGCGATGCACAAAGACTTTCCTAAACACTGGCCGTCATTGGCTCAGCACACATGCACCACGTTGCTCCTACGAGCCACGTAGTGTGTGTGTGCTGACCCAATGGAGGGCCAGCACTACGGCTGGCGTGGTCCATAAGGCTTGATGCCGGAAGGCATTTCAGCCTTGGACCATGCCAGCCGTAGTGCGATTCCAGCGACTTCCAGCTTACCTGCCTGCCTTCCAGCACGTCTCCGGTAAGTGGTCTGTTTGTGTTTGTGTGTCGGGTCTGTTTTACTTTATGTTTGTGTGTGTATGTTGCGATGGGGGGATGGGGGGGTGTCGGATGTGTATGAATGTTGGAATTTGAATGTATTTTGTGTGTGTATTGAGATGCGGGGGTGGGTGTCGGATGTGTATGAATGTTGGAATTTGAATGCATTTTATGTGTATGTTGAGATGCGGGGGTGGGGGGTGTCGGATGTGTATTGTAAGAGGATTCAATTCAGCACTACAGCCAAGTTAACGCCTAGTCTAGAATACTGAATGAAAACCCTTATGGATATATCTTTAGGTCCAGTTCATGCGTTCTGGATGACTACCCTTGTATAACACCCCTCTCTTGGAATCCCCCTGACCCCACTGAGCCAAGAAGTAATTCTGTTTTGCAAGTTTAAAAGGTTTATTTGATAAATTAAAATATATATCACACTTTTTAATAAATTAATAATTGAATATCACACTTAATCTGATATGGTAAATATTAACAACGGAGAATCTGGCACTAGCACACTTCTTTAATCACTAATGAGTTGACATGAAATGGATAAGGTAGCACACTGGTAAATAGGAACAAAAGTATAATGTGGTAGAGGATGCTTTATGTAGGCTCAGGTGGATGCAATATTCAATGAATGCAGTACAGAAAATACGCAATATGATTTCAACCAAACAATGTAATCACTTTTCTCTGGCTACTCCCCTCCCCCCCTTGATGCAAGGCAAGGAAATGGAAGGAAAACACACAGTTCTCAGAAATGCAATCAACTGTAATTCAGTTCAATCCAGCAAGCTTAAACAGAAGTTTGAAAACACAGGCAAATGCTTTGATAGGTGCTAGCAATGAATGAGAAATATGCTGGAAACGCTCTTAATTCCCTTTTAGAGGTTCAGGATGAGTGGTATCTAGTTAATATTAGTCCAGGCTCACACTAGCAATGATGCAGGGATAGTTAGCAGGTTAAACGAATTTCTGGCAAATGAAATCAGGCAGCAGCAGTTTTTTTTACATGTGAAGAAATTGCAAATCGCGGCAAAATTCGCGGATGCGCCGAGCGCTATTACAAAGGAACCGCAAGGACTATCTCTACCATTTTGGGGTCCTAGGAAAGCCTGGGATCTCAGCTTCCAAATGAAAGTTATTGCAAGTCTCTAGCCCAAACGGTTGCGGAGATATGAGTAATTTAGTAAAGGTCGTTTTTGGTTTTGTAAATTTTAAACGCACACTTTTTCAAAATGACAAATTTTACTAGAAATGACAGGTGACAGATAGGAGGCAGTTCTACTTAGGTTAAATAGATTGAATTAGATGAATTTAAACTAAGAGATGTGTTCTGAGTTTTGCTAAGTACTCACAAGAGATTTTGAACAGGAAAGCGACTTGGTCACGATCTTCAGTCTGGTCAGGTCTTTCCGGATTCTGCTCACAGCGCCTGGTCTGGTCTCGGCTAGGCACAGCACTGCTTTCTCTCTGGTCTGGTCTCTGCTAGGCACAGCACTGCTTTCTCTCTGGTCTGGTCTCTGCTCTGGATAGATTGAAGTCTCTAGTTTGGCTTTCTGGAGTTTGATGGAGGTAAGTATGGATTTTTCCGGCAGGGCTTCCAGCGGCAGATGAAATTGAATCTCTCTATGTGTCCTGACTCTCTGCTTTTATCTGTTTCTTGAGAATGGGTGTGTGTGTTGCATCACTAGACTTGCCCCTCTCATTCGTCATTGGTCAGGCTTCCATTCCTCCGCTTGATTGGCAAACTGAACTGTGAGTCAGATTGATGTCATTTTATGATCTCTTGAAACAACCTCCCTTATCATCTGTGCACCCAAATATATATATGATCAAAATCCATACTTCAGAGTTACACAGTTGTTTGAAATTACATATACATGGTGTGGCTGAATTTAGCCATGTCTATGTCCAAATCTGCTCATTCTCGGAGCTTGCATTCAAAGAGTGTACATAATTGACTTTTTAACTGCTTTTTCAATTTCCGACATGGACCCAACTTTACATACATGTGTGCAGGGGGTAGGGACATTAACTGATGAAGTTTCAGATTTTTAACATGCACACATTTAGAGTAATATCCACTTTTCTGCTAAAACCCCCCTGAACATACCACCGGTTCCTACCACGTCTTAAACTGTGGGCAGAAAAATCACAAGAATTATGGTATCATTTATAAAATTTTCACATGTCCGCACTATGAATTATCCCCCTTTTTATAAAACCATATCCTTGCTGCAGGGGTGTGTCTTTTCAGGTCACATGGTACAGAAACCAGTCTTTCCAGTTTCTGCCAAGCCAGCTTGCTTCTCACAGGCAGTGCCCCTCCCAGCTTCTCCAGGAGGAAGCCACTTTTTACGACGTCTGTAATAAAAACCTTTGCCTGAGTGGAGAGGGCTTTGTTCACTCTCTGGCAGAGCACAGGAAATTCAATTATCAGATAGATGGCATATCCTTAGTGCGGGCAGCAAAAGGAACATTGGCCTGGGAACATAGTTGTGACTCAAGTTTCCCTCCTGATGGGATCCGTTGCTAGGCAAAATCAAGTTCCTTAAGCCAGACCTTCAGCTAACTTTTTGTTGCTTTTAAAATAACTTGTAATTTTACACATGCAGCTAGAATGCTGATTCTAAGTGCAAAACTATGACATTTCAACAGTTACAAAGGCATGTGACACCAAACATAGGTCACTCATTTAATTTAACATTTTCGATTTTGGTGGTTTTAAATCCAGTTGCAGTTAGGCTTAAGCTGCTGACTCCATAGCATTTTTGTTATAAGCATTGTTTTTGGGCTCTTCATTTCCCAGATTTTGTAGGCACACAAAACTCCATTCTGCCAAATGTCTGCTGGTGTTCAGTGAATATTTTGCACATGTTGCAAGGTTTGAAATAGGCATTTTGCTTGCCTTCAGAAAAACACACAGTGGGTTTTAAAACGCCGGCTTTTGGATAGTGGTGAGTACTGGTACTGCACCCATTTTTGGGATTTTCTTGGATTAATGCATTCTAAACAGGAATGGTTCTTACATGGTAGTAAATCCTTGCTTAACATTGTTTTGATGGGGCTCCTTACAGTAAGATGGTTATGTGGAACCCCACAAAAAGGGTTGAATCTTTAAAGTGGTCCAATGAGTCACGATTTCAGCAACTTTTTGACATCAGTAAAAGTGGATTTTGTTAACAAAGACCTTTCTTTACCCTGGTGGGTGGCAAGTTAGGTAACCATTTTGGTGTGCGCACAACTGCGCAGCTTTCCTGGATTTCGGCGCACATGTGGGTTTTCCGCCATCTTGAATTTCCTAAGCCCACAGCACCAAATGTTGTAGCAGGGTAGCTTAAACGTGGGTCAGGACACCCTACAAGCCCCCCCACGTGACTGCACTTTGAGTTTGGGTCGATGGGGAGTCGCGTGCCCAAGGGTTTTGACCCACGCACCGGTCTGTCCGCATAATCTTCTTCCTCTTCTGTAGATGGCACAGTTCAGCATCTTCTTCTCCATCCGGTCAGATCGATCAGTTCTCCTCGCCGGTCCTGATGGGAAGATTGGGCGGTACCCCGGGCCCGTTGTGTCTTTGCTCCCGGTCTCCGGATCGTCCTTCTTGGTCATCCTTCATGGTTTCATCTCTCCTAGGATGATAAAGGAAGAGCGGCAATATCTACTCATAGACGATTTTTTTTTCCACCACTGTTGAGATAGTGGGGCAGCATATGCATTTCATCGTAACGAAATATTACATTCTTATTTTGAAAAAAAAAAAAACAGCATCACTAGAGACAGTTTCATGTAAATCACAATATTTTAGAGACTAGATGTGGTAGGTTTTATGATTGGAACTGAATTAGTCTGATACAGTACCCGCTAGGATTCCAGAGGATTCCTCCAGTTGTTGCAGAGTGTGCCTGGGATGGCAACATTTCAACTGGTTTATGTGGACCCACTTGTCTTCCCCCTCTGCCGAACCGCCTTTGGGGATGCGGATCTTGTAGGCCACAGGGGAGATCTTATCGACGATCTCAAAGGGTCCCTTCCATGTAGGCAAAAATTTGCGCTGCTTGGCCTGGTTCCTTTGGAAGTTGTATAGATAGACCCGGTCTCCCACCTGATATTCCTTCCTGGAAGTTTTCAGGTCATAATGGGTCTTCATGCTATCAGTCGATCTTTCTAGATTCCGCTGAGCATAAGCAAAAGCATGTTGGAGGTGTTTCCTTAAATTCTCTACATACTCATGAGTAGTGGAGGCATTTATCAGTGTCTGCTCTTGGGTCCTGTAGAGCAAATGCTGCGGAAGCACCATCTTGCGCCCAGTCATCAACTCAAATGGTGACATTTTGGTTGCAGATGAAGGGGTAGATCTGATGGCCATTAGGACCAGAGGTAATCGGATATCCCAACTTGGCCCAGAATCTGCCACAAACTTCTTTAATATGCTCACAATTGTCCGGTTATATCTCTCTACTGCCCCAGAAGAAGCTGGTCTATAAGCAATATGCAGCTTTCTCTTGACCCCCAGTATCTCCCACATCTTTGTCATTACTTCACTGGTGAAGTGGCTACCTCTGTCTGACTCAATCCTTTGAGGTAGACCAAAACGGGAAAAGATGTGGTTAATCATCAAGGCAGCTGCAGTTTCTGCCTTGCAATTTGGGGCTGGGAGACATTCCACCCACTTGGTAAACAAGCATGTCACGGTCAACATGTACTTATTCCCCCTAGCCGAGCGAATCACAGGGCCTACAAAGTCGATTTGTAAATCTGACCATGGCAGTGTCATTCCCCTCTTTTGTAAAGGCGCCCGGTGTGTGAGGGATGTCGGCTGAAATTGTGCACACACAAGACAACCCTTCAAATATTGGTTGAGGTCCTGGCCCATGTGTGGCCAGTATGCAACCTCTCTTAAGATTTCCAATGTTGTGTGAAACCCCCTATGACCGGCGGTGGCCGCATCATGGGCGTGACTTAACATCAGGCTTCGGAATGAGGTAGGAACCACCCACTGATCGTGGCCAGCTTTGGATTTCCTTACCAGCAAACCGTCTTGGATTCGGAACATTTTTGGACATTTCATCAACACTCTTAGGTCCTCTTTCCCAATGTAATCGGTATCCGTCAGGGGAAAGTTCTCAGGGTCCTCAAGGTGCTGGTAAAATTTACCAATAATTGGATCCCCCTTCTGAGCAGTGATCAAATCAGCATCAGG
Source organism: Ambystoma mexicanum (assembly GCF_040938575.1). Classification (NCBI taxonomy): domain Eukaryota; kingdom Metazoa; phylum Chordata; class Amphibia; order Caudata; family Ambystomatidae; genus Ambystoma; species Ambystoma mexicanum. The sequence continues at coordinate 372,712,243 of NC_090927.1, forward strand.
GGTCTCCTTACTCCATTGTGCAATTGAAAGGTCGTTGTGAGCATTTGTCTGTGACCTAGTGATGGCAGTGACCTGGATTTCCCCCAACAGGGACTCAATCTCAATTAGATCCCCTTGGATGGCCCCGGTTTTGGCCAGCTGATCAGCTAAGTCATTTCCAGTTTTGTCTGGTCCCTCTACTTTGGAATGACCCTTGATCTTTTTCCAATAGATGGTCATCTCATTCGAGGTGACCAGATCATCAATGTTTTGGATCAACTTCCCATGTTTCAAGGGTTTGTTGTTAGCACATAACATGCCTCTGGTTTTCCAATTAACCAGGTGCTCCACGAACCCGTTCCGTACATAATCCGAATCTGTGATTATGACCAGTTCGTGGAGTTGATGCTGGACAGCAGTGAGGATGGCCTGATGCACAGCCATCAATTCTGCCACCTGACTACTTCGGGGACCAATTTTGTATCCAGCGGAGGGTTCTGGGGACTCATTCACCCATGCATTCCCTACGCCGGCCACCAGTTCTTTCTCCCCGTTGTTGTCGACATGGTAAGAGCATCCATCCACATAGACAGTGGGCATTCCCTCACACTTGTCTTCTTCAAATACTTTGTGTGGGGAATTAAGGTATGCCTCCATGTTGTCCTTTATTTTTAGACTTTCGTCCTCGAGACAGTTTTCTCTGGCACAATCATGCAAGTCAGCCAGACCTTGCGCGAGGGGACTCTTCTTGTTTTGGCCATATCGGACCTCCACAGGAAAGCCTTGCATTGACAGAATCCAGGAAGTAATTCGGGAATTACTCACATTTCCGGCCCGGATTCTGTCACTTTGGAGATATTGCAGAGGCTGGTGTGGAGTCTCCACTATAATGTGTTCCCCCTGGATAAACGGACGGTAATTCTTCAATGCCCACACCGTTGCCAGGAGTGCCTTCTCACAATCGTTGAATTTTTCCTCCACAGAGGATAAAGTTTTGCTCGCATAGGAGATTACTTTATTGACCTTGTCATGCTTTTGGTATAATACTGCCGTCAAGCACGTATTAGAGAACCCCGTCTCCAGGAAGAACTCCTTGTTTCTGACAGGGTAAGCTAGGCAAGGCGCTTGTGAGAGGCTTCTTTTGAGTTGTTTTACTGCCTCGGCTTGTTCTGGACCCCATTCCCACTTGACCCCCCCCTTCAGGAGATGAATCAGGGGTCTGGTGATCTCTGCGTAGCCCTCAATGAACTTTCTGCTGTAATTAGTCAGTCCAAGGAGGCTCCTTAGTTCCCGCAGAGTTGTGGGGTCTTTCAGTTTCTGAAGTGCTTCCACTTTCTTTTCCTGGGGACAAAGACCTTGAGGAGTAATCTCATGCCCCAAGAAGTTAACACGGGTTTTACACCACTGTGCTTTCTGAAAGGAAAGTTTTGCTCCGGCGGCCCTCAACTGTGTCAGAACATAACGGATCTCCGCTATGTGTTCCTCAACAGTTGAGCTTTTGATGAGGACATCATCTACATAAGCCAGGTTACCCCTTGCACCCAAGTCGGGCATGGCCTTGTGTAGAAAAATGTTGAATTCATTGCCGGAGTTGAGATATCCGAAGGGAGTCCGGGTCCATGTGTACTGCTGGCCCCCAAAGGTGAAAGCCAGTTTGTATTGGTCCTCCCTACTGACAGGCACAGTCCAGTATCCATTGGTCAGGTCTATTGCAGTGAATACCTGTGACCCCTGGATCTGGGCCAGCCCTTGGTCAATGTAGGGCAGAGGCCATCGGGAAGTATGGACCCGTTTGTTGAGCTCCCTGAGGTCAGCGCAGAGTCTCCACTGGCCGTTTGGCTTCAATATTCCCAGCACCGGATTATTGAAGGTGCTGTGGACTGGACGGATTATTCCCCGGGACTCAAGGTTCTTAATTATTTCAGTAAGGGACTCCATTGATGCGAGAGGCAAGCGATATTGCTTCACAAACACTGGAGTCATGCCAGGGTCCGTGGGGATTGTTGTGGTGTGGATGTCGGTGCGACCACAGTCATATGAGTCTACCGCAAAGAGATCTTGGAAATCCAAGAAAACTTGTTTCAACTTTTGCTTTTGTTCCAGAGTCACACAGGCATCAGCTAGGTTGACTCTCTCTTCCACCATCTGCCTGAAGCCTGGAAAGACTTCTGGTTTGGCTATCTCCGCGGCCTCCTCCAGCTGGGTGGAGAAGTCCCTGGTCAGAGTGCTGATTTGGACCGGAGGCTTCAGGTGGGAAAGGCAGCCCTCATGGACCTGGAAAATCACCTCATCCCTCCTGAAGTCACAGGTCACATCTTCCTTACCATAGGGGCAGGAAGTGTACACCAGGAAGTTCCCCCCATGCCGGGTAAAAATCCTGTCTGGTGTTGCGTTGTCATCACTGTCACTGTCAAAACAGTCCTTGGGGATGGGTCCTAACAGTTCATTTACAAGATCAATGGAGAAATGTCGGTCATCAACCGCCATTCCAATAATGGTGCCTGCGGCTAGAGTAATACTCTTTAAGTCGCTGTTATCCACCTCTATTAGAATGGGGTCATGTTCTATGTTGACTAATGGAGTCGGGTTTACCCCCAACCCTTGCTGTTGGAGAGAAGCATTTAGATGTATGTAAGCATCAGGGTTTTTCAACTCTTGTCCCCTTTTAACTTTCACTTCCAGGGAGAATTGTCGGGTCCTTTCTGGGATGGTGACTTCCTCTTTAACCTGAATTTCAACTGCATAAGGTAGCAATTGAGCTGACCTAAATGCTTTTTCTGGATCATCAAAGCCCATGGGATTATCCGCTAATCGGGACCAAGCTTTGAAGTTTATTAGGTCCAAACTAATGGCAAAGCGATTGAGAATGTCACTGCCTAAGTAAAAGGCGGCAGTGACGTCTCGCACGACCCAACAATTATGGACTATGCTCTTGTTGCCAATGGAGATTTTGAGCATACACCTGCTTGGCAGGAGATGTTTGGAGTCAGGTGCTTCCAGGTCCATTTCCCATTTGTCTATCAGTTTGAAGGTGGGAATGGCTGGATCTTTTGGGAGTTGGCGGAACATGGCTTCGCTGATGAAGCTCTTACCGTTGTTCACACACACTCGAGCGAGAACAGAGTCCTTCCCATCATTTAACTGAACAGGGATGAACAACTGCTCTCCAATTTGCTGAATATCAGCCAGGCTTTGAGCTGATTTCACATCTTTCTGGACTATAGGAGTGGGGGTTTCTGATTGTGGATTAGTATAGAATTTCAGAGTGTTTCCTTCCAGCGTGGAATACCACTTTAGACTGGAAGGAAGGTTGATTTTCAGAAATAGAGAGGACCCCCCATCACCAGTCTGTTGTCCTACTGCTATTACCGTCACGTCTGGAATTTGGTTGTTCTGGAAGTGAAATTCCACTTGGTCAGATTTTTGTTCAACCATGTGGCATGTGCCGTTTAAACTAACATGGTTGACACTCTGTTTTAATTTTATGGGTCGGCTAGTCTGAGTCCAGAGGACCTTGTTTACGCAATCTATTAGGGGTGACAACCTTCTCAGGAGGTCATTCCCTAGTAAACAAGGGGTGCCCTCTGGGGTCACAACTATGACCGGGTGTTTCAACTTATGTCGCCCGATCTTAATGTCCAAGTCTGCCGTCCCCTCGACGGGAATTTCCTTCCCGTCAAAGTTCTGCAGTTGTCCAGGAAGAGAGGTGAGAGGAATTTGGTAATTCTCTCCCCTTCCTGCATTCAGTTCGTCAAAGGCCCTTCTGGACAGAAGGGTAGCTTGAGATCCAGTGTCCACCAGTGCTGAGATTGTACCCTGCCCCTGTACTTGTAACGGGGCATAATATCTTCCCTCCTTCTCCTCAAGGGGGCACAGATAATGTACATTTTTGGACAACTGGTGGGCTAATTTTCTGGTTTTGGACATCGCTAGCGAGGAGATTTGGGCAGAATTCTGTGGAGAGTCTTGGGAATCTGAAAGAAAAAATTTGCAACTGGAGATCAGAGCCATTGTGGGTTCCCCTGGCTCCGTTTCTGGGCCGCCCCCCCCCTTTTTGGAGGCAGTCGCCAGGATGGGTTTGAACCAGGGGATTTTCTTGCTGTTGGTTCTGGGATGAGATGGTGGGCGGCGGTAGCTCAGTCTCCACATCTCCCCAGTCTGGATTTGTATCCCTAGGGACCCATTTTTCTTTGGGAGGAGTTCCCCCCTCTCTGAAGGAGAAGATCCTTTTCCCAGGATCCTCTGAGGATCCCTCTCCCTCAAATTGGAAGATCTGTACCTCCTCCTCAAACTGAGTCTGTTTGGGTCTTTTGTTTCTCCTACCCCCCCTCTGCTCCTTAGGAGGCAGACTTTCAGGGGCAAGAGATTTCGTTTCCGGTTCCTGGGTTTCCAGGGGCTGTTTACAAGTGAGGAAGGAAGCTTCCTCCAAGGCTTTACACCCCCCTTCCCTTTGTGCCTCCTCCCTGGGAACCGGTGTGTTATCGGGGTGCTGCCCCCGTCATTGTTCTGGAGCACCAGGTCCAGAGTTGGGTGCGTTCTGCGCCGGCATGCTGATCCGAGGGTTCTGCTGCGCCCTCAGTAGATGACCCATATCCCGCGCCATGTTTTGAACCTGGCGCTCTAACTGGGAAACCCGCTCAGGCTGATACGGGGCCCTGTTTTCTCCCCTGGGCTGATCCCGGGAAGGGTAGCTATCCCTTCTTCGGTAGTACCCCTGGTTGGGAAGATTTGGGTACCCCTCCACCCTTGGCCTCCGCTCTCCCGGATTCAGTGGTCTGGGCTCAGGGAATTGGGGAAAGAAGGATGGATGGTTTTGGGGCTGAAAGTCGGGAGGATATCTGGGGAAAAAGTTCTGCCCAGGGTTTGGTAAATTTCTGCCCTCCTGTGGGAAGTTTGGAGGGAAGTTCCCTGGGTTAGGTGCTTGTCTGGATCCCCCCCCTTGGGCTGGAGGAGTCCACACATAACCCAGGATGGGTCGATTTCCCTTGTAACGGGGACTTACATAATCAGGAGGGCGAGGGACCCCATTTGTGGGGCTGCCTCCTTGGCTCCCTGTCTGCGACTGGCCCGAGGACCTTCTGGGCCTAGCATTATTAGGTGCAGGTAGGTTTTTAGGCCCCCCCATCTCCAAATCCAAAACGGGGGTGACCTTTACCTCTGCCACCTTGGCAGCAGCAGGGGTGCTGTTGGCTTTGGGGTTTTTCTGGGCATTGCTTTTATTTTCTATGGGCTTCTGCACCTCATAGATGCGGGTAGCCTGTTCAATGACCCAGTCTAAAGATCTTTTCTCGTGAAAATCCCTCACGAGCTGGGTCATGATATATTTGGGCAAGGCATGGAAAAACGTGTTTATAAATTCACGGCTATCCGTGCGCACCCTTCTTGTGGTCTGTGCAAAAGCCCGCTTTAACTCCTGCACAAATTCTTGTGGGGCCTGATCCTCCCCACATTGCAAATTGTAGGCTGCCTTGCGAGCCTCTTGAGGATTTCTGTGAACAGAAAAATGTTTCAGGATGGCCGCCTTATAGGTGGACCATCTTAAATGATTTTGGTCCTCCAGCCCCGCAAAGAAACTGGAGTATTCCGGGGAGAAGGTCCACTTTACATATTGAATGCAGCTTTGGCTGTCCTTCAAATGGAAAGTCTCCATCATTTGTTCAAACAACTCTAAGTGCTCCCAAACAGAATACTTAGCGTTCTTATGGTAAGGCGTGATGACGCTCCTGATCGCCTTAATCTGCTTTAAGGGGTCCTTGAGCAAGGCCCTTTTTGCCTTATTGGCCTTTTTGGTTCGGGTAACCCTTGTCCATTCTTCGTCGGACTCAGAGGCACTGCTCCCAGAGGTTCCCGTCTGTTCTTCCAGGTTTTCCCGGATTCTGCGAGCCTGGGAATGGCTGGCAGAATGTGGGGACCTGGTCTCCTGTGTCCTGCGCAGTTCAGAGGAGTCTTCAGATTCCTCCTTGCTGTCAGGATTTGATGGGTACCCCCTCCACTGACCTAACTGGGCAGAGGTTTTCAGGATGCCCTTAATGGGCCTACTCTCCTGGGGTTCCCCACTGAACTGTATTGTACTTGGGTGCCCATACCCGGATGCCCACCCCTCCATTCCTGGATGGTACTGGCCTATGAGCCCCATGCTTCTGGCTGGATAGTAATCTGCCATCCCTGTGGCCCTGTGCTCATGTGCGCCAGGGGACATGGGGGTGGCAGAGTCCAGGGACTGAGAGGTATGAGGGCCTCTGGTACTAGGGCTCCTGAGGTTATGCTCCGGAGTTTCCATTTCCCAGCGAACCTCATCTCTATCCGCCCCTGCTCCCTGTTGCAATGCAAGAGCCTGCATTTGTGCCTTCAGTTCCACAGTTAAGGCCTTACTCGACTCTATCAGTCTCTCCTGCATCGCTACCTGCTGTTGGAGCCTATCATTGTGTTGACAGAGGGCCTCATTTTCCCTCTGTGCTTCCTGGTTGGTCCTGGAGAACTGGGCCAGTCTTTGCTGCAGGAGGGTTACCTCCTGAGCTGTGTCCCTATTGGCCTGCTCCTTTCTTGCTAGAGCATCCTCCACCCTCCTGGTGTGCTCTAGCAAGTTCTGGTTTTCTTTTTGGAGGTCACCCAGTCCCTGGTGGGCCAGGTGATTTTCTTCCATTTTCCTTTTTAAATGGCAGACTTCCTGGCCTAAGGCGTCTCTTTCCTGACTAAGAGCCTGCATTTGTGCCGCCAGGTCGTCCCTTTGCCTTTGGAAGGCACCAGCTTTCTGGCGCTCCTGATCAAACTCTGCCTGGGTATCCAGGTCTTTCAGGATCAGTTTATTGCTCTCCTCTTTCTCTCTGTCTAGTTGGATTTGCAGGGTGGCTACCTGCTCTGTGCATGCCCTGTTGAAATTGATCTGTTGCTCCAGCTTTTTCTGGCTCTGCAGTAAGGAGTCCAAACTGTCTTGGTGCTCCTTCTGCAGGGCCAGAAATCTAGTATCCTGTTCTGACTTTTCCTTTTGCAGCACATCCATATCCTCCTTTATTTTAGTAATGTACAGTCTGCTGTCATTTTCTGACTCCTGGCTCCTCTGCAGCCTCTGCTCAGAAGAGTCCAGATCAGATTGGACCTTCTGTAATGCCATCTGTTGCCTATTTGCCAGATTTTGGCTTTCAGCACATCTATCCTGCATGTCTCCCATATATAGGTACAGGTATGCTGCTATCCTGGCGATCTTATTGTGTTCCTCTTTGGCTTTAGGAGCCATATATAGTTCACTCAGGGCCACATGTAAGGGACCCTGATCTCTATATATATCTGACCCTGTTTCAGTGACCTGTTGTGTGATGGCCTGCAACCACACATCCTGGCCCTGTTCGGTCCATTCACCTCTCACAAATAGCTTATGCAAGAGGTGCTCTCTGGCTATTTTCATGTCTACTAAGGTCGTCATTCTAGAGATTGGTCTCTGTCCTGACTTACAGAAGTTAGTATTTTATTTTTGCAGAACAGAACTTTTCTTGGAGTGTGCCTTTTGAGGAATGCTTCACAGCGTAATGCAGCGTGGTGATCCGACCGGGTGTATGTATCCCGTCAGTTAGCACACTGTATTAAGCTGCACAACTGGTAAATCTAACCCAACGTCTCGGCTCGAGCCCCCACTTTGTAAGAGGATTCAATTCAGCACTACAGCCAAGTTAACGCCTAGTCTAGAATACTGAATGAAAACCCTTATGGATATATCTTTAGGTCCAGTTCATGCGTTCTGGATGACTACCCTTGTATAACACCCCTCTCTTGGAATCCCCCTGACCCCACTGAGCCAAGAAGTAATTCTGTTTTGCAAGTTTAAAAGGTTTATTTGATAAATTAAAATATATATCACACTTTTTAATAAATTAATAATTGAATATCACACTTAATCTGATATGGTAAATATTAACAACGGAGAATCTGGCACTAGCACACTTCTTTAATCACTAATGAGTTGACATGAAATGGATAAGGTAGCACACTGGTAAATAGGAACAAAAGTATAATGTGGTAGAGGATGCTTTATGTAGGCTCAGGTGGATGCAATATTCAATGAATGCAGTACAGAAAATACGCAATATGATTTCAACCAAACAATGTAATCACTTTTCTCTGGCTACTCCCCTCCCCCCCTTGATGCAAGGCAAGGAAATGGAAGGAAAACACACAGTTCTCAGAAATGCAATCAACTGTAATTCAGTTCAATCCAGCAAGCTTAAACAGAAGTTTGAAAACACAGGCAAATGCTTTGATAGGTGCTAGCAGTGAATGAGAAATATGCTGGAAACGCTCTTAATTCCCTTTTAGAGGTTCAGGATGAGTGGTATCTAGTTAATATTAGTCCAGGCTCACACTAGCAATGATGCAGGGATAGTTAGCAGGTTAAACGAATTTCTGGCAAATGAAATCAGGCAGCAGCAGTTTTTTTACATGTGAAGAAATTGCAAATCGCGGCAAAATTCGCGGATGCGCCGAGCGCTATTACAAAGGAACCGCAAGGACTATCTCTACCGTTTTGGGGTCCTAGGAAAGCCTGGGATCTCAGCTTCCAAATGAAAGTTATTGCAAGTCTCTAGCCCAAACGGTTGCGGAGATATGAGTAATTTAGTAAAGGTCGTTTTTGGTTTTGTAAATTTTAAACGCACACTTTTTCAAGATGACAAATTTTACTAGAAATGACAGGTGACAGATAGGAGGCAGTTCTACTTAGGTTAAATAGATTGAATTAGATGAATTTAAACTAAGAGATGTGTTCTGAGTTTTGCTAAGTACTCACAAGAGATTTTGAACAGGAAAGCGACTTGGTCACGATCTTCAGTCTGGTCAGGTCTTTCCGGATTCTGCTCACAGCGCCTGGTCTGGTCTCGGCTAGGCACAGCACTGCTTTCTCTCTGGTCTGGTCTCTGCTAGGCACAGCACTGCTTTCTCTCTGGTCTGGTCTCTGCTCTGGATAGATTGAAGTCTCTAGTTTGGCTTTCTGGAGTTTGATGGAGGTAAGTATGGATTTTTCCGGCAGGGCTTCCAGCGGCAGATGAAATTGAATCTCTCTATGTGTCCTGGCTCTCTGCTTTTATCTGTTTCTTGAGAATGGGTGTGTGTGTTGCATCACTAGACTTGCCCCTCTCATTCGTCATTGGTCAGGTTTCCATTCCTCCGCTTGATTGGCAAACTGAACTGTGAGTCAGATTGATGTCATTTTATGATCTCTTGAAACAACCTCCCTTATCATCTGTGCACCCAAATATATATATGATCAAAATCCATACTTCAGAGTTACACAGTTGTTTGAAATTACATATACATGGTGTGGCTGAATTTAGCCATGTCTATGTCCAAATCTGCTCATTCTCGGAGCTTGCATTCAAAGAGTGTACATAATTGACTTTTTAACTGCTTTTTCAATTTCCGACATGGACCCAACTTTACATACATGTGTGCAGGGGGTAGGGACATTAACTGATGAAGTTTCAGATTTTTAACATGCACACATTTAGAGTAATATCCACTTTTCCGCTAAAACCCCCCTGAACATACCACCGGTTCCTACCACGTCTTAAACTGTGGGCAGAAAAATCACAAGAATTATGGTATCATTTATAAAATGTTCACATGTCCGCACTATGAATTATCCCCCTTTTTATAAAACCATATCCTTGCTGCAGGGGTGTGTCTTTTCAGGTCACATGGTACAGAAACCAGTCTTTCCAGTTTCTGCCAAGCCAGCTTGCTTCTCACAGGCAGTGCCCCTCCCAGCTTCTCCAGGAGGAAGCCACTTTTTACGACGTCTGTAATAAAAACCTTTGCCTGAGTGGAGAGGGCTTTGTTCACTCTCTGGCAGAGCACAGGAAATTCAATTATCAGATAGATGGCATATCCTTAGGGCGGGCAGCAAAAGGAACATTGGCCTGGGAACATAGTTGTGACTCAAGTTTCCCTCCTGATGGGATCCGTTGCTAGGCAAAATCAAGTTCCTTAAGCCAGACCTTCAGCTAACTTTTTGTTGCTTTTAAAATAACTTGTAATTTTACACATGCAGCTAGAATGCTGATTCTAAGTGCAAAACTATGACATTTCAACAGTTACAAAGGCATGTGACACCAAACATAGGTCACTCATTTAATTTAACATTTTCGATTTTGGTGGTTTTAAATCCAGTTGCAGTTAGGCTTAAGCTGCTGACTCCATAGCATTTTTGTTATAAGCATTGTTTTTGGGCTCTTCATTTCCCAGATTTTGTAGGCACACAAAACTCCATTCTGCCAAATGTCTGCTGGTGTTCAGTGAATATTTTGCACATGTTGCAAGGTTTGAAATAGGCATTTTGCTTGCCTTCAGAAAAACACACAGTGGGTTTTAAAACGCCGGCTTTTGGATAGTGGTGAGTACTGGTACTGCACCCATTTTTGGGATTTTCTTGGATTAATGCATTCTAAACAGGAATGGTTCTTACATGGTAGTAAATCCTTGCTTAACATTGTTTTGATGGGGCTCCTTACAGTAAGATGGTTATGTGGAACCCCACAAAAAGGGTTGAATCTTTAAAGTGGTCCAATGAGTCACGATTTCAGCAACTTTTTGACATCAGTAAAAGTGGATTTTGTTAACAAAGACCTTTCTTTACCCTGGTGGGTGGCAAGTTAGGTAACCATTTTGGTGTGCGCACAACTGCGCAGCTTTCCTGGATTTCGGCGCACATGTGGGTTTTCCGCCATCTTGAATTTCCTAAGCCCACAGCACCAAATGTTGTAGCAGGGTAGCTTAAACGTGGGTCAGGACACCCTACAGTATGAATGTTGGAATTTTAATGTATTTTGTGTGTATGTTGAGATGCGGGGGTGGGGGGGTGTCGGATGTGTATGAATGTTGGAATTTGAATGCATTTTATGTGTATGTTGAGATGCGGGGGTGGGGGGGTGTCGGATGTGTATGAATGTTGGAATTTTAATGTATTTTGTGTGTATGTTGAGATGCAGGGGTGGGGGGAGTGTCGGATGTGTATGAATGTTTTGATTTGAATGTATTTTGTGTGTATGTTGAGATGCGGGGGTGGGGGTGGGTGTCGGATGTGTATGAATGTTTGTATTTGAATGTATTTTGTGTGTATGTTGAGATGCGGGGGTGGGGGGGTGTGTCGGATGTGTGTGAATGTTTGTATTTGAATGTATTTTGTGTGTATGTTGAGATGCGGGGGTGGGGGTGGGTGTCCGATGTGTATGAATGTTTGTATTTGAATGTATTTTGTGTGTATGTTGAGATGCGGGGGTGGGGGGGTGTGTCGGATGTGTGTGAATGTTTGTATTTGAATGTATTTTGTGTGTATGTTGAGATGCGGGGGTGGGGGTGGGTGTCGGATGTGTATGAATGTTTGTATTTGAATGTATTTTGTGTGTATGTTGAGATGCGGGGGTGGGGGGGTGTGTCGGATGTGTGTGAATGTTTGTATTTGAATGTATTTTGTGTGTATGTTGAGATGCGGGGGTGGGGGGGGGTGTCGGATGTGTATGAATGTTTGTATTTGAATGTATTTTGTGTGTATGTTGAGATGCGGGGGTGGGGGGCAGGGACGTCATTTCACCAAAATGCCAGGGGTAGCGGAAGTGAAATCACACGACCCTTGACCCCTGATGACATCACGGGAAGTGATGTCATTTGACCATACCCCAAAGTGATATTGCGGGAAGCGATGGAACATGACCTTTCACCAGTTGACAAAACAGGAAGTGGCATCACATAGCATTGTACACTACGAAAAATATGGTTACGATATCACTATAATGTGATGTACATTTCATGCCTGAATGGATCGCCATATGTATCGTTAAGATCAGTGTGTATAGGCCCATATTACCAAATTACTGTGATTGCAAGCAGACGTCCATGACCAAATGATAATGGTGTGTTATTATATAGCACTTAAGCTTAAGCGCTTTACATAGAAGAAATATACACCCAATATCACCCAACCTGTGTTAGTACCCATTTATCGACCTCAGAAGGATGAAAGGCTGAGTTCAGGCGTTTGAGAACAGACTAAATCAGTGACTCACCCCCTGAAGTGTGCCTGAAATAAACCTTTAATGAGTCTAGCAATTATTGTATAGAATTCCAGAAAGACACATTTTTTGGCATTCCTATTCTTTCTTATTTAGGTTCAGTGCTGAAGGTGTTAGACTTGTGGCCCTCATGTTCTTATTGTTCTTCTTTTTTAAGGGGCCTGAACAAGAAAGCCAACCACTGCAGAAGTAAAGAGCCACATGGTGCTGGCCACAGCCCAGGAGCTTGCATTGCAAAAAAAAAAATGTTTTTTTTATTATTATTTTTTTTAGAGGTCGCAAGGGAGACCACAGAGGTTGCAAGGGAGACCTCAGAGGTCGCACTTGCGACCTCTGGCGACCCCCAAATGACGTCCCTGGTGGGGGGGGGTGTCGGATGTGTGTGAATGTTTGTATTTGAATGTATTTTGTGTGTATGTTGAGATGCAGGGGTGGGGGAGTGTCGGATGTGTATGAATGTTTTGATTTGAATGTTTCTTGTGTGCTGAGTTGGGGGGGTGGGGGTTCGGGTCTGTATGGGTGCATGTTTGTGTGTGTGCTGAGTTGGGGTTGGGGGGTTCGGGTCTGTGTGTGTGCTGATTTGGGGCGTGGGGGTTCAGGTCTGTATGGGTGCATGTGTGTGTGCTGATTTGGTGGGTGGGGGTTCGGGTCTGTATGGGTGCATGTGTGTGTGCTGAGTTGGGGCGTGGGGGGTTCGGGTCTGTATGGGTGCATGTGTGTGTGCTGAGTTGGGGGGTGGGGGGTTCGGGTCTGTATGGGTGCATGTGTGTGTGTTGAGTTGGGGGGTGGGGGGTTCGGGTCTGTAAGGGTGCATGTGTGTGTGCTGAGTTGGGGGGTGGGGGGTTCGGGTCTGTAAGGGTGCATGTGTGTGTGCTGAGTTGGGGGGTGGGGGGTTCGGGTCTGTATGGGTGCATGCTTGAGAATGTGTGTGCTGCATTGGGGGGCAGGGGGTTTGGGTCTGTATGGGTTCATGCTTGAGAATGTGTGTGGTGCGTTGGGGGCGGGGGTTCGGGTCTGTATGGGTGCATGCTTGAGAGTGTGTTTGGGGTATAGTGTTTGGTTGGGGGTGAGGGGGCCATGGGGCATAGTGTTTGGTTTGGGTGAGGGGGCCATGGGGCATAGTGTTTGGTTGGGGGTGAGGGATAGGGGGCATAGTGTTTGGTTGGGGGGTGAGGGACAGGGGGCATAGTGTTTGGTTGGGGGTGAGGGACAGGGGGCATAGTGTTTGCTTGGTGGGTGAGGGACAGGGGGCATAGTGTTAAGTTGGGGGTGAGAGCCATGGGGCATAGTGTTTGGTTGGGGGTGAGGGGGCCATGGGGCATAGTGTTTGGTTGGGGGTGAGGGGGCCATGGGGCATAGTGTTTGGTTGGGGGTGAGGGACAGGGGGCATAGTGTTTGGTTGGGGGTGAGGGACAGGGGGCATAGTGTTTGGTTGGGGGTGAGGGGGCCATGGGGCATAGTGTTTGGTTGGGGGTGAGGGATAGGGGGCATAGTGTTTGCATGAGGAGTGGGGGCCATGGGGCATAGTGTTTGGTTGGGGGGTGAGGGGGCCATGGGGCATAGTGTTTGGTTGGGGGTGATGGATAGGGGGCATAGTGTTTGCATGAGGCGTGGGGGCCATGGGGCATAGTGTTTGGTTGGGGGTGAGGGATAGGGGGCATAGTGTTTGCATGAGGCGTGGGGGCCATGGGGCATAGTGTTTGGTTGGGGGTGAGGGACAGGGGGCATAGTGTTTGCTTGGTGGGTGAGGGACAGGGGGCATAGTGTTTGCTTGGTGGGTGAGGGACAGGGGCATAGTGTTAAGTTGGGGGTGGGAGCCATGGGGCATAGTGTTTGGTTCGGGGTGAGGGGGCCATGGGGCATAGTGTTTGGTTGGGGGTGAGGGGGCCATGGGGCATAGTGTTTGGTTGGGGGTGAGGGACAGGGGGCATAGTGTTTGGTTGGGGGTGAGGGACAGGGGGCATAGTGTTTGGTTGGGGGTGAGTGGGCCATGGGGAATAGTGTTTGGTTGGGGGTGAGGGATAGGGGGCATAGTGTTTGCATGAGGAGTGGGGGCCATGGGGCATAGTGTTTGGTTGGGGGGTGAGGGGGCCATGGGGCATAGTGTTTGGTTGGGGGTGATGGATAGGGGGCATAGTGTTTGCATGAGGCGTGGGGGCCATGGGGCATAGTGTTTGGTTGGGGGTGAGGGATAGGGGGCATAGTGTTTGCATGAGGCGTGGGGGCCATGGGGCATAGTGTTTGGTTGGGGGTGAGGGGGCCATGGGGCTTAGTGTTTGGTTGGGGGTGGGAGCCATGGGGCATAGTGTTTACTTGGGGGTGAGGGGGCCATGGGGCATAGTGTTTGCTTGGGGGTGAGGGACAGGGGGCATAGTGTTTGCTTGGCGGGTGAGGGACAGGGGGCATAGTGTTTGGTTGGGGGTGGGAGCCATGGGGCATAGTGTTGCACTCCATGAGTGAACTCAATAATAAAGCTAAAACAGGCACAGTTAGGAGATGTACATCCTTTGCTTTTTTGAGGAAACCTGACTCAACGAAGGACATACTCCTCTTGGGCAACCCAAACAGCAAACTATAGCAGTCCAAAATAACGGAATGTCCAATCAATGGTCAATAAAATATATATAATTTAATTAAACAGACGATATACAATAACTAAATCGAAATAAATTATAACAATGGAAAATGTGTAGTACAAAATGTAAGTTTGAAATGCAATAAAAATCGTTACCCCTCAAAAACATATTCTTTTTCCATGTGTTTAATACAAATTGGGGGTTGAAAAAGCCTCCTGACATGTCCCGCCTACCGCCCCGCCCACTTTTACTTTTCGGCCCACTATAGCCCTCATGTAAGGTACTTTCGGCCCTCTGTCAAAATCAGTTGTGCACCTCTGCTTTAGACCAACCTACCCCCACACCTGCATGGAGAACCTTCCTGCAGTGTCTTCAGAAAGCACATCAAAACTCTTTTCAATGGACTCTCCTCCCCCTGCCCTGCCTCCATTGCCCTATGTCTGTTCTCTCTGTAACTAGTGCCTAGATGCCCATGTGCTTTGCACACTGCTATAAATGTACAAATAAATAAATAAATAAATAAATAATGTT
Source organism: Ambystoma mexicanum (assembly GCF_040938575.1). Classification (NCBI taxonomy): domain Eukaryota; kingdom Metazoa; phylum Chordata; class Amphibia; order Caudata; family Ambystomatidae; genus Ambystoma; species Ambystoma mexicanum. The sequence goes on from NC_090927.1 coordinate 372,727,382, forward strand.
ATTGTACCTAAATCTGTTGCTGGGAATAACCAAAGGGACAAATGAGGGTTAAGACATATTTATAATTACAGAATCATTACAAAGAAGGAAGTTATGAAACAAGGTATTTAATATTTGCGCATCAGAATATGGTGAGCATTAGTCAAAAAATAAATGTGGGAAAAATTAAGGAACGACTTTAGGTAAGAAAATAATTGAGTGGTGACAGTAATGTTTTGTAATTTCACGGTTCATTAGAAATACATTATTTACATTTGTAAGTTATGCGTGAGAAAACTAATAACATGGGTATAACGGATGGATATTGATGACATGTATGATACAATTGTTATGAAACACAATGTTTAATTTCTGATTTATTCTGTGTGCAACCATCTTCTGTTCTCTTTTTCTTTGTTTTTCTCTTCTCTTTGGTGTCTGTGCTTTTATTTATTTTTTATCATGGCTAGCTTCAATTGAAGATGTAGACACACAACTATTTTAAAATGAAATGTAACAACCCAAGTAGGAATATAACGGTTCTGCCACTGGAATAGAAATACACTAGCTGTGAAGAAGCTCACTAGACAGCACCAAATGGTCAACTGGAGCTAAGCGAAACCTGTGTCAGGCTAAGGTTAATGGGGCAAAGTTTATTCTGATATAATAAAATTGCACAATGCAATGCAGTGAAACAGAATGTGTAATAGGATACTCAATAATAATAATGTTAAACAAAGCATAAACTGGTGAACATGAATGTTGAACATGATGTGTAACTATTAAACACTGACCGATAAGGCACACATGGTTTATGGTGATTTGTTTGAAATTATATGAGGGGTCTTGGCAGGTGAATGCCTCATCGATCCAGTGCAACCAGTGGATAGACTCAGTTAACAAACACAATTTGCACAAGGAGGATAAGGTATAGGAACCTGTGTCATTTTGTCTTAGTTTTGTGCAATGTGTATTAGGGTAATGAAGGTATAGGGAGGGTGCTGAGATGTGGTCTTCAGAGTAAGCGAGAGCAGGAGAAACATAATGTGTGCAGCTAGGCCAAATTTGTATCATGGGGGATATCTGCATTGTAATGGCAAGAGGTGTTTATATTAAATGTCTATGTGACTTGTTAAAGTCTATGGGCATATAATTTGCCAACTATGCCGACGACACCCAGATAGTGATGAAACTATCTGGGGTATATAAAGACGATCTGGCTACCATAAATTAAATTTATGATGCAATCCAAAAATGGATGGCTCGCAACTTTCTTGCCCTAAATGATAAAAAAAATGGAGCTGTTGGTCATCAGGACACACCATAGGCTAAAAAACATGGATGCAGACTATAAAGCATTTGTAATTGGTGGTAATAATATCCTTGTATCTGAATATGTGAAGACCTTGGGAGTTTACTTTGACACCCACCTGACATTCCAGAAACATGTATCTTATCTTAAGTCATCATGCAGCTTCTTCACTCATCTTTTATGGCAAATACGTCCGTATCTGTCAGAAGTCAATAGAGCATCTATTGCAGCAGCCATAGTTAACACCAAATTAGACTACTGCAATAGTCTCCTGATAGGTACCTGTAAGGGGAATATCAGGAGTCTCCAAACTATACAAAATGGAGCAGTTCGAGTTGTATGTGGTTTAAGTCGACAATCCCACATTACATAATATCGAAAAAAAATACACTGGCTCTCTATTGAACAGCGGCTGAAATTTAAAGGGCTAGTAATAGTCTTTAAATGCCTTTCAGGTAAGGCCCCAGAATATTTTAAATCTAGGCTCCATATGGCCATACCCAAGCGTACGTTACGCTCTAACAGCCTTATGTTATTGGTACAACCACGTACCTTTCTGAGGAAATTAGGTGGAGCAAGCTTTGCTACCTGGGCCCCGAAAAGTTGGAATATGTTACCACTCTATCTCAAACAATCTACCACACTGCAGCAGTTTAGAAAACGTCTTAAGACATTTCTCTTTGTTGTCTAAACTTTATACACTAGCGTAGGATAATTGGCTATTCCTCAGGACCCTGCTAGTCGCCATGACAATGACGTCTATCTCTTTGCTCTATACCTGAATTTATTTGTTACTTGTTTGTATATGTCTCTTTGAGCACCCTGAGACCTTTGGGTGAGTTATTGCGCTATACAAAAAATCCTTTAGTTAGTTAGGTAGTGTTGTGCAATGTGTCTTGGTAGTGCATGTAGTGCATGTATGCTGAGATATGGTTTGTGGGTATGTGAGAGCAGGTGAATCATTATGTATGAAGCTGGATTGAATATTTTTGTGGGGGATAGTTCAATTCTAATGTCAGATGTATTGTGCAATGTGTCTTAGGGTAGTGCATGTAGTTGATGGGTGCTAAAATGTGGCCTGGAGAGTGTGTGGGAGCAGGAGAAAATATTATGCAGCTAGACCGAATTTGTATCACGACAGATACCTGCATTCTAAAGGTAGAGGTGTTGTGGATTGTCTTAGAGCAGTGCATGGTATCGGTGGATAGCCTTGTCTTTGGCTACTATCGATGAGCAGGGAATGTGATATGTACCCATGTGTTCTGGCTGGTTCATTGGTTGCATAGATGCAGCTGGATATAAGGAGGTGATAGAATATGAGCATTGCTACATTCTGGTCATCGGCTAAATAGAATCCTTTTAGTATAATGCAGTGTTGCTTACCCTCACTGATTCATCCAGGTGCAAATACAACGGTGATGCTATAACATTGTCTTAGTGCCACACATTGGCCTCCCTCAAACTCAAATGTGTGCCACCTTTTGACTACCCATTAAAGTTCATCCAGATGCCATACATATGATGCTTTCAAATTCATGCGGATGTGATACATTGGACATCTTCATAATGTCACGAAATGCATGGCAAGGACATTCTTACTGTTCTTTGGTGATTGTGAGGGGGATTAATTCCTGCAGAAGTCCACCTGGGATTAAATAGTTAGCTCAAAAGGGAGGGCAGGGTTAGTCAGAGTGCCGAGGGGAATAGTCATGTCCAGAGGGCCCTCCAGAACACCAGTTTATCCTCTCTGCAACAGATGTAAATCAGCAAAGAGTTCCAGATGGTGGGTATTTCAACAGAGGCGGTGGTGCCTCCAAATCCGGCTGATTTAAATGGAGGGATCACCAGTAGGAGAGCAGTGCCTGATACAAGGTTCCTGTTGGGGTGATAGTGGGTGATTTTCTGTTGCAGGTATTTAGAGCATGTCTTGTGTAGGGCTTGGTGAGTGATGCACATGACTTTGAAAGTGACCCAAAAGGGAGCCAGTGGAGGGTACAGAGGGCAGAGGAGATGTGATACCTGTTGGCTGTGGAGTTATGGATTCTTTGGAGCTTTTTGAGTTGGTAGGCAGGAGCGCCCAGGCAAAGAGAGTTAGCGTAGTCTAGTGGTGAGAGGACAATGGACATGATTGCTGCTACTCTGTGGTCGTAGGAGAGGTAAGGGAAGATTCATCTGAGACTGCAGAGGTATAGGTAGAAGGATTTTGACACAGTGTTAATGTGGTGTGATAAAGTTAAGTCAGTGTCCACTGTGCAGCCCAGGTTTTGGGAAGGGGGGAGGACTATGGAGGGAGTCCAGGGGGTGGGTTGCAGGAAGAGGGCTGTCTTTCCACAGATCATGATCTCTTATTTCCCTGGATTGAGTAGGAGGTGGTTGGCCATCATCCAGTGATCAATGTCTGTGAGGCAGGATGTGAGGTCTGTGTGGTGCCTGGAGGCAGACTTAGGGATTCTGAAGCTGATATGTGTGTCGTCTGTTTCGTTGTATCAGGTGAGGTTGTGTGAGCACATAAGTGCAGGGAGAGGGCTTATGTAGATGTTGAAGAAAGGGCATAGGCAGGTGCCTCGGGGGACTCTGTTGTTGACGACTTGAGTGGGGGAAGTGAAAGGAGGGAGGAAGGTAATTTGGTATCTATTTAAAAGGAATCTATTATAGTGCTGTGTCTCTAATGCCAAGGGAGTGGATCCTGTAAATGAGGATGCTGTGGTTGATGGTGTCGAAGGATGCAGAGTGGTCCAAGAGTATGAGTGCAGCACAGCCATCCATGTCTGCAGTGTTGTTGAGGTCATCCCATACGGAAACTAGGGATGATTCAGTTTGGTGAAGGGGTATGAAACCGGACGGGGCGGGGTCAAGCAGGTATTTGGTTTCTGTGAAAGTACTGAGCTGGGAGTAGGCTGTGCGGTCAGTTAGTTTGGCTAGATAAAAGGTGTTAGAAAATGGTCTGTAATTTGCAGGGTGGAGAGGGTCAAGTGATGTCTTTTTTTTAAGGAGGTGTTTGACTCGGGATGCCAGGGAGATGTCTGATGTGAGCAAGGAGTTAAGGATGGATTTAGCGATGCTGCCTGCACAGGTTGATATGAAGATTTCTTTGGGGGGGGATGTCACTCAGGGGTCTGGAGAGATGGCTCTCAGTCAGTACTTTAAGGAATTCAGGTCTAGAGATAGGGTTGAAGGAGATGAAGACGAGGGCGGGTTGGGCTGGTTGGTGAGTTCTTTAGGAGATATGAGTAGAAAGGGTGGGTGTACTGCCAGTTTAGTGTTTATGGTGCATGTTCTTTCAAGTTCTCTGTTGTGAAAGTGGTTGGAGAGGATGTTGCAGAGAGATTGGGAGACATGATTGGGTGGGTGAAGTGCAGGGGGGCATGCATTCTGTGATGATCTTGTGAAACTCCTGGCTAGTGTTATAAGCTTTGGAGATTCTGTTCTTGTAAAGGATTTTTTGGCCTTACGGATTTCAGCTTTGTAGATGTGATATTGATGGTAGTAGGCTGCTTTATTTCAGGGGGTAGGGTTTGTCCACCATTTACATTCCTGGGAGTGGTTCTGTGTTTTGAGAGATTTGAGGAGGGTGGTGAACCACCGGAGGAGGGGACCTTGCCTTGAGGGGTTTGACCTTCAGGGGGTGAGAGGTATGAGAGCATCAGAGAGCCATGAGTCAAATTTATTGATGGATGGCAGTCCTCCTTTGGCTTGGAAGGAGCGGAGGGAGGAGATCATGGAGTTGGCCAATCCTTGGGTTATGACCTTATTTCAAAGAGGAATGTGGGTTGGTGGTCCAGGGTTAGTCATTCGCGGGGGCGGGGTTGGTGACGGGAGGGAGAAGAGGATGGCTGCATGGTCTGTTTATATGAGCGGTTGATTGGGGTGTGCGAAGATGATATCTGTGGAACTGAAGATAGCATTAAAAGTATTTCCAGCTGTGTGAGTGGCACCCGTTACCAGCTGGGTCATGTTGAGGGCTCACAGATTATCTAATAATGGTCATGTCATGGAGTTGTCAGGGGCATCCAAGCATATGCTGAGGTCTCTTAGAAGGGTGAGGGAGGGATGGCGGATCTGTATGGCCACTACAGAGTCACTTAGGGCATTAGTAAAATGCCTGTCATAGCTGGGTGGCCTGTAGCTGAGCAGGAAGCTGTGGGTAAGTGAAACACTTGTGTATAGGCACGTTACAAATGCCATATCATATCATAAGGGTTGATGGAGAATTTAACTAGGAGGGAGTGATTCACTGTCTGTGCTGCATGCCTGTGCCACAGAGTCCAAGATTGGTAGTTGGCTTTTGCATCGAATGGAAATTAGCTCTTTTGTGAATGACGAGTGTGTATTTAGGGGGGAAAGCTTCATGTGGATGGGTCGGTGGTCATCAGAGAACCAAGTTTCTGTGAAAAATAGGGGGTCTGGGTTTTTGCAGGTGATGAAGTAAAACATGCTGTGTCTGTTTTTGGTGTTGATGATAATACAAGTAAGTTGCCGAGATGCAGAGGTTGATTCCTTTGAAAGCTATTGTTAAGGGGTTGGGGGTTGGGTTGAGGTGATGGTGGTAGGAGTCCATCGGTAGAGGGCTTGTGGGTGTGTTTGGACTGAACTGGGGGGAGGGGTGGTTGTAGAAAGAGAGATCATGATGTGCAGGGTTTTGGGAGAGAGTCAGGTGTGGTGGGAGAGGAACAGGGCAGAGTGTGTTAGTGGGTTTAAGTTGTGGTCACAGATGTCGATGAATGTTCTGGGGGTGTGCAACATGATTAGAGAGTTATTGAGAGAGGTGGTTGGAGAGTGTGGTTGAAACGAGGGGGGTGGAGTTATATTTGTGGAGACGTTGGGTAGTTCTATTCCCTGGGCATGTTGGGGTTGCTGAGGGGAGTACGTATTTGTGCATCTGCCAAATAGGGACTTTACCTGGCTCGTGGAGGGACAGGGTGAATAAATTGTGTGCTTAAAGGGTATGAGTGTGCTCATAGGGTATGCATGTATTTATGTTTTTATTTAATATTTGTTAGGAGTGTTCCGAAATTTGGCTTTGAATAAGTAGTCAGGTGAATTTTAGCTGAAAAACAGTAATTCAGCTCTGGCAAAATACTCTCTTGAATCCTTACTCAAAGCCAAAATGACACACCCAGTTTATATCAAATAGCCAATGCAATCAAAATGTTGGCAGTCAGTCACGGCCATGCTCCTTTTTAGGGTCATTTCACCTAGTCACTGGGCCTCATTCCGAGATTGGAGGTAATCATGGCGCTATTAGCACCATGACTACATCCAATACCGGTACCAAGTCCGCCCTCGTTCAATGAGGTCTTACCGGTCTATACCGACCATTGCGGGACCGGTAAATCCCCATTGAAAAAGCCATTCCCCATTCCCATTTGAGCCCCCATAGGGCTCAATGGGAAGGCACTAATAACGGTACCGCAAATAGCGGTACCGTTATTAGCTCTAAAATCCCTTAACGGGTCCCGTCCTTAACGCCTGGTGAGACCAGGCATTAAGGAAGGGACCCGCTAAGAGAACTCGGAATAGGGCGCAAAGGGTTACCGGCACTGGTGTCCTTACCGGTGCCCGGTATCCCTTTACGCCAAACTCGGAATGAGGCCCACTGTCTCGAGGACCCGTCTGTTTCCATGTGAGATCATTGTTTATGCGTGGCTGCTCTCCTACCACTTGTGGCAAAATAAACCTGCACGGGGACAAAAAACTTTGCAACTTTCATATGGCATCAACAGGCACACTTTAAATTAATTCTTTTGTTTATAAAGCTCACAGTGTTAGTGTTATATTCGTACCTCTTATGAAATAATACAACATAATTATGCTGTACCTCCTGTGTCTGGTTTTCTCGCTCAATGCTGGGTTTTAAGTTTCAAATGGATGTTGGATAAACAAACCATTTTTATCAATGTCACTAACCTGTGTCTTGGGGGCCACTGTTGCTCAACTAAGTGGTACTGTATTCCTCGGGCACAGTAGGTTGAACAGTGGGGTTTGCCGGCCGTGTAGGTATTTGCATCTGTGATCTAAGGACTGCAGTCATGTCACAGCTGCAGGCACTCAATCCCCTAGTCATTGTACGATCCAAGCATACCTGCCTACATTTGAAAATCAAAATTCCTGAGATTTATGCCCCGCCCACAGCCACACGAGACTCTGCCCATTTGCACATGGCTCCGCCCACACGCCTTGTCAAATTTCAGCCAACAATTCTGTCAAATACTTTAGCTGGTGCATCTAGCATGGCTAATAATATACAGTAACCAGACATCTTGTGATCTCCCTGGTGGTTATTGCTAGTATTATACTTTTAGAGGCACTTTGCCTAGACGACTAATAATGGTGAACAATATGTGCAATGTTATACACCAGGCATGAAGAGAATATGAGCAGACAAGGGAGATTATTTCGGCGGCGGCGCCGCCTTCATTTTGCTTACTATAGCACTGAAAATCATTCATTCAATGCTATAGCATAGCTCTCAACTCTCACGCTTTTAGCGGGTGTCACCCGCCTTGTAAAGAGTGGACTCACCCGCCAAGCCTCCTGCAGGCCCATTCATTGCAATGGGCTTCTCACCCGCCAAAAACAAAATCGGGTGTTTTCACCCGCTTTTGCGACTCAAATGGTTGAGAGCTATGGCTATAGTATGCAAAATGAAGGTGGCGCCGCAGCCGAAATAATACTGCTTTCAATCCAATGACATGCATTGAAAGCAGTATTATTACGGCGGTCGGTGGTCGGATTGAGGCAAAGGAAAGAAAATGTCAGTGAATGTTGGCCGCCAGCAGCAGCCTCGTATAAGTAGTGCAGGTAGTGGGCACAAACATTTTGCGCCGTTACCGGGTCCTGCCCACTTCTCCACCCGATTGGCTACCGGTGGCAGCCAATCAGGTGGAGAATATGAAGGGACCCGGAAAGAACGACAAAATTCCTGAGATTGCAGTGTCTTTTCCGGAGGCCCGGAGAAATGCCTAAAAGTCCGGATTCTCTGGAAAAATGTATGAAGGGTAGGATGCTGAGCCTTTCCTGCCAGATTTCAACTTTGATGTACAGTTTATAGAAATAAGATCTCAGCAGCAGGCACTACGTGGCCCACTAAGTTCTCCTGCTAGAACGAAAATATAGTACATGTATTCAGCCTGTTGGTGGCGGAAAGGTGTGCACCTCGATGGCCTGACCTTGGCAGAACCCCTCTCTGTAAAAGTAAAGTGTATTACAAAAGTAAGGAAACGGCCTGCAGTAACACTTTTTTGGTTATAAATTCTAGTCCATCCACAACAATGTTTTGTTCAATTCTGTGTACTTTTATAGCACCTCACATGGAAATAATGGCCTACCTCCATGATCTCATGATGGACATTGTTTTATTTAATTAGTGTTTGATAGTTCTCACAGTAGCCTAAACGCGTTAATAATTTGGCATTTTGCCAGGACCATTAACAAATTGAAACATGTTTATTATTCACATTCATGGGATTTGTCTGACGTTAATTTCTCAGCGTGATGTCGTGCGGGTGGGGGTAGTGTCCTATTTCAGTTTCAACACAGATTATAATCAATACCCTTTCATGCAATCATGTTCCTTACTTGTTCTACAGTACTATGGTTCAAACATGTGCCCTACACATCCACGCAAGACTCTCTCATGAGCTTCAAAGCCTCTGGGACTGCCTTTGTCATGCGTTAAGCATGGCTGTGACGCGCCTGTGTGAAGGGGGCTAGACACGCCATTGCCCCCAATCACATTACATCTTCAAGTGGGCTGGACAGGTTGCAGGACAGAAAAACCATTGACGATGCAACAGATTTCGAAGGGATGTGCTATCTGAATTGGATCTATGTGATTACTACGACCCCCAGAAGTATGACGGCTGAAAATGATGACTTTTACACCACATCCATATGCAGGGGGAATCCCACCACAACCCTCCATGATACTTTCATATAACATACCCCCCCTCATATATATGTGGTGTTATGGAGGTCTAAAAAAATGGAATTTCAGGAGGTCAGGAGTCGGAATTCTGGAGGCGACATTTTTGTGTATTTCCTCTAAATTTACACGCAGTGACCAGGCACTGTTATTCATCTTGAATAGTTGCAGACTGAAAGCAGTGCTCTCACCCTCTTTCTCTTTCCACCACCCGCAGTGCCCATAATGTCTCCTTCAGGGCCCACACTGCAGAACAAAAGAAGATTCAAACGTGCATCTGCTGTGCTCTTAGCACACTAGGCGCAGAATACTATTTCACTAAGTAGGCTTCACCTTTTACGTGATGGAGCAGGGATGGATTTGGAAAGACTGGGAAATTATTTTTTAAGTTGTTTCTTTGTTATTAGCAGTGCCTATTTGAAAAAGTACATTTTTAAGTACAGCTATGATCTATTTATAAGCACTATGCATGTCCTTCACTGAAATCCTGTTAAAACAAGCATTGGCAAAGACAACTGTTTTGGTTTGTTATGCACTGCCTTTATATGCCTATTCACTCAGACCATTTTGCACCTGCATCCATCAATAGCCAGTTCATATTATTGGGCTCACTATTCAGCTCCAGCCAAATACTTAGGCCAACTATTTGGTATTCAACCAAATAGCAAATTTACTATTCGGTACAACCCTAATATTTATTAAGCACAGGCACTATAGCCAAAAAGCATCTAGACACTGAGCAGCAACAATAGAAAAGAACAGAGCTCAAGAGCACTACAGCTAAAACAGATACGCCTGTCAGGCTTTGCAAAAACTCAGGTCATCTGAGATCTCCTGAAGGTGGGAGTGCTTGGACAGAAAAGGAACAGCTTCCAGATTGTGCTTTGCGGAACCTCAGGATCCTCCGTGAAAGTTGGGCAGGGGAACGTAGATGTCTCAAGGGATACTTACCAGGTCAGTTTAAATTGAAGATAAAGTACTCCAATATGGTGGACGGCACAGTGTACAATGAAAAAAACTTTAATGTCAATACAACTTTTCACAGGGAGTCAATGAGGTTTTTGAAATAAGGAGAAGGAATGGGTCAACCTAGATTCTCCCAGGGTTAGTCGAGCTGCAGAATTGTGTAAAATATGCAGACCCTGCACTAAGAAATCAGGCTGCTATAAGTAAATACCATTGCAATTGCCCAGAGAGCCCATACTAGAAGACATTACAACTGTTGAGTAAAGCTGCAGAGGAAGAAAACAGAGAATCGTTTTTAAAAGTTTCAGTTTAAAGAATCCAGTAGAACAAACTGATGAGATCAGGGATTCCCTAGAGCCTGAGGTGAATGTTTTATCCCAAGAATCTTAACCACTGAACTAGGAGCAGGGCAGGGGCCCCATGGGTCAGGCCAGTACTCAGCAGTCCAAAGCTCATTATGATTAGATGAACCAAACACTACAATCTCATTCTTATAACCATTTAGTTTCAAGACATTTCTTGACATCAGATCTCAAATAGCCATCAAAGAAGATCTCAGTTTAGACACAGGATCTAACTTAGGTGCACAGAAACGAAATATCAGTTGGGAATCATCGGCATATGTATAAAAACACACATCTTGTCTCTCGATAAGGTCAGCAAGGGTGCAACGGTAAATATTAAAAAGAAGGGGAGAAAGGGAAGACCCTTGCAGAACCCCACAAGTCACAGTCGAGGGTGAAGAGCGAAAAGGAAAATGGGCTATTGATTGAGTGTGATTTGTGAGAAAAGAAGAAAGCCAGGCTAACGGCGAGCCAGACATACCAGACATTTCTAGATGATGAAGTAAAATATCAAGGTCAATAGTGGAGAGGTCCAGGAGAATTAGTACTCCCGCCTCACTGCAGTACAGAAACAGAGTCGTGTCATCCAGAAAATAAATCATAACCTATTTCAGTACCCATCAAGGACCTGGATCCAGATTGAAAAGAGTGAAGTAGCTAATTAGATTCTAAATAACGTGAGAGTTGGGGAGTAATGATAGCCTCCATAAGTCCCATCAAAACAGGAAGAAGGGAGGTAGGGTGGCAATTATCAGCAACCATAGGATCAAAATGGGGTTTCTTTAGGAGGGGGGAACCAGGGCATGTTTTAGCAAAATTGGTGCTGTTCCATAAAGAAAAGCGTGATGGAGGCCCGCGGTAAAGATTGAGATAATTTTGGATAGTAGCGATTGAATAATATGGAGAGGGATCGGGTCAGTCGGGGATGAGTCGAGATGAAGACATAAGCCTTCATTAAGCACCTAAAACAGTCTTATCAGTAACATGGTCAAAGATAAAAGGATCCTAAGGAACAACTAGAGAAAAAAAAGATTATTCAGAGACAGCAGAGACTAGGGAAAGAGGAGATAGATTGACGAATTGTGCAGATTTTTGTCACAAAATAAGGACTAATAGAACAACAGCTAGCTTATGTGCATGAAGGATCAACTATAGGCTGCAGAGGGGCTAGTAGTTCCTTAACAGTTCCAAACAGTTCCCAGTAGGATAAAGATGCAGATATAATCTGATTAGCATAGAATACAGATGTGGCTGCTCTGATAGCACTGTGGTAGCAGGACAGAGTCTGTCTATAAGTCTGTTTAGATGTAAAATTCTGTTTAACATGCCATTTGTGCTCAGCTCATCGGCAAGTCTGCTTAAGTTATCATAAATCAGAGTAAAACAGGGAGCTGAAGGCCTGGCGCGGTTGATGAACGTTTTAACCAGCACTAATGTGTCAGCCACCTCAGTCAAAGCACAAAGTACGGCAGAACAGGGATCCAAATGATTAGTCTCAAGAAAATGAGAAGTGCAAGCCATGAGAGATGCCGCCACATCCTCCCCTGTACGATGATGCAGTGAGAGCACCTGTTGTGTGCTTTAAATAACGTGCTACCGACAATCGGTTGCTATGAGATGCTCACACGGAGGTGAGCACTATTGCCTCAACATTGCTGGGCTGGGAGCATCTGCACCACTAAATTAAAAGAGCCCACAATCTCAGAGGCCTGACCTGGGCTTCCCCGGCATTTTTTCCACCCTGGCTGCTGCTGATTGGTTAAATGCAGAACTTCTTCATCCTCCAACAGGGAGCCATCAGGCATCACCGGCCCCCTTGCAAAGCCCACTTTTAAGGCCTCTTGCACCTGTCTGGTCCTGTCTGGGTGTTGCCAGTGGCTCTGGTATACAAAGAAATTCTATTTGCACTGATCTGCACCTCCAATGAGTAGCTCTCTTTCATTAGGAAAGCTTTGAACAAACAGAGGACCTGCTATTCCTGCTCAGCTCACTCCAAGGAAAGGAGTGCAGCAACCCTATGTACCGCCTGAATGTTCACCATGTATTTGCTAATATTGATTCTCACTGTAAACTGCCAACACCTACAAGCTACCTACCCTTGTTTTGCTATCACCGTCTTGTGCCCCATCCATGCCCTGAACAAGATCATCTCTCCTCCAACACCAGTCCTTTCCCCCTCCGACCCCCTTCTTACCTCTAATCCTAAGAGCCCCCATAGGGGAGAGCTGATCACATACACAGAATGCTGACTTCCTGATAGACTTGCTTAATAACTGTGGCACTCCCAGCATATTCCCCATCCTTAAAACAGCAGAGAAGAAAAGCCGTGATATACAACCTGCTGCTCCAACACTGCTGATTACCTGACCCAGTGACAGCCGGCCCTTACAGAGAGATATTTTCAACAGCTCCCTTGCAATACCAGTAAACTGGAAACTCACACTTGCGCCAAACAACTCCTCAATCTCTACAATTGCCTCTAATAACTATCCTAAATCTGTAGGCACATCACCCATCCAAATCCCTTCCACAGCAGCCAAGACTCTCCAAGCCAGGACCTACTACCTGCGCTACCCCCTACCCTCACTGCAAAGACAGGCTAGCCACTTAGGCTCAGAACCAACTCACCTAACGCACACCAAGTCTACCTTCGATTCATCTGCCTCATCACCAGCCACCCTAGGACTCTTGGAAGGCCCTCCAACCAGCACCTCAATATCCCACGCACTGCCCCCAGATACAATGCCCCTCCAAAACTGGCATGACTTGCCCCTGCAAGCCCTACAAGGAGAACCATTACACCTCCAATGACCACTGACACGGTTAGGGAGCAAATTTTGTTCACCTGCACTGATAAAGACACCACATATCCATGCAATGGAGCCCATAGACTGGATAAACTAAGATCCAGGATGGCACAATCACCTAGACTGTTACCCACCCTCTCCATACCCACATTAGGTGAGTACAGATAAGCCAGACTCAGATCCTGCACCAACAAGCCACCCTCCCCACCCACCTCACCCACCAGAGACCTCCACCCTCCCCCTGAGGCCGAAACCTGCAGCTCACCGGTTAACTTGTCACCCAAACTCAACTGTGCACTAATCAATGCTCGCTCCTTAGAAGCTCATGCCACAGAGATTCATGATACTATTATTGACCATGAGCTGGCCCTCCTGGCCATTACTGAATCATGAATACACAGTGCCTCTGGCCCAATGTTCTCCTTAGACGATTATATCATCTGCAGAGCAGGCCTCACTAACAACCCAGAAGAGGTGGCATCACTCTCATTTCCAAGCTATCCCTCCAAATCAGAGCCATTCCAATCCCGTTCATACCGGGCTATGAAATACTTTTCCTCAAATTGACTACTGAACCCCAGTCTACCTTCAACTTGTTTCTCCTTTATCGCCAGCCTCACTTCCCTAGTCAGCCCACTCAGACATTCCCCTCCTGATCACCCCCCTCATCAAACCCATGACCAAATGTATTCTCATTGGGGACTTCATGCTCAGATTTAATGACCTGTCCGACACTAAAGCCTCAGCCCTTATGCAAGCACTCATTGACATGAACCTCACCCAACTGATCTGCTCCCCCACTCATGTCAAAGGTTGAATGCTGGACTGGACTCTCACAGCTAATACCAATATTGCCATGACAAAATCAGGGCAGTACTCTGGATGAACCACTCCCTCATAGATTTTAGAATCTCATTCTCTAAACCAGCAATCTGAGTCTTCCCGCCTGCCCAACCAATTCTTATTCGCAACACACATAAACTGACACATGACTCCCTCAAGCCTACCCTCATTTCCAAGATTGCTGCCCACTCAGTGTCTAACAACATGAGTTCGCCCCACCTAGCCAACTGCTACCACCAAAACCTCCTCCATAGCATGGACCAGCATGCCCCACTAAAAGCAAAAGTACCTTAGTCCCATACACCTATGAACATCTGATTCACAGAACTGATCACCCTATGCAGAAAACAGAGCACTTGAACATCTCAACAGCAGACAGCCCACCCCTCTTAACCTCGAAGAAATGTCTCCAACGCAGCTAATGTCTATAAGAAAGCTGTTATCACCCTCAAAGCTAATTACTGTGATGAAAGGATCTCTAAGGTAGGAACAAATGTCAAAGAACTCTTTACCTTCCTTAGACAGGTAGAAAACTCCACCCCTACAACAGCCCCAAATGTGGCTGACAAAACATGGTGCACAACCATTCCACTTGTTCTCTCTGACAAAATAGAATTATTACGAGGAAAAAAATCTTGACATAAAAGTTTTTCTTGCAACCAAAGCCATCACCCACACAACTCTGGAGCCCCCACTCATGAGGAAATCCCATCTGTCCCCCTTTTGCATTCTTAGCAGTGACACAAGTTAATGGGCCTCATTACAAATCGCCCGGTATGGAAACAACGGTGGCGGTAAACCCGCCGCCACCTTTGTTTCCATGCCGGGCGATCACAACTCCTGCAGGCGGGAGGTGATGTTCCTGCCAGGTCTGACATGGCGGGTTTAACACCACCCGCCTGCAGGCAGACGAGGAAACACCAGCAGCATTACGAGATGCTGCCGGTGTTTCCATGATCCCCATTCCCATCGAGTCCCATAGGACTCGATGGGAATGGTGATTAACACCATTCCGCCTCCGTGATTCCTGGAAAACCGGGGTTGTAATGCCCCGGTAATTCCGGGAATGACGGAGGCGGAATGGTAATACGAGTCTGGCGGTAACCAGGCGGTTTTACCGCCGGTTCGTAATGAGGCCCATAATATTTAAAACTATACTTGCCCTAAAACCTTCCAACTGCCATGGTGACACCTGCCCAGCGCACATAGTCAAACTCTGTGCACCCACACAGGCATTTATTTATTTATTTATTTGTTCAGATTTGTAGAGCGCACGTCAGCCCGGGGGCATCGTGGTGCTTGTTACAGACAATTGGCCTCATTGCAAGTGCTCCGGTCCGGTATTAACGCTGCCGGCACTGTTTCCGCGTCCGCTCAATCATGAACTGCAGTCCCGGAAATAGCACCTCCCCCAACCGCCACCACGGAGTTAAGGGTCCCGTAAAGTCCACCTCCACGGAAACCCCTCCGTTACCGGCAATACGAAACACCGCCAGAAAAATGGCGTTAAAACCGTGATCACGGTGGCGGTACCGCCGCCAACGCGAACATTACGTAAACAGTGCCTGCTGAACTGAATCAGGGCACAGGTGCACCAAATCAGCCCAGCTGGACCCAGCAGCACACTGGGAGCCTACAAAAGGACCAAACCCAGGCCAACACAACACAAAACCATGCAGGCGCAGCTCTAGTAGCACTTGGACTGGGCCTACTCAACCAACAGGCAGCACTGCACATGATGGCAGTAATGGTGCAGAGGAGGAGGCGGAGGCGAAGGAGGCGCATGCGCCAACCAGCCAACCCTGCACCTATGGCAAACCCCATTGTCCAGCCGGCACAACCCCGCAGGCAGCCTGCAATACCACGCATCAGGGCCTCACCCTGGAACTTTACCCCAGGACAGATCCACACACTATACCGGCTGGACAGTCCAACAATCCTGTACATCACTGCCATGATTGAGGACAACATCAGCAGCCCCATAGACACCCCCACCGCCACCCCCGCCCCCTCCTGAAGGTTGTGTCTGTGCTGCATTTCCTTGGCACTGGCACCTATCAACACATGGTTGGTGAGCTGCACAGCATATCACAACCCTGTTTTTCAAAACTCCTGGTACAGGTACTGGATGCCCTGTTGCGCCATGTGTCGGAACACATAGCCCTATCCCGTACCCTCCCCGAGGTCATTGCCACCAAGTTGGCCTACCAGGCCATAGCTGGCATGCCAAATTGCATAGGTGCAGTTGACTGCACCCACATTGAGCTGACAGTACCACGTGCAATTGAGATGGTGTTCCGCAATAGGAAACAGTATCACTCGTTGAATGTACAGATGGTATGTGATGCCACGCTACTGATTACACACTGCTGCGCACGTTTCCCAGGCTCAACCCATGACTCAATGGTACTGCGGAATTCCATGTTGCCACGGTACATGGAACGCTATGCTGGACAAAACACATGGCTATTAGGTGAGTACATCTGACAATGCTCAGACCCTGTTGAAGTGGTGTGTGTGTCTCCAGGCCAATGAGCAATGTGAGTGTGCTGCTATGAACGCACATGCATCACCCCCCCTGCCATCTACCAAATAGACAGTGGATCCCAAACATCACAAAGGAAGACATGATAGGTCAACACAGTGTGCCCGTACACACCCTGCCACATGACACACACAGCCGATACTGTCACTGTCCCATACAGCTTGTGCCACTGCAAACACCCACCCACAAATGGAACACTGCCCTCCCAATGCACATGATGCCTGTAAATGAGATGTCCTGCATTAACTACTTCATTACAATGGAGTGACTCTGCCAGGTGTGCACATCACTGCACTATGCCATACTCACAATCAAATGTCACTCGCAGGGCAGAGTACACATGCACGTAAATGTGTAGGTCAATATCCATTTGGCTACATCCACTGTGATGGCCGATAAACACTTCCAACCACTGCATGGCACACATGCATGAATGAACAATGATACAAAATAGCACAGCATCAGATGAAGACATGATACAACAAACACTGACATGTCCCCCCATCTACATCCCATGTAGGTGATGCTGGATATGCACTCACGCCATGGATGATGACACCTGTACGGAGACCAAGGAACAGGCATGAAGAGGCGTGCAATAGGGCACATGTCCGCACACGTGGACTGATTGAGAGGACATTCGGACTGCTGAAGGCCCGGTTCCGCTGTTTGAGCAGATCTGGCGGATCACTGCTGTAGAGCCCAGTGAAGACAGGTAAAATCACGCTCGTATGTGCCATGATGCACAATCTCTGCCTGCGCAGGAACATCCCAATACCCGCAGACGCAGATGAAGAAGATGGGGATGGAGATGGAGGTGGAAATGGGGATGGGGATGGGATGGCACCACCTCCCCCTGGGGGTCCACTTGATGGACAAAGAGCACGGGATGAACTGATTCGCATTTACTTTTGAGACACAGCACATTCACAGCAATTCATGGACATGGTGATGACAATAAATGATTTTTTGTACTGCCAATGAAATGATAGATGTCCACGCATGTATGTTTTGATTTCAAATGATGATATATTGATGAATTAACAACAGGGAAGGAGGTGCAATGGTTAGGGAAGCTGTACACCCGTGCCCACCCACCACCCAAACGTACCCACCCCCACCCAGGCCCCAATGTCCAAACACCCAAAACAACCTCCCCCACCACCCAAACGTACCCACCCCTCACACCCTTCAAGTCCACGTGTGTCCTGCAGTGCCCCACACACATGCCATCACTTCCGTGTGCGCTTCTGTGCCTGTGCATCCTTGCCCGAGAGCCCCGTTAGCTGACTCGAGCGCCTCCTTGGACTGGCAGTAGTGGAGCTGGATGGGGTGGTGGTATTTGATGGCACAGAATCAGGTATAGATGGCATATGTGCAATATTTGCCTGTTGCCCAATCAACATGGACTCTATGAGCCTGGAGATGTTGTCATTACCCTCCCGCACATGGCGTGCACGGGTGACAATAGTGCTGTCAAAGCGTCCAATGGAACTTGATAGGCGACGCACTGATGTGCTGTAGCACTCCCTCTGCAGCCTAGATTCCTCAAGCTGCCTCTCCACCAGCTGGGTGAGGGTAGCCTGCTGCTCCTCCATCAGCTGCATGCGGGAATTAAGCTCTGCCATAGATGGGGTGGGTGACCTCATGGGACTTCGGAGTGATGTGGGACTAAACTCCAGCTGATGGAAGGATCCCAGGTCATCAAATGTGGGCATCTCCCCCTGTGGCCCAGTATCAGAGTGCTCTGCCGGGGCACTGTTGTCACTACAGGCCACCTCCTCTGCAGTGCAGCTGCCTTCTGTGTTGGTTTGGGTGGGCACAATGGGTTCCCGTGGAATCTGTGTTAACTCAGGCAGCATAGAGACGCTGGGGATGTTGGTAGTGGTGGCCGGCACATTTGTGGCAGTTGGTACTGGGGGCAGAGATGCCGAACTGCTGGCAGCATCCTCTTGTGCAGGGGCGGTGGCTTGGACACGTGTCGGTGCAGATTGCCTGGCCTGTTGTGCAGTATCACTGTCACTTGACACGGCTGTGGGGACACAGAGGACATGCAATTAGTGTTGTGGTGCTGGCTGATGAGTGCATCACATGCATCATACAGGTTGATCATTCAATAGTGTTAGTTACATGCATTTGATTGTTGGGGGTATGCATTGTTGTGATATTGGTTGCCATACGGATCATGATGGGTCCTTTGGCCCATCATGCACTGCTTGGGGGGGTGGGGTTGTTAATGGGTCCTTTGGCCCAGTCATGCACTGCTTGGGGGGGGGTTGTTAATGGGTCCTTTGGTCCAGTCATGCACTGCTTGGGGGGGGTTGTTAATGGGTCCTTTGGCCCAGTCATGCACTGCTTGGGGGGGGTTGTTAATGGGTCCTTTGGCCCAGTCATGCACTGCTTGGGGGGGTTGTTAATGGGTCCTTTAGCCCAGTCATGCCATCAACATATTCTCATGTGGCATTAATGTTTCAACACTTACCAGCATCTGCAGGTGGGCTCACCCCTGCCTCAGCCTCCCCAATCCCATGGATGCGCTCAAGGTGGAGGACACTGCTGCAACGCCCCTCCCATGCTTGCAGCCTCAGTGGAGAAGGGGGTCCTCCACCTGTCCCACTGCTGCGTTGGCAGTGTGTGGATATCTGGTTCCGAACCCTTAGCCTAAGGTCGTCCCACCTCTTGTGGCAGTCCTTTACGCTCCTCACAGTCACGCCCACAGCAGTGCACTTGCATGCTGCTTCCGCCCACACTTCCTTCCTCCGCTGCTGTGTGGCACGCCGTTGAGCGGCACTGAACAGCATCTCTGCATGCTCCACTATATGCTCCACCAGAACAGTTAGCTCCGCCTCATTAAAGCGCTGTTTGCGCTGCCTCTGAGCTGGAATCCTGGCAGACATGCTGGAGGTCCCTTTTGCCTTCTCACAGTGTGGATTCTGCTTGTGCTGACTCTAGGTGGCAATGGATTGTGCTTTATATGATGGCCGCCTCTCTGTTTCCTGTTTTTGCGATCATGGTATTTCCGGTTCCGTGTCCGTGGCGACGGAGGCGGACACGGTTTTTGCGCTACTTGTGGCAGCACTATGTCCATTTCCGTGGCTTTTTACGTGATGGCGGTAACAACGTTTCCGCATCCGTGTGGTGCGTGCGAATGACAGCACGTAATCGGACGGTCTTTCTGCAACCTTGCGGACACGGAAACTTTGTTACCGCCGTCACAGAATCACCACGGTCCAAACCTGACAGGTTGTAATGAGGCCCAATATCTTAGTTACATAGGATACAATATTTACTTACAAGTACAATATTTACAGTAGAGATGTACACATTAGCAATGCAGTACATTTACATGGATTCCTGAGAGATTCCTATTATTTTGTAAGGAATGAGGTTTTCAGCTTCCTGCGAAAAATAGGGGGTGAGTTTTCCGCTCTAATGTCTGCAGGAAGAGTGTTCCAGGTCTTGGCAGCGATGTAGGGGAAACTTAGACCTCTGGCTTTGGCTTTTTTGATGCGTGGGATGCAGAGTAGGTTGGAGTATTGCGTCCTGGTGGGACGGGAGGAGGATGGTTTGAAGATGGTTTCTGATAGATAGGACGGGGCGGAGAGAGAGAGGCATTTGTGTGTGAGGGTGAGGATTTTGAGAGTGATCCGTTATTTGACAGGGAGCCATTGGGCTGAGTGCCTGGCATGGGTGATATGCTCTCTTCTTGGGATACTAAGAGTGGCCCGGAGAGCATTGTTCTGCGTGACTTGTAGTCTTTTTAGGTTTTTGGCTGATGTGCCTGCTAGGAGTGCATTACAGTAGGCCAGTTTGGCTCCAATGGTTGCTCTCGCTATAGAGAGGCAGTTGGGTTTGGAGAGGTAAGGCTTGATGGCGTTTATGAGTTTAGTGGTGTGCGCAGATGAAGAGGTGTGTGCGCTGACTTGTCTAGTCATAGATAGTGAGGAGTCAAGGTATACTCCCAGTGTCTTTACGGCTGTGGATACAGGGATGATGGAGTTGTCAATGGAGAACTTAGCATACAGTTTGTCAAGTTTGTCTAGGGTGTTCTGTTGACCTAATATCATGATTTCAGTCTTGTCACCATTGAGGCAAAGGCCATTAACTGCCATCCATGCCTTGATGATGGAGTAGATTGTGTGGAGTGCCTTGGCGTCTTCGTTGTATGATCCTGAAAGGGGTAGAAGTACTTGTGTCTCGTCTGCGTAGTTCGTGTATGTGATGCCATATGAGTCGAGTATGTCAAAGAGCGGCTTGGTGAATAAGTTGTAGAGTGTGGGTGCAGTGCATGATCCTTGAGGGACCCCGCAGTGGATTGTCGTGGGGGTGGCGTTGGCGATGTCCGAGAAGACTTTCATGGCTCTTCCCTCTAGGAAGGAGGTGATCCAGAGAGCAGATTATTTAGAGAAGTTGGCTGAGTGTGTGAGGTGTGAAGTGAGAGTCTTGTGATCAACCAGATCGAAAGCGGCTGAGAGATCTAGAAGGAGCAGAAGAGAAGGCTTGCATGTGTCCATGAATTGGGTGATCTGACTCTTCAGATCCACCAGGGCTGTTTCTGTGCCATGTCCTTTCCGGAAGCCTGATTGCCTAGTCCCGAGGATGGAGTGCATTTCCATTTGGGCATCCCTCCTCCCTTTGTGAATTCCTCCTTTCTGTCAAGTATAAAATCTACGTGGGTCATGCCACTTCTGAAGAAACGCTCAAACATGCCATCCGCACTAACTACCACCCCATCACAACGCCCCTTTTCTTCTTAAAATTCTAGATCGGATCACCAATACACAAGTACAAACCTACCTTGAACAGTATCACCTGCTAGCACTGGCATAACAGGCTGCCACTGTGCAGTGGGGGGTACTCTCAGCACGGCTTGCAGGGGGCCCCCAAATTTTGTGTTACGCCACTACCTGCTAGGTATTAGACAATCAGGTTTTAGACCAAAACACAGTACTGAAACTGCCTTGCTTGACCTAAAGATCCGAATGGATCATCCGAGATGCTTAAAAATTAGCCATTCTCCTCCTCTTAGACCTTTCTGCTGCTTTTGACCTGGTTGATAATGACAAGCTCTGCCAGCACCTCGATGATACTCAAATCCTCATTCCCATATCTAGCAACCACACATGCGACTTGGCTACCATAAACAGAACATACAGTATCATACAAAACTGGATAGCCTCCCACAACCTTTCACTCAATGATGATTAAACAGAGCTCCTCATTCTAGGCTCCCCACTCCAGCTAAAAAACTCTGAACCCACATTTTCCACCTTCTGCATTGATGGTTCTGATATCATGGTTCTCAAACACGTACAAACTCTGGGTGTATACCTTGAAGCAGATCTATCCATGACCAGACATATTAATGTACTTGCATCAGCTACAGTCATACATCTAAATGCTTTTTGAGCAAGCTGGATTACTGCAATGTTCTACTCATGTGTACCACCGCTGCTAACCTGGCTAAACTGCATCTGCTCCAGAAAAAAGCACTGCAAGCCGCCCTGGACATCAAGAAATCTGACCATATCTTTGCAACCAGACGGGAGGTCCACTGGTTACCAATCAAAGCCTGCCTTGACTTTAAGACTTTTGACTATTGCACACTGCTGCATAAACAAAGATGCCCCCAAATAATTCATCAATGTCATCCCTATGAAACAACCTGTGTGTGCTCTTCGCTCAGCTGCCAACACTACTCTTCCCGCATTACAGAAAGAAGAGGGCAGGCAGCGTCAGTTTCTGAGTTCCTGCACCCACCATTTGGAACTCTTTACCACCAGCCTTGAGAAATTAACAGTCCTATACAATCTTTAAAAAATGGCTAAA
Organism: Ambystoma mexicanum; assembly: GCF_040938575.1. Lineage (NCBI taxonomy): Eukaryota > Metazoa > Chordata > Amphibia > Caudata > Ambystomatidae > Ambystoma > Ambystoma mexicanum. The sequence continues at coordinate 372,749,931 of NC_090927.1, forward strand.
AACCTGCTTGCTTGACAAATATACTTAACAAAAAAGGTTTCTGTAGCCTCACTTGCTGTTTATCTGTACCATTGCCGTGATACCCATACCATTGCCGTGATACCCGTGGGACTGGGAGCTACATATATGTTATGAATAAATACATTAATAAATGGAGGGATACACCCTACCCCAGTTGAGACGTGGGTGTGTAACTTCAGGAGAGGGGATGGGGACGGACGGTAGAAGAATAAGGAAAGGAAGAAGAAAATGGTTGTACCAAAGGACCGGCAGAGGATTAAAGGTGAATGTGAGAGCTTCCTCAGAAACAATTAAATCGAGAACATTGCCCATACAATGCATACGGAGCTGGCAGTGCAACAAAAGATGAATATCAGCCAGAGAAAATCATCAGATTCCTGGCATGAACAACATTTGGATTATTGGGCCAAAGGTTGAAATCGCCCATCAAAATGAGTTTAGAACAAGATAGCGATAAATCAGATGCAAATTGAGTGTAATTACCTGCAAAGCTGACTGGGAAGTCAGGAGGGGGCCCAATGAAAAAGCAGTATGTGAATTGGATCGTTCAGCGTGATTTGGAGACGTACTAAGAGAAGTTTCGGGTCAGGTTGTGTACTAAAGTAATCACAGGACAGTTAAATGTAACTAAATAAATGAAAGCCAGACGACCACACTCCCCCATTGATGGGGGACTTCTATCAAAAGCAGCATCTGCAAAATATCAGTACCAGGTGCAGGAGCAGAAAAGGTTTCAGTTAAACATAACAAATCAGGCGACAAATACATGAAAAGTAAATAGATGTCGTCTCGATGGGCTACTGCTGATCTTGCATTGATCAGGAAGCCGATAAAAAAAAAGAGGAAGACAGCGCCTTGCTCAAGTGGTTTCTAGCTAGGCCATTTGTCTGCTTAGGTCTGTATTAGTAGTATTAAAAGTATTGCGTGACCCCAGGGGGAAAGGACATGAGAGGCCTGCTGGGAAACTGGCCTCGGGTGAGTTAAGTGTCAATAGACCATTACGAGAATACACAGAGCCAACAGTCATGTCGGTCATATGTTATTGCAAGCCTTGGTGGAATCTTGGCAAGCTGTTATAGCCCATGGCCCCTCCAAAGCACAGGCGGGTTTGCCTTTAGCCTGAACTTGGCATCACAAGGCAGCAAAAGAAATGGAAGAAATACTTCCAGACTGAAACAGTTTCTTCCGGCAACATTAAATATAGTAACAGAGTGTAGCAACATAAAACATAAGTCAACCCAGCATCCACAAATTCTAAAACAATAAAATCACCATGCTACAGCTAAAATAAGTGTGATGAGCAAGTGAGCTCTAAGCAAGGATCTCACTGCTGCTTGTTGCGCAGAGGCCAGCCCCACACAGTGTTTCGTAGCACGTGGGGTGGCGTCACAAGGCAGCAAAAGGAATGCAAGAAATACTTCCAGATTGAAACAGTTACTTTCTGCAATATTAAATATAGTAACAGAGTGTAGCAACCTCAAACATAAGTCCCCTCCAGCCCCAGCAAATTACAATGATGAAGCTATAATGAGCATGGAAATCAAGTGAGCCCTAAGCAAGGATTTTACTGCTGTGGCATAGGGAGAGGCGTGCAGGGATGGGATGGTATGGGTGATGCAGGCTCCATGTGTTGAGGTGTGCTTATGTGCCTGTGGTGGGCACTAGAGATATGGCGGGTCAGCCAGGGAGATGGTATTGACAAGGGCTAATCGGGTGACACTTGGGGATGGGAAGGCGGAGGTGGAAGGGGATCTAGAGGGCAGGAGAGTGAGGGAAGGTAGAGTGGGGGATGGAGAGGGGACGGGTGGTTGGATATGATAGGTGTGGTGGGGATTGATTCCCCAGAGGGGGTGCTGCGGGGGTCCTGAGGGGTGGTGGTTGGGAGGGAGAGAGTATGAAGCTTGTTTTTTCTAGGTGGTAGGGTCTGACGGGTTGGTGAGTTGGGTGGTTTGGGGGTGTTTCGCTGGTCCTTTGTTTCGCCACAGTGCCCCTTTTGTCTGTGAGTTAGTTGGCATGATAGAGTTGGGAGGCCAAAAGGGAGGGAGTGGAGTGGAGAGTTCTGTTTCTCTGGAGGGCTGGATCTGGGGGGAGGGTGAGAAGCTAGTTTGCAGGGGGATGGGTTTTGCTGGTTCTGTGATGCACCTGAGTTCCCCAAATTGCACCTAGATACAAAAAAAGACAATACAATTAACAACTAGTTGCAAAAACAAAGCTATACTCAAAATTACAGCTAGATGCAAAACAAGGCTATACTACAAATTTCAGCTAGATGCAAAAAACAGGTTCTACCCAAAATTACAGCTAGATGCAAAACAAGACTACAGTCAAAATTAACAGCTAGATACAAAAAAAGGTTATATTCAAACTAACAGCTAGATGCAAAACAAAGTTAGACGCAGAATTTACAGCTTGATCCAAAACAAGGCTATACTCAAAATCGCAGCTAGATGCACAACAAGGTTATATTCAAATGTACAGCTAGATGCAAAACAAGGCTATGCTAAAAATTACAGGTTGATGCAAAACATGTCTATACTCAAAATGACAGCTAGATGCAAACAAGGCTAAACTCAAAATGTTCAACTAGATGAAAAACTAGGCTACACTAAAAATGACAGCCAGATGCAAAACAAGGTTATACTCCAATTTACATTTTATACATGCCAGAACATGTAAGTATGCACATGATGCAAACCTAACAGTAGTTCTGTGTTATTTATCTTGTAGTTGAAGGTAGGCAAAAAGGCCTGGCTTGGGCTTCCATTAGGGAACGGGGAAACAGGGGATGGGAGCTGTCCTAGGGAGCTACCCTTTGTAGCTGGCCCATAGCCGGCTGCCCAGGCAAGGCTGCCTTGGGAAAGTTTCTTAAAAGGATCCTTCCGGTTAGATGGGACAACATGCATGGAACTGTCAGTGTTCATAAGGTGGGGAGGAGGGGTGCTGCAGGTGGGATTGGGTAAGGTTTGGTGCGAGGTGGGACGGAGAAGGCAAAAGGTGTCAGGCAGATACGAGAAAAACAAATTAAAGAGAAAAGCACAACAGGAAAAAGCGCTCAACAAAAGTGTTTGCTCTGACCTCAGATGGTCCAAGAAATGTGCAGATGGTCACGTTGCTAAGGAATACACCAGCCGGTGATTCCAGTCATGTGGGACAACATGCACAGACCAATCTGTGCTCATTGAGCAGGGATTTGCAGTGCTGGAGCTGGGATTGAATCGGGGCCTAGTGAGATGGTGAAGAGAGAAGGCAATAGTCAGGCAGAAATGCGCAGCACGCTCGGGTAAAAGAAAGAAAAACAAAGTAAAGAGAAAATCCTAATAGGAGAAAGTGCCCACCAAGAGGGTCTGCTCTCACTACAGATGGTCCAAGAAATGTGCTGAGGGTCCTTCCACTATGGCATACACCAGCCAGTGATTCTGATCATATGGGACAACATGCACGGATCAATCCCTGATCAGTGGGCCGGGATGTGGGGTGTTGGAGGTGGGATTTGGTCGGGTCTTGGTGGGAGGAGGGAGAGAGAAGGCAAAAGGGTCAGACAGACACGAGCGGCACACTTGACAAAAAAAGAAAAAAAGTAAAGTGAAAAGCAAAACAGGAGAATTCATTCACCAAGAGGGTCTGTTCTCACCTCAGATGGTCCAAGAAATGGTCAGAGTGTCCCTTTGCTAAGCAATACACCAGCCTGTATTCCGGGCGCATGGGAAAACACACATGAACCAATTCCTGTTCTGTGGGTGGGAAGGTGGGGTACTGGAGGTGGGATTGAGTTGGGTGTTGGTGGAGGAGGGAGAGAGAAGGCAAAAGGGTCAGGCAGACATGTGCAGCACACTCGGGTAAAAGATTTAAAAAAAGTAAAGTGAAAAGCACACAGGAGAAAGCGCTCACAAGGAGGGTAAGCTCTCCCCTCAGATGGTCCAAGAAATTGACAGAGGGTCCCTTTGCTACTTAATAAACCAGTTGGTGATTCCAGTCATGTGAGACAACATGCACAGACCAATCTGGATTCGATGGTTGGGGAGGTTGGATACTGGAGTCGGGATTGGGTCGGGACATGGTGAGAGGAGGGAGAGAGAAGGCAAAAGGGTCAGGTAGACAGGAGCAGCACACTCATGTAAAAAAAAGGAAAAAAGCACAACGCGAGAAAGCGATCACCAAGAGGGTCTGCTCTCACCTCAGATGTTCCAAGAAATTATCCACAAAACAAATGGAAATTCAGCCTCTATGAGCCACCCACACCTACATCCATGAAGCTCTTCACTTGACACATCCCACCCAGCCATGCCCTGTGAACACTACGAAGATTGCTGGTGGAATCCTGATGCATGCATCTCAGCCCTACCCATTACTGAGGAACACCTATTGTTATTATTGTTATTATTAGTAGTAGTAGTAGTAGTAGTAGTAGTAGTAGTAGTAGTAGTAGTAGTATTCAATCACTGATGGATGCACAGCAGAGAGGCGAGTTTCACTCTATGAAGAGTCGATGATTTCGCCCATAAAACAGAGTCCAAATAGCAGCAAAACAACTTTATTGGTGCATGAAAAGTAATGTTAAAAAACCATCATAATATGGCGTTATTTAAAACCAAAAGTTCAGTCGGCATAACGCGTTTAGTATTATTATTACTTTAATGTATAAAGCATGTATGTCTCACATGGTCGACCGAAATGTGGGCGTGTTGAGGGAAGGTCCACGGTCAAGCAATCGCATGCCCATACCAGCGCAAATAAACACAAATTCATGAATTCGAACCCTGAACGTCAGGAGCTGAAAAAAGTTCATGCAAATCTTGGTACACTGCCACCACCCGATAGCAGGCATAAACGTCAATGCGCATCTATAAAGCACACAATACAAACCAAATAAAACGTACCCAGCCACGATGAGTCCAGAATTTGTCAGAGTGATTGTGCACAGACACCGCAGGAGGAGGAGGATGGCAAGGGCCCAGATCTTCAACCCGTGTACCACCTTCTTTTGGATGCCGGATGACCAGGTCTATGGCAGGTACAACCCCCCTCCCCCCCATATCATCCTAGACCTGGTCAGGGAGTGGGAAGATGGGCTAACATCACCCACCATTTGCTCCCAAGCCCTTAGCCCCTTACAAAAAGTGCTCACTGCCTTACATTTCATTGCAACTGGATCCTTCCAGTGGACCACTGCCATAGTAGGCTGTATCTCCCAGGCCACACAACCACACTGCCTACACCAGGTGTGGCATGCATAACTGCATGACCTTCTGTGCGCCACCACATCTATATGACAAGAACACTGGCAGAAAAGCAAATAGTAATGCAGGACTTCTAGGCTGTGGCGCACTTCCCATGTGTGTTTGGTGCAGTAGATTGCACCCATCTTGCGCTACGTTCCACCAGATTGAAAGAGAACCTATACCGCAACCCCTACATTGGCACTCAATCAATGTTCAGGTTGTGTGCGATGTTAAGGGCATCATTACTGAAGTGTATGCAAACTATCCAGGAAGCACACACGACAGTTATATATTCCGGATATCACCACTACGCCAGAACCTGGTAGCCGGCAAGCATCGGAATGCATGGCTCATTGGAGAGTATGAACGGACGCACACATGCATGCATGTTGCACACTTACCATAAATGTTAATGTGAAACATGTACACATTTACAGGGGACAGTGCCTACCTGCTGAGCACATTCATGATGACGTCCATACGGAATCCCACCATGCCAGCTGACGTAAGGTACAATACTGCCCATTTAGTGACATTTAGCGACTAGGGGTATAGTGGAATGCACATTCAGAGTGCTTAAGTCACGTTTCCGCTCCCTTGCTTTCACTCTGTTGCTGTGTTGCTATATGCACCACCAGTTGTGTGCAGGATCATTGTGGCAGTAGAGCGTGGCGTCCCAGTGGACATGCTGGTGAGCCACCGCCCGCACCCACAGGCACGATCCTTGCTCATGGCCGGCCAAAGGGCATGCAGTACAGAGGCTGCACGTACCCAGCTGGTTCAATTCTACTTTACGTTGTAAGAGGATTCAATTCAGCACTACAGCTAAGTCAACGCCTAGTCTAGAATACTGAATGAAAACCCTTATGGATATATCTTTAGGTCCAGTTCATGCGTTCTGGATGACTACCCCTATATAACACCCCTCTCTTGGAATCCCCCTGACCCCACTGAGCCAAGAAGTAGTTCTGTTTTGCAAGTTTAAAAGGTTTATTTGATAATTTAAAATATATATATATAGATCACACTTTATAATAAATTAATAATTGAATAGCACACTTAATATGATATGAAAAAGGTCAACAACGGAGAATCTGGCACTAACACGCTTCTCTATAATCAATAAGGAGTTGACATGAAATGGATAAGGTAGCACACTGGTAAATAGGGACAAAAGTATAATGTGGTAGAGGATGCTTTATGTAAGCTCAGGTGGATGCAATATTCAATGAATGCAGTACAGAAAATACTCAATATGATTTCAACCAAACAATGTAATCACTTTTCTCTGGCAATCCCCTCCCCCCCTTGATGCAAGGCAAGGAAATGGAAGGAAAACACACAGTTCTCAGAAATGCAATAAAATGTGATTCAGTTCACCCCAGCAAGCTTAGACTACAGAAGTTTGAAAACACAGGCCCAAATTGCTTTGATATGTGCTGGCAATGGATGAGAAATATGCTGGAAATGCTTTTAATTCCCTTTCAGAGGTTCAGGGTGAGTGGTATCTAGTTAATATTAGTCCAGGCTCACACTAGCAATGAGGCAGGGATAGTTAGCAGGTTAAACGAATTTCTGACAAATGGAAGGCAAGCAGCAGCAGTTTTTACATGTGAAGAAATTTGCAAATCGCGGTAAAATTCGCGGATGCGCCGAGCGCTATTACAGAGGAACCACAAGGACTATCTCTATTTCAGATTTGAAATTTTAAACGCACACTTTTTCAGCTTTAAAAATGATGGCAGGATAACACAATTGCTAAGCTGCAGTTCTACTTAGGTTAAAAATGGATTGAATTATATTATTTTAACTAAGAGATTGGATCTGCACAGTTTTACTATGTACTCACACTATATTCTTGAATTAAATGGGCCTCGTCACGGATCTGGTCAGGGTTTTAAACTGGACTCTGGTCTGGTCTGGTCTGGCCTCTGCACTTCACAGTGATCTGGGTCAGCACTCTCTGCTGGTCTGGGTCTCTCTCTTTCTGGATCTCTGGTCTGGGTCTCTAGTTCTGGATAGATTGAAGTCTCTAGTTTGGCTCTCTGGAGGTTTGATGGAGGTAAGTATGGATTTTTCCGGCAGAGCGTCCCGCTGCAGATGGAATTGAAGGTCCCTATCTGTCCTGTCTGTCTGCTTTTATGTGTTTAGAATGTGGGTGTGTTCTAGCATCACTGACCCTACCTCTCTCTCAGCTTCTAATTGGTCAAACTTCCATTTCTTATTTGATTGGGGAATGAACTGTGAGTCAGAGGGATGTCATTTTATGGCTTGCAGATAGGACACTCCTCTGTCAGATTGCACATATTCTATATTTGATAATAAAAGACATATTTCACAGTTACACAGTTGCTTGAAATTACATATACATGGTGTGGCTGAATTTAGCCATGTCTCTGTCCAAATCTGCTGTTTCTAAGAGCTTGCATTCAGAAATGGCACATAATTGACTTTTTAACTGATTTTTCAATTTCTGACATTGACCCAACTTTACATACATGTGCGCAGGGAGTATGGACATTAACTGATGAAGTTTCAGACTTTTAACATGCATACATTTAGAGTAATATCCACTTTTCCGCTAACACCCCCCTGAACACGCCACCGGGTCGAAAAACCTCTTAAAATGTGGGCAGAAAAATCACAAGAATTATGGTATCATTTATAAAATTTTCACATGTCCGTACTATGAGTTATTCATCTTTTTCTAAACAATATTCTGGCTACAAAGGGGTGTGGTTTACCCTCAGCACAAGGTTGAATTTCTGGTTTTTCCAGTTCTGCCAAGCCAGCTTGCTCTCACAGGCAGTGCCCCTCCCCTTTCCTCAGGAGGAAGCCACTTTTTACGACCATTTACGACTCCTGCCAATAAAACCTTTGCCTGAGCCAGGACAGGGCTTTGTTCACTTTCCTGCAGAGCACAGGTAATTCAATTATCAGATAGATGGCATATCCTTAGTGTGAGCAGCAAAAGGGCAGCTAGGCCTGGGAACACAGCTGTGACTCAAGTTTCACTCCTGATGGGGGTAGTTGCCAGGCAGAATTCAGTTCCTTAAGCCGGGTTTCAGATAAAATGTCACTTTTTGTTCCCCAGTTCCTGCATTCAAATAAAACTAAACATTTTTACATATGCAGCTAGAATGCTGATTCTAAGTGCAAAACTATGACATTTCAACAGTTACAAAGGCATGTGACACCAAACATAGGTCACTCATTTAATCTAAACATTTTCGATTTTAGTGTCTTTAAATCCAGTGCAACTTAAACTGCTGACTCCATAGCTCAGCCAGTTTTGTTATAAGCATTGTTCTGGGCTCTTCATTTCCCAGATTTTGTAGGCACACAAAACTCCATTCTACCAAATGTCTGCTGGTGTCCAGTGAGTTTTTAGATGTGTTGCAATGTTTAAAATAGACAGTTTGAGCCTGCCTTCAGAGAAACACAGGGTGGTTTTAAACTGCCGGCTTTTGGATAGTGGTGAGTACTGGTACTGCACCCATTTTTGAGATTTAAGAAATGAATTCCCAACAGTTATGGGTTTGCTTTTGGCAATCAGCATTGCCATTCCCAATGGTTTCAGACTACTGTGTGGGTAGTCCAATGGTGGTTTTAGGCAGTGTCCTTCTGTGCCCATAACATCGGCAAAAATGGGTGACAGCCTATTCTTCATGCATTTCCCTGTGCATTTTCTGGGAAGCTCTGGCCATCATGATGTTTTCCATGTCAGTACTGCACAGTTTTGAGGTAGGGCTAGGATGCATGGGTAAATACATCCCACAACGTAACATCCTGCCCCTGTGCAGTGCACACAATCAAGTCACATCCCAGTTGCCATTTAATGATGACCATGGGCCAATCCTTCATGCCTGCATGAACACTCTGAGAATGTGCCCCTGGGAGGGCAAAATTGTGTGCATCCATTAGACATAAAACAACATGCACAAAGTGTGGGCAAATGAAAGACAGGTAAGTGGGAGTATACCACCACCACCACGGTAAGCATGGAGTAAACCTCGCCTGAGACACAAAAACACCACTAATGTCCAAATAAATATCATCCAAAATATGTATTGCCACAGATTCAGCAACTTTACAACTATAAATTATGAGAAGCTAGGCATTCATGGACTCCAAAAGTATCATCTCCAACAATCCCCATAAGCCCAATGAAATAGGGTTGCACACCTGTGTGAGAATGTGCATGACACGCACAAATGTATTGTTGTTGCTGTGAGCGCAAAAGCAGTGGTGTCAGGATCCACATGTAACATGTATGTAACAATGCACACAATACTGAGTGACATCAAAGTAGTCATTCTGAATATGAACAACAAAAGAGCAACAAAAGTGCACTGCAAGAGAAATGCACATCTAACCTATTTCCTGTGTATGCATACGACTGCAAGTATCCCCTCAATCCCATCACCCATCACATCATGACGAATGGATCTGCAGAGAAAGACAAATCAATGTGAGCACAGCAAAAACACCTGTGCACCCAAAATTACAGCAATATATGGTCAACTCATATGCCAACCATCAACATGTGTCCTGGCACACATGCAGCCAGATCTGCACACTGCCTGCATATCCAACACACACAACACACACACTGACAAACACCCACCCACAACCCACACACTGCCTGAACCCCTGAGTGCCATGCAGTGAATGGCCATGTCACACTTTCCCCATTATCATGCTGATATCCCATACTCAATACACACATCTGGCAGTAGTCTATATAACAATGATCAGAACCACACAAAGTACATCACTGAGATGAATAAAAGGCTGGATCACCCTGGCAGTATTTCCTTTGACATGACATGGCCTGCCATCATCAGCGCAGCACTGGGTCAGTGCAGTGAACACTGGCAGGGGAGCCGAAGATGCAAAGCCCAAGAATGTCTGAACCCAAATATTCAACAATTGCATTGAAGAAGGAATCTTGCAGAAGGCATCACTTCACAGAGGCAGGTGTCCAATCGGAAGGCTGGGTACAGAGGTAACTGGCATGAAATAAACAAGCAGACATGACAAAGCAATGGGAAAGAGAGACAAAAGACAAATGCACACAGAAGGGAGCAGGTAACTGGAAAGTGCAATGTAATGCAGACGTCACTGTGACTCGATTGGGTCAAGCGTGCATTGAATCAAAGGAAGAATTGACATGCACCCAGAAGCTGTCAACATGCCGCTGTAATCCCCATGGTGCACCATGCATGGCAAATGCATGGCAAACAACAAACCATGCTCAATGTAGTGTGCCTGGTGTCTGTTGACAACATAGTATCCCAAACATGTGCATCAATGGTGTCATGTGTGTGGATTATTATTTGGACAGGACAACAAGCATGGTGAAACCTGACCAAGAAAGGCTAAATAGTGTCTTCTGTGTACACAAATCAATATTAGTAAATCATTGTATGGGATGCCATGTGTCAGGCAATACACATGTGAAAAGTGCAAGGAAACACACACCACCACAACCATCAACACGTGTCACAGCCCCGAAACAGCTGGCCCTGCCACCCTCCTGACAAATGAACAAGAAATCCCTACAGATATCAGCCACACACAACTACGATCCTGCAACCTTTGGTACCATGATATGAGTGTGAAAATAGCATGCACAGACACATGACCATTAGAACACCACGTGACACATGAACCCACGAACTTGGACCTGTGCCCCACAAAACAAGTCAAACAAAAGTGAATGCACATGGTTCCAGACTCCCTGCTAAACACCAAACCACAAGGGACACCATGAGTGCCCTTCACCTACCTACACAGCATACCCACCTGGCCTGCATACTCTGCATCCCACCGGGAAACTGGGGCCCAGGGTCTGAAACTCATTACTGAACTCAAGAGTGTGTGTCTCAGGCAGAATGAAATAGATGTCAATGCATAAGGCACATGCTTGAAATTGCACTTTGCTTCAGGATGATATATCAATGAACTGAGCTGCACTTAATATAATACTAACATAACATTAACATTCTAATTTAACCCAACCTCAGCTAACATGTAACTGAATTCCTTAATAACATTTAGTGCAAATTAGTCCATGATGAAATAAGCTGAATGCAGATTGAGAAAATGCATGATGCTCTGGAAAGGGGAATTTAAACGTGCAGGCTGAATCTGCACTGAGTAATATACTAAAAATAATGTGAAGATCCATTCTACTGAAAACAGGGCTTTGTGTTAGGGCAGGAAGCACAAGAAAGATGTATCTTTTGCTCTCCAGCAATGAAATCACGTGCGATTTCAGTGGAATTATCTTCTCAAGGGGAGGTGTTTTCCTTGAGTGACAGGGGACTTGTTAAAAAGGGTTTTGAGACAGAGTGGGAGGTCATTCATCTTTGGGCACTGGCAGACGAAGAAACAGAGAGGGCTAGGCAGATGGAATCCAGTGCTGGCAAGCTGTCTGATGCTGAAGCAGTCCTTATCTGGGTTGACCCTCGGTGAGGCAGGAGGAAAGATTGGTGAAGATCTCATTCACTCTACTGGGTCACACTCAGGCAACCAATCATTCAGAAGTGCATTCATGTAGGCAGGCAGCCAATCAGGCTCACAGTGCATTCAGGCCATTCTCCTCCCTCCAGACACTCACAACAAGGAATATGTATTGGGACAAGTACCCAGTCATTCAGCACTCCACGCTGCATTCATACCAGTTTTGGGCAGGGCTGTCTCATTGATTGTGTTACATACCAGAAACCAGACACCCATAACAAGAAATGCATATTGGTCACACACTCCATTCACACAGGTCCAGCCCCAAGGGTGTACCCACAACTTACAGTCACTGGGAAGGCTCCAGCAGGTCTGGCCTGGACTTCCCCACAATAGCATATATGGAACTTCCACCCAACAGCCAGTCAGGGGAATGGGACAGAGTCAGGGTTTCCCAAGACTTTGGGAAAACAAGGCCACAGGGGCCATCTTGTCTCCTATCAGAAATCAACTGATTCCAATGGCAGGGCTTGGATTTCCCAACATGGAGGATACTCAGAGCACCTGTCAAATTCAGCATGGAGCTGCCATCAACCCATACCCTGCTCTGTGGGCCACACACAAGTCCCCAAAATCATAAACTAGGGGTACAGGGTTGTGCACCCACCCATGGGTGCCATAAGGGTATCCCAAGGGTCTGTACACCAAACCAAAAAGAGGAAGAGCTGCACTGCCAGGGTGTCATTATGCCTACTCCCGGAGAACAAGTCCAGGACCAGCGTCCCCGGAAGCAGACATCATGTTCCCGGGGAAAAGGCCAGCAACCCCTAGTAGGGGCCCTTTGGACACTGTCCAGGCGCCTTTGGCGCAAGGCTCATTTTGGACCTCAGTTCTGGCGCCATAGGTGCCAGGCTCATAAAGGGAGTGTTCATGTGAACTTACCTGATGCAGACCGTGCTGCCAGATCCAGACCTCTTTGAGGCCTAAAAGGGACTATTTTACCTTTGGGACTATTTTGCCACTCAGGCGTGGCCGGGGAAGAATATGTACCTGGAACTACTTTGGGGGCTATTTAAGCCACGCCCAGACAGCAGCTCACGCTTCGCGTTGTTCTGCACCTAGCAGCTGGACACTCACCGTGTCTGCTCCTGCATCCTGACTCCAGCCACGCCCGCCTCCATCCTGGAACACCTGAAAGGAAAGAAGAGAAGGGAAAAGGTTAACAGAAGAACATTACCTGCTTCTACCCGGAGTCCGGAGTCATCACGCCGGAGATCCTAAGGGAAGACATTTATTTTAAAGACGCATCGTGTTGCTCGCTGAAGCGCCGCGTTCCACTCACCTGTTCACGAGGCATCTCCGTGCTCCTTAGCGACCATCTGCACGATCCGCCGCATACCTGCGCCTAAGGGGGAAGAGAAGAACAAAAGGTGAGCAAAAGGAACATATTGAGGAAAGCCAGATTTTCGCCATAAGACTTACCTGATTATTGTTGGGAGAATCTTTCCTCATCTCGGGTCGGCGCTGCTTCTTCGGCAGTACCGTACCCCGGCCCCTATGGGGAAAAAAGACACACGCATTAGTGGGTGAATATAAGGACATTAAAGGAACCACCCATCATAAACTCACCTAAGTTTACCTTCAGCGAATTGTTTCCTCTACGCGAAATCTTCACTCAGCACCTGTGATAAAAGGGATAAGAGACGGACTACTGAATATAAAGGCAAATAAAAAAGGAGGCCAACTCTTGAACTTTTACAACAGAATACTTACGGCACCTTGCCAGGAAAGACAAGTAAGCTTGGATCCTCACCAATCCGAACACCAGTGAAGTAACTGGATATAATCGCACCCATGCACCAGAAGCAGGATGGAGAGCTCGTCCTTTCAAACCTTAAGGTGAGAGTTAACGGGGAATTTCGGAGGTGGTCTGAGGAGAGTGAAAGAGGGAAGTTGGAGGCCGACGCGCTACTCCGCAGGTAGTTAATCCCCTTTCTCTATCTGCAGAAGGATTCTCCTGAGAGTCAGACAAGCGAACTTTGGGGGTCCTGTCCAGTCGGTCTTCCGAGTTCTGCGCATCACCTTAGAAGAGGCCGCAGCAGTCCAGACCTGGTCAGCGTCTCCGTGGGAGTCAGGTGAGCATTACACAGGGGTCCCCTGTGCCTGGGCAGAAACTAATACAGAACACACATGAAAAAGGACTACAGAACAAGGACACGGAGGCCCTGTCCCTTCAAGTCATTTCCAGCATCACACAAGGGGAACTGTTAAAAAGGGTTTTGAGACAAAGTGGGAGGTCATTCATCTTCGGGCACTGGGAGACGAAGGAACAGAGATGGCTATGCAGATGGAATCCAATGCTGGCAAGCTGTCTGATGGCGAAGCGGTCCTTATCTGGATTGACCCTGGGTGAGGCAGGAGGAAAGATTGGTGAAGATCTCCATGGCATGCTGAATCAGAAATACTACCAACATATCTAGGTAAATATGAAGTTAAGTGAGGGGCTAATACTGGTGTGAATGAGATCAGGTAGTCGAGGTTAAGTAATTCACTTCATTTTAGATGTTGTCTTTTTTTAGCGTGCATTTATATTTTTAAAGTCTTACTGTGTTTTTTTAAAGTGTATTTCTCTTGCCAAGGTCCACGATACCAAGGACAGTTGGAATTTTTCTGCACAGATAAAGCGCTAAAAGTTATTGCACTCTGAAATACAATGTGAGCATAAGTGTCATTCTGTGTAACTTTCATATTTCTATTTTATGATAAAAAACAGATTCCAAAGTAACTTTTAGTTGCATTACATTTATTCTGCATTCAGTCCCTTTCATTTGACATGATTAAAGAGACAGATTCCAAAGTAACTTTTAGTTGCATTACATTTATTCTGCATTCAGTCCCTTTCATTTGACATGATTAAAGAGACAGATGCGTGGTAAGAAATATATCAAAGGAAAGTAGCTGCCATGAGCTGTTTATCTAGAGAGATCGAATGAATGTGCAGTACTTCAATTGCATGCTTTTACCATTGTTGAAATTCAGCCAAAAGGGTGCAGTGTGGTATTGTACATAAGGTACCACAGGAGCGCAATCGATCCAGAGTGTATCAAGTCCAGTATTGTGCTTGTTGTTAGTGACCCTGGTAAAAATAATTATTAGGCAGTGTTCTGAAATTAGTCTCACCACTATAAAAATACCCCAACAGGTTACCACAATATATTGCCAGGGTTATAAATTACCACCAAATACCACCATATTAAAAAAATACCACAAAGTAATAGCTATAACCCCAAAATATATCCAACAATCCCACCGGGAAACACATCCTCAAATTGTAAAGACATGCATTACAACAACTGAAAGACAGTGGAGATCCATGACAACCATTTAGGGAATCAGAAAACAGGCAAAGACTACCCAGTGCAGAATGACCACAGGGTGCAAGAGGGAGACAGGACACAGATTGAGAATTGCTTAGGAGTGGAGAATAGTACGAGAGAGAGAGGGGGAGTTAGAGAGAGAGAGAAGGAGGGACAAGTGAAAACCATAGCAAGTAGCACACTGGGGATTATTCCGAGTATGGTGCTCTGGTAATAAAGTGCCAGTATCGTCAGATACTGGCACTTTACTGGACAGCCCGACTACTGGAGTGCCAGTGGGGTACTTGGGTTACCTCCAGCTAAATACTGGAGGTAATCCAGGCACCCTACTGGCCAAAAAAGTCCTTGTTACTGCCACTGGCATTTCCGGTGGCCCTAACGATGGAAAATCCCCTCAGCATGAATGAGGATCAACACTGCTCCACCGGCACCTGTAGTCCAACGGTAATGCCGCCAGACAGGGTGCTGGAAAACAGTATCCACATTTTCTGGTATCGTGGTGACTCTACCGCCAGGATACCGGCAGGGCTTGAATGAGGCCCACTATCTGGAGTGGAGACAGGGATGGACATGCCAACATCACTGTGGGTGAGGGCATATAGAAGTCGACCTAGGGAGGACGGTAGTGAAATCAATACCTTCAGAAACTACCATAATAGCATGAGATCACAGAAGGCACATAGAAGGAAAATATACACATGTAGAGGCCATGAAGGACAAAAGTGGTGGGCATTGAAGGACAGTCGCAAATAATAGGCACAGGCACATGTGTAGGGTCAATCAGTAGCCCTATCTCACAAAAACCAAGTCAAAAACCCACCATGTCATGCATTACACAACAAGACACATGTACCCCACTTCCATGCAATTAAGGCACTGAAAGCCTATACTCCTACCTAACATCAGCCAACATATACCCCTGTTGGACAACACAGCAAATAGACATACTGCTGTTCATTCACCCCCCAACACACCCCAACCCCTGAGTGAGACTGCTACAGTAAATGTGCATGGATTCCAGGGCTCACTTGGACCTGACACAGGGACACCAGAAAAAGCCAAGCAGTGGCAAGTGCAGGATCTCAGACATGTATGCACATTGTGTTGATGCAATGGACACCCACAGACTGTAGCAGTAAACCTACAGGAGAAATTACAACCAGAAAACATGTATTATACACCAGTGATGATAACCAACAGTACACAAGCATGTACAAAAAGTCATCATACTGAGTAACACAGAAGCAGTCAGTCAGGGGTACAGATGTGCATATCTGTCAAAACCAACATGCATCAAGTGCAACAAACATTTCCTGTGGAGTAAATGCACACACACGTCCACAACGTTGTCACCAGAGCCCATGTCAGGAAGTGCTGCAGTGTAGGTTGTGCATACATGCCCATCAATGTTAATATGACATGTTGATCAGTGGCCTGGCTGGAGGGACATATAAGCTGAGAAGAAAGTGAACTTAGAATTGACAATGGTCAAACAGTAGTGTGCACAGGGAGAACACCCGCAGGGCACGGTATGCAGCATAGGAACTGGGGGAGTAGAAGGGTGGCTGTACAGAGAAATCACCATGATCAGTGAGCTAAGTGTTGGAGAACAGAAACCCCCAGAGTGCAGAACCACCAACCTGTGTCTGGCAGAGGGCATGGGGAGTTTGCATGTCAAAACGAGCAGGGTGTCCCTCCCGGAGGTTCAGTCACTGCCTCATTCCGAAGCACTGTAACAACATGGGACAATGCATTATAACGGCCATAGCACAGTATCATACACGCCACACACATGTGTACAAATTCACTCAAACCAGTGTTACCTGCCATCCTGTCCACCACGATGCAATCATGGCAGCTAACGTCAACTTGCATGGCTACATGTCCACCACCACATACGTCTTGGCCCTTGAGAGGGCAAGTGCACAACTTAAGGGAAATTGTAAAAATCAAAAAGAAAACAGAAAAATATTCCACCTTGGAAAAGGATGAACAAAAACACATGCCAACACCTGGGCCAGGGGTCTTGAGATCAAACAAAAAAGTGCTAATGGCAAAGCAAGGGACCCAAAAATAAAATAAAAATGTAAAGTATATGAACAATTGTCCATCATGGACGGGGGGAGTCCAACCTGGAGGGGCAGGGGTAGGGTGCATGTCAATGTCCTCATGAGTGAACATAAAATGTGACTATGAAAAAATAAAATATACTCCATGGGCTCATGGACGTCATGGCAATGGTCGACCAGGAGGCATGTCTGTGCTGGGACCCCCATCCTGTGGTTGATCTGCAAGTTGGCGTGGTGCTGGAGGCAGACCATGCAGTGCCAAGGCCTTGTCTTCAGAGGCGGTGGCCATGTGTGACACTGATGAATGCACTAGCAGAGTTAGGCCAGTGATGTCTGTATGCATTGCATCCAGGAAGGCAACAGTCTGCATGTGAAGATGCCCATGATGCACAGAGTTCCTCTGAGAGTGACTGCCTGAAGGCACACACCTCATTGTGGATCAGTCTCCTTGTGGCTGTTAGTTCTGCATGGAGTGCAGTCCTATGGGCTTCCATCTCAAGCCTCAAGGCCTCTCTGTGTGCCTGAGTGTCTGGACGTAGGAAAGCTTGCAGAACACCCCAGATCAGCCTGTCCGCCCTTGATGTTGGCCTTCATGCACAGTCTGTGGGAGTGGCATGAAGAACGTATGACCTACAGCTGTTGTTCTACCCGGGTCATGGGCGGGGTCATGGATTTGGCCATCTCATCCATGCCCTAAGATATCTTATCCTACACATATCCATGTCGAATTGTGGCACACAACATCTGCTGCTCCCACTCTGTCTCCCCATTCTGCACACATCCCCCACACAGTGGTGTGATGCAAGAGACCATGTCCTTTGCTGTGGTGCCCCTGTCATTGGCTGCAGGTCTGCATCCCTCCCTTGGGCATAAGGCCCAGGACCCAATACCAATTCAGGGAAGGGTGGCCTTGCAGCCATAACCACCGCAGATGGGGGTGCCACCACTGACTGGCCTTGTAAAGCCAGCGCCCCCTCTCCCCCACAGACCGACAGGCCCCGACTGATCGACCCATTGAGGCACTCACCTTTGCCCTCTTTGAGGCATGCACATTCAGCTTAGCATCAGAGACATCCGAGTCAAAAGGGTCTGAAGATTCTGCAGAATGACTCAGCATCATCTGCAGCCCCAGTGGGTTCTCACGCCCTACCACACCACAGCTCCCACTGGTGGTCTGCTGCATAACTGCATATGGACAGAGAAAGACAGATTGATACTTGTCAAAAGAGACAACAATGTACATATGCTCCATGGAGTACTGAAAGGTAATGGCATGGCATGGCATGACATGCATGACATACACCCATCAGACATTGGACATCCACACACTTGGTCCAATAAGTAACTGCTGCATGGCATTTGCTGACAAGTGCCCCTCGTATCCATCATGTCTATGCCAACACTGGGCACATTGACATTCGACAGTGTTGTAACTGCACAGAGAGGGGACATGCAACTGACAGGTCATGACACATACCAGGGGAAAAGTACATGTGACATTTTAATGTACAATGACATGACATTGGAACAGCCAGACATCCATATCCACAAACAACACCACGGTCAACACATGACACAATAATCAGGTCTGGGACAGGGATCAGGAGACAATGAGGATCTGCAGGAAGGTGTGTAAAGGGAAGAAGCCCCTGAGTAGGTACACCCGAAAATGTGACTTCTGGTCAAGGTTCCTGAAGTGCAGTGAGATGGAGAGTGGATTGGGCGATGTGAACAAGGTCTGCAAATCCACAAGAGGGTGAGGGCAGTGGCCACATGGAGTGGGCACAGAGTGTGGGGGGTAAGAGGGAGCATGCATCACAATGAGCAGACTCTGTGGCACTTGAATTGAGTCAATGTGTATGTGGTCTGTGGACACTCATGCACTACGCTGTGGGAACACAACAATGTGCGTTGACAGACAGCTGAGATATGCATCGTGACAAGGAAACCCATAGGAGCAGGTGACACGTGGAAAATGTAACTCTGCATGACATGGCCTGTAAGTGATACTTTGTGTGCATGCACCGGTCTAGCAGTGCAGAGTGAAACACAACAAGAATGTAGCAATGAACACTGCTTGTAGGTGTCACATGTTTCACAAGGGTTGGGTGAGTACCCTGTGGGGGATAGGGTGGCCAACTGTCCCGGATTTTGCGGGATTGTCCCGCAATTAGGGACTCTGTCCTGCACTTTGCAGAGTTGCTGTGTGCAGCCACTCTGCAAACTGAAGTGGCCATTTACACAGCATGGCTCTGTCGCCTGCTGCTTTCTTTCTCCGGACGGCTCAGCAGCCCTGGCTCCTCTTGAGCCTACAGGTCGAGCTGTAATGCTCGAACACCTGGCTTAATTCAAATGCTAATGTTTTCTTTCTGGGGTCGTGATGGTCATGTTTGCAGTTAAAAAAAGTGACCATCACCTCCCAACGACAAACCATTTGCATTTCAATTAAGCCATGAATTAAGAGCCATTAAAAAAAATGTAATTAAATAAAGTGGCGTGCCAAACGTGAATGATGTTGTGACGTCATCACCGCCTTGTGTGCCAGTGTCCCACGACAGACTAACAAAGAGTTGGCCACCCTAGTGGGGGATGAGTCCTGTCACACAGACATGTGCCACAAATGGCTGCCACACGGGCTACGCCCAGTATGATGACCAATTGACATCAGTCTGTATGTCATAGGACATGATTTACCCAGGGCTGTCATACAAATGCAGCCAGATGTGCCAATACACATTTGATGTGGGTGATGCATGACTGGAAAAACACAGGAGGTGCAATGCAGGACACTTACCTGATGTATCCTCATAATTCTCCAGGCCTCCCACGCCTTGCACCTGCTCAATGAGGATGAATTGGGTCCTGGCCACTTCATGCAGTGTCAGCTGCTCCTACTCTGGTGGGCCCTCCTCTAGTTGGCAGTGCAGAAGTCAGATTGACACTCTGCTTGTGCTTATTGCGACGGGTGAGATCATTCCAACGCTTGATATATTATTCCGTTGTGTGCATCTCCAACCCTAAGGTGTTTATCTTTTCCGTGACACGCTGGCAATGCACCATACATTGTGC
Organism: Ambystoma mexicanum; assembly: GCF_040938575.1. NCBI lineage: Eukaryota > Metazoa > Chordata > Amphibia > Caudata > Ambystomatidae > Ambystoma > Ambystoma mexicanum. The sequence continues at coordinate 372,770,154 of NC_090927.1, forward strand.
CAGTGTAGGTGCACTCCCTGCATACAGGCACATGTCTCAATGGTGATTGGTCACATAGTAAATCAAGAAACAAGCTCCTCATCAGAGAAGTTCTTATTCCTGTGCGGACCAGTGTCCAATGCTGTGTCTTGGGATTGAGCCTCTACCTGTTGTGCAGGGCATCCCTACCTGCCAGTAGTGGCAGGGGGAGTTGGAGCTACCCCTGTGTGGCTGGAACCACATTGGCATCCAGGTGCGGGGCCTGCTTTGGACTGGGGCCTGTCATGTTCTCCTGGGGCTGAGGCAGGTGTTTAGCCACCACTTCCTTGATCACCTGGGGCTGGATGGGGCAGTTTCACCACCACTTCCCAAACACCTGAGGCTGGGGCAGGTGTTTCACCACCACTTCCCCAACAATCTTGGACTGGGGCAGGTGTTTCACCACCATCACCCCCCCTGACCCTGTCTACCCCCTCTCCCTTTTGGGGACTTTCCACTCATGTCACAGGTGTTAGTTAAATATTGATGGCAAACCAAGGTATTGTTCTGGACAATATGAGTGAGGGGGCAGTCATGTGCAACGTAGATGTGTGGTCCTGCTCAAAAGTACCCCAAAAACGGTAAGCATTACACACTGGCACACTGAAAAAACAAAAATTGCATAGGGGATACCCGGAGAGCTTCCAAAAAAAAAAACAGTACACGATACGCAGTGGCACCACCAAACACAAAAATCATGTAAGTGATACCCAGGCAGCTTCTGTCAAGCAAAAAAAGAGTGGTACGCGATGCAATAGTTGTGTACACAAAACACTGTAGGCCTTGTATAAAAAAAAAACAACATGCACGTATGTGCAGAGGCAAAGCCCCACCCCAAAGAAAATGGGTGCATGGTACCTGAAGGGAATGATAACTTACCAAAAATAGGCAACATCTGCAAAACTCCTCACGGTATGTATACTTCACACACACAACTGGCGATGCGCGCCTGCTCAACCTATATCATGGCAGCATGACCATGGGCCACGTAGTAGGCGTGCCATCTAGGCATGCAGCGTCAACGCACAAGGACATAACTTAGGGGCTAAGGGCCTTTACTCTGCTATCGGCTGCTGCAGACCACAAGTCCTCCTGTGCACACTGTTGCTCGTTTGGCCTCCCCAGGCCTGATTTTGCCTCTTTCGCTCCTATAGTGCTGCTGCCTGTTCGGGAGTGAGTGCCTGACTGCCACCTGCACTGTCTTCTTGTGTCAGCTGCTCCACTTTTGCCAGCAATCCTGTGCTGGACCTTCACTGTACTTCCCGTGACTTCAACCTCTGCCAACATTACCATAGCTCCATAAAACCTACCCAGGAAGCACATACCTGCCTCAGGTGTGCCATGTCTGCCCCATTTGTGTTATCTGTGGACGGCAGCACTCCCACATCGAGACAGAGGTAGGCCAACTTCAGAAACATCAAAGTTGGCATCCTGGTGGATCGGGTCCTGGATGCCTATGATGCCCTCTTCAAACCAGCTACGCAGCTGGGCACCGAGGGAAGGCTGAGGATCTGGGACGACATCAAGGCTGCCATCAATGCACAGGGGCTGGCAGTCCACACCAGGGACCAGGTCCGTAAACATTGGGATAATCTCAAGACCCGTAGCCATACCAAGGTGTTGGCAGCCCCTGAAACAGAACCCACCGTGGAGGTGTACCGTGCTGGCTGCCACTGCATCTACCGGACACAGCTGCGGGTACTTGAGAAGTTAAATCCGGACCTCCACTCCCAGTTCTTGGCCTGGAAAAGTCATCTTGATGCCGCTGTGGCTATCCATGTGGGATAATGCTCTACAGCGTATGTGTGTCATGTATGTTTTCAGATGCCACATCCTGTTTGTATTTTGTGTGTGGTGAGAGTCGCAACTGATTGATGAGTCATGCCAATGGGAGATATTTGTTGCGTCGGACATTGGAAACTGGCATTTGCATGTCGAGTGGTGGATGGCACATCCATGGCTTGTTTTTGGGCACATGCAGTGGGTGTGCATGGAGCAGGAGCTTGCAGGTGACATTTGTGGCTGGCGGTGTTGTGGGCATGCGAGTGACATGCACGTTGTCTGAGTCTATGGGCCTCATCACGACCCTGGCGGAAGACCATGGTGCTGTTAGCACCATTGTCCATGCCGGTAAGTTACCGACTCCGCCATGGAGAAAGGGGGAATTACCACCCCATTACAAGGTTGGCGGGGCGGTAATTCCCCCTTCCTACATGGCCCTTCCCCATTCCCATTTTTGCCCCATAGGGCTCAATGGGAATGGGGAAGGCGCTAAGTACGGTGCCGCAAATTGCGGCACCGTAATTAGCACCAAGGTCCCTTTGCGTGTCCCTACTTTAATGGCTGGTCTACACCAGCCGTTAAGGTCGGGTCCCACAAAGGGTCCTCGTAATTAGGCGCTAATAGGTTAACGGCGCCGCAGCCTTTTACGGCGCCATTAACCCATTAGCGCCTGGGTCATAATGAGGCCCTATGTGTTGCAGTATTGCCATTGCACACGTGCAGGCATATCTGATGGTGGTGACAAAGGTGCGTGGATTCCTACATGTGTGCAGTTCATGCATTGATGCCTCCAGGAATGGGATGTATCATTCCACTGGATTTGTGGCCCAAGTGTATGAGTGTCCATTCAATATTTGTATGCAAGGCCAACTTACATGTGCAATTCGTTTGCAGATATGTGTGGCAGTACATGCTGCTAACTTGCAGGTCATGCTGTCGCATATGGACATTTATGGTTGTGTTTGTGTGTGCAGGTGCTGTGGTGCTGTCCCCATGACCATGTCTGCATGTGGTTCCGTTCTTGTGTTGGTTGGTCAGTAGTAGGTTGGCGTTGCCTGTTTGTGGTGATGTATTGTTTTGCACTGTACAATGTGCTTAGATGGCCATGGGTCTTGAATATGATTACACCTTCACATTACATGTATGCAACATTTGCACTGCAGTTTTTCAGGGCACATGCATGTGTGCATGCATTGTGTGGGCCTCAGTTCATGTATGTGACATGATGCGTGATGTGCCACGCAGAAGTGTCCTTCTCGGCACGTGGCCCATGTTTATTTTGTGTATGCCAGACATCCATTGATGACGATGACTGATGTCAATGTTTTGTCTCCAGTTTTTCTACAGTTGGTGCAGCTCGTGTAGAGGGCAGAGGCATCATTGTGGAGCGAAGTGGCAGGGACAAGACCACCAGACTTAAGCACACACCCCTGACCGACCAACTTGACTACCCCTCATCAGAGGGTGAATCGGCTGGGGTATACATGTTCCATCGGGGTGGTACATTCCAGCAGGTTGCCATGGTGAGGGACTCCTCAGTGTCAGTGGGCCAGGGTGCAGGGATGGGGGGTGGGCATTCAGGGAGGAAGGCTCTCTGGAGTCATCCAGGGAGATCGAGGTGGTGGTGGAGGAGGAGGAAGATGAAGGCCACCGCACAGGGTTGGGTGGGGACATCCAGAAGGGGGTTCAGGCTGCACCCCGGGGACAGGAACAGGAGGATGTGCAGTGCACCATGGAGGGTGCTATCCATCCTCCTGTCCATGATCCATTTGATGAAGCTGGGATCAACCTCCTGGATGTCTCCTTTGGGGCCGCAGTGGTCTCCCTGAGCTTTTGCATGCCCCGCTGGCTGGGATAGCGAGGCGGGTTGGCATGATCCGTGATGATGTGAGGGCTATTATTGAGGGGCTCTCATCATGGATCAATGTCTGGCTCCCTGGCTCAGCTAGCACGTGCACTGCTCTTGAGTGGTCTCTGTTCACTGGTGCATTGAGATGCCACCTCCTCCATTGCCTCCTCTGTGCCCCAGTTCTCCTCCGGGGGGACTTCCTTGCCGGTTCCCATCACAGCCCCCTCTACTGCTGTCATGCCCACACTGCCAGACTGTTGGTCAGCATGTCCCTGCCTAAGGTGGAAGTCCTGGGATGTAGAGTGGAGGTGGTTGCTGTGCCTGTCCAGGCACCTACGCAGGAACAAGCATCAGTGGGACAGCTGATACAGCAGGACTGTACTGGTACTGTACCCCCATTGTCCAACATCCAGATGGCTGGGGTGCATGCCCAGGGTACGCTTGGCCATGTAGCACCACTATACAAGTGTCCAGAGGCACTCTTCACAGGGCCATGCTACATCGGGGAGGCGTGCTACACTGCGAGTATCAGTCACCTGGCAGGATGAGTGCTGCTGTTTCCTCAGGGCAGTGTTGGAGGTGAGGGCAGTGTGGGGAGGGTGGGGTACTGTAAGGGGGCTGCCTGGGGTAGTGTTGGTAGTGTGGGGGGCTGGTGGGTGGTGTCTGGACTTGAGTGGGCTGCCTGGTGGCAGTGCCGGAGGTGAGGGCAGTGTGGGGAGGGGAGTGTACTGTCAGGGGGCTGCCTGGGGTAGTGTCAGAGGTGAGGGGGCTGGTATCTGCACCTAAGGGGGCTGATGTGTATCCAGGGTATGTGCAAGCACTTTGTGTGCATTGTTAGTTGGGGGAGGTGGGGCGGTTTGCAGGGGTGCAGACATTAGTTATGTGGGACCTAAGGCACAGTCGCTGGGGTGCAGCCATTACGTGGGACTTCGTGCAGAGTAGCTGGGCTGCAGCCATTACTTACATGGGATCTTATGCAGAGTAGCTGGGGTGCAGCCGTTAATTACGTGGAACTGTGCAAAGTAGCTGGGGTGCAGCCATTACTTATGTGGGACCTTGTACAGAGTAGCTTGGGTACAGCTGTTATTATGTGGGATTTGGTGTAAAGTATCTGGGGTGCAGCCATTATTTACGTGGGACCTTGCGCAAGCACTTTGTGTGCATTGTTAGTTGGGGGGGCGGTTTGCAGGGGTGCAGACATTAGTTATGTGGGACCTAAGGCACAGTCGCTGGGGTGCAGCCATTACGTGGGACTTCGTGCAGAGTAGCTGGGCTGCAGCCATTACTTACATGGGATCTTACGCAGAGTAGCTGTGGTGCAGCTGTTATTTACGTGAAGCATTGCGCAAAGTAGCTGGGGTGCAGCCGTTAGTTACGTGGGACCTTGCACAGAGTAGCTGGGGTGTTGGATGTTGCGTCGTAGGTGGACACAAAGCTATTCGGGAGGATTGGTCTTTGGCTACGTTTTTGCTTTGCGTGGGGGGCATGTTGTGGCATTCCTCGCACCTTTGCGTGTTGGCTAGGAATGCACATTTGGATCCATGAATATGCAGTGTGTGCATTTTTCTTTCTGCACACAGGCTTGTGTAGTGTCCTTCTCCGCACGTGGCCCTTGCAGGATTTCTGCACCCATTTCCATGAATCGGGCCCATAAACAGGACCGACAAGAAAGAGAGATGAGCAATATAGTCATGCTGAGAGAAAGAATGAGTCTTATTATAATTGTTCTTTTTTCAAAATAATTGTTCTTTTGTATTAGCAGAGCAAGGGTGCATGCCACATGCTAATACTGCGCTACCACTCTCAGTGATTGCTTTGAAGCGTCTGTCAAAGGAGAAATCAGTGAGAATACATGTCTGACTGGTGGTATTCTAGGCATTTTCAGCGATACACTTGTTAATACCCAAGAACCATGGCACAAGGATGTCTCAGGGGTATTCCTCCGAAGATGTGGTCCGCAGACCCACTTAGATGTCAAAATACAATGTGTTAAGTCTGATTGTAAAATAATTTGCTTAATATCTTTTGAAAAACTCAGGTGCAGGGCTGTTGGGCCATAAAGATTCATAAAAGAGACGATTTGACAGTCATTTTGCAGTTTAGCCAATGCCCATCTTCCTTTTCTGACATTTTCTTTGTTAATTAAAATTAGGACAACATTACACATCCCATCTTCCTGACTGGCTATCACATTCCCCACCCAGAATGTTTTCAATTTCATTGACTCCTGTACAGATATATGTGTTTCTTCGATACATGCAACAGATGGATTACATTTCTTTAGATTGGTTATCAAGTTCTGCCTTTTGATTGGGTCATTTACACCCTTAATATTCCAGTAGATACACTTAAACACCATTAAAAATTATCAATAACGTTCTTCTGTAGGTTGACGAACATAAGCAAAATATTGGAATAGCATATATGATATATCAGAAGTCGATTATCTGATATAATATTAATGTTTTGCACATGTTGCTTGTTAAAGGCTGCATAAGTACACAGAGGGAGGGACATAAAAAGAGAACAAATCTGCAATACTTGACAAAAAGACATGAATATTAGTAGCACAAGAGAATAGACTATGGGAAATAAAGTCATAACAGATGAATGAATACATGATTACAATAAGTTGAAATGTTGAAAAGACTGCAGTTAGAAAAGTCAGAGGGCAATGTGGCGCGTAAGGGACAGAAAAAAGACCAAGAAGAGAACAGATGCCTGTCCATCTCTACGGCACCATGAGCCATAATAGAACATTTGAGATCCACTGATACCTTAACAAATTACATATTTTTTAGGAAACAAACACAATCATCCCCTTCACAGCCCTCTGGCAGACCAGATATGCATGGGTTGTTTCACAGACCTCTATTTTCAAGTTCTTCATTTTGCTTCTAAAGGTCCGTAACTGCTTTTTCCAAATGAGCCACTCATGGTGCTACATCATCTACCTCACTTATCTTTTTCTCAACCTCTCCTGTTCTTGCCTCAAATAACATCTGTTGTCTGACTGCAGAAGTTTATGACTTGTGATTTCCATAAATGGTTTGAGAGCACCCAATTTCAGCAATAGTGCTTGCATACCAGGGTTTGTAGAAGCATGTGGGGTAGAGGAGTCACTCTTGGGCCTTTTGAAGTTGCTGCGGGGGAAGGACCTGAATTTCCTTTGCCCCCAGGGTCTTTCTGCGAGCCCCTTTTTGAGGCCAGCCATTGTGTTTCCAAAACACTCAGCCATTTAGGCACCACACACACCATGATCTTCAGAGACTATATAGTTGGTCTGCTTCAGCATATAACCACAGTATATTGGAAAAGAATAAAGCAGTTCCTGAAAATGGCACAAATATTGCAAATTGAATCTCATACAGCTACTTGAGAATGGTGGTATAATTATTCTTGTGGTGAATTACATCTAAAACAAACATTAGATGGCACTCAGCAGGATTGCTGAATCTCGGAGAAGAGGTCCCGGCTATGTCAGCCCATCCTTCTCCTCATGTAATACAGCAATGATGGAGCTATACACTGCTCTTTGAACCGTTAGCTATACACCGCTCTTTGAACTGTTCTCCACCCTCGGTGTCGGGAGAGAAAAACAAAGCAAATTCCAATCACATTTTCCACCTCGTTTCTTTCAGCGGCCATTCATGAACATTTTCAGCACCATTTACTAGGAAATAAGGTGCTGAAAATGTTCATGAAGGGCAGCGGAATAAAACAAGTTGTAAAATGTGACTGGAATGTGTTATGTTTAGCTAGCCAAGCGCCAAGCCACAAACCCCCTTTGCACTTTTTCCCCACCGCACAGGCAGTGGAATTCCATTGTGAGATACAATGGGGGTCATTACAAGCTATTAGCACCATGGCTGCCTCCAAATTCGGGTCCGGTTCCGGACTGGCTGAATGGGGATTTACCGGGTCATTCCGACCTTGGAGGACCCGGTAAGTCCCCATTCAGTAAACCATTCCCCATTCCCATTTGAGCCCGCATAGAGCTCAATGGGAATGGGGAAGGCTCTTATTACGGGCCCGCAATTAGCGGGCCTGTTATTAGCACCCTGGTCCCTTAGGTGGACCAGCTAAGGACGTGTGGTCTGACCACACTTCCTTTGCGGGTCCCGCTAAGGGACCTCGGAATAGGGAGGTATGGGTTTACCAGCACCGGCATCCTTACCGGTGCCCGTAAACCCTCACGGCCCACCTCGGAATGGCCCACAATGTAACCAAAAGATACCCCTTTTAGGACCACTACAGAAAACATTATGTAATGAGGCCCAGACTCCAGTAGAGCAAGAGCAGGCTTGAGATTAGATTTGTAAAGCATTGTTGATGGGGTACTGTAACAATGTTATACCTGTAATTTCTAAGAGACGGTTTAAAGCATGGGGCTGATGTCTATGACCTGCAGAACATAATATGAAATCCTATCAGAGATGGCTCACCCTTTCAGTATGGCAAAGATAATTAAAATAGTACTGTTTTTTAGGCAACAAGAGGCACAATAAGTTTTAGCTTGCCCCGTATTCCATAAATGGACTTTGTGAAATAAGGGGAGTTTTCTGCCTTACCATAGAAACTATACCCTGTTCTTGACTAGTGTGCAAAGACATCAACAAACATATGCTGCAGTAGGGGGTTGACTGGGGAAATTGTTGCCAATTTAGAGGCATTGGGCTAACCTAATGCTGCAGGGTAAGGGACAATCGACTAGGCATTTTAAGTGAAATCATAGATTTAATTTGGTCTGATTAATTCACTTCTGTGAATCAATCAATTTTTTAAAATGAATAATTAATTTATAATGGCCTGATTTATAAGCTTTTGATAATAAGTTAATGACTTTGAATGTGCCAGTTGGGGGCTTCTTGGCATTTCAAGCACAATGAAATGTCCTCCATGGTAGCTTGCATTGAAGAAGCGATTTAAAATGCATTTACAAATGTACTGGACTCCCAAAATCTGATCATCTGTATTCATTCAACTGAAGGAAAATTGTCAGCATAATGTATTGCAACCATTATTACCCCGTCTGGCAGCTGCGGTTTGGCCTGTCCGTTCCTCCAAACAGAATCCATGAACATGGTGGAAACATGGTGTTTACTGCAGACGTTGGGTACATATAAGTGCTGCTGGTGCGTGCTCCCGTCATACTTCAGGTACGGGGTAAGTAGGTGGGGGGTCATATTCATTGTGGAGTAATATGCGTTCAATTTTACATTATTACACATTGTATTGCATTTGTGTGGTGGAGATGGGGCATCAAACCGAATAAGCATGTATACCTCCTCAATCCTGTCTGCTTTACAAATGCAAAAGCATTTACATCATCCTGACATGTTCCCCCTACCATAACAACAGTGGATTCTTATGAAATTCAATTGCTTTTTACAACAGAAAAATACATGCAGTTGGATTACATAGGAAACCATTGTACATGCTGCTTGGGAAGTGTAAATGAGAGGCACAATGTACTCTATGTGAACTGCAAAGTGCTAAATGGAGGAATATAGGCATTTTTCCCAACATTTTCCTCTTCCCTTTTGCACTTCACAGTGAAAATGAGAAACATTGCATTGAGGGGACCTTTTAGCACCTAAACTTAAATGTAAGTGGTTCCCTCTGTGCAATGTATGAGGATTTGAAAGATGAGCCTCCACATCCTGTCACTCACCATATGTGATAGGCATGAAACATGTGTACCGAATTCATCAACATTACGCTGTGACAGATTGCCATTTGGTAAGGCTGTAGAAGCCCTAGCCTTTTTGATTTATATCAATTAATAACATGATGTGGGTAATCTCTGAAAATATAATCTTCTGACCAGATTCCCCTTTCATAAACCCCATGCCATAGTGTGTATCCGTTCCTTGCTGCATTAGAATCTTGATCTGCAATGCATGCTCTACCGATGGTAGAGAGCAGCTTCAGAGGTCACACGTGTCCATTTAACAGCTGCAGTGACAGCCAAGTGTCAGCGCAGGGTCTACATTTAAGATATGCATCCCTTACCACACCTCAGATGATGATAAGTATCCCAGGCTTGTGGCAAGATAAACTCTAAAGATAAGCTGTGCCTAGGTTAAGGCATGGTGCATGGTACAACCCATGATCATTGCATCCACATTCATTTTGATACCACACATGTTATGTTATTATGTGTTATGTTGCCACCTGTGTGGTCTCTTGGCACTCTGGCAGATCTGGAATTCAAGGAAGGCTGGGGTTGTTAGTAGAATTGAGTTGGAAAAAAAGCAAGAGAGCTGTGATGTGCTGTTGGCAGCTTCAGTTTGAATATTGAGCGTAGGTGTGATTTTTGGTTGGTGGCCGTCATGTGGTGTTGGGCAATATTATGGGCCTCATTCCAAGATGGAGGTCTGGTAAAAATGTGCCGGTATTCGTGGATACCGTTACTTTACCGGACTTCCCAACTATGGGTTTTCTGGTGGGGAACCTGGGATAAGACAGGCACCCTACCAGCAAAAAAAGCCCTCGTTACAGGCACCAGCAATGGAAAATCCCCTCATGGAGTACTGTTGGACTGCTTGAATGTGGATTTACACCTTTATTCCAGCACTCAATGCTGCCGGACCGAGAGCTGGAAACAGTAACAGCCTTTGCCGGTATCCTAGTGTGTTTACCGCCAGGATACCCGCAAGGTTGGAATGATGTGTTTAGTTGTTGTGGTGTTGTGAAGTACATGCGATTGTGGTGCTGTAGAGGTATGGTTGTGTTTAGTTCAGAGTTTGAGAGGTGCATGCAGAGGGTGAGTTTTTAGTATGGTTTGTTATTGGCAGTACTATTCATACCACCGCTGTTCTGACTAAACACATTCTCTATCCCTTCCCCTGTCTATCATTCTAGAGTGTAGAAACTACCACACCCACGATATACTCTAGGGGTACTGTGTTCCCTTTGCTACATGGTCAGCCCTTGGGCTGCCTGGTTTCTGCAGCAAGCCTGATCCCTTTATGTGTGATGAGTTTCACCCTCAGTGGTCCAATTAAATGGGACACATCTTTCCCCCTTGTTTCTACCTTTGGCTCTCTATCAGGATGGGTGCACGTCCTGTCTAAAACAGCCCTTCCCAGTCAGATGCCTCTCTTCTCCCCCGCCCTATACTTTGGTCCAGCCTGCTCACCACTCCTTTCTGTTGTGTTAGTTTCATTGTGTGTGGAAGTTGTTCAGTCATTTTTATCCCGTTCAGAGCTGAAGAGCCAGGTTCTTAAGAGTTTTCAGAATTTTAGATGGTCCTTCATAGTATTCTCTGGGGAGGGAGCTCCAAAGTTTTACGGCTATGAAAGATAATGCTGAAACACCAAGTGTTTTCATCGTGTTTGTTTTAGGTTCTAAGTGGATTTCGTCACTGGATCTAAGTGTTCTGGTTGGCTTGTAGATGGTGATTTTCTTTTGAATGAATTCCACTCCTTGGCCATGGATTGCTCTGCATGTTATGCACATTATTTTGAAGGTGATTCATTTTTTGACTGGTGGCCAATGTAAAATCCTTAGCGCTCGTGTGATGTGGTCCCTTTGTGAGGGTTTGAAGAGAAGTCTGGTAGCTGCATTTTGTATGTATTGCAGTTTCCTCAGTAAGTAGTCTGGCATTCTGAGGTGTACACTGTTGGCGTAGTCTATACAGGACATGATGAAGGAGATGATGGTCAGTATTTTGTGCATGAAGGAGTGTAATGGCTAAATCTTTTTGATTGTGTGTAGCTGAAAGAGGCATTTCTTAATTAGCACATTTACTTGTGGTTCTAGAGTTAACTTGTTGTAAATTAGGATTCCAAGGTTTTTGACAACTCTGGATTGTGTGGGTGGCATTCCCAGTTTGTGGGCCACGGGATGTACTGGTTGTTTCCTTGGTGTTTGGGTGTGATCATGATTTCTGTCTTGTCCGTGTTCAATTTTGAGGTTATTCGTGTTCATCCAGTGGTAGAGTTATTTGAGACAGTCAATTAGCATTCTAATCTCCTCTTGTCTATTACCGATTTTGTAGATGATTTGGGTATCATCTGCATAGTTGTAGCATGTGGATCTGTGTCTTTTGATGAGGTTGATTAGTGGCATCATTTATATGTTGAAAAGTAGCAGGGATAGTAGGGAGCCTTGTAGTACTTACTCCACAGGTGGTGTCCTGTGGTGCAGATTTGAAAGTTTTTTTACATACTGTTTTGGTTCTTTCAGACAGGAGGGATTTAACCCAGAGCAGCGCTGTGTCGGTAATCCCTATTTCTTGTAGGATCTTGACTAGGATGTTATGGTTGACTGTGTGGAATGCTGCACAGACATGTGTCAGGTCCTGTGAGCCAGATCAGCTGTAGAAGCTAATTTGTATTCTGGCCAGAGAGGCTGAGTCAACCAACTGACTGGACAGACATTTGAATTACCTCAGCACAGGTAACAAAGGAGCATACCCATGCAAAGGGAGTATCCTCACACCAAGGTGCTGTATTTCTAAATTACTTTTGATCATATTGAGAAGGGAAGGGACTTTGTCATAGTAGAAAGGAGGGCTCTGCAAAGTGGAGGAAGACTTCTGCCATCTTGTTTCTCTCTGTCTCCCGCTCTCTCTCCTTACAGTCCTCCCACTTCCTCTAGAGCAAAGCATGTTTGGTGTAATGTCAGAAGGGCAAAGTCCACTTCCTTCAAGAACAGGTATTGGACCACTAACAAAAGTTAGCTTTAGTCCAATCCGCTCCAGCCATTTACCTTTAAAAGAATGTGTCTCCCACTCCCACCACTTCTTTGAATCATCGTTTGGACTCCAACCTTTCAAGAAGAGTTAATTGAACCTCTGTTGTGAGAGTTGGTCTTTCCAACATCTTCTGCCAGTGAGGTGAAGACTGAGAGTCCAAGGCAGAAATAAACTCTGTCCCCTAAACATACCCAGAGACCAGTGAGACTGAACTGCTATTGGAACAAGACCTGCCTCTCTGCCAGCCACAGCGGTACCCAGGACCTCACCAAAGTGAAGGACACCTGCAGTTGTGTGCCAGATTCTTCTGTGTTTAAGACCCTAAGAACTAGGACCTATCCTGTGCCTGAGTCACTGGAGTGGGACTCACAGCACCCTGAGAAGGATTCATTTGACCACTTTTGGGAGAGTTGCAACCACTGAATTGAAGAAGGAGCAGTCCAAGGCAGAGGAGAACTCTGCCCCACACATACCCAGTCCCATGACTCACTGGGGCTGAAACTTGCTGTGGACGAGGACCTGCCATTCTGCACCAGAATCTAACAGGGCTGGGTGAGCAGACCCTGAAAGGACTCACCTTGTCCTTGATCCCTGAATTGGGTCTCATGGTATCCGGAGGGTCAGATCTGCTGAGCTTCCCCATTCTGCCACCTTGAAACCAGTCAGACTGCTGTTAAAGCTGAAGTTGATGCCTTTGAAGCTGAGTGCGACACCATCAATGCTGAGGGATCTTGCTGGTGCTCCGAACCTTCGAACAATTGCTTTCACATCGTGCCCTCACTGGCCTGTAACCTGTTAGGCTCCAATTTACTGCACGACACATGGACCCGGCTCAAACCACAAGAGAGCCATTTGCTGACTCGAACTAGGGGTTACACCATGACCTGAACCCTAGAAACCATTGGTTTGATGTATGTACATTGGAGCAAGCACTGCAGCTTCACACATCGACCCTTCCAGGTGGTTACAATTTGACTCAACCCGGCTCAACCGCGAAGATCCCATTGAGGTCCTCGACCTGCATTGCCAAAATCCACCCGCTTGCTGCTTGCACCCACATGATTCAAAATACCTGAACTGAGCCTGATCCGCTTTCACCACCGCTCTAAGCAGGTTTGTTGTCGTCAACCCTCCAAAGTACTGAAACAATGTACTATCAACCCATAACTGTCCCTTTGGTCCATCTTGGGCTCTAGAGACTGGTTAGGTCACTTTTGCACCCTCTTCATCCATGAAACATCCTTTTTTAAATGTTGTGGTTTACACTCCTTACACCCTTGATTCATTACCTAGATTACTGCATTGTGCTATCTTTGGTTATTCTCTGTTTGTCAGGGGTGGATTTTGTCTAGTGTTTTTCTGCTTAGGTATTATTGCAGATAATGTGTTTTATTAAAGTACATCTGCTTTTATACAGAACCTTGATTGAACATTCCCTTTATTTTGGACTGTTATACTTTGCTGTTTCGTTTGCTACTGAATCGCATTCACACCACTCTTAAGAGCATAGCCGTCCCTCGACCCACGTTACCACAAAAGGCAAAGGAGGCATTTCTCTTAGCTGTGTCTGTTTTACCACTATGATTGTGTTGGCTCTTGATTCGTAGCAATGCGAGGGTTGAGTGGGCATTTTAGCCCCTACTCATCCATGTACTTCTGCAGGGCAGATTCGAATTCATCAAAGCCATATTCTATTGTAGCTTCTCATCATCCCCCATCCAAACATAAACTGTTGAAATGCATCTAAGGATGCCATAAAGTTTGGAAACACATGCAGAGATTCCAATGCACTGGGACTCCCATACATTGCTGCGCGTCATGTTACTGCATGTGTGTGGTGTATAACCACAAGCGAATCACCAGTGGTGATAGTGCACTAGAGAGTATCTGAACAAAGCAATTTACAGGTAAAGGCATTTTACTTGGATGATTTTGATTCTGCATCCTCTAGCACTGGGGTGCGCGGCATCTGGCTCTCCAATGTATAGTACTGGCACTCCCATCATCCTTAACAAGCATATTCAATGTTGGGCAGCATGGGAGTCGTAGTCCAACACATCTGCCCAGCAGCAGGTGGTTGCAGTCTCCAGCTCTAGACCGAGGGTCTTTGTGTCCAGTGCAGATTTGAAATCTTCCTTGGCCGTTTGCAGTTTGATGCTAAATAGTATTTTTTCTAACAACTATTCGAGCTAGCCTTACATATGTGAACATGGTTGATTTAAAAAACATCTCTTAATATTGTCATCATTGGCAGTGGCCGTTGAGTAGCCTGCGGTGCCGCTCAGGCTGGCAACTTGGAGCTGCCTAATTCTCTGTGGTATTAATTTCAGGCACCGCATCATTGCCAGAAAGTCATGTTTTTCCGTAAAATGTTAAAGAGATGCACATTTCTTTCAATTGTGCGTGGTACAGATTTTGATCAAGTCAGGGCTGAAATATTCATGTGCCCAGAGAGCGTGTTCCAAAAGCTTGGATGACTTCATCAAAAAGACTGACTTAATGAAAACCAGGAAAGTCAAGAATGTGAACGAACTGGTAGCAGCAGCTATCGTTTCTTCCTATTTTATGTGTCATTATATAAGCATGTACTTATTTGAATTAAATACCGAATGTACTTTTCTCTGGAAAGTCATGACCTAGATGGTTCGCTAAACAAAGGGGATCGTTTAGTGATTAACTGGCTCAAAAACATTTGTATGTGTTCTGTGTTCATGTTTATATTTTTTGGGCGGAGCTCACTGCTCGGTTACTTTTCTTCTTGGCGCTTTCGACAGATTCGGGCAGTAGGCCCTCCCTTGTGCGGACCTTTTTTGTAAACAACTGCAGGTTTTTGTAAGAAATAGAGTGTACCAACAAAACCATTCGACAACAAGAGCGAGTCAATTGATTTGTGAGTCAAAGCGAATAAGACTTCAAAGACCAACTCACTCTCAATCTCGAATGTTTATTCCGCTTCATTCCTTATACTGCATGAGTGACCTGCTGGGCTTTCAGGGTCAAGGGGCTGAAGCCATTGGCCATTAGCTGCTGCCTATTAGGTGTTTTAATCTATGACCCCGTTGACCCAGCCATTTAAGATGCCGTTTCAACAAGCTACTTGATTTTCGCTGGAAAAAGTGGCAAATGGTGACCCTGATTAGACCTGATGGACTATGGAGTTGGGCAAACATAGAGAACGCCCTTATCAACTGTAATAACCAGGATGGCTATTTGGGGAAGGATAAAAACAGCTTGTCGCAAAGAACCCTGTGCGTGGTATTTCTAAATAGGCCAGTGCCACTTAAACATGCAGAAATTCTATAAATTCTTATTGCGTTATTTTACATATTAGATGCAGAAAACAGATCTCGCCCTTAGAAACCACAAGTATCTGTAGAAAGGTTGTGTTTTTAAACATTTGTCTTGTTCATACAGTTGCGTGTTTACTAAATTGTTTTCTTTTTTCTTTTTTTTCAATTTGGTCTGGTTTCATTTTTTTACATATTTCCACAAATTCAATGCATGTATTTTTAAATTCATGTGTTTTGGTTGCGTTTTTTTTTCTCCATGTCCTTTCATATGTTTTAGGATCTGTCATTCCTCAGTGTCATTTGTCACCTGCTGGTATGTGGGGTCCATTCCAATTCCATAGGCGGATCGTTTTACTCAGTGGGCTTCATTCTTGAAAGTCGGTGTCCTACTTGGCTCTGCCAAGTCCCCACGCAAGTGGAAAAACACATGCATTTTGTGCATAGGTTGATTTGCAAACAAGAAAATGCATCTGCACATGCCTTAGGCATGCGTAAGGTCATGCTGGGGGAGTCATAGTTGAAGGCCGAGCACCCAAACAACACCCTCAAAAAATGCCTCACTGACATGTTAAATGTTAAATGTTAAGGGTATTTATACCGCTCACCAACCAACGGAATTGGTCCCCAGGCGCTCTGGCGGATCTGTAAATGATAAGGTGGGATGGGTTAGTAAGGTGAAGAGTAGGATAGTGAGAGGAGTGGTGTTCTGTTGGCAGCTTCAACTCGGTATACACCAGTTGATGAGCTTTGGTGCGGGTATTGGATCTGTGTCAGTCCGCGTGTGCTGTTGCTCTGGTTTATGTGTTGTTGCAGTGTTGTTAAGTGCGTACGGCTTGTTGTGCGAGAGATGGTTGTGTGAGTTTTTTGAGTGAGATAAGCATGCAGAGTTTGAGCTTATATTGGTTAGTGCATTACCTGACCTTTAGAATACTAACATTCACAGTCTGTACAAGTGTGGCACCTGTTGACCCTCACAACTCTATCTGGATGTGGCGCAGGCCAATGCTTAGGATTCCATCTAGGTGTGGGCATGCCAACATTCACAATCCCAACCAGATGCGGCGCAGGCCAATATCCACAACTTCTAAGTATGGCATATGCCAACATTCCAATTTAACCCAGTTGCAGGCATGCCAATTTAACCCAGTTGCAGGCATGCCAACATTCAAAGTCCTATCTAGATGCAACGCAGGCTAATATTCACAATTCTATCTAAGTCTGGACATGCCAATATTCACAATTGTATCCAAGTCTGGACATGCCAATATTCACAATTCGATATAAGTGTGGATATGCTAGTATTCGCAATTCTATCTAAGTGTGGGCATGCCAATATTCACAATTCTATCTAAGTGTGGACATGCCAGTATTCACAATTCTATCTAAGTGTAGACATGCTAATATTCAAAGTCCTATCCAAGTCTGGACATGCCAATATTTACAATTCTACCCAAGTCTGGACATGCCAATATTCACAATTCTATCTGAGTATGGACATGCCAATATTCACAATTCTATCTGAGTGTGGATATGCTAATATTCAAAGTCCTATCTAGATGTGACGCAGGCTAACATTCACAATTCTATCTAAGTATGGACATGCCAATATTCACAATTCTATCCAAGTCTGGACCTGCTAGTATTCACAATTCTATCTAAGTCTGGACATGCCAATATTCACAATTCTATCTAAGTGTGGACATGTTAATATTCACAATTCTATCCAAGTCTGGACATGCCAATATTCCCAATTTTATCCAAGTCTGGACATGCCAATATTCACAATTCGATCTAAGTGTGGATATGCTAGTATTGACAATTCTATCTAATTGTAGGCATGCCAATAGTCACAATTCTATCTAAGTGTGGACATGCTAATATTCAAAGTCCTATCTAGATGTGACACAGGCTAACATTCACAATTCTATCTAAGTGTGGACATGCTAATATTCACAATTCTATCCAAGTCTGGACATGCCAATATTCACAATTTTATCTAAGTGTGGACATGCTAGTATTCACAATTCTATCTAAGTGTGGACATGCCAATATTCACAATTCTATCCAAGTCTGGACCTGCTAGTATTCACAATTCTATCTAAGTCTGGACATGCCAATATTCACAATTCTATCTAAGTGTGGACATGTTAATATTCACAATTCTATCCAAGTCTGGACATGCCAATATTCACAATTTTATCCAAGTCTGGACATGCCAATATTCACAATTCTATCTAAGTGTGGACATGCTAATATTCACAATTCTGTCCAAGTCTGGACATGGCAATATTCACAATTCTATCTAAGTGTGGGCATGCCAATATCCACAATTCTAACTGAGTGTGGACATGCTAATATTCAAAGTCCTATCTAGATGTGACGCAGGCTAACATTCACAATTCTATCTAAGTATGGACATGACAATATTCACAATTCTATCCAAGTCTGGACCTGCTAGTATTCACAATTCTATCTAAGTCTGGACATGCCAATATTCACAATTCTATCCAAGTCTGGACATGCCAATATTCACAATTCGATCTAAGTGTGGATATGCTAGTATTCACAATTCTATCTAAGTGTAGGCATGCCAATATTCACAATTCTATCTAAGTGTGGACATGCTAATGTTCAAAGTCCTATCTAGATGTGACACAGGCTAACATTCGCGTGTGGACATGCCAATATTCACAATTCTATCTAAGTGTAGACATGCTAGTATTCACAATTCTACTAAGTGTAGGCATGCCAATATTCACAATTCTATCTAAGTGTGGACATGCTAATATTCAAAGTCCTATCTAGATGTGACACAGGCTAACATTCACAATTCTATCTAAGTGTGGACATGCCAATATTCACAATTCTATCTAAGTGTAGACATGCTAATATTCAAAGTCCTATCCAAGTCTGGACATGCCAATATTCACAATTCTATCGAAGTCTGGACATGCCAATATTCACAATTCTATCTAAGTGTGGACATGCCAATATTCACAATTCTATCTAAGTGTGGACATGCTAGTATTCACAATTCTATCTAAGTGTAGGCATGCCAATATTCACAATTCTATCTAAGTGTGGACATGCTAATATTCAAAGTCATATCTAGATGTGACACAGGCTAACATTCACAATTCTATCTAAGTGTGGACATGCCAATATTCACAATTCTATCTAAGTGTGGACATGCTAGTATTCACAATTCTATCTAAGTGTGGACATGCCAATATTCACAATTCTATCTAAGTGTGGGCATGCTAATATTCAAAGTCCTATCTAGATGTGACACAGGCTAATATTCACAATTCTATCCAAGTCTGGACATGCCAATATTCACAATTTTATCCAAGTCTGGACATGCCAATATTCACAATTCGATCTAAGTGTGGATATGCTAGTATTCACAATTCTATCTAAGTGTAGGCATGCCAATATTCACAATTCTATCTAAGTGTGGACATGCTAATGTTCAAAGTCCTACCTAGATGTGACACAGGCTAACATTCACAATTCTATCTAAGTGTGGACATGCCAATATTCACAATTCTATCTAAGTGTAGACATGCTAATATTCAAAGTCCTATCCAAGTCTGGACATGCCAATATTCACAATTCTATCCAAGTCTGGACATGCCAATATTCACAATTCTATCTAAGTTTGGACATGCTAGTATTCACAATTCTATCTAAGTGTGGACATGCCAATATTCACAATTTTATCCAAGTCTGGACATGCCAATATTCACAATTCTATCTAAGTGTGGACATGCTAATATTCAAAGTCCTATCCAGGCCTGGACATGCCAACATTCACAATTCTATCCAAGTCTGGACATGCCAATATTCACAATTCTATCTAAGTGTGGACATGCCAATATTCACAATTCTATCTAAGTGTGGACATACTGATATTCAAAGTCCTATCTAGATGTGACACAGGCTAACATTCACAATTCTATCTAAGTGTGGACATGCCAATATTCACAATTCTATCTGAGTGTAGACATGCTAATATTCAAAGTCCTATCCAAGTCTGGACATGTCAATATTCACAATTCTATCCAAGTCTGGACATGCCAATATTCACAATTCTATCCAAGTCTGGACCTGCTAGTATTCACAATTCTATCTAAGTCTGAACATGCAATTATTCACAATTCTATCTAAGTCTGGACATGCCAATATTCACAATTGTATCCAAGTCTGGACATGCCAATATTCACAATTCGATATAAGTGTGGATATGCTAGTATTCGCAATTCTATCTAAGTGTGGGCATGCCAATATTCACAATTCTATCTAAGTGTGGACATGCCAGTATTCACAATTCTATCTAAGTGTAGACATGCTAATATTCAAAGTCCTATCCAAGTCTGGACATGCCAATATTTACAATTCTACCCAAGTCTGGACATGCCAATATTCACAATTCTATCTGAGTATGGACATGCCAATATTCACAATTCTATCTGAGTGTGGATATGCTAATATTCAAAGTCCTATCTAGATGTGACGCAGGCTAACATTCACAATTCTATCTAAGTATGGACATGCCAATATTCACAATTCTATCCAAGTCTGGACCTGCTAGTATTCACAATTCTATCTAAGTCTGGACATGCCAATATTCACAATTCTATCTAAGTGTGGACATGTTAATATTCACAATTCTATCCAAGTCTGGACATGCCAATATTCCCAATTTTATCCAAGTCTGGACATGCCAATATTCACAATTCGATCTAAGTGTGGATATGCTAGTATTGACAATTCTATCTAATTGTAGGCATGCCAATAGTCACAATTCTATCTAAGTGTGGACATGCTAATATTCAAAGTCCTATCTAGATGTGACACAGGCTAACATTCACAATTCTATCTAAGTGTGGACATGCTAATATTCACAATTCTATCCAAGTCTGGACATGCCAATATTCACAATTTTATCTAAGTGTGGACATGCTAGTATTCACAATTCTATCTAAGTGTGGACATGCCAATATTCACAATTCTATCCAAGTCTGGACCTGCTAGTATTCACAATTCTATCTAAGTCTGGACATGCCAATATTCACAATTCTATCTAAGTGTGGACATGTTAATATTCACAATTCTATCCAAGTCTGGACATGCCAATATTCACAATTTTATCCAAGTCTGGACATGCCAATATTCACAATTCTATCTAAGTGTGGACATGCTAATATTCACAATTCTGTCCAAGTCTGGACATGGCAATATTCACAATTCTATCTAAGTGTGGGCATGCCAATATCCACAATTCTAACTGAGTGTGGACATGCTAATATTCAAAGTCCTATCTAGATGTGACGCAGGCTAACATTCACAATTCTATCTAAGTATGGACATGACAATATTCACAATTCTATCCAAGTCTGGACCTGCTAGTATTCACAATTCTATCTAAGTCTGGACATGCCAATATTCACAATTCTATCCAAGTCTGGACATGCCAATATTCACAATTCGATCTAAGTGTGGATATGCTAGTATTCACAATTCTATCTAAGTGTAGGCATGCCAATATTCACAATTCTATCTAAGTGTGGACATGCTAATGTTCAAAGTCCTATCTAGATGTGACACAGGCTAACATTCGCGTGTGGACATGCCAATATTCACAATTCTATCTAAGTGTAGACATGCTAGTATTCACAATTCTACTAAGTGTAGGCATGCCAATATTCACAATTCTATCTAAGTGTGGACATGCTAATATTCAAAGTCCTATCTAGATGTGACACAGGCTAACATTCACAATTCTATCTAAGTGTGGACATGCCAATATTCACAATTCTATCTAAGTGTAGACATGCTAATATTCAAAGTCCTATCCAAGTCTGGACATGCCAATATTCACAATTCTATCCAAGTCTGGACATGCCAATATTCACAATTCTATCTAAGTGTGGACATGCCAATATTCACAATTCTATCTAAGTGTGGACATGCTAGTATTCACAATTCTATCTAAGTGTAGGCATGCCAATATTCACAATTCTATCTAAGGGTGGACATGCTAATATTCAAAGTCATATCTAGATGTGACACAGGCTAACATTCACAATTCTATCTAAGTGTGGACATGCCAATATTCACAATTCTATCTAAGTGTGGACATGCTAGTATTCACAATTCTATCTAAGTGTGGACATGCCAATATTCACAATTCTATCTAAGTGTGGGCATGCTAATATTCAAAGTCCTATCTAGATGTGACACAGGCTAATATTCACAATTCTATCCAAGTCTGGACATGCCAATATTCACAATTTTATCCAAGTCTGGACATGCCAATATTCACAATTCGATCTAAGTGTGGATATGCTAGTATTCACAATTCTATCTAAGTGTAGGCATGCCAATATTCACAATTCTATCTAAGTGTGGACATGCTAATGTTCAAAGTCCTACCTAGATGTGACACAGGCTAACATTCACAATTCTATCTAAGTGTGGACATGCCAATATTCACAATTCTATCTAAGTGTAGACATGCTAATATTCAAAGTCCTATCCAAGTCTGGACATGCCAATATTCACAATTCTATCCAAGTCTGGACATGCCAATATTCACAATTCTATCTAAGTTTGGACATGCTAGTATTCACAATTCTATCTAAGTGTGGACATGCCAATATTCACAATTTTATCCAAGTCTGGACATGCCAATATTCACAATTCTATCTAAGTGTGGACATACTAATATTCAAAGTCCTATCCAGGCCTGGACATGCCAACATTCACAATTCTATCCAAGTCTGGACATGCCAATATTCACAATTCTATCTAAGTGTGGACATGCCAATATTCACAATTCTATCTAAGTGTGGACATACTGATATTCAAAGTCCTATCTAGATGTGACACAGGCTAACATTCACAATTCTATCTAAGTGTGGACATGCCAATATTCACAATTCTATCTGAGTGTAGACATGCTAATATTCAAAGTCCTATCCAAGTCTGGACATGTCAATATTCACAATTCTATCCAAGTCTGGACATGCCAATATTCACAATTCTATCTAAGTGTGGACATGCCAATATTCACAATTCTATCTAAGTGTGGATATGCTAATATTCAAAGTCCTATCTAGATGTGACGCAGGCTAACATTCACAATTCTATCTAAGTATGGACATGCCAATATTCACAATTCTATCCAAGTCTGGACCTGCTAGTATTCACAATTCTATCTAAGTCTGGACATGCTAGTATTCACAATTCTATCTAAGTCTGGACATGCCAATATTCACAATTTTATCCAAGTCTGGACATGCCAATATTCACAATTCTATCCAAGTCTGGACATGCCAATATTCACAATTCGATCTAAGTGTGGATATGCTAGTATTCACAATTCTATCTAAGTGTAGGCATGCCAATATTCACAATTCTATCTAAGTGTGGACATGCTAATGTTCAAAGTCCTATCTAGATGTGACACAGGCTAACATTCGCGTGTGGACATGCCAATATTCACAATTCTATCTAAGTGTAGACATGCTAGTATTCACAATTCTACTAAGTGTAGGCATGCCAATATTCACAATTCTATCTAAGTGTGGACATGCTAATATTCAAAGTCCTATCTAGATGTGACACAGGCTAACATTCACAATTCTATCTAAGTGTGGACATGCCAATATTCACAATTCTATCTAAGTGTAGACATGCTAATATTCAAAGTCCTATCCAAGTCTGGACATGCCAATATTCACAATTCTATCGAAGTCTGGACATGCCAATATTCACAATTCTATCTAAGTGTGGACATGCCAATATTCACAATTCTATCTAAGTGTGGACATGCTAGTATTCACAATTCTATCTAAGTGTAGGCATGCCAATATTCACAATTCTATCTAAGTGTGGACATGCTAATATTCAAAGTCATATCTAGATGTGACACAGGCTAACATTCACAATTCTATCTAAGTGTGGACATGCCAATATTCACAATTCTATCTAAGTGTGGACATGCTAGTATTCACAATTCTATCTAAGTGTGGACATGCCAATATTCACAATTCTATCTAAGTGTGGGCATGCTAATATTCAAAGTCCTATCTAGATGTGACACAGGCTAATATTCACAATTCTATCCAAGTCTGGACATGCCAATATTCACAATTTTATCCAAGTCTGGACATGCCAATATTCACAATTCGATCTAAGTGTGGATATGCTAGTATTCACAATTCTATCTAAGTGTAGGCATGCCAATATTCACAATTCTATCTAAGTGTGGACATGCTAATGTTCAAAGTCCTACCTAGATGTGACACAGGCTAACATTCACAATTCTATCTAAGTGTGGACATGCCAATATTCACAATTCTATCTAAGTGTAGACATGCTAATATTCAAAGTCCTATCCAAGTCTGGACATGCCAATATTCACAATTCTATCCAAGTCTGGACATGCCAATATTCACAATTCTATCTAAGTTTGGACATGCTAGTATTCACAATTCTATCTAAGTGTGGACATGCCAATATTCACAATTTTATCCAAGTCTGGACATGCCAATATTCACAATTCTATCTAAGTGTGGACATGCTAATATTCAAAGTCCTATCCAGGCCTGGACATGCCAACATTCACAATTCTATCCAAGTCTGGACATGCCAATATTCACAATTCTATCTAAGTGTGGACATGCCAATATTCACAATTCTATCTAAGTGTGGACATACTGATATTCAAAGTCCTATCTAGATGTGACACAGGCTAACATTCACAATTCTATCTAAGTGTGGACATGCCAATATTCACATTTCTATCTGAGTGTAGACATGCTAATATTCAAAGTCCTATCCAAGTCTGGACATGTCAATATTCACAATTCTATCCAAGTCTGGACATGCCAATATTCACAATTCTATCCAAGTCTGGACCTGCTAGTATTCACAATTCTATCTAAGTCTGAACATGCAATTATTCACAATTCTATCTAAGTCTGGACATGCCAATATTCACAATTGTATCCAAGTCTGGACATGCCAATATTCACAATTCGATATAAGTGTGGATATGCTAGTATTCGCAATTCTATCTAAGTGTGGGCATGCCAATATTCACAATTCTATCTAAGTGTGGACATGCCAGTATTCACAATTCTATCTAAGTGTAGACATGCTAATATTCAAAGTCCTATCCAAGTCTGAACATGCCAATATTTACAATTCTACCCAAGTCTGGACATGCCAATATTCACAATTCTATCTGAGTATGGACATGCCAATATTCACAATTCTATCTGAGTGTGGATATGCTAATATTCAAAGTCCTATCTAGATGTGACGCAGGCTAACATTCACAATTCTATCTAAGTATGGACATGCCAATATTCACAATTCTATCCAAGTCTGGACCTGCTAGTATTCACAATTCTATCTAAGTCTGGACATGCCAATATTCACAATTCTATCTAAGTGTGGACATGTTAATATTCACAATTCTATCCAAGTCTGGACATGCCAATATTCCCAATTTTATCCAAGTCTGGACATGCCAATATTCACAATTCGATCTAAGTGTGGATATGCTAGTATTGACAATTCTATCTAATTGTAGGCATGCCAATAGTCACAATTCTATCTAAGTGTGGACATGCTAATATTCAAAGTCCTATCTAGATGTGACACAGGCTAACATTCACAATTCTATCTAAGTGTGGACATGCTAATATTCACAATTCTATCCAAGTCTGGACATGCCAATATTCACAATTTTATCTAAGTGTGGACATGCTAGTATTCACAATTCTATCTAAGTGTGGACATGCCAATATTCACAATTCTATCCAAGTCTGGACCTGCTAGTATTCACAATTCTATCTAAGTCTGGACATGCCAATATTCACAATTCTATCTAAGTGTGGACATGTTAATATTCACAATTCTATCCAAGTCTGGACATGCCAATATTCACAATTTTATCCAAGTCTGGACATGCTAATATTCACAATTCTATCTAAGTGTGGACATGCTAATATTCACAATTCTGTCCAAGTCTGGACATGGCAATATTCACAATTCTATCTAAGTGTGGGCATGCCAATATCCACAATTCTAACTGAGTGTGGACATGCTAATATTCAAAGTCCTATCTAGATGTGACGCAGGCTAACATTCACAATTCTATCTAAGTATGGACATGACAATATTCACAATTCTATCCAAGTCTGGACCTGCTAGTATTCACAATTCTATCTAAGTCTGGACATGCCAATATTCACAATTCTATCCAAGTCTGGACATGCCAATATTCACAATTCGATCTAAGTGTGGATATGCTAGTATTCACAATTCTATCTAAGTGTAGGCATGCCAATATTCACAATTCTATCTAAGTGTGGACATGCTAATGTTCAAAGTCCTATCTAGATGTGACACAGGCTAACATTCGCGTGTGGACATGCCAATATTCACAATTCTATCTAAGTGTAGACATGCTAGTATTCACAATTCTACTAAGTGTAGGCATGCCAATATTCACAATTCTATCTAAGTGTGGACATGCTAATATTCAAAGTCCTATCTAGATGTGACACAGGCTAACATTCACAATTCTATCTAAGTGTGGACATGCCAATATTCACAATTCTATCTAAGTGTAGACATGCTAATATTCAAAGTCCTATCCAAGTCTGGACATGCCAATATTCACAATTCTATCCAAGTCTGGACATGCCAATATTCACAATTCTATCTAAGTGTGGACATGCCAATATTCACAATTCTATCTAAGTGTGGACATGCTAGTATTCACAATTCTATCTAAGTGTAGGCATGCCAATATTCACAATTCTATCTAAGGGTGGACATGCTAATATTCAAAGTCATATCTAGATGTGACACAGGCTAACATTCACAATTCTATCTAAGTGTGGACATGCCAATATTCACAATTCTATCTAAGTGTGGACATGCTAGTATTCACAATTCTATCTAAGTGTGGACATGCCAATATTCACAATTCTATCTAAGTGTGGGCATGCTAATATTCAAAGTCCTATCTAGATGTGACACAGGCTAATATTCACAATTCTATCCAAGTCTGGACATGCCAATATTCACAATTTTATCCAAGTCTGGACATGCCAATATTCACAATTCGATCTAAGTGTGGATATGCTAGTATTCACAATTCTATCTAAGTGTAGGCATGCCAATATTCACAATTCTATCTAAGTGTGGACATGCTAATGTTCAAAGTCCTACCTAGATGTGACACAGGCTAACATTCACAATTCTATCTAAGTGTGGACATGCCAATATTCACAATTCTATCTAAGTGTAGACATGCTAATATTCAAAGTCCTATCCAAGTCTGGACATGCCAATATTCACAATTCTATCCAAGTCTGGACATGCCAATATTCACAATTCTATCTAAGTTTGGACATGCTAGTATTCACAATTCTATCTAAGTGTGGACATGCCAATATTCACAATTTTATCCAAGTCTGGACATGCCAATATTCACAATTCTATCTAAGTGTGGACATGCTAATATTCAAAGTCCTATCCAGGCCTGGACATGCCAACATTCACAATTCTATCCAAGTCTGGACATGCCAATATTCACAATTCTATCTAAGTGTGGACATGCCAATATTCACAATTCTATCTAAGTGTGGACATACTGATATTCAAAGTCCTATCTAGATGTGACACAGGCTAACATTCACAATTCTATCTAAGTGTGGACATGCCAATATTCACAATTCTATCTGAGTGTAGACATGCTAATATTCAAAGTCCTATCCAAGTCTGGACATGTCAATATTCACAATTCTATCCAAGTCTGGACATGCCAATATTCACAATTCTATCTAAGTGTGGACATGCCAATATTCACAATTCTATCTAAGTGTGGATATGCTAATATTCAAAGTCCTATCTAGATGTGACGCAGGCTAACATTCACAATTCTATCTAAGTATGGACATGCCAATATTCACAATTCTATCCAAGTCTGGACCTGCTAGTATTCACAATTCTATCTAAGTCTGGACATGCTAGTATTCACAATTCTATCTAAGTCTGGACATGCCAATATTCACAATTTTATCCAAGTCTGGACATGCCAATATTCACAATTCGATCTAAGTGTGGATATGCTAGTATTCACAATTCTATCTAAGTGTAGGCATGCCAATATTCACAATTCTATCTAAGTGTGGACATGCTAATGTTCAAAGTCCTACCTAGATGTGACACAGGCTAACATTCACAATTCTATCTAAGTGTGGACATGCCAATATTCACAATTCTATCTAAGTGTAGACATGCTAATATTCAAAGTCCTATCCAAGTCTGGACATGCCAATATTCACAATTCTATCCAAGTCTGGACATGCCAATATTCACAATTCTATCTAAGTTTGGACATGCTAGTATTCACAATTCTATCTAAGTGTGGACATGCCAATATTCACAATTTTATCCAAGTCTGGACATGCCAATATTCACAATTCTATCTAAGTGTGGACATGCTAATATTCAAAGTCCTATCCAGGCCTGGACATGCCAACATTCACAATTCTATCCAAGTCTGGACATGCCAATATTCACAATTCTATCTAAGTGTGGACATGCCAATATTCACAATTCTATCTAAGTGTGGACATACTGATATTCAAAGTCCTATCTAGATGTGACACAGGCTAACATTCACAATTCTATCTAAGTGTGGACATGCCAATATTCACAATTCTATCTGAGTGTAGACATGCTAATATTCAAAGTCCTATCCAAGTCTGGACATGTCAATATTCACAATTCTATCCAAGTCTGGACATGCCAATATTCACAATTCTATCTATGTGTGGACATGCCAATATTCACAATTCTATCTAAGTGTGGATATGCTAATATTCAAAGTCCTATCTAGATGTGACGCAGGCTAACATTCACAATTCTATCTAAGTATGGACATGCCAATATTCACAATTCTATCCAAGTCTGGACCTGCTAGTATTCACAATTCTATCTAAGTCTGGACATGCCAATATTCACAATTCTATCCAAGTCTGGACATGCCAATATTCACAATTCTATCTAAGTGTGGACATGCCAATATTCACAATTCTATCTAAGTGTAGACATGCTAATATTCAAAGTCCTATCCAAGTCTGGACATGCCAATATTCACAATTCTATCTAAGTGTGGACATGCTAATATTCAAAGTCCTATCCAGGCCTGGACATGCCAACATTCACAATTCTATCCAAGTCTGGACATGCCAATATTCACAATTCTATCTAAGTGTGGACATGCCAATATTCACAATTCTATCTAAGTGTGGACATACTGATATTCAAAGTCCTATCTAGATGTGACACAGGCTAACATTCACAATTCTATCTAAGTGTGGACATGCCAATATTCACAATTCTATCTGAGTGTAGACATGCTAATATTCAAAGTCCTATCCAAGTCTGGACATGTCAATATTCACAATTCTATCCAAGTCTGGACATGCCAATATTCACAATTCTATCTAAGTGTGGACATGCCAATATTCACAATTCTATCTAAGTGTGGATATGCTAATATTCAAAGTCCTATCTAGATGTGACGCAGGCTAACATTCACAATTCTATCTAAGTATGGACATGCCAATATTCACAATTCTATCCAAGTCTGGACCTGCTAGTATTCACAATTCTATCTAAGTCTGGACATGCCAATATTCACAATTCTATCCAAGTCTGGACATGCCAATATTCACAATTCTATCTAAGTATGGACATGCCAATATTCACAATTCTATCCAAGTCTGGACCTGCTAGTATTCACAATTCTATCTAAGTGTGGACATGTTAATATTCACAATTCTATCCAAGTCTGGACATGCCAATATTCACAATTCTATCTAAGTGTGGACATGCCAATATTCACAATTCTATCTAAGTGTAGACATGCTAATATGCAAAGTCCTATCCAAGTCTGGACATGCCAATATTCACAATTCTATCCAAGTCTGGACATGCCAATATTCACAATTCTATCTAAGTGTGGACATGCTAATATTCACAATTCTATCTAAGTGTGGACATGCCAATATTCACAATTCTATCTAAGTGTGGACATGCTAATATTCAAAGTCCTATCTAGATGTGACACAGGCTAATATTCACAATTCTATCCAAGTCTGGACATGCCAATATTCACAATTTTATCCAAGTCTGGACATGCCAATATTCACAATTCGATCTAAGTGTGGATATGCTAGTATTCACAATTCTATCTAAGTGTAGGCATGCCAATATTCACAATTCTATCTAAGTGTGGACATACTAATATTCACAATTCTATCCAAGTCTGGACATGCCAATATTCACAATTCTATCTAAATGTGGACATGCTAGTATTCGCAATTCTATCTAAGTGTGGACATGCTAATATTCACAATTCTATCCAAGCCTGGATATGTCAATATTCACAATTTTATCTGAGTCTGGACATGCTAGTATTCACAATTCGATCTAAGTGTGGACATGCTAGTATTCACAATTCTATCCAAGTCTGGACATGCCAATATTCACAATTCTATCTAAGTGTGGACATGCTAATATTCACAATTCTGTCCAAGTCTGGACATGCCAATATTCACAATTCTATCTAAGTGTGGACATGCTAGTATTCACAATTCTATCTAAGTGTGGACATGCTAATATTCACAATTCTATCCAAGTCTGGATATGCCAATATTCACAATTCTATCTAAGTCTGGACATGCTAGTATTCACAATTCGATCTAAGTGTGGAGATGCTAGTATTCACAATTCTATCTAAGTGTGGACTTGCCAATATTCAAAGTCCTATCTAGATGTGACACAGGCCAATATTCACAATTTTATCCAAGTCTGGATATGCCAATATTCACAATTCGATCTAAGTGTGGATATGCTAGTATTCACAATTCTATCTAAGTGCAGGCATGCCAATATTCACAATTCTATCTAAGTGTGGACATGCTAATGTTCAAAGTCCTATCTAGATGTGACACAGGCTAACATTCGCAATTCTATCTAAGTGTGGACATGCCAATATTCACAATTCTATCTAAGTGTAGACATGCTAATATTCAAAGACCTATCCAAGTCTGGACATGCCAATAAGCACAATTCTGTCCAAGTCTGGACATGCCAATATTCACAATTCGATCTAAGTGTGGATATGCTAGTATTCACAATTCTATCTAAGTGTAGGCATGCCAATATTCACAATTCTATCTAGGTGTGGACATGCTAATGTTCAAAGTCCTATCTAGATGTGACACAGGCTAACATTCGCAATTCTATCTAAGTGTGGACATGCCAATATTCACAATTCTATCTAAGTGTAGACATGCTAGTATTCACAATTCTACTAAGTGTAGGCATGCCAATATTCACAATTCTATCTAAGTGTGGACATGCTAATATTCAAAGTCCTATCTAGATGTGACACAGGCTAACATTCACAATTCTATCTAAGTGTGGACATGCCAATATTCACAATTCTATCTAAGTGTGGACATGCTAGTATTCACAATTCTATCTAAGTGTAGGCATGCCAATATTCACAATTCTATCTAAGTGTGGACATGCTAATATTCAAAGTCATATCTAGATGTGACACAGGCTAACATTCACAATTCTATCTAAGTGTGGACATGCCAATATTCACAATTCTATCTAAGTGTGGACATGCTAGTATTCACAATTCTATCTAAGTGTGGACATGCCAATATTCACAATTCTATCTAAGTGTGGGCATGCTAATATTGAAAGTCAAATCTAGATGTGACACAGGCTAATATTCACAATTCTATCCAAGTCTGGACATGCCAATATTCACAATTTTATCCAAGTCTGGACATGCCAATTTTCACAATTCGATCTAAGTGTGGATATGCTAGTATTCACAATTCTATCTAAGTGTAGGCATGCCAATATTCACAATTCTATCTAAGTGTGGACATGCTAATGTTCAAAGTCCTACCTAGATGTGACACAGGCTAACATTCACAATGCTATCTAAGTGTGGACATGCCAATATTCACAATTCTATCTAAGTGTAGACATGCTAATATTCAAAGTCCTATCCAAGTCTGGACATGCCAATATTCACAATTCTATCCAAGTCTGGACATGCCAATATTCCCAATTCTATCTAAGTTTGGACATGCTAGTATTCACAATTCTATCTAAGTGTGGACATGCCAATATTCACAATTTTATCCAAGTCTGGACATGCCAATATTCACAATTCTATCTAAGTGTGGACATGCTAATATTCAAAGTCCTATCCAGGCCTGGACATGCCAATATTCACAATTCTATCCAAGTCTGGACATGCCAATATTCACAATTCTATCTAAGTGTGGACATGCCAATATTCACAATTCTATCTAAGTGTGGACATACTGATATTCAAAGTCCTATCTAGATGTGACACAGGCTAACATTCACAATTCTATCTAAGTTTGGACATGCCAATATTCACAATTCTATCTGAGTGTAGACATGCTAATATTCAAAGTCCTATCCAAGTCTGGACATGCCAATATTCACAATTCTATCTAAGTGTGGACATGCCAATATTCACAATTCTATCTAAGTGTGGATATGCTAATATTCAAAGTCCTATCTAGATGTGACGCAGGCTAACATTCACAATTCTATCTAAGTATGGACATGCCAATATTCACAATTCTATCCAAGTCTGGACCTGCTAGTATTCACAATTCTATCTAAGTCTGGACATGCCAATATTCACAATTCTATCTAAGTGTGGACATGTTAATATTCACAATTCTATCCAAGTCTGGACATGCCAATATTCACAATTCTATCTAAGTGTGGACATGCCAATATTCACAATTCTATCTAAGTGTAGACATGCTAATATTCAAAGTCCTATCCAAGTCTGGACATGCCAATATTCACAATTCTATCCAAGTCTGGACATGCCAATATTCACAATTCTATCTAAGTGTGGACATGCTAATATTCACAATTCTATCTAAGTGTGGACATGCGAATATTCACAATTCTATCTAAGTGTGGACATGCTAATATTCAAAATCCTATCTAGATGTGACACAGGCTAATATTCACAATTCTATCCAAGTCTGGACATGCCAATATTCACAATTTTATCCAAGTCTGGACATGCCAATATTCACAATTCGATCTAAGTGTGGATATGCTAGTATTCACAATTCTATCTAAGTGTAGGCATGCCAATATTCACAATTCTATCTAAGTGTGGACATACTAATATTCAAAGTCCTATCCAAGTCTGGACATGCCAATATTCACAATTCTATCTAAGTGTGGACATGTTAATATTCACAATTCTATCCAAGTCTGGACATGCCAATATTCACAATTCTATCTAAATGTGGACATGCTAGTATTCGCAATTCTATCTAAGTGTGGACATGCTAATATTCACAATTGTATCCAAGCCTGGATATGTCAATATTCACAATTTTATCTGAGTCTGGACATGCTAGTATTCACAATTCGATCTAAGTGTGGACATGCTAGTATTCACAATTCTATCCAAGATTGGACATGCCAATATTCACAATTCTATCTAAGTGTGGACATGCTAATATTCACAATTCTGTCCAAGTCTGGACATGCCAACATTCACAATTCTATCTAAGTGTGGACATGCTAGTATTCACAATTCTATCCAAGTCTGGATATGCCAATATTCACAATTCTATCTAAGTCTGGACATGTTAGTATTCACAATTCGATCTAAGTGTGGAGATGCTTGTATTCACAATTCTATCTAAGTGCAGGCATGCTAATATTCACAATTCTATCTAAGTGTGGACATGCTAATGTTCAAAGTCCTATCTAGATGTGACACAGGCCAATATTCACAATTTTATCCAAGTCTGCATATGCCAATATTCACAATTCGATCTAAGTGTGGATATGCTAGTATTCACAATTCTATCTAAGTGCAGGCATGCCAATATTCACAATTCTATCTAAGTGTGGACATGCTAATGTTCAAAGTCCTATCTAGATGTGACACAGGCTAACATTCGCAATTCTATCTAAGTGTGGACATGCCAATATTCACAATTCTATCTAAGTGTAGACATGCTAATATTCAAAGACCTATCCAAGTCTGGACATGCCAATATGCACAATTCTGTCCAAGTCTGGACATGCCAATATTCACAATTCTATCTAAGTGTGGATATGCTAATATTCAAAGTCCTATCTAGATGTGACGCAGGCTAACATTCACAATTCTATCCAAGTCTGGACCTGCTAGTATTCACAATTCTATCTAAGTCTGGACATGCCAATATTCACAAGTCTATCTAAGTGTGGACATGTTAATATTCACAATTCTATCCAAGTCTGGACATGCTAATATTCACAATTTTATCCAAGTCTGGACATGCCAATATTCACAATTCGATCTAAGTTTGGATATGCTAGTATTCACAATTCTATCTAAGTGTAGGCATGCCAATATTCACAATTCTATCTAAGTGTGGACATGCTAATATTCAAAGTCCTATCTAGATGTGACACAGGCTAACATTCACAATTCTATCTAAGTGTGGACATGCTAGTATTCACAATTCTGCCTAAGTGTGGACATGCCAATATTCACAATTCTATCTAAGTGTGGACATGCTAATATTCAAAGTCCTATCTAGATGTGACACAGCCTAATATTCGCAATTCTATCCAAGTCTGGACATGCCAATATTCACAATTCTATCCAAGTCTGGGCCTGCTAGTATTCACAATTCTATCTAAGTCTGGATATGCTAATATTCACAATTCTATCCAAGTCTGGACATGCCAATATTCACAATTCTATCTAAGTGTGGACATGCTAATATTCACAATTCTGTCCAAGTCTGGATATGCCAATATTCACAATTCTATCTAAGTCTGGACATGCTAGTATTCAGAATTCAAGCTAAGTGTGGACATGCTAGTATTCACAATTCTATCCAAGTCTGACATGCCAATATTCACAATTCTATCTAAGTGTGGACATGCTAATATTCACAATTCTGTCCAAGTCTGGACATGCCAATATTCACAATTCTATCTAAGTGTGGACATGCTAGTATTCACAATTCTATCTAAGTGTGGACATGCTAATATTCACAATTCTATCCAAGTCTGGATATGCCAATATTCACAATTCTATCTAAATGTGGACATGCTAATATTCACAATTCTATCCAAGCCTGGATATGTCAATATTCACAATTCTATCTAAGTCTGGACATGCTAGTATTCAGAATTCAAGCTAAGTGTGGACATGCTAGTATTCACAATTTTATCCAAGTCTGGACATGCCAATATTCACAATTCTATCTAAGTGTGGACATGCTAGTATTCACAATTCTATCTAAGTGTGGACATGCTAATATTCACAATTCTATCCAAGTCTGGATATGCCAATATTCACAATTCTATCTAAGTCTGGACATGCTAGTATTCACAATTCGATCTAAGTGTGGAGATGCTAGTATTCACAATTCTATCTAGGTGTGGACATGCCAATATTCAAAGTCCTATCTATATGTGACGCAGGCTAATATTCACAATTCTGAGTGTGGGCATGCTAATGTTGAAGTTTCATCTAAGTGCGGCGCTTGTTGACCTTGACACGTATGTTAGTATGTGATGCAAGGCAACTTCGACAATACTGTCATGAATAAATTCAGTCTGTTGGTCACAAATCTTTCTGAGTGTACCTGGTGTGAGTCTATGGCAGTCTTTGTTAATGGGAGGTAAGATAGAGTGGCAGGGGTTTTCTGGAGTAGAGTAATTGCTCCACTCCCCACCCATGCCACACTCATAGTTTTTGTTGGTGTCTGTTGACTGCTGGCTTCCCCTGCGGACACCTGCAGACACATCTTGGAGCCACCAATGTCAGAGCCACCCTTGGCCTTGGGGCCCTTAGCCACAGGGGCTGCCGGGCAGAGGGCTGCCCTGGGAGGGTTCATGATATGTGGCCAAGACACCAATCATGGTGCAGGGGTAGGGTTGGGAGGCGGGACGGGGCTGGGGAAGGAGGGGGAAGGGAGGAAGGGGACTTTTACAGTGTTTGAAAGCATTGTGGGGCATATGGGGGCAGACTCACCTTAGCCAGGTCTTCCTGTGTAGTGATGGTGCTGGCGAGGACGCCACTCACCATGAGTTTGTTTTCCTTTTTTTTTGGGCCAGGACACCAATCATGGTGCAGGGGGAGGGTTGGGAGGCGGGATCGGGCTGGGGAAGGAGGTGGAAAGGAGGAAGGGACTGGAGCGCCGAGCGCACAACGCTTCCATTTTAAAACACTTTTACAGTGTTCGAAAGCGTTGTGGGGCATCTGGGGGCAGACTCACCTTAGCCAGGTCTTCCTATGTAGTGATGGTGCTGGCGAGGATGCCACGCACCGTGAGTTTGTTTTCCTTTTTTATTTGGGTCAGGACACCAATCAAGGTGCAGGGGGAGGGTTGGGAGGCGGGATTGGGCGTGGGAAGGAGGGGCAAAGGAGGAAGGGGACTGGAGTGCCGAGCACACAATGCTTCCATTTTGAAACACTTTTACAGTGTTTGAAAGCGTTGTGGGGCATCTGGGGGCAGGCTCACCTTAGCCAGGTCTTCCTGTGTAGTGATGGTGCTGGCGAGGACGCCACGCACCGTGAGTTTGTTTTCCTTTTTTCTTGTTTTTATTTTTGGCCAGGACACCAATCATGGTGCAGGGGGAGGGTTGGGAGGCGGAATTGGGCTGGGGAAGGAGGGGGAAAAGAGGAAGGGAACTGGAGCACCGAGCGCGCAACGCTTCCATTTTAAAACACTTTTACAGTGTTTGAAAGTGTTTGGGGCATCTGGGGGCAGACTCACCTTAGCCAGGTCTTCCTGTGTAGTGATGGTGCTGGCGAGGATGCCACGCACCGTGAGTTTGTTTTCCTTTTTTCTTTTTGGCCAGGACACCAATCATGGTGCAGGGGGAGTGTTAGGAGGCGGAATTGGGCTGGGGAAGGAGGGGGAAAAGAGGAAGGGAACTGGAGCACCGAGCGTGCAATGCTTCCATTTACAGTGTTTGAAAGCGTTGTGGGGCATCTGGGGGCAGACTCACCTTAGCCATGACAATCAACAATCTCAAATTAAACCCCACCAAAACAGAAATAATGGTCTCCCCCAGAGGATAACGCAACACACACACACCTGAGCTGGCCACCATGCATTGCAAGCCAACAAGAGCCATCAGCCATAATTAAAACTTGGGATTACTTATAGAAAACAGACTCTCACTAGAACCACATGTCAATGCAATAGCAAAGAAATACTTTTTCCTCCTGTGACTAATCAGAGGAATACACCTCTACCTCACCTTCAAACACACAGCCCTTGCAATCATCTCCTTGCTATTATCAAGACTACACTATGCAAACAGCCTCTACCTTGGAATAACAGAATGCCTTACAAAAAATCTCTAATCATTCAAAGTACTGCGGCAAGAGTACTCCCGAGACTAAACAGAAGAGACCAGTCCCGAGATGCCTACACTGGCTTCCAGTAAATAAAACGTGTTAACTTTAAAGCCCTCTCTGCATTGCTCACAAATCACTACATGGACCAGGAGCCACATTCTCCAAGTCAAAATCAACCTCTAGCAAACATGAAAAAACCTAAGATCGATCAATGACCTCCAAATAGAAACAAAACATTATGAGAGAAAGAAATTCAGAGGAACTGCTTTCTCCCATTTGATAGCCAAACTATGAAATTCGATACAGAAGGAAATACAAAAATGACCGAAAACCGGGCTCTTCAATTCACTGAGACAAGCATAAAAAACTGGCATCTCCCGCCACTCATAACCTCGACCCAAGGCCATCATGGGACAGTACAGACCCTGGAACCAGCAATAAAACAACCAAACACTGTTAATTACTAAGCAGCCCTGCTCCTCGCTCCTTTTCTGCATACCTCCAATGCATGAGACACGCCCATATTGTTTAGCTTAACTACACACAAAATATACAAGCCACACATCCACCACAAGAACACATTGCCACAAAATAACAAACAATCCAGACACTGGATGTTGCACCTCTGGACACAATGACCCCTGTACACGCAACCAAAGCACACACAGTGTTCTGTTATATCGACACCACCCTTAACCTGGGGAGTTCATTCCAAACCCCCAATCAAGGGGTCCTGCATTACTCGCGTGGGTTTTTTTAGTGTGGGCCTTACTGGAGACTCATATAGAGTCAAACAAATCTCCCCGCTTTGCCCACAGTGAGGCAAGAACCAGGCCGGGTAAAGGAAATATATTTGTATTTATATGATATAGGTAATAGAAATCACACTAAACTACACACGCCACCTTCTTTGTGTCTCACAATTAACTTCTTTTTACACAAGTGGATCACACCAAGGGGTTGAGAAAAACACAAATTGCAATGCTTTTCTTTTTTACAAATTACAAATTAAATGATCATCAACCCTGGTCCATGCATAAAATCACTTTACATTTGCACTGCTGCACAATTTCAATTTTTCTGTTTCTGGGTAACAGATGTGAACCAATGCAAAGGACAATTATGATTTTGCCAACACCTTTGCTCAAAATAAGCACAGGGTGATTTAATAATGGGTTTTTCAGACCCCCCCCTACTTTGGTCTGTGCTGGGGAAGTCGGATATAAAAATTGGGATGATTGAAGAATTGTGGAATTTCAGACCAACCTCCACTGAAAGGTCTGTGTAGGGGAAGCTGGACAGCAAAAATTGGGATGATTTGAGAATTTTGGATATGAGACCTTGCTATACTTAAAGGCCTATGTAAGGGAAGTTGGACAGTAAAAATCAGGATGATTTGAGAATTTTGGAGTTCAAACCCCCTCCACTTAAAGGCCTGTGTTGGGGAAGCCAGCAGTTCAGGGAATTTCTTAGTTTAGCGACAAAGACAATCCCTCTTCCTAAATAAATCAGAGTCAACAGACCAAATAGGATCAGCCGATTAAAGTACAGTCTATAGTTTTCTGCGCACACCGGGAATGAGCTTTGTTAAATTTTAATTGTAACAAAAATCACCTTGTGGTGTTCCACCAAGGGGAATTAATTAAATTAATATTTTTGTTAATAAAACTAAGGAGCTACACAGTTTTGTCCACACCCACAATAAAGGTAAAGAATTTAAGGCAATCATACTCCCCCACCTTTTGGTTTCCCAGGGCTCAGTTCTACTTACATAGAAAGCCGCTGTTTAAAGTTCAGGAAAGCCAGCTTCATTTCAGCTTCTTCTTGGAGGATAGGGCAGGGATATGGCCACTCCACTCTCAAGGATGACCCCCCGCGCTACACCATGGGACCCAGTCAGCTTGTAGGCCTTTCCAGAAATTGACAGCTCCACCCAGAGGCAATCTCTGCAAAATCTCTCCTTTTGGTGTTTCCTTGGGGCTGTCAGATGGTAAGTTTCAGGAGCTCTCCCTTCCACATAGTGCATTCCACTTTATATAGCAGCGATGAAACCATCACGTTTACAGTCTGTGGAGTACCCAGCAGGAGTTCTCACAAATAGGATTGGATAGTTACCCTTGTCTCTCCTCACAAATCTATCCCCTCTCTAAGGATTGGCTTAGGAGTCAGGAGCAAACATATGTCAGCTTTCATTTGCAATCCCCATTTTTGTCCCATGTCAACTTTTTGACAAAAACT
Organism: Ambystoma mexicanum; assembly: GCF_040938575.1. Lineage (NCBI taxonomy): Eukaryota > Metazoa > Chordata > Amphibia > Caudata > Ambystomatidae > Ambystoma > Ambystoma mexicanum. The sequence continues at coordinate 372,809,546 of NC_090927.1, forward strand.
AGTTATGCGGCAAAACCTCATAATTTTACTAATAACTGCCATAATATATATATTTTCCAAATCAGTTAATCATGGGGAATTAAATAAGATGACAGCGAGGTCTGCACCATTTTATACGGCTGTGTGGCAATTTTCCAGCCTTTTTTTACAATAAAGCATAGTTGTAGGAACATGCAACTTATTATCCATATTCCTAATTCCACCTTCCACCGTTGGCTAACTCTCAACTTTGGAACATTTTCAGATCAGCCATAAACCCATTTTAGATGGCCATTACAGTTCCCTGAGTTACAGGTGGATGAATTTTATATCACCAAAATCGCCTGGTAATGACATAAAAAGTGACTTGTCAATCAAGAAAGTATGACTTATGGTTGCTGAGAAAAATGCCTAACTGATAATAGTCCTTTACATTAATAATAAATCTTTGGGATGTGCAAATTGGAGCCCCCTGTCCTCAGCGCCATTTGCCTCTCTGCGCCAGCCAGTGACCAGATTTTTGTATTAGTCTCTTTGAAGTTGGTTGTTTGAATTCAGAGTTCAGTCTTAATTGCAGCCCCTGTTTTCATGCCTCCCCCTAGATTCCAGACATGCACCAGCCAAGGAAATTTGTTCTGCAGAGACAGTAAGTCTAAAGAAAGGTTGTTTTGCAACACACCTGAGGCAGGACCCATTGTATCGCAGTTTTAAACAGTTGGGCTGCACAAACCAGGTTGGCTGTGGGAAGTTCTTTGTGAAGTTTTACCACCTTTCCAAAAGGGTTCTGCCTTGGGCCTAAATTAAACCTTCATGGCAACAAAGTGAGCTTTTCTTTTCAGATGTTTGCAAGGATTTTGCATATGAAGCATAATATACATTACTGTTGTCAACACACACCAAGGGCCTCATTCCGAGTTCAGCGGTAACACTGCAGATACTTCCGGTGGGTTGCCACCAGACTCGTAACATTTTACCGGCACCCAGCTTCCCGGTGCCACCGGGACATTACAAGTACTGGCGGACTGGGAAAGCTAGGAGCCGTAAAATGTAAGTCCCCATTCCTGTGGAGTCCCATAGTAATGGTGCTGATGCTTCCGTGATGAGTTTGCCTACTGGGGATGCTGTGCCCAGCAGGGTCAGACCTGTCAGGCGCAGCGGGCCCAGCAGGCAAAATCTTAGTGTGGTGGTCTGGAAACAAGGGTACCAGTGAGCTTACCGGCACCCTTGTTTCCACACCACCGCACTCATAATGAGGCCCCAATTCTATTCCCTGAAATCTGTATGTTGGCTGGGGAACATTTTTCTCATATCTTGCTTTAAACTGTAAACATAAATGCAAAACCGTTTTGGTGACAGTGTTTAGAAAATCCTGTTTTCCAAGTGAAAGGTACGTTTGAATTTCTTCTGCCACCGTGAATTAAAATGCTGCTTTTCCTTTTGCAGTGACAGTCTTCTTCACATGGCCCTTCCTTGTGCTACTTGCTGAAACCCCGGACTCTGCCTTAATAAGCGAATTTTTCAGTGTGAAGGCTCTGTTATTTCTTTTATGATGGCTGGCAGGCTATTTTTCCAGTGAGCCATTTAATTCTGTTGACTTGGGGCCTTTGATTACACCCTGCATCAGAAAGCCGACATGCATAGATGCAAGTTTCTCCGGGTTTTGCAAGCAGCAACAGAAGAGCACAACCTCTATCATTTCCCTCTTTACTCACAAACCTACACCACCCACTTTCTTACAGAGACACATGAGCCCCTCGAGACCATGCAAATGGTAGTGGTGCGTGGTATAAATCAACATAACATAACATAACATAGGAAAATCCAGAGCACAACTCTTGTTCACAAAATGGTTTGCTCCTGGGTGCACTCCCACTATGATTATTTTGCATGTATGTGCCCTACATCTGTGCAGGCTAACCAGTGGGATAAGCCCAATGTGGATAGGGATATCATAAAACCCTGGTATGCATTGCAATGAAAGGTTCAAGCATAGATGAGTGTTCCCATCTTTTTTGGTTTTAGTGCTTTTGGTGGCGTAAGCCACTCCATATCACCAAAACCATTGCTACAATAAGAAAGGGTTTCCAAGAAAGCAGTCTCTGTGGTGTATTTATTTATTAATTTGTATTTATAAAGCGCACACATGGCCCAGGGGCATCGTGGGGCTGTTACAGAGTGCTCAATTTGTATGGGTAGTACAACAGTATAGTGTACAGAATGTACAGAATGTATGGACAGGTATCACATGATGAGAAATAGATGTAAATGTTGTTACTATGGTTACAGTGTAACAGCATGCAAAAAAAAGGCTGGTTAAGTACATTTAGCAGAACAGAAAGGTTTTTAGCATTTTGCGGAAACTGGTGTAAGATTTTTTGTTCCTTATTGTAGTGGGTAGGGCGTTCCAGTTTTTTGGTGCTATGTGTTGAAAGCTGGACCCTCCTGCTTTGGTTCTTAACTAGTAGCCAGTGGGCTTCTTTCCTGGCTTGGGAGATATGTATATACGGTATATAAAACCATTCAAATTCAGGGAAATAACAGAACTCGAAGTCACTGAGATAATGAACAGGATTAAGCCCCCCAACTGCAAAGGAGACGCCTGCCCAGCCAAACTAATCAAAGACTGCACAGAAACATTTGCCCCTTTTCTCAAATCTTTCATCAACGCCTCCTTCAACTCCAAACGAGGGACTTTTGTAGTCGGAGGCACTGTGCTGGGAGTGGTGCTGTGTTCAGTGCTGGTGGTAAATTCGATGTGATGTGACAGGTTTTTGTGATGCTCCTTGATTTTATGTTGCAGGAGTTCAATTTTATTTAATAGGGCAGATTGTATTGTGTTACACCAGGTTTGGTCTTTGACAATCTCATGAGATTTAGTAGCTGGTGTGGTAAGTTCTTTGTAGATGGCGAAAAGTTCTTTGGATTCAGAACTGGCATTAGTGATTATTTCCTTATAGGATGCTTATTTCACTATAATTATGGCTTTCTTGTAGCCTGCAGTAATTATTTTGTACGAGGATAGCGTGTCTGGGGAGGGTGACCTCTCAGATGACTAGCGCTTTACGTTTCTGTGAGGGGAGCTCTTTTAGTCCAGAGGAGAAACAGGTGTTTCTGTTCACTGTTTTGGCTTTTTTGTTCTGAAGAGGGGCGATGATGTCTAATGCAGAGTTTATGGTGTGTTTGTAGATATCTGCTAGCACTGAAGGGTCAGATGATTCTAGGGCTGTAGTAAGAATGCTGAGGGCAGGAGTGATCTTGTCTTTCGTGAGGTTTTTTGCACTTCTTGCCAAGGCTGGGGGGGGAGGTGGGGTTGGGTTTGTTGGCATTAGTGGTGGTGGTGGGGATAAGGAAATGAATGAGGCAATGGTCTGACCATGGGATGGGGGTGATGGAGTTGATGTCAACTTCACAATTGTGGTCGGCTATCCAATCAAGGATGCACCCTTTGTCATGTGTGGATGTGTTTAATTTTTGGTCAAAGCCTAGTTCCTGCAGGGCTCGGGAGAGAGATTTGGCTGGTTTGTCTTTTTTGTCATTATATCAAGGTTGAGATTTGCTACAAGGATACTTTTGGTGGTAGTTTTAGGTTTTCTGCCAAGAGGTGTATAAGGTTTTCCTGGAACTCCAATAGTGGGCCAGGTGGGCGGTATGCCAGGTTGATGGTAATAGTGGAGTTGGGGGAGATGGCATTTTTTATAGCAAGGGAGTCAGTGTTGCCACCCAAGTTAGATGGGGTTTGTCGGGCCTCTAGGTGATCTTTCATGATGAAGCCTACACCTCCTCCTATGGTGGTGAGTCGGTCTTGCCTGATGATGGAGTAGCCCTGTGGTATGGCTAGGGTAAGGGAAGGCCCTGGGGCACTGTGTAGCCATGTATCGGTAATAGCTATCATATCTAAGTCCAGGTTAGTTATGAGTTCTTGGATATCAATGGCATGTGCAGGGATAGATCTGGCGTTGATCAAGGCACATTGCAGGTTCTGGGGGTTTGTGTTGCAGTATGGGTAGTATGTGGTGGTCCATGTGTGGTAGGGTTAAGGTGTGTCAATTGTGGTCTAGGTGGGGCTGGCTTAGAGGTGTTTGTGGTTGGGTCCCAGGCTTTAAATTAGTTTGGGAGTGCCTGATTTAGGGCGCTGGGGTATCTTGAGCGGAGACCCAGTAGTTGATTTCTGATGTTGATGGATCTTGGGCGTGAGGTTTTGGTGGGTGTGGCATTGATTGCTCTAATGTGACATTTTGTGAAGAAAGAGGGTAGGAAGTAGGTAGGAGGGATGCTGGAGGCGAAGCTAGGTGTGAGAGGGGCATCTGCGATGTTAGTAGAGAGAGGGGGATGCATGGCGGGAGGTACTGACTGAGAGCAAATGGTAGTGGAAGGCAGGGGGAGGGAGGGAGGTCAGATAGTAGGGGGTGTGGGATAACACAGGCTAACAATTAACATTTGTTCACACAATTTGCAGTGGCATTTGAATGTAGCATTAAATGGAATCAGCATCAGTAGCAAGATCAAAACAAAATCAACATCAAATTAGGCAGGGCAGTGTGGGTGACCATGCGTAAGTGTGGAGGGGTAGATCATTCCACAGTAATATGATCAATTATGATATGATATGATTGTTTATTTATATAGTGCCTATACACAATGTTTTTCAAAGGGCTTCAAGGCAAGGGAGGGAACAAGGGAAAAAACAACCACATTCTTACAGGCCATGAACAGTGAGGATGTGAAATTAACTATCGTACTTGGCCAGACGACATTTCAGATAGTACAAGAGCTAAGACATAGATAAGGAAGGGAGGGGGAGAGTGGGAAGGAAATGGAAACAGACAGGCGACTACCGTACTATGCCTGACGACATTTCTGGTGGAGCCGGAGAAAAACAAAAGGTGAGGGAGAGCAGTGCAGAAAGGGAGGGGAGGAACAAAACAAGCGACTATCATACCAGGCCTGACGACATTTCAGATAGTGCTGGAGGGGTGGTGGGGAGGAAAAAAACAGTAATGGGAGGGTGGAGGAAACAGACGTGGTTACTATCATATTAGGTCCCGGGACAATTCTGAGAGAGTAAGTGCATAGAAGAAAGTAAGGGGAGGAGATAGGAAAAGGGAGAAGGGAAAGGAGGAGAGAAAAAAGAGTAAGCAGTCAAAAAGAGTGGAGAAGCAAGAGTGGAGAGCGAATACAATTGCAGAAGTCAGTAGTAATACATAATGTTGCAAGCCAGGATACAAGATGAAGATGGGAACAGCATGATTCAGGGTCACCATGAGTACAAGATGTAAAGGAAGTCCAGCATGAGAGTTGAGAAAGAGTGACGCACCGTGAATGAATGAAGTCCATAAAAGTAAAATCCAGCATTGGCCACAAGACAGTGATGGTGAAGGGAGGCACCAGGTGGGCGGGGCTTGCTAAGTGGTGAAAAAGAGCAGCAGGCAGGAAGGTACCAGGTGGGCGAGTCTTAGACCAGGTGACCTAGATCCACTTGCACCTGCTCCCCATCTGCAAAGGAAAAGAAGCTCCTTAAGTAGGGAAACAGAGCGGGAAGCAGGAAGGCACCAGGTGGGCGGGGCTTGCTAAGTGGTGAAAAAGACCGGCAGGCAGGAAGGCACCAGGTGGGCGGGGCTTGCTAAGTGGTGAAAAAGACCGGCAGGCAGGAAGGCACCAGGTGGGCGCAGCTTAAGCCAGGTGACCTAGATCCACTTGCACCTCTTCCCCATCTGTAAAGGAAAAGAGGCTGGAGGGCTCCTTAGGTAGGGAAACAGAGCGGCAAGCAGGATGGCACAAGGTGGGCGGGGCTTGCTAAGTAGTGGAAAAGAGCGGCAAGCAGAAGGCACCAGGTGGGCGGGGCTTGCTAAGTGGTGAAAAAGAGCGGCAGGCAGGAAGGCACCAGGTGGGCGGGGCTTAGGCCAGGTGACCTAGATCCACTTGCACCAGCTCCCCATTATGAATATAAAAGTGCACACCCTTAATAAGGGTATACAGGTGTGTGGCTAAGGTTGTCATGACAACTGGAAATGCTGTGCCATACAATTGCCAACGTACAAAGTGTACATTACGGTAGTACTACGCGGATGCAATCCAATAGTGGCTGGTTTAACGTTTTTTCACCCAATCATGAGTACAGTCGTATGTCTCATGTCTGTGTGACTTTCAGTGCTGGAGTGCAGAGGGATCTCGTTTAGAGACGGAGACTGAGGTAACCTTCCTTCTCACTGCCTCTATGTAGTGCGCTGGGGGTAGGTTGCCTGTATGGCATCCGGTGCTTCCTCCACTGGGGGCCTCTGCCTCCTGGTACTGCATGGGCAGGAATTGGCACCACCGCAGGATGTTTGTTGCAGTGGATCATCTTTGCAAACTTTTTCCAATATGGCTACTCCACACAGACTCTATCTCTCCGAGTCCTGCAGAAGAGGGATTGTTGGCTTTCCCATGCCGAGGGAGACTTTTAAAAATGGAGCCATTGTGAAGTTGCATGCTGGGTCTGGGAGGTATGGACTGGGAATTGTGCATGCAAAGGGACTGGTGTGGTTTTTTTAGCCATAGGAACGTCTCCCAGGCCTTCCCGCGCGGATGGGCAGGGCACTCAGCAACCTTGTGGGTATTGCAGGTGGTTGGGGTTGTCAGACGTTGAGGCATCTTGCTTGCTTTCCTGCATGGCTGGTGGCTCTTGGTGCCCGTTCCTGTCCTGCCTGCAATGGGTGCTGGCGTTCCCTCCATCCTAGGTTGGGGTTTTGCATGCCTGTTGCGGGTGGGGGGCGGGTGCAGGCGCTGCAAGTGGTGGTTTCGAGCAGCAGCGGCACCCAGGGTGTTGCAGAGGGCTGATAAGGCGCCCCCGGCCCTGGGGTTCACAGACCCCCTGAGGAGCTCTGATTCCTGAGTAGCCACATCACCCGGGCTGGGGCTGTGGGGGACACCCAGGGGTACTAGAGGCTGTGTTTGTGGGAGACCAGAGCCGAGATGGCCATCCTGGAGGCAGTGCTGGCAGATGTCAGCTACCTGATGGCCATGGAGAAAAGCAAGAGCACCCCAGTGGCCAGGGTGAGCCAACAGATAATCCTGCTGAAGCCCAGGTGAGGACTGCCCTTCCCTTCACTGCTACGCCACCTGCCCTCTCTTAATATACTGCATATGCTTTTACCCCTTCAGCTGTTTCGTGCCCTTCTCCTGCCTACTTTGGTTGAGCCCCCTCCATATGTGTCTTTAATTCTCTTTCATTTTCACATGTCCTAGCACCTCCCGCCCCCCCCCCCCCGCCCACCCCCTCCTGAGCCCCCCTATCTCTGAAGCACAATACCCAGTTTCTTCGCCTGTCTCTGATACACAGGATGCGTCCTCTTGCCTCTTAAGCACGGGTCAGGTGTAGATGCTCTAGAATAGAAATTCCAGGCCCTGTTGTTTACCCTTATTCCACCTCTGAGTCACAGGCCCTTTGTGCGATCCTCCTGCCCCTGAAGGTCATTGCATACGTAGGAAACTCCGTCTGTGTTCATCCGCGGCCTGCCAATACATAGGGAATCCATCTTTTGTCTGTTATTTGAATGTTGTATAAGAATTTTTGAGTGCAGTCGCTATGGACTTTATCTGCAATGACGAGGAAATTGCAACCTGAAGCTCAGTAAATATTTTAAAGAGTGATACCAAAAAAACAGGCGATGCCTAAAAGTGGTTAATTTGTCATAATGAACCACGAGTCTGAAACAGAGTGCTTTGCAAAGGTGTCAGCATTCTCCCCAATACATGAAACGTAAACCGTGTTTGTACTTCCCTTGTAAGCTTTATAATCTATAAAATGCACATTCCGGTGAATTATAGATTTTGAAACAGCTCCGCCAACAAAAGGAAACCTTCTTTTTTGCCTTTTCTTTGCGTTGTTGCGTTTGACAGCTCATACTGCAAATTGAATAACCCTCAGGAGAGGTTATGTTAAAGAATTGCTGCTAAGGACGTGCACACCTTCTGCATTCAGTGCACACATCATAATCAACATAATTTCTCTTAATGTGAAGTTTTGCCCGTGCGTCATTGAATGAAACTTGCCAATTTGTTTTCAGCGCACTCCTCCTTGAGGTGTTTAAATTGACGCATCTGCGCCATTCGGTGTCCTGTGCGGGGGTGTGTGGTGAGTTAAAGGTAGCTCCAGTTTAAGGGGTTAGTGGCCCCTGGGGTGGGGGGGGGTTCATTGGCCAGGCAGTGTTAGGGAACAGATCGAGCGGACACTGCATTGCCCAGGCCCCAATATGGGGCAAATCGTATGTGAAGAGGTGGACAGTGCTGGGTCCTGTCCAGGCTCTGATACGGTTCTGTCTCGTTTGAGGAGCTGGAGGTCAGTGCTTGGTCCTGTCCAGGCTCTGATATTGGGCATCTCTCGTTTGAGGAGTTGATGGACAGTGCTGGGTCCTGTCTAGGCTCTGATATTGGACACCTTTTGTTTAAGGAGTTTGTAGACAGGGCTGGGCCAATAACTACTGTTATTGACTGCAAGAAGCAGCCTGGGAAATACACAAATACATGTCTATGCATTCAAGAAACAGCAGTGCTATTTACCAGCAAGATGTATTTTATTTTAACAAGACATTGCAACCCAATTTAACACACCACGGTGAAAGGTAAATGGAACAATGCTTTCACGTGTGTAAAGAAAAAACGTTCACTGTAAAATTGGACCTAATGTAAGCAGTTTAACCACGTTTACAATTAAAACACCGTACCTTGTAAACACAACCTCTTATTTCAACACTACAAAAGAAAACCACATTTAATGTACCACGCAGTATTACAATGACCCGTTTTACTTCACCACAAAAATGCCCAAACCTTTATTGTTATTGCCGCTATGTGCTAATGACCTTATGGAAGGGGTCAGTATCGCATGGGATAATAACCCTTCTGCAACCTATGGCCCTCAAATTTGACTTGTGTTATACATTGGTGGTGGGCCGTTATCCCGTGATAATAAACAGCACCCTCGATCTTCTAGTATATTAGTCATCACATTCTTAATGTTAACTATGGAAACAATACAGACTATATTACCCAATGATAAAAAAAATGACATTACTGTTGAAGAAGGCGTTGGTATACAGCGATGAGGTCACAGGTATGACGGTCCTCTTTTTTGCATTTGTGCGGTACTTAGTTTCAAGCAGGAGGCAGCGGATGTTGATAATTGTTAAAATAACAAACCGTGAGTTTTTTCGTTCATTTGAAATGAGCTACCTCGCACACAATGCCCTTGAAAACTTAATGAAACAGCTGGCTACAGAGATATGAGGCGTTCCATTGCAGGCCATTAAACACGTGTCAAATTAAAGGTGAGGATGGGTCTGTCTGATAAAATACCATTGGCCTGCAGCAAAGTGTTCCACAAACGCCATCTGGACGGAGCTGGGAGATGTGGGACCGTAGGTCATAGGCTCTTATCTGCCGATAAGATTCTTTACATAGCATCAATTCAAGCAAAATGCAGGAAAACATGTTTCTATGCTATATCAGACCACTGAAGACAACATTATCTCAGCAGAGTTGAATCGGTGTCCGCAGTCTTATAATGTTATGTTCAGTGAAACCCTGTGCAGTCATTGACACTCTCAGAGCGAGCCCCAGCGAGGGGAGACTTGTATGTTTATTAAAAAGTACACGTAGCTATCATTCGCTCATTTATCGACTTCAAGACTATTATGAAAGTGTGTGAAGCATGCATAATTCCGGACTTAATGGTATACATTAGCAAATATTAAAAATAAGGCACAGACACTTAGGTTGGGTACTCACTGAGTTTGGCCGAGTCCTAAACATTTTCCTCAGAAATATTTTCCAAAGAGTAAAACGCGTCTGTTTTAAATTTATTTTAAATTGAGTCTTGGCAGGGCAGGTCCTAGTCTGCGAGCAATGTTTTCTTTTTCTTTTCTTGTGTGCAATGCTTTGGGTGGAAGCTTTCTTGGGAAAATGGCCCCCAATTGTTTCTCATTATAAAGATTGTAGTAAAACTTGTGCAAAATATAGTTTTCACAGGTTTCTTCTCATTAGTGATAAATCAAATGGACGGGTAAGGGGATTAGTACTGGAGAATGACATCCCTGTGCCAGGATCTACTTCACCAAACAATGCTTCGTATTGGCAGCGTGCGTGGAATAGGTTTCCCCCTGGAGCCATTATTGTGCATCGTTTTCAGACACCCCCCACACAAACCTTGGACTGTCTACTGAATCCCGCACAGCAAGCTTTACTCTGATATACCAAAGCAAGGGGGTGTTTCTTAAGTATTGCCTTCATTACGGATCTGCGTCAGTACACTGTGATACCTCTATTTAGTTACAACTCTCTTTGGCTCCATAATGTGTCAGGAAAATATTTTCAGAGCCCTTGTGGAAGAACATGTGTATACTGGTGCTTAGGGGGTATTTAATTGCCAATCTAAATTTTACACAGGGTCTGGTGAGGTGAAGGAGAGACGGGCCGTCAGGGGTTGGACACCACACTGCCATACCATACAGTGAACTCTCAGTCGTTGAATCACAAAGAGTCGGACATCCCAGAAAGGCAGAGATGATGTGGATTTTTCAGGTGCCAGTTTCGTTCATATCCACAGCTCAGCCTATTAACCATGGTGATCTGATGATAGCATTAAGGAGGCTGCTGGTCATTTGACCTGTCCTGCCACTCAGCTGCTGCACCCACAACCCTGTTTTGCACCTCCCATGCATCTGCTTAAGGACTCCAGACCAGCTCCAGGCAAATAGCATTAAGGAGGCTGCTGGTCATGTGACCAGGTCATGGACTCAGTTGCTACGTCCACCACCAGGTGCCATGCCTTCCATGCAGACTGTATTGAGGACCACCAGAGGCGTCCTCATTGCCAGTGTCCTCAGCAAGGGTTGGACGAAGACAAGGACCTCACCTGTGTGTGCCTGTTCATGACTGAAGTCCAGACCCACTATTCTGCATTTCACCTACAAAGTAATATGATACGATATGATATGAGATTTTATTTATATCGCGCTCATACACAAGTGTTTCAGAGCGTGACCAGGCGAAGGGAGGGGAACAGGGGAGAAGCAAAAACAACGATCTTACTAGGCCTAGTGACGCGAAAGTGCATGGGGAAGGGAAAAGGGGGAAAGTACATGGGGAAGGGAAAAAGGGGAAAGTGCAGAGCATAGGAGAGAACAAAATAAATAGAAGTAAATAAATAATTAAATAGGGCATTAGTGCAGCCTGTGAGAGGCAAAGGTGCTAGGTTAGTCAGACAGAGTGTATCAGATAAGTGCAGAAGAAAAGTGGGTGGGGAACTGTATGGGTACAGATACGGGCCCCAGTGCAAGGGGTGGCCCGGAGGCAGTGCAGGAGGATGGCAGGGTGAGCAGGTACCTGGGCCCGAAGGACAGAGAGTGGCCAGGTGCACAGTGCCGAGGGTGAGGGCAGATCAGCAGGGGCGAAGCAGGGAAAAGGCAGAAGCGAAGAGGAAGGTCTTGAGGAGCTTCCGGAACCGTTGATGGTTCTCCTCAAGTTTCAAGGTGGTAGGGAGGCAGTTCCAAAGGGAGGCCCCAGCCGAAGACAGAGATCTACCTCCAGCTTGTTTCTTTGAAAAACGACTGACCCTGAGGGAGTTAGAGGTAGAGGAACGAAGGGCTCTAGAGGGAAGGTATTTACAGAGGGATAGTTGAAGGTATTTTGAACCCAGGCCCCAGAAAGCCTTGTGGACAATGCAAAGGGTTTTAAATGTAAATCTTGCATCCGCTGGGAGCCAATGAAGGGATGTCAGAGCTGGAGAGATATGATCCCAGGGCTTGAGGCCAAGGAAAAGTCTTGCAGTCCTGTTCTGCATTAGTTGTAAAGGGCTGAGAGTGGAGGCAGGTAGATTTAGAGGCTGTTACAGTAGTGCAACCTAGAGAGAATCAGAGCTTGGGAGACAGTGAGCTTCTGAGGGAAGGTGAGGAAAGGAAGAGTACCTCTAAGGAGGTGCAGTAAGAAGTTTGACTTTTTAGAGACAGCAGAGATGTGTGGGGAGAAGGAAAGTGTGGAGTCAAAGATGACCCCGAGGTTCTTAGCTTTGCAGGTAGGGGCAGGAGGAGGGCCAAGGGAGGCCGGTCAGAGAGTGAGGGGAAAGGATGGAGAGGGTGTACCAATGAGGAGGATCTCAGTCTTCCTGGCATTTAAACAGAGATCGTTGGTGGCACACCAATTTTGAATGGCGATGAGACAGTCATAGATGAAGGAAGGGGAGGAGGTGGCTGAAGGAAGCCTGAAAATGAGTTGGGTGTCATCAGCATAGCACTGGAAATTTGAGCAGAAGATGGAAATTCAGTATGCAAGAGTTGCCAGGTATTGGTTGAAAAGCCAGGGCGAGAGGTTAGACCCCTGGGGAACTGGTAGAGAGGGAGATAGAAGATAGGAAGGACCCAAGTTGTAAATGGGAGGGTTGATCAGAGAGAAAAGAGGTCAGCCAGGCCAGAGCCTGATCAGTGATACGCAGGTTGTCATGGAGACCATTGAGCAGGGTGGTATGGTTCACTGTGTCGAAAGCAGAGGAGAGATCAAGTAGGATGAGGACAGAGGGAATATTAGAGTCAAGGTTGGAAAGCAGGTCTTCACGGATGTTCAGGAGAGCAGTTTCCGTGCTTCTGGCAGATCTGAAGCCAGATTGGTGTTCGTGGAGAGAGCCAACAGAGTCAGAATGAAGGTTAAGCTGAGAGATGGCAAGCTTTTCCAGGAGCTTACCCAAAAAGTGAGTTTTGGAAATTGGGTGATAGTTAGCCGAGCAAGAAGGATCATCTGTGGGTTTCTTGAGGAGAGGATGCAAAAGGGAGTGCTTCAGAAGGGAGGGGAAAGACCCAGAGGCAAAGGAGAGGTTGCAGAAATCGGCAAGGGCCGGAGCAAGGGTATCAATGTAGTCCTTAATGGTTTTAGAGGAACAGGCATGGACCTGTTTTGATGAAGCTTTCATAGATCGGACTTGTCTAGCGACCTCATCGGGGGAGAAGAGAGGAAAGGAGGAGAAAGAGTGAGGGGGTTAGCTGAGGGTGGGTCAGCAAGCTTTCGAGACAAAGTGTGTGGCGAAGGCATTGCAAAGAGCCTGAGAGGCGAGAGGAGGGTGGATACTCCAGCAGGGTTTGCCAGCTCCTTGCAGATTTTAAAGAGTTTGGCCGAGTTGTTAGATGCCGCAGAGACACGGGCTTGAATGTGGACTCACTTCTTGGTGCATACAGAGAGTCGATATTGCCTTTGGAGCAGGCGGCGGGCCAGTTTGTCAGAGGATGAGCAAGAAGCCCTCCAATTCCTCTCGGCCGCCCTACACTTACATTTAAGTGTAGCTAGGTCGGAGTCATACCAAGAATTGCACTTGACTTTTGCCTTCAAACGGATCCTCACGACAGGGGCAAGAGCAACAAGAGTGGCAGAGAAAGAGGAGTAGAGCAGAGACAGTGCTGTGTCAGGCTGTGTGTCAGCCTGGGGTGAAGGAGGGGGTGAGAAGGAGGCATCAAAAGCCTAGATTGACACACGCTTCATGGGCCTGAAGGTGGGTGGCAATCTTGCGGTGGGCTTGGTTTGCCGGGAGGAGATGGAAAGATGAGAGGAGAGGAGGCAGTGATCACTCCAGCAGTGAGGAGTGATAAGGGGAGTAGATAGGGGGAGTTCGGAGGAGATAAGGACATCAAGTGTGTGTCCAGCAGAGTGAGTCGGGCTGGAGGGGATGATAGAGAGGGAGAGTGATTCGCAGAGGTCCCAAAAGAGTGCATATGAGGAACAGGGAGAATCAAGATGGATGTTGAGATCACCATGAAGGAGGAGTTGAGAGGTAAAGGCCAGGAGGGAGGAGGAGAGGTCTGCTCACTGGGAGAGAAAATAGGTGATTTGACCAAGGGGCCGGTATAGAGTAGCAACAGTAATAGAGTGACTAGGAGAGAGACAGAGCCTACAGACAAGGCATTCTAAAGAGGAGGAAATCTGAGTGGTGATGATAGAGGCAGGAATCCACTCAGGGAAGATCAAGGCTACACCCCCAGTGGGCCGGCTCGATCTGGGGGCATAGGGGATCTTATAGCCAATAATACTGATACTCCTTGCAAATACTTCAACATGTGTCTCCTCCTTCAAACAACCTATCCCACCCCTGCTATGGAGTGAATAGCCAAGCTCCCTGGGCAAACCCAGCCAGCTACCCTAGCAAATATCATCAATATCACCTGTTCCACATCCAACATAGAAGGACCACACACCCCACTCATTGCTGATCAATGCTTGCTCAGCAGTCCCGCCACAGAGACTGCTGACCTCATCTTGTACAATAATCTTGATGCCCCCTTTGTCACCAAAACATGGTTTACCCCATACCCCCCATGTTTTTGACTTCCTCCTACCACCTAGCTACTGCTTCCAACATAATGAAAGGCCGGGAAGTGCAGGAGGTGTAGTCACCATTATCCACAGGAGCGATTGGAAATGCACCATCATCCCTTCTTGTGGAATCAGAAAAAATACAATATTACGGCTGTTACACCAAGCAAAGGAAAATACACCGACACGGGCTTATAAAGATTCCCAGAATCTTTATTACAAAACTGAACAGTATTCAACAAAGTACACAAATAGCTATTTGGCCGTCAATACATCAGAGAGACCACCAGCAGGGTTCAATGTGAGCAGTGAGCAGAATTTGCTAGCTGGACATCGACGTATTTATACAATTTGTAAAAATGATGTCCAGCCTCTTACAAGTTAATAATACATTGGGCTAGGGTCGCGCCAGGTTCACTTTCCTAATTTACATATCTCGTGCATGCGGTTTACTTTTGAATACATTTACTAACACACTCCATTATTCTTTAATTTAACGTTACACTCTTTACATATGGTTTTAATACAGATCAAATAAACGTTTCGCATATCATATTCGGATAGCATTACTGTTCTTGTATACTTGCAGTTTAACATTGCTGATTCAAGTTATCCCCCCCCCCGAGGTCAACAAAGGATAAGGTCTACATGACCCTAACATGTGGCCTGAAGGCAGGTTGGACATTAACTCTCCTACAGAGGTTGAAGAGGTTAAGGCAAGAACAAGAGCACACGAGACGGCCATGTTAGATTACAAGGTGACTTTGTACAAAAAACCCTAAAATTGTGGTTCTAACCTAAAATGGAGGCTTGATTCACTTGAGGTCACGACCTTGTAATATGGATTTCCTCGCAAAGCGACTGGGCATAGGCCAACATATACAATGAGGACAAAACAATATTATATCAGTTCTAACATTCTCACAGGGCAGGCGGTTCTATGTCTTATTTTCCCTTTTTGTAGGTTGCCTAACAAAAGACCAATTTTTTTCATCCGTTACCTTATCTGGCCTCTGTCTTTATCTCACTCTCTAAGCAGTCATGCTCATACCCTGTTAACTTGTTAAAACTGTCCTTCAATTCTAAGTGCTAGCACCATCGCTTTATTAATTTTGTCCTGTGTAAATCCTAAACCCTTAGTCATATTTTGAGTAATCATACTAATATCCAGTTAAAGTTGAGCACTTGGGTGACAAGGATGACCTCACGAATCAATCTTGGAAATTACTGTGTTCCTCTTTAACAATATAGTCTAGATAATTTAGTTTAGGTAAAATTTGCCTTTCTCTCAAAACCGATTTTCTTATTTTTAACTGCTCTATTTTTCCTAAAACTGAACCCCATCCCACCCCGGAAATATCATTCAAATCTTCAGCTACCACCATCCTTTCACTTTGATATTGTCCCTGTCATATACATCTGTTCCCCAGACCAAAAACGGCATTGCGATTTTCAGTATTTCACCCATTTTTATAAAAAAAACGTTTGGGTCATTTTATACAGGAATTGAAAAGAAGTGCAATATTCCCACATGTCATTCAGCTGCAGCATGTTTTAAACTTTCCACTCGTTTTCAAATTGTATGCTCTTGGTGATCCATTGCCTTGTGACTGCTAGTGTTTATATATTACTGCCTTTGTGAGAAATCATATTTACATCAAAGTGTTAACCGCACATTAATTATTTGCCATTTCTGAGTGTCATTTCATGCTATTGCAAAGGGATTTCATGTTTTTCCTGTAAGGAAAGGTCTGATTTTTATTCTGTTTGCTACCCCTTATTCCTGAATACCTGCTTCTTCATTCTATCCACTCGGAATCTGATTAATTGGGATTGATGGAACGTTGCAGGGGGGAAACCTGAACTTGGGTGCTATCTATCCTAATTCAAAAAGTTCATTTGTGCTTTGCATATGTTCTACTAAAAGGTTAACCACGTACATTGATTCCATGTCCATTGTAATTATCACTCCATTGGTGATTGCTGCCCCATTTTAAAAATTGTATGATTTCTTTTGAATTTTAAAAATAAATAAATATTGCAATTTCACAATCTGGCCTGGTTCATGGTCCATTGTGACCCGGGGTATTTATAAAAGGGGGTGTGAGATGAGTTGTGTACCATCTCAAATTCATTACGACCCAGGCGGTAAGTTACCGCCTGGGTCGTACCTTTACCGCCATGGCGTAAACTTTGTTTACGCCATGGTGGTTGGCGGATTTACCGCCCCATTCCAAGGTGAGTGGGGCGGTAAATCCCCATTTCCCATTTACCCTTCCCCATTCCCATTTTTGCAGCATAGGGCATAATGGGAGTGGGGAAGGAGATAATTACGCCACCGTAAATTACGGTGCCGTAATTATCTCCAAGGTCCCTTAGCGCCATGGATTTTAACGCCTGCAAAAAGCAGGCGTTAAACTCACCATGGCGCTAAGGGACCTTGTAATCAGGCGTTAAGGGTCAGCGCCGTTTACGGCGCCATAAACCCCTTAACGCCTGGGCTGGAATGAGGCAGACATCTTAGTTGTGTGCTGCATACTAGGCTGAGACCAAGGTGTGTGTCGCCTGATTGAAACCTTAACAGCACAAGGATTCTTTATCTTGGCCCTACGGGTGCAGAGAGTCATAGAGGACAACTGCTGTGGAGGAGAGTGCAGTTGGCACAGCTGGGCGAGTTGAACAAGCTGGTGGAGTTGAGACCTGTCCATGATATCTGCTTGTGTTGTCTCTCATTGTCTCTAAAACCTCTGTGTTACACTATACGGCCCAAGGAAGAAATGTGATACTCTGGGCACCATAGCGCTTCCAACTGTGTTCTCTTTCAAATCTTGGTTCTGTGGTAAACAGAGCCGACATTGATGTGCTGACTACTCTCAAAATGACTTTTGAGTGATTGGTTTTATAACTGCTGCATCACCATTTTTCTGCACATGCCACTTTCTTTTCCTTATTCCTACTTGGATAACATCCCAGACTTTTGTTGTTTGCCTCAGATTGGCTAGAGTGGTGCAGTAGCCTTGCTTGGTCTGAGGCTTTGACTTGTGGAGCCCCCTTTATATTGCATCACAGCTTTCATGCCCTTGTGGGAATAAGAGGGTTCGGCAAAAGATACCACCTTAGGAGTAACACTGAAACTCCAATGGATAAAGAAATTAACAATGTGCTCAATAGCGGAGAAGGTGAATACCCTGCGGAGCTGGCAAACAATTAAATGACTGTATTTTTCCCATAGGTAACAGTGAAAACATATAGCAAAGTGGTCAAACCAACTCAGGTGTCCATTGTAGAGGAGAGACTCTTGGAAGAGTTGCCTTCTGAGACCAGTTAGTCTGGTGAACCTCCCATAGCAGGGGAGAGGATTCTGCCAAAGATGCCTCTTGATCTAAATAATAACTCACTTCTCAATGTCTACTTAAGTATGGAAGATGAAATTCTGCTTAAGTGATTCTCCAAATTTCTTGTTCTCTGATAAAGGTGAGGACCTGGGAGGCTTGAGGATTACTGGTACGAGACTAGAAGAAGTCTCCCGTGCCTCTATAGCTTTTCATCCAGAGGACTCCTTTCATCAAGAAGTCTCCCTGGGGTGCATGGGGAGCAGCTCCCTAGCAGCTCCAAACTTAATGCCCCAGGTGCTTGTATATAATATTAGCTGTGAAATACGGTCGTACACAGGTGCATTTATTGAGCTCAGATCGCTGGTTGATTCTATAAAGGAGTCTGTCAACATGAAAGGGAATGTGTTCTGCAGTGCGGCTAAAGTGACTGAACCTGCAATACAGACAACACAGATGAATCTGGTGAATGTTTCTGAGAGGTTGGAGTCTATGCTGTGCTGCTCTCGTACCCTTCAAACCGTGGCCACTCACCCTTAAAAAATGAAATGACAGCAGCAGCAGAGGAATTCTAAGAACCAGAGGTCACTCCCTAAGGTAGCTAAGAAGGGAAGAAGAACATGTGTATGGAACATTCTGAGGAATACATTGAGGTGGGAGACTGTGGTCTTATAGTGGATGAAGGATCTGTTGAAGACATTATCATCATCCCAGACACGCTGGCTAATAGAATGCTACTATCTTGGAGAAGGAGATGGAGTGTGTGACTGAAGAGAGGAATGGTGGGAGAAGAGTTTGTGTTATGAGGGGTGTGGGAAAGATAAATAAATGAAAAAGGCAAAGAAAAGATGTGGGGATAAAGTGCTTTTTCAAGCACTCTGACAAACATGTATGTGACTTAAAAAGCATGAATGTGCAGATAAACAATGACTCACTAAATGTTAGTCAGGATGCCGATATTGTATATGGCAGCCCCTCATATATCAACCCAGAACTCTGCTGTTTTGGTGGCAGTGCAGACATATGTTGATGATCCAAAGGTTGGTGGTGAGGCTATCAGTTCAAAGTCCATCAGTCGAGTTCTTGATCCTGTTAAAGAGGATATAATAGTATCTGGTGGCAGTGACCCACCAAAGGTTTTGTGTTTTGAATCAATTTTTAGAGAAGAATCTGATATTCCTCTGAAAAGGGCGAAAATACTGGTGCTTCTTAAATCAATACCAGCCCTAAGTTCAATTTCCACTGCAGATATTAAGAGGATAGACTTCTAGGATGAAAATGATTTGGGGAAAAGTAAGGTATACTTCTCCCAAATAATTTATGATTTGGTCCTCTTAGCACAACAAGACTTCCCTTTAAGAGGCTTTGGAGTCTATAGACAAAGAATATGTGTAGGGAGGAGTCCCTTAGTGGGTAAAGGAGCTGATGTATCCCAGGCTGAAAGCAGCCCAAACCAAGTATGTAGAGTGGATGGAAAGGGATTGAGAAAAGTTATGATGCATGGAAAAGTGGAGAGTGGAGAAGTATGGTCGTGGCTTGCTCGCTCCCTTGGATTAGCAATGTGGAAATGGCCGGGCTTCTAAAACATCCCTGCCATCTCTCCTTTGTTGGAACACACAAGGCTATAATAGCTTTTTGAATCAGGGCAGGGGTGTTTTTCAGAAGAACACTGAATTAGCAATGTTGCAAGAAACATGGCTGACTGAATGACCAATAACTGATGGATATGTGTCTTTCTCCAGCAATGCAAAAAAGGGCTCTTTGCCCGCCACTTTGGGGGCCTACTCAAAGCCATGAGAAATTGATCAGATTGGGACATTTCTTTAGTATTGTCTGTGGATTCCTATTTGATCAAGTGCATGAGGATGGGCACAGGGAAAGATATGACTACTGCATTGCTAATTAAAGTTTATTTTAATTCAGGGATGTGCAGTGTAGGGTATATAGTATCTGAAAATGAACATGAATTGCTAAAATAGAGCTCAACTAGTCCAACAAATGTAATTATTTTTGAGGGTTTCTTAATTGCTCTTGCCTGCTGATTGAAGTGTGTTTTGAAGATATTGACTATCCCAAGACTGGAAAATTAAGCATGGAAAAGATAAATAATAGGAAAAGGAACTGTAGAGGCCTAACATGGGCAATATTCACCGCTAGGTGGAATCTGTGCAATGTGAATGTGTGTTTTTGCCATGAACATACCAATAAACCTACATGGTTTGGCCCAGTTTCCGTCAAAATTTTGGATTATATGTTTGTAGGAGGCATAGACGGAAGTAATGTTATGACTTTTAATGTAAATAGAACTATTCTAAGTGTTCATGATCAACTTACGTTACAAATGAGATGGGGATTAGTCGAGAGTAATAGACTAAAAGCACCATGTAAAAATCTATCAGTGAAAGGGACACTAAATAGTATTAGTCAATATAGTCAAAATCATAAAAGAACTAATTTATCAGGGGAAGGTGGGACTCAATATCGTAGAAGAAAGATGTGAGCTTTGTGACCCTCTGTGTTTGGTGACCTTGTAGTAAGTGGAAGAGGTTTTTGGAACACAAACTGGTTAGAAGAGGAGTGAATGAGGAATTTGATGTAGTAGTGTGGAATAGTAAAAGGGAAATGAGGGACGCGGTTCACAAAGTTCAGGCATTGAGGGACTGTTCCTATAAAGAAAAAGTGGAAAGAATAAGGAAGATTAGGCAGCACTATTAAAACTGGTGGAGGGCTCACAAGATATTGGGTAATGTTAAGGACAACGAAATATTGATGAAGAGTATGTTAAAAAAGAACGTTGATGCCATTTGGCGGTTCCTGGATATTAATGGCAGAATGCAAACTGTCAGTCAAGCCAAGTCTGTTACTGAAGTAAGTTGGGTTGAGCATTTCACCACATTTTTGCATACTCTGCCTGGTAATCATAAGCTTCTATTGATAGATAATTTAGCTCCTTGCAAGGTGACATTTGATAGAGACGATATTACAACCACTATAATCAAGTTAAACCACTCACAAGTTTATGTCTGAGGGCATATCGAATGCAATGTTTAAGGTTGATTTGGGAATATTGGCTGATCTTCTCTTTACTTTATTTATCCAAGTAGCTTAAAAAATGATATTACCTTTCTCATGGTTGGAAGCAATTATCATCCTGATCTACAAGAAGGGTAAGAGAAATTCCCCCTTAAGTTACAGTCCCATCATATCAATTGATACTTCCTCTAAGCTTTTAGCTAGTTTGGTATTGAAGGATCTAATAAAATGGATATAAATGACTGATATGCCGAGCATTTTCCAGACTGGAGGTTGTAGGGAGTTGGAACCACAGCCAGTAGGCTTATATTGACGACGTGTTTGGAACATGCTGCTGGCGGTGGAGCCCACTCTCTTTACATAGCCAGCCTAGATTTAAGTTGATCCTTCAACAAGATGGATCGGCAGTGGCTATGGACTAGGTAGAACAAGTTGGGCATCAACATCAGGACACACAAATTTGAGTTTGATTACATCTGGAAGGAGAACGCTCAAGGGCCATAATGGTAGAAAGGTGCCTAATACAGGGTTCTGTCCTGGCACCGACTTTTTTAATCTATACATTGTGGATCTCTGGTCAATAGATACATTAGTTTGCATATTTCCCCCCAGACGTGGCATGCTTAGAGGGGGTGTATCAACTACGCTGACAATATTGTACTTCTAGATCAATCACCATTAGGGTCTTCAACATAGATTGAACAAGGTCACTGGTTATATTGCAGATAACAAGCTCTACATTAATCTGATTAAATCCAGAATATCACCCAAAAGGCGTATTAGGTGTAGCTGGGTAATACATTGTCAGGCAGTAGAAGACATTTCACATTTTTTATATCTGGATTTTAAGTATCAAAACTCTGAATGACAAAACTGACAAAAGATAGAGCTGAAAATAAGGTCATAGCTTGTATCCCCATGATGAAAATGATTATGTCTAAGAAGTGTGCATATTCATTATGGCCGCTAATTGAGTTTTATCAGGTAAAAGTTACTCCATCAGTGCTTTATGGTATTGACCTGATTGACCAAAGGAGAAGGAAATCGCAGGATATCCAGGAAGGAAAGATATGTAGAACTCTCTTAGGTCTTCCCCGGTCAGTTTCTTTAATCGTTATTCGATTGGAGTTATGTCTACACTCCTGGTGGTACTCATACACAACTCTGAGACTAGGTATTTATCTTAAAATTTTAGATGGGATGTAAGGTACCTTGTATGGCAAATTGAGAGAACGTCTGCCTGTGAAGTCAGTGAAGACACTCCTGGACCCAGAGGACTCATGTAAGGGATATCTGCAGGAGGCAAACATTTCTGAAGATCTCTCTGTAGTGAAAATGAAAGTAATGATGAGGCGCTACGACAAGATTGAGGATGAAGAGGATTTGTTGAGATTGAAATTGTATACTAATTTGTTCTCCCAATAAACAAGCCAGAGCACTCTTAGACCATATCTTTGGAAGTTCCACTCAGAAAAAATGCGTGCCTGGTAGATTTAATCTAAATTGCATCCATACATTGTAGGTGGTGGGGCCTAGATTGGGGATATTCAGGAGTGACCGTACATATAGGTTATTCAAAGCTGGACACTTGGACACAAGTTTTGTATTTTCACAGTGCAAAGTCAATGCAAATTCAGTGCATAGTTATTTTTGCAGTACAAAATGAGTTTGCCCAGACTTTGTACAGTTCCATGAATCAGGGTTTGTGACGGCAGTGCAAGTGTCTTTTCAGCAGTGCAAAGTCACTTTGAACCATGCAACAAATTCCATGAATCTGGTGTGAAATGTCCACTGTTCTCCCAGAAGATAATGTTCTACTTAGGAAAATGTGTACATTCCATCTCAGCTGTTATACCTGAAAAGTTATGGTCTAGCATATTGAAAGGTAAATGGGTGTCGATCATTGTAGCGGCCTTTGCCTTTTTGCTAGATATCCTTTTAGAAATTGGAAAACTTGGATAAAAGCTGCCTACCCATGATATTAATTGTTAGTTTTCATTTTACAACTGCGAGTTGGGATGGGTTTTATGGAATTTCATTTTTTCGAATGATGAATTGTTATATGTTTCATGACAAATTTGATTTTAAATAGTTACTAATGTATGTATTGTTTGATGAAAGAATTGTAGAATATCTTTTTTTGTTTCTACTTTGTCTGTTTTTATTATTAAATTGTGTAATGTTTGATAATGACCAAATATGCAATAAAAATGAATATGAAAAAAAATGGGTGAATTGATTACCCTCACACTATGATACACACTGTGCAGGAAATGGGATGCAAGAGACGGAGCAGCGCTCTGGCAAAAAATGTCTCCGTCCTCCAAACCAACGGGGTCCCAGACGCGACTCTTGCAGATGCTATGCCTTATCGAGTAGACCACTTTCAGAAAACTTGGCGTTTGTGCCGAGTCTTCTAAAAAGCAGTGTACATGTTGTAGCAGGTTGCTCTCACTGCACAACCCATTCAACAACAAGCATTTTGCTGATGCCTCACATACAGTTTTGCAGCTGTCAAAATGATATATATGTCCTACTTTTTACAGACATCTCTTTATTAGGGTGAATACTGTGATCAATCAAAACAGAAGATTCCATTATTTGCTTAAGAGGATTTCTTAATAAATCACTATAAGACATGTTTAACATTTAAAATTGTGGACATTATGTTGTTCCCATAATGCTCTTTGCTTTTAGACAAATCGCCAGGATTGGGTTCTCTATAGAGATACTGGGCCCCATTATGAGTCAGGCGGTAGCCGTGCTGGTAAAAATGGCATGGCTTACTTTTCTGGCGCCCGTCAATTGGGACTTACTGGGGCATTACAGCCCCGGCGGTCCTGGTAATTCCTCATTGCCGGGTGCCGGAAAATATTGCTCTCCATTGCCATTCGAGTCCTATTGGACTCAATGGGAATGGGGAGGTTGGATGCACCGGTACCATTCATGAATGGTGCCGTTGCATCCGTCAAGGTCTGTGAGCGGGTGCCATTCTGCCCACCAGGTCAGACAAGTCAGGCTAAAAGGCACCCTGTTTGCACAACTCGTAGTTTGCCTGTCCGGAAACAATGGTACCGGCAAGCTTACCGGTACCATTGTTTCCAGTCCGGCAACCTCATAATGACCCCCACTGTTTTGTGTAAAATGGCCCAGGGCCACGCCACTTGCACCCACCCCTCATTCCCAAAGTCCCAGCCCTCCTAAGAAGTGATGGTTCCACCAATTAATGTTTTCCATTTCCAGCCCTGAATACACACAAAGGCCTACCTTTAAGGCCTCATCCTCCGTCTGGCCAGAACAACTGCTGACCTCAGAAGGGCCCATGGGCCCCTCATCCTCCACCTGCGATGCAGCAGAAGCTCCCATAAAGGTGTGCCCTGCTGGGTTTGAACAACCTAGTATAGACGCACTACCATCTTCAAAAAGGGCTGCCGCCTTGTCAGAGGGCCTTAAGCACGAGAAGTGCTCCACTTTGTGCCCACCTCTGCTATGCCTCGATTGGCCACTTTGTTGCACCAATACTCCAGCCCATGTGAGCCGGCAGGAAAAGCTCGCCCCCACAAAGGCTTACGTCAAGGCCTCATCCTCCTATTTGGCCTGAACAACCGCCGACCTCCAAACGGCACGTTTGCCCCTCATCCTCCACTTGCGATGCAACAGAAGCCACCATGAAGGTAAGCCCTGCTGGGCTTTAATTGCCTAGTATAGAGGCACTCCCATCTTCAAAAATGGCGACCGCCATGTCAGAGGACTGTAAGCATGAGAAGTGCCCCACTTTGTGCCTGCCTCTTCTATGCTTCAATTGGCCACTTTGCTGCACCAATATTCCACAGCCCAGGGGAGCCAGCAGGCGAAGCCAGCCCCCACAAAGGCCTCACGTACCTGTCTGGCCATGGCATACATATATTTTCCCGCACCGTTCCCACTATGATTATAAATTTCGCTTCAATGAGACTTCCTACAAGGCCGCCCGACACTTTATAATCTGCTTTAACTGGTGCCAAGCCCCTACTGCACTGGGTAAGGACTTCACTAATATCCCAATAGTAACCCACCCGATCACCGTGATTAACTGCCTATGAGGTCTATACCTCTGCCAAGATGGCCTTTATTGAGTGTGCTGTGCTCCTGTTTCCTATATGTACCACAGCGGCGTACAAAACCCCTACTCTCCCTGGGGCTCCATTAGCACCAGGACGGGTCATACATCAGTACTGTCATGGAGCTACCTCTTCCCGTTCACTATCCTTGCCTTAGCCAAATATCTTCTAGCAGTTTCCCCCTAACAAACGGTTTCATGCTAAACTCCAAGGCCTCTACGTTACCGTTCCGTGATTACTTACCTTTAATTCATGCATCTGCATACATACCCGCCAATTGCTCGATGTCGCTGATGTCTTCGGCTAAAACAAGTACTCCTTTTCACCCCCTCTCACCACCTCTCCCATCTATGCCTTCTACCTTCCATAGTGAACTCCCTGGCTCCTCCACTTCAAATGAGCTACTGTGCCATGAATACCTATTAAATCTCCTTCATCTGCACAACTGTCGTTCAGTTGCTCACGGCTGCCGACGCCATCCATGAACACTTTGTTTTTACACACCATCTTGCAACCGCATGTAAATTAAACCCTGCTGGGACTGCCAACATCATATTCCCCACCCATTTAAAAATGGCTGCTCCAACTAACGACAAACACAACAGGATCTATTTGCCTTTGCCCGCCCCAACTTACTGCTCCCCACCTATATGTCCCTGCCCTACTTTGCCATGCCTGCTCACTATCATTCTTATGTAGCCCTTAGCTTGCAACCAAATTGTTATTTCTGCATCGCTCCATTCCATGCCTGCTCGCATTCTGTAACACTACCTCTGTTACCTCTAAATCAAGCAACGCAATTGGATGAGTCGAAGCGTTTCCAGACGATGTACCTACTATAATTTCTATGATTTCTTATGCGTATCTGTAAACTGACAGTAACCCCCAACCCATGAGGCACGGCTCTGCCAGACTGTGCACTCAGACCAGTTTTGTCTGTTTTGCTTACCTGTATTCCTCTTATAGCCCCCGCACCATGAAGTGTGGCTTTGCCAGAATGTGCACGTTCACTTATTTTGCCTGTTGTGCTTACCTGTACTCCTGATGTAGCCCCTCTACCATGAGGTGTGATTTTCCCAGCCTGTGTACTCACTACCTTTGTCTGTTATGCTTACATGTACTCCTGAAGTAGCCCCCTGTACCGTGAAGTGTGGCTTTTCCAGACTGTGCACCCACACCAATGTTGTCTGTTATGCTTACCTGTAATCCTGATGTAGCCTACTGTACCATGAGGCCTGGCCTTGCCAAAGTATGTATTCAAGATTCCACCCGCATTTTGTAACCCTGTGTGTGGTATTGCACTTCTGTAGACTGTTTGTTTGCACTTACTGTAACTAGCGCCTCGATGCCTGAGGGTTTTGTGCGCTTCTATAAATGCAAAAATAAAATAGAATAAAAATAAAATATATAGGCACCAGTGGCATGAACCAAATCCTGACCAGTCCCTTGAAAATTGTGCAAATGTATTTATCATTTTGTCATTTTCCTCCCTGTATTTCCGCACCCACCTTTCCTTGCTAATGTTGCCGCCATTTTGTGCAATCACATATGCGCCCTATTTTGTGGTAAATGGTCTGCATTGATGGTCCCAAGTTTGCAGCTGAAATACATACAAATAAAATGTTTTCACTTTAAACAATTTTATATACTGTGTATCATTTTGGTAACCACTAAAGTCTTTGCAATATTTTTTGCAAGTAAAAGAAATCATGTTATTTTATCTAATTTCAGATGGGCTACTGGCATTGTTTGAAGGTTACTTCCAGTATCATATACTTATATATAAAATTGTTATTAAAACAGCTATTTGCCAACTTCCCGAGTCAGTCTTATCATTGATGTTTGAGTACCTTCTGCATCCCCATCCTTCTCTTAGAGTGCTACCTCATTTAAAAGGGCCTACAGGTTCACATGATAGCAGAGGGAAGATGGTTAAAAGACCTATTGATTAGTAGTCTCAAGATTTCTGGATAATCGGACACCCTCCGCCATCTAGCCGGAAGATCTCAAAGTTTCCTGTGGACAGCGGCCGACATAGAATTCTTGCAAGAAAAATCGAGACGATGGGACGGGTCCCTCTTTGACGAAATTCTTCCTGGTTTCCACAGGCGCTAAGCGGACTGAAGGCAATGGTGGCCAAGTAAAGGAGGGGAGATGATACCGAAGGCCTAGAGCTGAAGAACGAATGGTGAGTAGACTAAGGATAATGACAAAATGTGGGGACGGGATTGTGGGAACATAGAAAAGTAACAGTGGGTTGTTTGGTATATATCGAGGAGTGTTGGAAATATAAAACGAGGAGCATTTTTGAAGAGCCCAGTTTCCTAGCTCAAGGCGCTTTAGAAGGAGTCATTTCGAAACCTAAGTGGGTAAATTAGATGGCACATAGACAGGTCTATGATAGGGAATGACTCAAACTCCATTCGTGGTATTTTAGGGGCTAAGAGAAAAGGAGTAGCAAAAATATGCGAATATGCGAAAAGTCGACTAGTCTGTTTGTGTATTTTGTGTATTAAAAAAAAAGATGTGTCGAAGAGCGACAAAGATAGGCTTTGTTAAGTAGAGACAAAATGTTATTATCTATCTTGGGTCATTGTCGGAGCCGACCCCAGGGTAGATTGAAATAATTGAGAAATAGAGATTTTGAGCAGTGAAGGTTGGAGCGTGCTCATATTTGTTTTTGTTCTGAAATGTGTTTTGTGTAACCACTGGTAAGTATTGACAGTCAATTGAGACTTGTCACAATGGGAGAAGTTACTCCACTGATGCACATGTGCAAGACACTGCCAAAACATATGCCCAAGAGCAAACAGTACAGTGCAGAATGGTTAAACGGCACAGCAGATAAAATGTTCATGCCATGGCCACAAGTGAGATTGCTGTCAAAAGCAGTATTGCAACACATGACCACATACTTGCATGCAGCGTATGCAGGAAACAAAATTGAGTAAAGTTTAGCTATTTTAGAGCTTTGGAAAATGTACCAGGAGGAGTGGGAAGATCCACCCCCTGAGGAATGGATGCTTAGCCAGTGCAGGGAGGAAGGTGTTGAGCCTTCTACACCCCTTACCTCACTAGAAGTAAATGGCGAGAGTACAGAAGATATAGGACTGTATCCGTTAAAGGAACTGAAAGCGGCCACAGGGTATAGTAACCCGATATATGTACCACCTGCTTATGGCAGTGACGATAGTCAAGAAGAGACTAGAAGGAAGGAAGAGATCTTTAAGATCTTACAGGACAAGGAGGAGAAAAATGAACAATTGAATGTAACCATAGACATAGAAGGAGAGATTAAGAGATGGAAAGGGGAAAAGGACAAATCTGACGACGTAACGCTCATACAGAATGAATGAATATGTGGACAGATATTGCTCAAACATCATGGGAAAAGTATCAAGGAAGTAAGGCAAAGAGACGATCAAGATGAACAGTATAGAAAAGACAAGGAACAAGAAGAGAGATTAAAGGAAGATGAAAGCAAAAGAAAGAGCAGACAGCAGCGAGAACAGATGTATCAGGAGGAACAGCAAAGAAAGGAAGAAAGGGCAGAGGAGCAGAGAAAGTATGATAACAGGCAGAGGGCAATTGAAGATCGGGATAGGCAAGAAAGGAAGAGAGAAGAGCAGAAAGCACAGAAATTAAGAAATAAAAGGATACAGAGACAAAGGGAAGAAGAAGAGCGAATATCGAACAAGAAACAGGAGGAGAGAAGACAAGAAGAGGAAAGAGTTGGATAGGACGTGAGAAAGCAAAGGGAATTAGATGAAGAGAAAGAATGAAAAACGAGACAAAGGGAACGTGATCTTGATCACATTCAGGAGGAGTTAATGGAACCAAAACCAGTATTATAATGGGGCAATATAGAGAAGTTTGCTCCATTAGAGGAGGCAGCATCAGGGCCATCTAGGGCGGCCCTAGAAGAACATTTTCATTTTCAATAGAGGGTTTCATTTCTGATACCCTCTATTTTCACATAGAGGGTATCAGAGATAAAGCCTATCAAGACGTAAGGAAAAGTAGCTGATTGGAAAGTCGAGGGACGGGAGGTCAGTCTTTGGTCCTCCACCAACGGAGAGAAGGAAAATACCTGTTTAGTCTCGAGCATAGAGCTCTGTCTCTAGACAGGCTGACTTTAAACAAGGATGAATGGAACAAGAGTCACATTAGCTGGGGGCTTGATATGTCAGATAAAGAGAGGGAATCCTTCCTCAGAGAGGAAGGGGGAAGCACATGTGGTCCTGAGGGATGCATGCAAACAGACAAGGAAGTAAGTTGGTCTGATCTACAGCCAGATCCTATAGCATAACCCGAGAGCTTTTAGGGTACAGTATCCTGACACGTTAGATATGGGTGCAATTATGGCACAAAATATGCAGGAAGATGAGGATCTGCTTGCTTACATTCAAAGCATTCAGGAATGGTGGACCCTTGAAACATGGGAGTCATGGGGGAAGACAGTGGTGGTATTTTCCCACATTTTATGCCAGGGATTACCAGAGCAAGTACAGAGACAGCTTAAGAAATTAGTGGGACTGGAAGCAAGACCTTGGGCAGCGATACAGCTGATCATAGTCCATCACTGTCAGCTACTGCAAGAGAAAATCAGAAAGAAGACTAGAAAACTTGAGCAAGCCAAGTTAGTGCAGAAGAAAATGTCAGGATATGCCATAGAAAGGGTGGTATTGACAAGCAGAGAAGGGCTGGGAATGCAGCAAGCAGTGGGTACATCGCAGGCAAATAATCAATGCCAGATGGACCAAGGAGGGACTGGGTTCATGCCTCAAGGCAAAGGAATGGGCTACAGAGGAAGGGGTGGTTTTCAGAACAATCAAGGTGGCTTTCAGAATATGCAGAATGATAATCAGAATATGAAAGGAAGATTTAATCGAGGAGGACAAGTTAGAAGAGCACCTCCTATATGATGGGCATGTGGAATGACAGGGCATG
The DNA here is from genome assembly GCF_040938575.1 of Ambystoma mexicanum. NCBI lineage: Eukaryota > Metazoa > Chordata > Amphibia > Caudata > Ambystomatidae > Ambystoma > Ambystoma mexicanum. Next base: position 372,839,268 of record NC_090927.1, read on the forward strand.
TGTGGGAGCCAAGGGTATGTACAGAATGGACAATTCTCAAGAGGGGGGACAGCGTATGCTCCAGCATATAGCCCACAGGCTAGGAATGGGTTTGCCCATGATCAGAAGGTGTATCAAGCACAATCGCCACAAACACAGCAGCACAGCAACCAAAGCAAGCCCCATTGTATCCACTGCAAGAATAGTCACAACATGCACCCATGCAGATACAGCAAAACGCAAACACAGGACAGTTATTGATACCTAGAATAGGAGGTGCCACTGTGGTGGGAGGAAGTCCTTTCACAAGTACTGGGATGAGCATATATCCAAAATAGGACAGCTCACAGGGCGACTTGATGTGTTCAGTACTGTCGGTAACACCAGACCCTCAAGAGGAACCAAGGGTTGATGTGTCGATAGGAGGCAAATCTTTTTATGTTTTAGTAGTCACTGGGGCTCCACGTTCATGTATACAAGGGGGAAAATACCCAATGTTGGGAAATGCCATGAATGTGCAAGGATTCTCTGGAGCTACAACTAGAGTTAGTTCCTTTTACTGATGAATGACCAGTCTCTATAGGAGAGTATGACATGTCTGTTCCATTATTGTATTCACAGCAGACACCGGTTAATATTCTGGGGTGAGATTTAATGACAAAGCTTTACATGAAGATTCTTTCACTGATTAAGGCATGGTGTGCTCTAGTCCAGGGAAACATTATTTGAATGTGGGTAAATGTATATTTTACAGGGCACATGGCCCTAAGAGGAGTGCCGATGAAACCTGAAGTTTTTCTTTATGGGATACGCATTCTGTTAAATTGGCTACCCAGCTTAGTGGGAAAGACTATTAGAATATCTGATGAGTTCTTGTTCAGGCAACAGATACCTATGGACAAAGAGGGCAGACAGACTATTCTCTTAGGGTTAGTTGCAGCCATGATACGAGGGGAAATGGCCATGCTCGAAGGAAACGATGATGAGGGCAGGCCATGGGAGAACAGTGATTGCCATTGGGGAAGGATATAGATTGACTGACGTCATTGATGATATGTTTAGAGATGGCCCAGCAGATGATGAAGTGACATGTGAGGTGAATATTACATATTGGATCAAGATAGAGAAAAGAGAAGTCCCACAGCGTCGACCAGTAATTTTTGACGAAGACTTGGAAAAAGTGACAACCTCTTTATGGACCACAGGTTCCTATGTCATAGGCCTTTTGCAGAGGTTAGGGGAGGTTAAGATTAAACTTAAGACAGGAGCAATTTTACCTCGACCCAGACAGTACCCCATGTCTCAAGAGGCGGATGAGGGTATTTTTAAGACTCAGCACTAATGGAACTGGGTATCTTAGTGAAGTCAGAGTCCCCGTGCAATACCGCAGGGAACCCTGTGAAAAAATCGAATGGAGGTCATGGATACCAATTCAGGGCATGAGACCAATTAACCACATTGTTCAGTCAGAGATTCCTTTAGTTCCGAATCCAGCAATGATACTATGTAGTATCCCCGTAGAGGCATGATATTTCACCATGATTGACTAGAAAAATGTGTTTTTCTCAATCCTGTTGCATAAGGACTCCCAACACTTGACGTCATTTACGTTTTGTCAAACCAAGATGAAGTGCTTGTTTGCCCTAAGGGTGTTGTGAGTCTCCAGTGAACTTTAATAGGGTCCTGCAGATGGACTTAGGCAATATTGATTTGAAAAGTGTTGTGCTGCAATACATAGATGATATTTCGGTTTGCAGCATGGCAGAAGATGAGTGTAGACAAGACCCAATTCAGTTGATGGTTATCCTATCAGACAAGAGATATTATTACACAAAGAGAAGCTGCAGTATTGTCAAGAAGAGGTCTTGTACATAGGCCAGTTGATCTCACATGAGGGAAAAAAGGTCAAGCCTGAAAAAACGGAGACGATTATGAAAACAGCAACACCAACACAAGAAAGCAAATGCAGCAGTATCTGGGATTCTGCAACTATGTTAGAGCGTGGGTGTTTGATTATAGTTCATACACAAGCCCCCTTTTCCATTCTCTCAAGAAAACACAAGTGAACAAGAATAAAACAGAAATGACTGAGGAAATGGAGGAAGGGATTAAAGAATTAAAGAAAGCAATTTGTAAAAGCTCATGTTTTAGGCATTCCCAATTATTCTGAGGAGTTTTTCTTATTCTCGCACACTAATGGGACAATCATGACATCAGTGCTTACACAGAGGACTACTCAAGGGTACAAACCTCTGTCCTATTGTAGTGGGAATTTAGATGCCGTTATGAGAGGACCCATTCCTTGCAAACAATCACTGGCAGCAGCCACATTCACCATTGAGAGGTCTAGCAGCATTGTAATGGGGTGTTCTATGACGTTGTTTGTTGAACATGCTTTGTTTGCTATTTTGGAAAAACCTAAGGGTACATTGACATCTCAGAGAGCATCTGCATATGAAGTAGTTATATTAAATCCTGCAATTAAGATAATCAGATGTAAAATAGTGAACCATATCACATTTGTAGCTGAGCCAGTGGCAGAGTGTGAACATGTGCATGACTGCTCTAGCTATGAGGAGTTTTATCACGACATACAGCATGCAAAGGAAAACGCATTGTCAGGAGGAGAGATTCTCTTTATTGACAAGTCATCTAAAATTGATCAAATTAAATTGGAAAGGCAGACTGGTTCATCTGTACTGAGACACAGAGAAAATGGCAAATTTTAAGTTGTGGCAAGCATGAGGCTGCCATTTCATTTTTCAGCACAAGCATCAGATTGGTGGCGCTTATTTTCACGCTTGAGAAATTCAAAGTGCAAGAAGTGATGGTGTACAGTGACTCTGCCTATGTGACGTCAACTGTGCACGCAGGGCTAGCATGCTGGAAAAGGAGGGGCTACCTCCGAGCGGACAGCACTCCAGTGTAGCACGCAGCATAATTAGGCAGGCCTATTAAGGCACTACAGCCCCCAGCAGCCATTGCAATAGTTAAATGTGCAGCACATACTAAGAGAAGTGATTTTATTTCACGCGGGAATGAAGCCACAGACGAAGAGGCCGAAAGGTTTGCAAATTCATCAGATATCTCGGGTTTTGACACTCCTAGTATAAGAAAGGGGGTGACTATGGCTATGATAATTCAAGAAGGGTTTAATCATTTTCCAAAAATACAGTTGATGGAAATTCAAGGCAGTGCGCCGCAGGAAGGGCAAGAATTATGGAACCAAAGGGGGTGCTTTATCCCCCTCCAAAGCAATATGGTGACAAGTCAGCACTGGAAGGCCAGTGATGCCAGTAGCATTATTAAGGGTAGCGCTTGAATAACTGCACTACCTGGTGCATATAACTAGGGAAAGCCTCACAGCAGCTATTGCAGAGGACTGGTTTATACCGAACCTGTAAAAACACATTGCATTTTATGTAGTGAATTGCATTGTATGTCAAAAGTTTACCACTGGGCACACACTGCAAACAATCAGAGGAGTGATTCCTCGACTGAATGGTCCTTTTCAGTATTTATATATTGACTATGTTGATATGTGCAAGTATGTAGTGGATACAGGCATATGATAGTGGTGGTGTGTCCCTTTTCCAGATGGATCGAAACAGGTCCATGTACACACCCTGTTGCCATTTGCGCAGCAATGTTTTTAGTATGAGTATTTTTTCCAGGATGGGGAGTATTTGAGGTGCTGAGATCCGACAAAGACCCCCACTTTGTTAATTATGTGAACAGATTAGTCTATTTTTGAGCATAAAGCACAAGTTTTCCTCTGCTTATCATCAGCAAGTGAACGGAAAAATGTGAGACACTCAATGGTCTTCTCAAAGGGAGAATTGCTATACTTAAATTGTCACTGAAGAAGGGATGACTCTACTGCATGCCTTTAGCATTACAAGGAATCAGCCAGGGTTGGACCACCACCTCACACTCCATGAGCTAGCGACAGGGAGGCGAATGAGAATGCCGTGGCTCCTCCATCGAGGAGCAGAAGTGATGCCCAGAAGACTGCAGAAATGTTAGGAAATTAATTACAAGATTACTTGACATGTATGTCCGCTAGTATCTCTGTCATTTCAGATCAACTCAAGCCTAAGGGGAGTTGGTCTCAGGACACAGATGAAGACCATTCAGCAACCAGACTTCAAGAACTACTTCCTGTACCTGGACTGTTTGTGGGAGATTCAATCCTAGTGTGTAACTTCACAAGAAAGTGGCACAAGCCCTGTTTTAGTGGACCCTATATTGTGGAGAACATTACTCCTTCAGCAGTAAATGTCCAAGAAAGACACACATGGATCCACTTGAGTGATATAAAACCGTATGCTGGTGAGGCGGACACACCCCTAAACATTGATTCGGACGCAAGACAAGAAGAAGTTCAGCGCATGCAGACTTGATCGATGACAAGGAAGAAGGATGCTAAGGTTGCTGATTAAATAAATGCAAGTGTGCATTTGGACTGTGGCTCACCCCAAACACTCTTTATAGAAATTGTAGCAGGAGTGCAGACTAGAGTTTTAGTTTGACGACTGGAAGCGAGAGGAGTTTCCAGACTCTTTCCTCACTGAGTTTCTGTTTGGTCATCCTAATGGTCCTGTCTGATGCCGATGCCCAAAGGCTACTTCTCAGTGTTTTCATTTTTATTTTACGAGCCTATCCTGCTCTTGTTGGGTGCAGTACTAACATATATATGTTTCTGCACAATCCGAAAAAAATGGCCCTGCAATCAGGAGGCTGTTCAGTGCAATAGTTGAACAGATCCTGCAGCTCCCTGCCCATCTAACAGAGTTGCCTGATTAAAAAGGTTTTTTCCTTCCTTAAAAGTAGTACAAAGGCACAACGACATGTGGAGAATCTAAAATGGTGGGGATTGATGTATTGTTGTGTGAAAACATGAAATAATATGAGGCCGGGAAGCCCAAAAGAAACACACCAACACAGGTTACAAAGAACATACAAGTGCTTTATTTAAAAGCTACAACAGTTACCAAAGTCAATTGACAAACGGATAGCTATTCGGCTCTCAGAGTAACGTAACAAACTTCAACGAAGGTTCGATGCATTAGTAAGAGCGACCGTACATTGGAATACTTGGGTCTTTTATATGATTTGTCTAGCCCTTGGCCAACCCTCTCGCGGATTAACCATTCCTGGGATCGGGCCTAAGGGTTTCTAGCCAGGTCAATCCTATAATTTATGCGTTTTGATCAGTTTCACTGATATAGTTGTACATTTACACATAGGTCAGCAATGGGACAAGGTCTCAGTTTGCGAACCCAACAAGTGGCCTGCAGGCATATTAATGATTCGTGTATACGGAGGTCACAATGGCCAGAATCTTACTAAGAATGTCATTCGGCCTCCATTTTGATGTTCAGGGTGACTTCCACAGTACAAGAGAACCTAAAATGGCGGCTTAATCCAAGATGGCGACTTACATTACTTTCTCTTAGGTCAAGACCTTGCCGCGGAGTTTATTCACATCATGTTTTAGACAACTTGGCGTAGGCCAATACACATACAATTGCTGCGATAGGAGGCATAATATTGTTTCAATTCCGACAGTTGTATAATATATGCATGCAGATCATTCATCATTGTTTTCTTGATTCTTTTGGTACACACGTTTTACCTTAATGGACCAAAGAAGGCAGCAGCCACCTTGATTATCCCCACTCCAGTGACCCTTGCAAAAATGTCTGTTACACAGAGACCAAGGTCATTTGTGATAATCCCTACACCAGTGACACGTGTAAAGTCACCCATTTCTCTGACAAGTGTTCCTATGATTCCCCCTGTAGGAAAGATGATTACTGATATACTTCTTGAGCATTTTGCAAGTACTCACTCCATGAAAGGGGGACACAGGAGAAGTATATAAGTAGATGATTATGTATTAAATAATTATCTATATAGTACAGCACATTTGGGGAATAACATGTGGTATCAGCACATGAAAGAGGTGAGAGAAAGGACACCCAAAGAAGGTTGCTATGTTTGTGCTCTCCTACATTATGCATTGGGGAATTCTAAGATATTCATAGCTATCGATGTAGCAGTCCAGAAAGCACACTGCCCTATGCACCTTGCACTCTGCCATACAAGAGGTCAATTCCAGGGTCAAACAGCTTCCTTGGTATGGGTAACCGAATGGACAGCTCCAAATGAAGATGATTATGTGCAAGATTCGAGGACAAGAGCGAAAGCACACACCAGAGATCATGTGATAAGATATGAAAAGCCTGGAATGAGGAGAGCAGGTATCAGATGGGAAATAAATAAAAATCTCAATTGTCAATGAAAGAATGACGATGTAATACAAAGATGCAAAGAGAAAGGTAAGCTGCAAATCAAGGGAACAGTACTTTCTTCAGATGGATGGGAGGAAGGCGTGGTCATACGTAGGGTTTTAGCACTTACAGGATATTATGAGAAAGTCGTAAATGCTGCAGAGAATGAATACAAGCAGCATTGGCCAAAGATTACAAAGTTGCTGACATGGGTCGATTATAAAGAAGGGCCACTACAGATAGTGCCTCTAGCCAGTGCAGAGCTGTGTTTCCAAAACAATGGCATGAGAAAAGTCAGAATGAATCAACAGTGTGATCGAATTTTCAATGTACCAGTGTAAGCGACTTCAATTCAACACTATAGCTAAGTCAATGCCTATTCTGGGTTGCTGATGGAAGCCCTTATTGTTGTATTTTTATGTCCACTTTGTTTACTCTGGATGACAACCCTTATATAACACCCCTCTCTTAGAATCCCCCTGACCCCACTGAGCCAAGAAGTAGGTTTGTTTTGCAAATTAAAAGGTTTATTTGAAAATTAAACAATATATATATATATATCACACTTTTATAATAAATTAATATTTGATATCACACTTGAGATTATGATGTTGATCAATAATGTATAATGTTACAGTGGTACAGTCTTTTTAATGGCCTAGAAGTGATATAGAGAGGATAAAGTAGCTGAGAATGATTTTGTGGCTTCAAGGACAATGCAATGATGAATGAAAATGCAGTACAGAAAATAAATTTGATATGACTTCCACAAAAGACAATCTTTGACAATTCACCCTTCCCCCCCACTTTATGCAAGGTAAAGAGATGGAAGGAAAGCACACAGTTCTCAGGAATGCAATCAAATATAATTCAGTTCCCCCCTAGCAAGCTTAGAGGAAAACAGGTAGGAGTATTAAACAAAGGCAATATACTTTGATGTGGTTGCAATTAATTGAAAAATATGTGAAAAATGCTTTTAATTCCCTATAGGGGGTTCAGGGTAGGTGATAGATACTTTGAATCAGTTCAGGTCAGCCCTATTAATGATTCAGGGATGGTTATTAGGTTGAAAACAGATTTCAGGGATGGAAGCAAAGACAAATATTTTTACCCGTGGCTAAAATGAAGCAAAATGTCAAATCGCGGAAAATTTTCCGTGTGTGTCAGGCGCGATTACGGAGGCACTATAAGGGGTAGCAAGTCGGTTTTAGGTTCGTTGGAAAGCTTAGAATGTTAGCTTTAAGATGACAGCACAAACGGTTCCGGAGATATGGATGATTTTGTGAAGGTAGTTTTTCAGAAATGAAATCACAGTTTCAGAATGACAGATGACAGTTTTCAGTTTTAAAGATGACAGAATGACATGATTCTAGGAGGCAGTTCTAATAGGTTAAAATAGTTTGGATTAGATTATTTTAAACTAAGAGATTGGTTTTGGCACAGTGCTAGCTGGGTACTCACACTAGATTGTGGACAGGAATGCGACTTCGTCACGGATCAGGTCAACCGGTTAGACTGGACTCCTGGCGGTTCTCTTGCCACGGACAATCTCTGCCTGGTTCTGCTCACAGCGATCTGGGTCAGCTCTGCTAGCGGCGCTGCACAGCGGTCTGGATCTCTGGCTCTGACAAAAGTTCTTGGCACTGCACGGCAGTCTGGTCTCTGGTTCCGGGTACAGCGCTGCTTTCTGGGTGTTTCTGGCACATGGTTTTAGCCAGAATCAGACAGCTCAGCCCGGCTGTCTGAATAGTTTGGTTTGGTTGCTAGGTTTTGAAGGCCTGCTGATAGGAGTTCAGCTGTTGTGTTCTAGAGTACTTGGAGTTTCTGGATGTGAAGTCTGAAATCAGGATGTGGCGTTGTCGGTCAAAATGCTCCGCAGAAAGTGAAAAAGAAAGTCCTATCTGGCTTCCAGTGGCTCTTTTTATGTTTTTATAAAGTGGGTGGGTCGGCTAATTCTGCACGCCCAACCCTCTCAACCTATCATTGGCCAGTTCCTCCTCTCTTCCTTGATTGGGGGAAGGGAATGGAGTGTCAGAGTGATGTCAGCCATTTATAATCTATTGAAGAACGCCCCTTTACTTTTGCTTTAGAAATCATTTTTCATAACTACACATATTTCCCAGATACACAGTTGTTTGACATTACATGTACATATTACAGATTACTTAAGGTACATTGTGGCCCAACTCTGATCTTCCTGGGGGCTTGCATTCAAAAATGACAACTTATATTCATTTTTAGTTTGTTTACCAATGTTAAATCTGTATCAAGAATTACACAAATGTACACCCTCCTTCTACACACATTCCAGTCATTTACTAGGTCTCTAGCTTAAACCCAGTGTCTGTAGTATCAATAAATAGCGGGGTTTTGCCTCAGAACATGGTACAAAGTTGAATCATGTCTTGAATTGTGGGTACATTTCTTAGATTAAGGTTCTCCAAATTGCACATTTTTGTGAGCTTAATACAATATTTTAGAAGCCTTTAACTTAAACATATATTTGCAATATGATTCCACAGAAGTGTCTGGGTCCGCCCCCAGAAACTTGGGAATCAGGAAACACATGTCTCTCCTTCCAGGCAGGGCTCTGATTACAGTCCACACTGAAAATCAGCATACCCCATTCAATTGCAAGGGTCTTTTGTGTTGGGTCCAGCAGGCTGAGGTCAACAGACCAGGGGGCCACTCTGCATTTGATTAACAGAGACCTGTGATTTCCTGGGCTGTTGTGTGGGTCTCTGAGGTGAGAAGGTTTCCCAGCCTCTTGGCCTGTTAATGCAATCAGATTGTCTCTGGGAGCAACAGGTGGTTAAGAGTTTTAATTAACCAGCGGGCATTTGAAGTTTCCAGCTGTCTCAGGAGGCTGATTAGCTTCTGAAGTAGCAGTTCTCCTGTCAGAGTTTAGTCCGCTAGCGCCGGTTAGTGGACAAAGCTGGTACTGCACCCCATGATTTTAGCAACTTTTTGACATACAAAAAAAATTAATTTTGAACAGAACCATCTTTCTTTGCACTGGTGGGTGGCAGATTAAGTGACCATTTTGGTGTGCGCAAACTGCGCGGTTCTCCTGGATTCTGGTGTGAATGTGGGCAGCGACAGCTCATCCCCACATCTACCCAGTCTATTGATTTAGTTTGTTCTGGGATAGAATAATGGGCGGCGACAGCTCATCCCCACATCTACCCATTCTATTGATTCAACATGGGTCAAAACCCTTGACAAGCCCCCCCGCCCGACTGCACTTTGATTTCGAGTCGAGGGGGAGTCGGGTGCGAAGGATGTTTTTGATCCATGCGCTGGTATGTCCGCATCATCTTCTTCCAATTCCGTAGATGGCACAGTTCAGCATCTTTTCCTCCATCCGGTTGGATCGATCGTTTCTCCTCACCGGTCCTGATGGGAATATTGGGCGGTACCCGGGCCCCTCGGATCTTTGCTCCCGGTCCCCGGTTGTCCTCCTTAGTCAGTCTCCATGGTTTCATCTCTCCTAGGATGATAAAGCAAAAGCGGCAATGCCTGTTCGTAGACATTTTTCCACCACTATTAATGGTGTGGCGAACATATACATTTTATACATTCGGATACATTTTGCAGTATTATTTTTAAAAAAAAAGATATAACAGGAAATATTTTCTTTCCAGAATCATCATATTTTAGCGAATATATGTGGGATATTTTAGGGTTGGAACTGAATTACTCTGGAGCGACCCCCTCTGGGATTCGAAAGGATTCCTCCAGTTGTTGCAGAGAGTGCCTGGGATGGCAACACTTTAGCTGATTAATATGGACCCACTTGTCTTCCCCTTCCGCCGAACTACCTTTGGGGATGTGGATCGTGTAGGCTACAGGGGAGATTTTGTCTATAATTTCAAACGGTCCCTTCCATGTAGGCAAAAAGTTTCGCTGTTTGGCTTGGTTGCTTTGGAAATTGTATAGATAAACCCAGTCTCCCACATTATATTCCTTCCTGGTGTTCTTCAGATCGTAGTGGTTCTTCATGCTATCAGCTGATCTTTCTAGATTCTGCTGAGCATAGGCAAAAGCATGTTGGAGGTGTTTCCTTAAATTCTCCACATACTCATGAGTTGTGGAGGCATTTATGAATGTCTGCTCTTGGGTCCTGTAGAGCAAATGCTGGGGATGCACCATCTTGCGTCCAGTCATCAGCTCAAACGGTGACATTTTGGTTGCAGATGAAGAGGTAGATCTGATGACCATTAGGACCAGAGGTAATCGGATATCCCAACTTGGCCGAGAAACTGCCACAAACTTTTTTAATATGCTCACAATGGTCCGGTTGTAGCGTTCTACTGCTCCAGAAGAAGCTGGTCGGTAAGCAATATGTAGCTTCCTTTTGACCCCCATTATCTCCCACATCTTTGTCATCACTTCACTAGTGAAGTGGCTACCTCTGTCTAACTCAACCCTTTGAGGTAGACCAAAACGGGAAAAGATGTGGTTAATCATCAGGGCAGCTGCTGTTTCTGCCTAGCAGTTTGGGGCCGGGAGACATTCCACCCACTTGGTAAACAAGAATGTGACGGTCAACATGTACTTGTTTCCTCTAGACGAGTGAATTACAGGGCCTACAAAGTCGATTTGCAAATCTGACCATGGCAGTGTCATCCCCCTCTTTTGAGAGGCGCACGGTGTGTGAGGGATGATGGCTGAAATTGTGCACACAAAAGACACCCCTTCAAGTATTGGTCGAGGTCCTGCCCCATGTGTGGCCAGTATGCAACCTCTCTTAAGATTTCCAGTGTTGTGTGGAACCCCCTTTGACCGGCGGTGGCCGCATCATGGGCGTGACTTAACATCAGGCTTCGGAATGAGGTAGGGACCACACACTGATCATGGCCAGCTTGGGATTTCCTTACCAACAAACCGTCTTGGATTCGGAACATCTTTGGACATTTCATCAACACTCTAAGGTCCTCTTTCCCAATGTAATCAGTATCCGTCAGGGGAAAGTTCTCAGGGTCCTCAATGTGTTGGTAAAACTTATCAATTATTGGATCCCCCTTTTGAGCCATCAGGGGTCTCCTTACTCCATTGTGCAGTTGAGAGATCATTGTGAACATTTGTCTGGGACCTAGTGATAGCAGTGACCAGGATTTCCCCCAACAGGGACTCTATTTCTATTAGATCCCCTTGGATGGCCCTGGTTTTGGCCAGCTGATCAGCTTAGTCATTTCCAGTTTTGTCTGGTCCCTCTACTTTGGAATGACCATTGATCTTTTTCCAGTAGATGGTCATCCCATTCGATGTGACCAGATCATCAATGTTTTGGATTACATTCCCATGTTTCAGGGGTTTGTTATTAGCACATAAAATGCCTCTGGTTTTTCAGTTAACCAGGTGCTCCACGAACCCATTCTGTACATAATCCGAATCTGTGATTATGACCAGTTCGTGGAGTTGATGTTGGACAGCAGTGAGGATGGCTTGATGCACAGCCATCAATTCTGCCACCTGACTACTTCGGGGCCCAATTTTGTATGCAGCGGAGGGTTCTGGGGACTCATTCACCCATGCATTCCCTACGCCGGCCACCAGTTCTTTTTCCCCGTTGTTGTCAACATGGTAAGAGCATCCATCCACATAGACAGTGGGCATTCCCTCACACTTGACTTCTTCAAAGACTTTGTGTGGGGAATTAAGGTATGCCTCCATGTTGTCCTTGATTTTTAGACTTTCCTCCTTGAGACAGTTTTCTCTGGCACAATCATGCAAGTCAGCCAGACCTTGGGCGAGGGGACTCTTCTTGTTTTGGCCATATCTGACCTCCACAGGAAAGCCTTGCATTGACAGAATCCAGGAAGTAATTCGGGAATTACTCACAATTCCGGCCCTGGATTCTGTCACTTTGGAGATATTGCAGAGGCTGGTGTGGAGTCTCAACTATGATGTGTTCCCCCTGGATAAACGGGTGGTAATTCTTAAATGCCCACACCGTTTCCAGGAGTGCCTTTTCACAATCGTTGAATTTTTCCTCCACAGAGGATAAGGTTTTGCTCGCATAGGAGATTACTTTATTGACCTTGTCATGCTTTTGGTATAATACTGCCATCAAGCACATATTAGAGAACCCAATCTCCAGGAAGAACTCCTTGTTTCTGACAGGGTAAGCTAGGCAAGGCGCTTGTGAGAGGCTTCTTTTGAGTTGTCTTACTGCCTCGGATTGTTCTGGACCCCATTCCCACTTGACCCCTGCCTTCAAAAGATGGATCAGGGGTCTGGTGATCTCTGCATAGCCCTCAATGAACTTTCTGCTGTAATTAGTCAGTCCAAGGAGGCACCTTAGTTCCCACAGAGTTGTGGGATCCTTCAGTTTCTGAAGTGCTTCCACTTTCTTTTCTTGGGGACAGAGACCCTGAGAAGTAACCTCATGCCCCAAGGAATTAACACGGGTTCTACACCACTGCTTTCTGAAAGGAAAATTTTGCTCCGGCGGCCCTCAACTGTGTCAGTACATAACGGATCTCTGCTATATGTTCCTCCACAGTTGAACTTTTGATGAGGACATCATCTACATAAGCCAGGTTACCCCTCGCACCCAGGTCGGGCATGGTTTCATGTAGGAAAATGTTGAATTCATTGCTGGAGTTGAGGTATCCAAAGGGAGTCCGGGTCCATGTGTACTGCTGGCCCCCAAAGGTAAAAGTCAGTTTGTATTGGTCCTCCCTACTGACAGACACGGTCCAGTATCCATTGGTCAGGTCTATTGCAGTGAATACCTGTGACCCCTGGATCTGGGCCAGCCCTTGGTCAATGTAGGGCAGAGGCCATCGGGAAGTATGGAGCCGTTTATTGAGCTCCCTAAAGTCGGCACAGAGTCTCCACTGGCCGTTTGGCTTCAATATTCCCAGAACCGGATTATTGAAAGTGCTGTGGACTGGACGGATTATTCCCCGGGACTCAAGGTTCTTAATTATTTCAGTAAGCGACTCCATGGATGCGAGAGGCAAGCGATATTGCTTCACAAACACTGGAGTCATGCCAGGGTCTGTGGGAATTGTTATTGTGTGGATGTCGGTGCGACCACAGTCATATGAGTCTACCGCAAAGAGATCTTGGAAATCCAAGAAAACTTGTTTCAACTTTTGCTTCTGTTCCAGAGTCACACAGGCATCAGCTAGATTGACTCTCTCTTCCACCATCTGCCTGAAGCCTGGAAAGACTTCTGGTTTGGCTATCTCAGCGGCCTCCTCCAGCTGGGTGGAGAAATCCCTGGTCAGAGTGCTGATTTGGACTGGAGGCTTCAGGTGGGAAAGGCAGCCCTCATGGACCTGGAAAATCACCTCATCCCTCCTGAAGTAACAAGTCACATCTTGCTTAACATAAGGACAAGAAGTGTACACAAGAAAGTTCACCCCATGCAGGGTAAAGATCATGTCTGGTGTTGTTTTGTCCTCACTGTCACTGTCAAAACAGTCCTTGGGGATTGGTCCTAACAGTTCATTTCCTAAATCAATGGAGAAATGTCAGTCATCAACCGCCATTCCAATAATGGTGCCTGCGGCTAGAGTAATACTCTTTAAGTCGCTGTTATCCACCTCTATTGGAATGGTGTCATGTTCTATGTTGACTAATGGTTTGGGTTTACCCCTAACCCTTGCTGTTGGAGAGAAGCATTTAGATGAATATAAGCATCAGGGTTTTTCAATTTTTGTCCTATTTTAACTTTCACTTCCAGGGAGAATTGTTGGGTCCTTTCTGGGATGGTGACTTCCTCTTTAATCTGAATTTCAACTGCATAAGGTAGCAATTGAGCTGACCTAAATGCTTTTTCTGGATCATCAAAGCCCATGGGATTATCCGCTAATCGGGACCAAGCTTTGAAGTTTATTAGGTCCAAACTAATGGTAAAGCGATTGAGAATGTCACTGCCTAAGTAAAAGGCGGCAGTGACGTCTCGCACGACCCAACAATTATGGACTATGCTCTTGTTGCCAATGGAGATTTTGAGCATACACCTGCTTGGCAGGAAATGTTTCGAATTGGGTGTTTCCAGATCCATTTCCCATTTGTCTATCAGTTTGAATGTGGGAATGGCTGGATTTTTTTGGGAGTTGGCTAAACATGGCTTCGCTGATGAGGCACTTACCGTTGTTCACACACACTCGAGCCAGAACAGAGTCCTTCCCATCATTTAACTGAACAGGGATGAACAACTGCTCTCCAATTTGCTGAATATCAGCCAGGCTCTGAGCTGATTTCACATCTTTCTGGACTATAGGAGTGGGAGTGTCTGATTGTGAATTGGTAAAGTATTTCAGAGTATTTCCTTCCAGTGTGGAATACCACCTTAAACTGGAAGGAAGTTTGATTTTCAGAAATAGAGAGGACCCCCCATCACTAGTCTGTTGTCCTACGGCTATTACTGTTACGTCTGGAATTTGGTTGTTCTGGAAGTGAAATTCTACTTGGTCAGATTTTTGTTCAACCATGTGGCAGGTGCCGTTTAAACTAACATGGTCGACACTCTGTCTTAATTTTATTGGTTGACTAGTCTGGGTCCAGAGGACCTTGTTTACACAATCTATTAGGAGTGACAACCTTCTCAGGAGTTCATTCCCTAGTAAACAAGGGGTGCCCTCTGGAGTCACTACTATGACCGGGTGTTTCACCTTGTGTCGTCCAAATCTGCAGTCCCCTTGACGGGAATTTCCTTCCCGTCAAAGTTCTGCAGTTGTCCAGGAATAGAGGTGAGGGGAATTTGGTACTTCTCCCCCCTACCTGTATTCAGTTCATCAAAGGCCCTTCTGGACAGAAGGGTAGCTTGGGATCCAGTGTCCACCAGTGCCAAAATTGTACCCTGCCCCTGTACTTGTACCGGGGCATAATATCTTCCCTCCTTCTCCACAAGGGGGCACAGATAATGCACATTTTTTGGACAACTGGTGGGATAACTTTCTGGTTTTGGACATGGCGAGAGAAGAGATTTGGGAAGACTTCTGTGGAGAGTCTCGGGAATCTGAAAGAAAAAGTTGGCAATTTGATTTGGTTTTGGGTTCCCCTGGTTCCAGTTCTGGGCAGCCCCCCCTTTTTGGAGGCAGTCACCAGGATGGGTTTGAACCATGGGTTTTTGGTTTTGTTGGTTCTGGGATAGAATGATGGGCGGTGGCAGCTCAATCCCCACATCTACCCAGTCTGGATTGGACTCTCTTGGGACACATTTTTCCTTGGGAGGAGTTCCCCCATCTCTGAAGGAGAAGATCCTTTTCCCAGCATCCTCTGAGGATCCCTCTCCCTCAAATTGGAAGACCTGTACCTCCTCCACAAAGTGGGTCTGTTTGGGTCCTTTGTTTCTCCTACCTCCTCTCTGCTCCTTGGGTGGCAGACTTTCAGGGGTAGGAGATTTTATTTCCGGTTCCTGGTTTTCCAGGGGCTGTTTATAAGTTGGGAAGGAAGCTTCCTCCAAGGCTTTACACCCCCCTTCCCCTTGTGCCTCCTCCCTGGGAACCGGTGGGTTATCGGGGTGCTGCCCCCGTCATTGTTCCGGAGCACTAGGTCCAGAGTTTGGGGAATTCTGTGCCGACATGAACCTCTGAGGGTTCTGTTGGGCCCTCAGCATGCGGCCCAAATCCTGTGCCATGTTCTGAACCTGGCGCTCTAACTCGGAAACCCGCTCAGGCTGATATGGAGTCCGGTTTTCCTCCCCTGGACTGATCCCGGGAAGGGTAGCTATCCCTTCTCTGATAATACCCTGGGTTGGGAAGATTTGGGTACCCCTCCACCCTTGGCCTCCCCTCTCCCGGATTAGGTTGTCTGGGCTCAGGGAATTGGGGAAAGAAGGATGGATGGTTTTGGGGTTGGAAATTGGGTGGATACCTGGGGAAAAAGTTCTGCCCAGGATTTGGTGAATTTTTGCCCTCCTGGGGGAAGTTAGGAGGGAAGTTCCCCGGGTTAGGCGCTTGGATGGATTCCCCCCTTGGGCTGGAGGAGTCCACACATAACCCAGGATGGGTCGGTTTCCCTTGTAGCAGGGACTTACATAATCAGGGGAGCGAGGGACCCCATTTGTGGGACTACCTCCTTGACTCCCTGTCTGTGACTGGCCCGAGGGCCTTCTGGTGTTAGAATTGTTCTGCGCAGGCAGGTTTTTAGGCACCCCCATCTCCAAATCTAAAACGGGGGCAACCTTTACCTCTGCCACCTTGGCAGCAGCAGGGGTGCTGTTGGTTTTGGGGCTTTTCTGCGTATTACTTTTATTTTCTATGGGCTTCTGCACCTCATAAATCCGGGTGGCTTGCTCAATGACCCAGTCTAAAGATCTTTTCTCATGAAAATCTCTCACGAGCTGGGTCATTATGTACTTGGGAAGAGCATGGAAAAATGTGTTGATGAATTCTCTGCTGTCCGTGCGCACCCTTCTGGAGGTCTGCGCAAAGTCACGCTTCAATTCTTGCACAAATTCTTGTGCGGCCTGATCCTCCCCACACTAAAATTGTAGGCTGCCTTGCGACCCTCTTGGGGATTTCTATGTACAGAAAAATGTTTCAAGATGGCCGCCCTATATGTGGACCATCTTGAATGGTTTTGGTCCTCCAGCCCCGCAAAGAAACTAGAGTATTCAGGGGAGAATGTCCATTTGACGTACTGGATGCAGCTACTGCTGTCCTTCAAATGGAAAGTCTCCATCATTTGCTCATAGAGCTCCAAGTGTTCCCAAACAGAATACTTGGCGTTCTTATGATAAGGCGTGATGACACTCCTGATTGCCTTAATCTGTTTTATGGGGTCCTTAATCAAGGCCCTTTTTGCCTTATTGGCCTTTTTGGTTCGGGTAACCCTAGTCCATTCATCCTCTGATTCAGAAGCACTACTCCCAGAGGTGCCCGTCAGATCTTCCAGGTTTTCCCGGATTCTGCGAGCCTGGGAATGGCTGGCAGAATGTGGGGACCTGGTCTCCTGTGTCCTGTGACGCTCAGAGGAGTCTTCAGATTCCTCCTTGCTACCAGGATTTGATGGGTACCCCCCCACTGACCTAACTGGGCAGAGGTTTTCAGGATGCCTTTAGTGGGCCTACTCTCCTGGGATTCCCCACTAAATTGCACTGTACTTAGGTGCCCATACCCCGATGCCCGCCCATCCATTCCTGGGTGGTACTGGCCTATGAGCCCCATACTTTTGGCTGGATAGTAATCTGCCATCCCTGTGGCCCTGTGCTCATGTGCGCCAGGGGACATGGGGGTGGCAGAGTCCAGGGACTGCGAGAGATGAAGGCCTCTGGTACTAGGGCTCCTGAGGTTATGCTCAGGCGTTTCCCTTTCCCAGCGAACCTCATCTCTATCAGCCCCTGCTCCCTGTTGCAATGCAAGAGCCTGCGCTTTCAGTTCCTCAGTTAAGGCCTTACTAGACTCTATCAGTCTCTCCTGCATGGCTACCTGTTGCTGGAGCCTATCAGTGTGCTGGCAGAGAGCCTCATTCTCTCTCTGTGCCTCCTGATTGGTCCTGGAGTACTGGGCCAGTCTTTGCTGCAGGAGGGTTACCTCCTGAGTCCCATCCCTACTGGCCTGCTCCTTTCTTGCCAGAACCTCTTCCACCCTCCTGGTGTGCTCTAACAAGTTCTGATGCTCTTTTTGGAGGTCACCCAGCTCCTGGAGGGCCAAGGGATTTTCTTCAGTTTTTCTTTTTAAATGGCAGACTTCCTGGCCTAAGGTGTCCCTTTCCTGACTAAGAGTCTGCATCTGTGCCGCCAGGTCGTCCCTTTGCCTTTGAAAGGCACCAGCTTTCTGGCACTCCTGATCAAACTCTGCCTGGGTATCCAGGTCTTTCAGGATCAGTTTATTGCACTCTGCCTTTTCCCTATTTAGGTGGCTTTGCAGGGTGACTACCTGCTCAACACATACCCTATTGAAATCTAATTGTTGCTCAAGCTTTTTCTGGCTCTGCAGTAGGGAGTACAAACCTTCTTGGTACACCTTCTGCAAGGCCAGAAATCTGTTATCCTGGTCAGACTTTTCCTTTTGCAGGATATCCATTTCCTCCTTAATTTTAATGAGATACTGTCTGCTCTCATTTTCTGACTCCCGGCTTCTGTGCATCCTCTGCTCAGAAGAGACTAGGTCAAATTAGGACTTCTCTAACGCGATCTGTTGCCTATTTGCCAGATCTTGGCCTTCAGCACATTTGTCCTGCATGGTTCCCATATATAAATACAAATATGCTGCAATCCTAACCATCTTGTCGTGTTCATCTTTAACTTTAGGAGCCATGTATAGTTCACTCAGGGCCACATGTAAGGGACCCTGATCTCTCCAGATATCTAACCCAGTGGCAGTGACCTGTTGTGTGATTGCCTGCAACCACGCATCCTGGCCCTGCTCAGTCCATTCACCTCTCACAAATAGCTTATGTAAGAAGTGCCGTCTGGCTATTTTGATGTCCACCAGTGTCGTCAGTCTGGAATTTAAGTTCCTTCCTGACTTACAGACGTTTGTATTTTATTTTGCAAAACAGACCGTTTCCTTAGAGTGTTCCTTTGAGGAGCGCTACAGCGTAACACAGAGTGGTGATCTAACTGGATATGTATCCTGTCAGCTGGCACACTGTATTAATCTGCACAAGTGATAGATCTAATCCAGAATCCCCGGCTATGAGCCCCCACTTTGTAAGCGATTTCAATTCAACACTACAGCTAAGTCAATGCCTAGTCTGGGATGCTGAAGGAAGCCCTTATTGATGTATTTTTATGTCCAGTTCGTTTACTCTGGATGAGAACCCTTATATAACACCCCTCTCTTAGAATCAGGCTGAGCCCCGTGAGCCAGGAAGTAGGTTTGTTTTGCAAATTAAAAGGTTTATTTGAAAATTAAGCAATATATATATATATATATATCACACTTTTATAATAAATTAATATTTGATATCACACTTGAGAATATGATGTTGATCAACAATGGATAATGTTATAGTGGTGCACTCTTTTTAATGGTTTAGAAGTGATATAGAGAGGATAAAGTAGCTGAGAATGCTTTTGTGGCTTCAAGGACAATGCAATGATGAATGAAAATGCAGTACAGAAAATAAACTTGATATGACTTCAACAAAAGACAATGTAATCACTTTTCTTTGATAATTCACCCTCCCCCCTCTTCATGCAAGGTAAAGAGATGGAAGGAAAGCACACAGTTCTCAGGAATGCAATCAAATATAATTCAGTTCCCCCCTAGCAAGCTTAGAGGAAAACAGGTAGGAGTTTTAAACACAGGCAATATACTTTGATGTGGTTGCAATTAAGTGAAACATATGCAAAAAATGCTTTTAATTCCCTATAGGGGGTTCAGGGAAGGTGATAGATACTTTGAATCAGTTCAGGCCAGCCCTATCAATGATTCAGGGATGGTTTTTATGTTGAAAACAGATTTCAGGGATGGAAGCAAAGAGTAATATTTTTACCCGTGGCTAAAATGAAGCAAAATGTCAAATCGCAGAAAAAATTTCCGACTGCGTCGGACGCGATTACGGAGGCACTATCAGGGGTAGCAAGTAGGTTTTAGGTTTGTTGGAAAGCTTAGAATCCTAGCTTAGCTTTAAGATGACAGTTAAAACTCGCTCCTAGCACAAACGGTTCCAGAGATACGGACGATTTTGTGAAGGTAGTTTTTCAGAAATTAAATCACAGTTTCAGACTGACAGATGACAGTTTTCAGTTTTAAAGATTACAGAATGACACGATTCTAGGAGGCAGTTCTAATAGGTTAAAATAGTTTGGATCAGATTATTTTAAACTAAGAGATTGGTTTTAGCGCAGTGCTAGCTGGGTACTCACACTAGATTTTGGACAGGAATGCGACTTTGTCACGGATCGGGTCAACCGGTTGGACTGGACTCCTGGCGGTTCTCTCGCCACGGACGATCTCTGCCTGGTTCTGCTCACAGCGATCTGGGTCAGCTCTGCTAGCGGCGCTGCACAGCGGTCTGGATCTCTGGTTCTGACAAAAGTTCTTGGCACTGCACGGCGGTCTGGTCTCTGGTTCCGGGTACAGCTCTGCTTTTTGGGTGTTTCTGGCACAGGGTTTTAGCCAGAATCATACAGCTCAGCCCGGCTGTCTGAATAGTTTGGTTTGGTTGCTAGGTTTTGAAGGCCTGCTGATAGGAGTTCAGCTGTTGGGTTCTAGAGTTCTTGGAGTTTCTGGATGTGAAGTCTGAAATCAGGATGTGGCGTTGTCGGTAAAAATGCTCCGCAGAAAGTGAAAAAGAAAGTCCTATCTGGCTTCCAGTGGCTCTTTTTATGTGTTTAGAAAGTGGGTGGGTCGGCTAATTCTGCATGCCCAACCCTCTCAACTTATCATTGGCCAGTTCCTCCTCTCTTCCTTGATTGGGGGAAGGAAATGGAGTGTCAGAGAGATGTCAGCATTTATGATCTATTGAAGAACGCCCCTTTACTTTTGCTTTAGAAATCATTTTTCATAACTACACATATTTCCGAGATACACAGTTGTTTGACATTACATGTACATATTACAAATTACTTAAGGTACATTCTGGCCCAACTCTGATCTTCCTGGGGGCTTGCATTCAAAAATGACAATTTATTTTCATTTTTAGTTGGTTTACCAATGTTAAATCTGTATCAAAAATTACACAAATGTACACCCTCCTTCTACACACATTCCAGTAATGTACTAGGTCTCTAGCATAAATCCAGTGTCTGTAGTATCAATAAATAGCGGGGTTTTGCCTCAGAACATGGTACAAAGTTGAATCAACTCTTGAATTGTGGGTACATTTCTTAGATTCAGGTTCTCCAAATTGCACAGTTTTGTGAGCTTAATACAATATTTTAGAAGCCTTTAACTTAAACATATATTTGCTGCAATATGATTCCACAAAAGTGTCTGGGTTCGCCCCCAGAAACTTGGGAATCGGGAAACACATGTCTCTCCTTCCAGGCAGGGCTTTGTTTACAGTCCACACTGAAAATCAACATACCCCATTCAATTGCAAGGGTCTTATGTGTTGGGTCCAGCAGGCTGTGGTCAACAGACCAGGGGGCCACTCTGCATTTGATTAACAGAGACTTGTGATTTCCTGGGCTGTTGTGTGGGTCTCTGAGGTGAGAAGGTTTCCCAGCCTCTTGGCCTGTTAATGCAATCAGATTGTCTCTGGGAATAGCAGGTGGTTAAGAGATTTAATTAACCAGCGGGCCTTTGAAGTTTCCAGCTGTCTCAGGAGGCTGATTAGCTTCTGAAGTAGCTGTTCTCCTGTCAGAGTTTAGACCGCTAGCGCCGGTTTGTGTACAAAGCTGGTACTGACCCCCATGATTTTAGCAACTTTAAAAAAATGAATTTTGAACAGAACCATCTTTCTTTGCACTAGTGGGTGGCAGATTAAGTGACCATTTTGGTGTGAGCAAACTGCGTGGTTTTCCTGGATTCTGGTGTGAATGTGGGCGGCGACAGCTCATCCCCACATCTACCCAGTCTATTGATTTAGTTTGTTATGGGATAGAATAATTGGCGGCGACAGCTCATCCCCACATCTACCTAGTCTATTGATTCAACATGGGTCAAAACCCTTGACACCAGGCATGTAGGATGGGACAGAAGTGATAATGGACCAGAACTGGGACTGTGGATCCAGAGCTTATATGAAGTTGCCCAAGGAATGGGGAGGGCTGTGTTCTATAGTGATTGTTCATGTTCCAGCGTTGGTGATTACAAAGAGTGACCTGAAAACTGGAAAGTTTCCATAGGCTGATGCTCACATGGGAAAAAGGAGATCACTTGGATTTCACAATCGAATAAAGAGGGAAAATTACTTTCCGGCTAAATCAATAGAAGTCTTTTAATTCCATTCCATATGAACACAGGTTGTTCAGTCAGACTTTAGCAATATTCACGACTATTTTCATGCCAGGGATCCAGACGATGGCAAATGCCAGATGGTTACAAATAACCAGATGGGACCTCTTGCAGACAATCAACACAACCATAATGACTCTTCAGAATAGATATGTCCCGGACATGATCCCACTGATGGATGGAGGTGTTTATTCCAAAATCTGGGAATCATCTTGCACATGCATACCTTCTCATGTTGACTAAAATGGGACCTTGACAGAGGCCATAAGGTTGTTGATGAACTTGCACATCAAGATGAAAGATGAAGTAGAAGATATTGCAGATGACAGCTGGTTTGCATCACTTTTCTCATGGGTTCCACGGTGGATAGAGAATATCTCCAAGTTCTTTGGAGCATTATTGGTGATGATCATGTTTGGATTCTGTGTGATCAGAATAATGATCACACAGTGCAAGAAGACAGCAATGAAAGCAGTAGGAATGAAGATGATGATCAATGTCGAGTCAGGTTTTGGAACCTGATGAAGAAATAAGAAATGATATAGAAGCAAGTATTCATGCACCTGAGGGAACAAAGTTCCTGGATCTGAGAGACCACAAGAAGCATGTGGGAAGATGGATCTACTGCAGCCCAAATGGACGATGTAGCCACATGACCTGTAGTGTTGATGACCATGTAAAATCAGCAGGATCATTGAAAGGTGTGGTGAAGATATGGACTCCGAAGAAGTACTTCTTCAAGAAAGGATGTCTAGATGTGAAGACTGAGAGAGTGGTCGATGAATCAACCCGAGGGAGGAGTGTAGATGAGGAGCCAAATGCTTCTACCAGAAGTTCTGCCCCTAACTTGCCTATACGTTGGGAACCGTAAAAGGTGACAAGCACGACACCTGTAATGATGCCCATAACACGACAAGCTTTTGAGACAAAGGTATCCATTGAGAAAACCATTCTTTATGCATCCCCAAAGAGCTGACAGTCTCTTAAGATAGACCCTTGAAGAACATGTAATAACGGATGAAAGAGGAGACTGGTGATGTCACATGAAGCAAGGTGACGAGCCAAGAAGAGATGCAAAGAGAGAAGAAGAATAGACCATATATAATCAGATGACAAAGTAAAAAATAGATTGACTCTTTACGTGCAGAATGAAGACTGCACGTGTAAAGAGCACGGAAGAAAATGCAAGCCATTTTCTAATTATACAGATGCAGTAATGCAAGTAGACTAAGAATTCATGAAGGCTGGACATTTGTCATGTCATCTTTGATATCCTGGGTGTTAGTCTTAGCAGTGCATGGTGGTGGCACGAGTTATGGTTGCTTAGCTGGCATACACGAAAGGGGCTAAAGAAGTGATGGCGTCAGTGATGACATCAATGACATGAGTGGTGGCATCTTTTATGTTCGCGGTGGTAGTGTTAGCAGTGGAGAGTGCCGATGGGAAAAATGGGTGATTAGTCTACCATAGCTCCCAAATTTCAGGGGTTTTTAGATTTTACTTGTATTCATAACGTCCTTTTTACAAAGTTTTTGTACAGAATGGCATAGGTGTTGAGTAGGGCAACTTAACCATAACGTCCCTTTGAGAAACGTTCTTTAAATTACTTGCATAGTTTGGCAGTACTGTAAGTGAAGCAAAACATAAGTGCACCAACATTTTTATTGAGTATGTAGAAGGATTCCAATAGTAACACATAAGAATACTGTAAAGCAACATTTGACTTCACGGGCCATCTTTCTACAAATTGCACAGTAGCATATGCTGTAGCAGAGCGGGCCACATGGTGCAGAATTCCTGTTCACAATTGAACAGGGCAAGTTTGCACCACAATAGAAGCAAGAGTGCATACCGAGGTCTGTGAAGCAATAAACCTCATTGCACTCTAAAAAAATGGGGGCTGAATACCATTATCAATACAGATTTTACGGCACTAACCTATTGCAGCAAACGAAAGCATTTTTTATCTTCAACCGGAATGTTCCAGTTTCAATAAAAGATATCCTTTTCCAAGATGGCCACCATGGAAAGGGAAGGCGGTCGTTGCATAGAAAGTCTTTTGCCTGCCGCTTTCCATTACAGCTGCCAGAAAGTAAAAAAGGACAACGTGTGACCGTAGTGGGAGAAGAAGATTTGTATTCGTTCTAAAATGTGTGGTTATCAGCAACACCTTTAACAGCAAGCCAGTGCCTGGTGCACATGGCGACTGCAATGCTTGTAAGAAGATTCAATTCAACACTACAGCTAAGTCAATGCCTAGTCTGGGATACTGAATGGAAACCCTTATTGATATATCTTTATGTCCAGTTCACTAGTTCTGGATGACTACCCCTATATAACACCCCTCTCTTAGAATCCCCCTGACCCCACTGAGCCAAGAAGTAGTTCTGTTTTGCAAGTTTAAAAGGTTTATTTGAGAAATAAGACAAAATATAGATACCACGCTTTTATAATAAATTAATAATCGATATCGACCTTATAAATATAATGTTAATCAACAATGGGTAATCTGACAGTAGAACACTTCTTTATAATCAATGAGGAGTTAGTATAGGATGGATCAAGTAGCAAAAATACTTTTATGATTTCAAGGGAAAAGCAAGGAGGAATAAAATGCAGTACAGAAATACTTGAGATGATTTAAGCAAAAGATAATATAATCACTTTTTCTCTGGTAATTCACCCCCCTACCCTATGCAATGTAAGACATGGAAGTAGATGGAAAGAGGAGCACACACTTCTCAGGAATGCAATCAAATACAATACGAAATTCAGTTCCCCCCCAGGAAGCTTAGAGAAAACCGATATGAGTTTTAAAACACAGGCCCAAGTGCTTTGAATGTGGTGGCAATGAAGTGAGAAATATGCTGAAAATGCTTTTAATTCCCTTTAGGAGGGTCAGGGTGAGTGAGAGATACTTGGGATGAGTTCAGGCTCACTTTAGCAATGATTCAGAAATGGTGATTAAGAGGCAAACGAATTTTTAGCAAGGAAAGAAATGACTGCTGATGGTTACACGTGGCTGGATTTTTAACCAAATCGCAAATCGCGGTAATCGTGATTACGGCAAAAGTATAAGGTTCGTTAGAAAGCTGAGATTCCTATCCCAAACGGTTCCAGAGATACGGACGATTAAATACAGGTAGTTTTTTTTTCGGATTTAAAGTAAACTCAAAATGACAGGTTACAGCTTGCAGCTTTACAAATGACAGATGACAAGATTTCTAGGAGGCTGTTCTACTTAGGTTAAAATAGTTTGGATTAGATTATTTTAACTAAGAGATTGGTTCTGCACAGTTCTGCTAGGTACTCACAATATAAATTTGAAATAGGCCCTGCCACAGATCTGGTCAGGTTTTGGACTGGACTCCGGTTCTGGTCTCGGCACTTCACAGTGATCTGGGTCAGCTCTCTGGTTCTGCTCACAGCGGTCTGGATCACTCTGGATCTCTGGTCTGGTTAGTCCGGATACAGCGGTCTCTGCACGGCTCCTGGATTTCTGCACTGGTCCTGGCAAAAGTTCTTGGCAAGGGATTCAAGCAGCTCGCCCGGCTGTGAGTAGCTTGCAATGATTTGAGGCCTGCTGCAGAGAACTCAGCTTGTGGTTTTAGGCCTCTGATTTAGGTTCTAAAGTATACGTTCTAGGTTCTGGAGTATGTAGCTGGAGTCAGTCTGGAACTGGTATCTTCTGGATGTTGTGTGGTCCGGCAAAACGCTCCGCAGCAACTGGATTTGAATGTCTCTACCTGTCCCAGCAGTCTCTTTTTCTGTGTTTTGAAAATGGGTGTGTGCCTGGGCCTAGCTAAGCCTGCCCCTCTCTACTTGTCATTGGCCCAATTCTCCCCTCTCCCATGATTGGGGGAAGGAAATGTGAGTCAGAGTGATGCTGTAGGTTTTATGGGTCAGAGGACCCTCTCCTGGTCAGTTTGCCCACAAATCTATATTTGATTCAAATACATCCTTCCCAGATATACAATTTGTTGAAATTACATGTGCACATTATATATTCCTTATGGTCCAGGCTTGTCCGCCTCTGATCTTCCTGGGGGCTTGCATTCAAAAATGACAACATTTTGTGCTTTTTAACTGGTTTTGCAATATCGGACATTTACCCAAATTTACACACATGTGCGCAAGGAGTATGGACATTAATTGATGAAGTGTCAGATTTTTAACATGCAGACATTTGGAGTGAGACCCTATTTTCCACTAGCAACCCCCCAGAATACACCACAGGGTCCTAACGCATCTCAAAATGTTCACAGAAAAATCACAAAAATAATGATATTACTTATATAATTCTGACAAGTCCGCACTTTGAGTTATCTATATTTTTAAAATTATGCCCTGGTCAAAAAGGGGTGTGGCTTCCCACATCTCAGGGTGAAATAACTGGTTTATCCACTTCCCCCAAGCTCAGCTGCTAGCAGAGGCACTGCCCCTCCCAGTTTCCCCTAAGAGGAAGCCACTTTACGGCCCCCCAATATAACATTTGCCTGAGTCCAGGACAGGCCTTTGTTCAACTCCCTGTAGTCCCCAGCTGCTCCACCCCTAATCTAATCAACAGGGCCATGTGACCTCAGGATGCAGCCAGGCCTGGCAGCCAGGCCTGGGAACACAGCTGTTGATCCAGTATCCACTCCTGTCGGGGGTAGTTGTCAGGCAGAATTCAGTTTCATTAAGCCAGGTTTCAGCTAAATGTCACTTTTTGTTCCCGGTTTTCTACATTCAAATCAAACTGACAATTTTTACATATACATTAAATAATTACTTCCTTCAAGTCATTTCAGAGTATAATTTTACATTGTATCCACCTCTTAGCAAGTCTTTCCTTGGTATGGTTTTGTTTCATTTGTTCAGTTTTACACAAAATTCTGGTGGTTTGAAAACGCCGGCTTTCTGATAGTGGTGAGTACTGGTAATGCAACCATTTTTGGGATTAAGAAAATGAATTCCCCACAAGAAGGTTATATCTTTGGAGTGGTCTCGTGCCAACTGCGCAGTTCTCCTATTCTGGCGTGAATGTGGGCGGCGATAGCTCATCCCCACATCCACCTAGTCTATTGATTTAGTTTGTTCTGGGATAGAATAATGGGCGGCTACAGCTCATCCCCACATCTACCCAGTCTATTGATTCAACATGGGTCAAAACCAATGACAAATCCCCCCGCCCGACTGCGCTTTGATTCAAGTCGAGGGGAAGTCGGGTGCAAAGGAGGTTTTGAGCCCTTGCGCTGGTATGTCCCCATTATCTTCTTCCAATCCTGTAGGTGGCACAGTTCAGCATCTTTTCCTCCCTCCAGTCGAGCAATCAGTTCTCCTTGCTGGTCCTGATGGGAGGATTGGGCGGTACCCTGGGCCCCTCGGGTCTCGGCTCCCAGTCCCCGGTCGTCCTCCTTGTCAGTCTCCAGGTTTTCTTTCTCCTAGGACGACAAAGGAAAAGCGGCAATACCTATTCGTAGACATTTTTCCACCACTATTAATGGTGTGGCAGACATATACATTTTATACTTTAACATACCTAACATTTTACTTTTGAGATACAAGTTATCATTCAAGAGTATAATATTTTAGAGACTATATGTGGGATATTTTAGGATTGGAACTTAATTACTCTGGAGCGGCCCCCTCTGGGATTCCAGTGGATTCCTCCAGTTGTTGCAGAGTGTGCCTGGGATGGCAACACTTTAGCTGATTTATATGTACCCACTTGTCTTCCCCTTCCGCCAGACTGCCTTTGGGGATGCAGATCTTATAGGCAACAGGGGAGATCTTGTCTATAATTTCAAACGGTCCCTTCCATGTAGGCAAGAATTTTCGCTGTTTGGCCTGGTTCCTTTGGAAATTGTATAGATAGACCCGATCACCCACCTTATATTCCTTTCGGGTAGTTTTTAAATCATAGTGGGTCTTCATGCTCTCGGCTGATCTTTCTAGATTCCGCTGAGCATAGGCAAAAGCATGCTAAAGGTGTTTCCTTAAATTCTCCACATACTCATGAGTTGTGGAGGCATTTATCAACGTTTGCTCTTGGGTTCTGTAGAGCAAATGCTGGGTTAGCACCATCTTGCGTCCAGTCATCAACTCAAATGGTGACATTTTGGTTGCAGATGAAGGGGTAGATCTGATGGCCATTAGGACCAGAGGTAATCGGATATCCCAACTTGGCCCAGAATCTGCCACAAACTTCTTTAATATGCTCACAATGGTTCGGTTGTATCTCTCCACCGCTCCAGAAGAAGCTGGCCTGTAAGCAATGTGTAGCTTCCTTTTGACCCCCAGTATCTCCCACATCTTTGTCATTACTTCACTGGTGAAGTGGCTACCTCTGTCTGACTCAATCCTTTGAGGTTGACCAAAACGGGAAAAGATGTGGTTAATCATCAGGGCAGCTGCAGTTTCTGCCTTGCAATTTGGGGCTCGGAGACATTCCACCCACTTGGTAAACAAACATGTCACCGTCAACATGTACTTATTCCCCCTAGCAGAGCGAATCACGGGGCCTACAAAGTTAATTTGCAAATCTGACTATGGGAGTGTCATTCCCCTCTTTTGGCGAGGTGCCCGGTGTGTGAGAGATGTTGGCTGAAATTGTGCACACACAAGACAACCCTTCAAATATTGGTTGAGGTCCTGGCCCATGTGTGGCCGGTATGCAACCTCTCTTAAGATTTCCAGTGTTGTGTGAAACCCCCTATGACCGGCGGTGGCCGCATCATGGACGTGAATTAACATCAGGCTTCGGAATGAGGTAGGAACCACCCACTGATCATGTCCAGTTTAGGATTTCCTTACCAACAAACCGTCTTGGATTCGGAACATTTTTGGACATTTCATCAACACTCTTAGGTCCTCTTTCCCAATGTAATCGGTATGCGTCAGGTGAAAAGTTCTCAGGGTCCTCAAGGTGTTGGTAAAACTTACCAATAATTGGATCCCCCTTCTGAGCTGTATTAAATCAGCATCAGGGGTCTCCTTACTCCATTGTGCAGTTGAAAGATCATTGTGAGCACTTGTCTGGGACCTAGTGATAGCAGTGACCTGGATTTCCCCCAACAGGGACTCTATTTCGATTAGATCCCCTTGGATGGCCCCGGTTTTGGCCAGCTGATCAGCTAAGTCATTTCCAGTTTTGTCTGGTCCCTCTACTTTGGAATGACCCTTGATCTTCTTCCAGTAGATGGTCATCCCATTCGAGGTGACCAGATCATCAATATTTTGGATTAACTTCCCATGCTTCAGGGGTTTGTTATTAGCGCATAACATGCCTCTGGTTTTCCAGTTCACCAGGTGCTCCACGAACCCGTTCCGTACATAATCCGAATCTGTGATTATGACCAGTTCGTGGAGTTGATGCTGGACAGCAGTGAGGATGGCCTGATGCACAGCCATCAATTCTGCTACCTGACTACTTCGGGGACCAATTTTGTATCCAGCAGAGGGTTCTGGGAACTCCTTCACCCATGCATTCCCTACGCCAGCCACCAGTTCTTTCTCCCTGTCGTTGTCAACATGGTAAGAGCATCCATCCACATAGACAGTGGGCATTCCCTCATACTTGTTATCTTCAAAGACTTTGTGTGGGGAATTAAGGTATGCCTCCATGTTGTCCTTGATTTTTAGACTTTCGTCCTCGAGACAGCTTTCTCCGGCACAATCATGCAAGTCAGCCAGACCTTGCGCGAGGGGACTCTTCTTGTTTTGGCCATATCTGACCTCCACAGGAAAGCCTTGCATTGACAGAATCCAGGAAGTAATTCGGGAATTACTCACATTTCCGGCCCGGATTCTGTCACTTTGGAGATATTGCAGAGGCTGGTGTGGAGTCTCCGCTATGATGTGTTCCCCCTGGATAAACGGGCGGTAATTCTTCAATGCCCACACCGTTGCCAGGAGTGCCTTCTCACAATCGTTGAATTTTTCCTCCACAGAGGATAAAGTTTTGCTCGCATAGGAGATTACTTTATTGACCTTGTCATGCTTTTGGTATAATACTGCCGTCAAGCACGTATTAGAGAACCCCGTCTCCAGGACAAACTCCTTGTTTCTGACAGGGTAAGCTAGGCAAGGCGCTTGTGCGAGGCTTCTTTTGAGTTGTCTTACCGCCTCGGATTGTTCTGGACCCCGTTCCCACTTGACCCCCTCCTTCAAGAGATGAATAAGGGGTCTAGTGATCTCTGTGTAGCCTTCAATGAACTTTCTGCTGTAATTAGTCAGTCCAAGGAGGCTCCTTAGTTCCCGCAGAGTGGTGGGGTCTTTCAGTTGCTGTCATGGGCGCTACTCCCGAGGGGCCAGGACTGGCCCAGCGCCCTCGGAAGCAGACCCGTCTTCCACTACTCCGGACCCAGCAGACCCCTACACGGACCCTTTGGACCGTGTCCTGGCGCCTTTGGAGCCAGGCTCATGAAGGGTTTCAGTCCCGGCGCCATAGGCGCCGGGCTCATATTGATAAACAGTGTAATAATGCTTGGGTGGACTTACCTGAGGCAGACCATGCTGCATATTTACCCAGAACAATCCAGTCTGGTTGAAGTCCCCAGCCATCAGGGCTGGGAGGAACTGTTCCCTCCATTCAGGAACTCTTTTCTTACCTGGGTGGAACCGGTGGAAGAACACTCACTGGAAGCACTTCTCTGCTATTTAAACCACGCCCGATGGAAAACACGTGCTTCGCGTTATTCTGCAGCAGCAGCAGGACGCTCACCGAGTCGGCTCCTGCATTCCAGGTCCAGAGTCATCTTCAGCTTCCACACAGCAACCCGTGGATGAAGAAAGACACAGAACAATACTTACCAGATCCCGGAATCCAGTCACCGGCAAAACCTGCAAAGAATAAACATAAGGTTAGAAAAGTGCAACTCGCTCGCAGCCGCGCCCGCTTACCTGACCCATCCGTGATTGCAACGGAGCTAACCGCGGCCTTCTCTTCGGCAGCTTCTCTGCACCTGAAAGGCAAAGGACATAATTAAAAAGGGGTTCGGGTGAAGGCAGTCGCATTCATCTTAACTTACCAGTTTTTGCAAGCGCAGAAGCGGCCGCATCAACCACAGCATCCCGGCACCTGAAAACTAGAAAAAGGACATTATTAGAGGTGCCATTAAAAGCGGCCAACGATCATTATACTTACGTGCATCGGCACGTGCAGTGGCAACGGATATAAAGCCCGCAGCTACCCGGCACCTGAAAACTAGAAAAAGGACATTTTTAGAGGTGCCATTAAAAGCGGCCAACGAACATTATACTTACGTGCATCGGCACGTGCAGCGGCAACGGAAATCTACGCCCACAGCATCCCGAGGCCTGAAACAAAGGAAAAGGGACATTATTGAGGTGCCCATCTTTTAAAGCCTAAAGGCTACAGTATACTTACAGGCATCCGCTCGTGCAGTAACGGCGGCATCGCTCTTCGGCATCCCAGCCCAGTGCCACAACTAAGGCCGCAAAAGACTTGAGCCTCAAAACTGAACTCATCCAGTGACGTAACTGGAATCCACGCACCCCTGCACCAGACGCAGGATGGAGAGCTCAGCATTTATACGCCTAAGGTGAGAGCTCGCCAAGACTAGCAGAAAGCTAGGCTGTGGGAGAAACTGGCGATTGGTGGGAGAAGGAATCCCATCAAACGGTGATTAACCCTTTTTCTTCCACCTGCAGAAAACTTACCCTGCAAGTCAGACATTCGATAAGAGGAAGCCCAGACCTGAGAGTCGTCCGAGCTCTACGCTTCTCAATTGAAGAAACAATAGCAGCCCAGCCGGGATCAGCGCCTCTGTGGGAATCAGGTGAGCGTTACAGAACGCGAAGCCCACCAATAACCTCCTACCCAGGTGCTATGGAAACTTCCGACACAGACCAACTGCCCCAGTTATTAGGGGAATTAAGAGCTGAAGTTCATGCTGCCCGCCAGGAAACGAATGCCCTTAGGAGGGAATTGATAATATCAAAAGAACGAACTGTTGATCTCGCCAGACAGTTATTACAGACACAAGCGGGGCAAACCCCGCTACCTAATTCAGGAGGGAGCTATATTCCAGCGGCTTCAGCCAATCCTGTTCAAATCAACCTACCCGGAAATGTGCCATTGGCACCGCCTGAACGCTTCTCTGGTGACCCTTAAAGGTTTGCGGTGTTTATAAATCAATGCCGATTGCACTTTCTTTGTAGACCTGCAGCCTTTCCGACTGACCAGACTAAGGTAGCCTTTGTGCTTTCGTATCTTAGCGGCAGTGCCGCTGATTGGTCGATCCCTCTGGTTACACAGGATGACCCGATCCTTCGTGATTTCCCGACCTTCCAGGCAAATATGGAAAGAATTTTTGCAAGGCATTCCCAGGGGTAGGCCCTGGACAACAAACTCCTTTCCCTACGACAGGGCAATCAAGATCTTTTGGCCTACATTGCATCATTCAATAGGCTAATCGTGGAAACCAGATGGCCTGAGGACAAAAGAATCACGCTTTTTCACAGGGGTTTGCGTGGCGAACTCAAAGACGTCCTTGCCCAGGTAGAGAATCCTCCTCAGGATTGTTCAGAGTACATTGATTTGGTGTTCCAATTGGATCACAGACTACAAAACAGAAAGGCGGATCGATCCAGGTTTGAAACACAAGTGTTCCCTAAGCCTCAAAGTCACACCAAAGGAGTTGAAGCCGTCGAACCTATGCAAATTGGGGTTGTAAAGGGTCCCCTAACCCAGAAAGAATGCGACAGGAGACGACAAATGCAACTATGTCTCTATTGTGGAAATTCAGGACATTTTCTTCGAGATTGCCCGGTGAAACCACCTAAGAAGACAGTGGGAGCTTCTGATAAGAGCTCTGAAAAGCCTGAGCCGGGAAACGACAAGTGTAGAGGTCCGCTTGCCGAGTGTATAAAACAGTTCTTTGACCTCGCACTTCATAATGCCAATAGTCCTCGTAAACCCAGAGCAACCGGATCGTTTGCATGCAATTAAGGCATACATTGATAGCGGAGCAGTTGGAAATTATGTGGACCGCGAATTGGCTTCCAGGATGAACTTACCTCTTTGTCCAAAGGTGGTTAAAGACGTCATTACCACGGTGGATGGGACGGAAATCGACTCCGGACCAGTGACCCATACCACTACTGAAGTGACGATACTAGGCCAAGACGGGCATCAGGAGGTAATTGTGTTCGACGTGATCAAGGCTCCTCAATTCCAAGTAATTCTAGGGATTCCTTGGTTGGAGAAACACAATCCTCAGATTGATTGGCGAGCAAAGACGATAAAGTTCCCAGAGTGCACACCAACTTGTTATCCACGACCCAACATTGGCCTAGCGTCAGTAACGGCTGACGGTCCACAATTACCTCTAGAGTATAGAGAGTTCCAAGATGTTTTTCAAAAGGAACAGGCGAACACCTTGCCACCCCACAGATCATATGATTGTCAGATAGATTTGCTACCCGGTGCAACTCCCCCTTGCAGTAGGATTTACACCCTTACCGAGCCTGAGAACCTTCATCTGCGACAGTATTTAGACCAGTACCTGGCCAATGGCTTTATCCATCCGACGAAGTCCCCTGCCTCCTCGGCTCTGTTCTTCGTTCCAAAAAAAGAAGGTGACCTCAGAACCTGTATAGATTATCGTGCTCTGAACCAGATAACAGTAAAAAAAACGGTACCCCTTACCTCTGATCCCGGAACTCCTTGACCAGGTAAAAAACGCCTGTATTTATACTAAGCTTGATCTCCGGGGAGCTTATCACTTGGTACGGGTCAAGGAAGGAGATGAATGGAAGACGGCCTTTCGCACTAAGTATGGGCTATTTGAATACCAAGTGATGCCCTTTGGACTATGCAATGCACCGCCGCCTTCCAATATTTTATGAATGATGTCCTCAGAGAGCTCATTGATGTCTGCGTTGTCGTCTACATAGATCACATTCTTGTGTACTCATCTTCAGAAGCTGACCATCGAAATCATGTTAGGGCGGTCCTTGAAAAACTTCGCCAACATAAACTTTTTGCCAAGCTCGAAAAATGTGTTTTTCATGTCACTGAGGTCGAATTTTTGGGATTTATTCTGACACCCAAAGGAGTCCACATGGACTCGAGAAAAGTAGACGCTATCCTCAAAAGGCCATCTCCTACTTCCGTGAAAGGCGTTCAAAGCATGCTAGGCTTTGCCAATTTGTACCGTAGATTTATTCCAGAGTTTTCACGAGTGGTACAACCCATCACCGCCCTCTTAAGAAAAAATAAACGCTTTGAATGGTCCGCAGAAGCAGAACAAGCCTTCCAAGAGCTAAAGGCTAAATTCACCTCGGCGCCAATACTGAAACACCCACGCCCGGACCTCCCTTACATCGTTGAAACCGATGCCTCCAGCTTAGCAATGGGAGCAGTCCTATCACAAAGAGATCCAGAGACTAACCAACTGCATCCTGTGGCATTCTGGTCTCGGAAGTTCTCGGCGCCTGAGATCAACTACACCATCACAGACAAAGATCTTCTAGCGATTAAATCAGCCTTTAAAGCATGGCGGCATTATTTCCTCTGGGCCAGGCACACCGTCACAGTGATCACCGATCATCGAAATCTGCAGTATCTGAAAACCGCCAAGGCTCAATCCTCCAGACAGCTTTGCTGGGCTCTATTCTTTGCTGAATTTGACTTTGTGATCACTTATCGCCCAGGCAACAAGAACGGCAAAGCGGATGCTCTTTCCCGAATTGGAATGGGAAATAATGTTGCCAATCCAGAACCTGTACCAATAATTCCTGAACAAAGGATCGTGGGTCTGATTTCTTCACAATCCATTGAGGATATTGAAGAAAAAACTAAACAACTTGTAACCTCACCAGACTTACTGAACTGGTTACAAAAAGGAAAAGATTTCACCGTAAGCAATGACTTGCCTTATTTCCAAGGACGATTGTTCCTACCACACGCCGATTTACAAAGACAGGTAATCTCCTGCTATCATGATTCATTAATTGAGGGTCACCCTGGCATTGCCAAAACCACAGAAAAGGTGAAGAGACACTTCTGGTGGCCTTCGTGGAGAAAAGACATAAAGGAATTTGTGATGTCCTGCGGTGTGTGCGCTCAAAACAAGGGTCAGAAGAAGAGGCCGGCTGGTCTTCTGCAACCATTAGACATCCCATCGTGTCCCTGGCATACCCTTTCCATGGACTTCATCACAGACTTACCTTCCTATTCCGGGTACAACACCATTCTTGTTAATGTGGACCTGTTTTCTAAAATGGCCCACTTCATTCCACTAAAAGGCTTACCTTCAGCATCAGTCCTAGCCAAAGTATTTCTTGAAAACATCGTCCGGCTACACGGCTTCCCGTCAGTACTAATCTCAGTTAGGGGGAGCCAGTTTATTTCCCACTTTTGGCGTAGCTGTTGTCGATTAGCTCAAATCGATGTAAGACTTTCGACCAGCCATCATCCCCAGACCGACGGGCAAACTGAGAGAACAAACCAGACTCTTGAGCAATATTTACGATGCATGCTACAACAGTCGGAGAGTAACTGGAAGGACATCCTTTGGATGGCTGAATATACTTACAACAATTCAGTTCATTCGGGTACCGGGAAGAGTCCCTTCTACAAATTGTATGGGATTCATCCTCGAACCTCCAACCTTGATCCACCTCAAGATCTTGGAACACCCGCCGTGGATCTATTCCACACCATTATTACCCAAGCTTTTAAGGAAGCGACTGCACATCTACAACAAGCTAAAGAGAGGTACAAAAAAGGAGCAGATCAACACCGAAGCATTGCCCCTCAATACCAGGTTGTGAATCAAGTCTGGCTGTCCACCAAACATTTATCGCTTAAAGGGCCTCGCACCTTCAACCCCAAATACCTGGGACCATATCCAATTACGGCCATAATTAATCCAGTGGCTGTTAAATTAGAATTGCCAACCCATATGAGAATACATCCTGTATTTCACGTATCTCTTTTGAAACCCATGCAACCTGGAACCAGATTGACCAATCCTCCAGAGCCCATTCAAGTGAATGGGGAGCCCGAATTTGAAGTAAAAGACATTTTGGACTCTAAAATCATCAGATCGAAGCTATTCTACCTAATCGACTGGAAAGGCTACGGACCTCAGGAAAGGTCATGGGAACCCTATGACCACGTCCATGCTCCTCGTCTAGTCCATAAATTTCACCAAACCTTTCCCGATAAACCAAAACCCCCAGGGAGGACAAGTTTGGGAGGGGCCTTGAGGGGGGGTGCTGTCATGGGCGCTACTCCCGAGGGGCCAGGACTGGCCCAGCGCCCTCGGAAGCAGACCTGTCTTCCACTACTCCGGACCCAGCAGACCCCTACACGGGCCCTTTGGACCTAGTCCTGGCGCCTTTGGCGCCAGGCTCATGAAGGGTTTCAGGCGCGGTGCCATAGGCGCCGGGCTCATATTGATAAACAGTGTAATAATGCTTGGGTGGACTTACCTGAGGCAGACCATGCTGCATATTTACCCAGAACAATCCAGTCTGGTTGAAGTCCCCAGCCATCAGGGCTGGGAGGAACTATTCCCTCCAATCAGGAACTCTTTTCTTACCTGGGTGGAACCGGTGGAAGAACACACACTGGAAGCACTTCTCTGCTATTTAAACCACGCCCGATGGAAAACACATGCTTTGCGTTATTCTGCAGCAGCAGCAGGACGCTCACCGAGTCGGCTCCTGCATTCCAGGTCCAGAGTCATCTTCAGCTTCCGCACAGCAACCTGTGGATGAAGAAAGACACAGAACAATACTTACCAGATCCCGGAATCCAGTCATCGGCAAAACCTGCAAAGAATAAACATAAGGTTAGAAAAGTGCAACTCGCTCTCAGCCGCGCCCGCTTACCTGATCCATCCGTGATTGCAACGGAGCTAACTGCGGCCTTCTCTTCGGCAGCTTCTCTGCACCTGAAAGGCAAAGGACATAATTAAAAAGGGGTTCGGGTGAAGGCAGTCGCATTCATCTTAACTTACCAGTTTTTGCACGCGCAGAAGCGGCCACATCAACCGCAGCATCCCGGCACCTGAAAACTAGAAAAAGGACATTATTAGAGGGGCCATTAAAAGCGGCCAACGATCATTATACTTACGTGCATCGGCACGTGCAGTGGCAACGGATATAAAGCCCGCAGCATCCCGGCACCTGAAAACTAGAAAAAGGACATTTTTAGAGGTGCCATTAAAAGCGGCCAACGAACATTATACTTAAGTGCATCGGCACGTGCAGCGGCAACGGAAAACTACGCCCACAGCATCCCGAGGCCTGAAACAAAGGAAAAGGGACATTATTGAGGTGCCCATCTTTTAAAGCCTAAAGACTACAGTATACTTACAGGCATCCGCTCGTGCAGTAACGGCGGCATCGCTCTTCGGCATCCCAGCACCAGTGCCACAACTAAGGCCGCAAAAGACTTGAGCCTCAACTCTGAACTCATCCAGTGCTGTAACTGGAATCCACGCACCCCTGCACCAGACACAGGATGGAGAGCTCAGCATTTATACGTCTAAGGTGAGAGCTCGCCGAGACAAGTAGAAAGCTAGGCTGTGGGAGAAACTGGCGATTGGTGGGAGAAGGAATCCCATCAAACGGTGATTAACCCTTTTTCTTCCACCTGCAGAAAACTTACCCTGCAAGTCAGACATTCGATAAGAGGAAGCCCAGTCCTGAGAGTCGTCCGAGCTCTACGCTTCTCAATTGAAGAAACGAGAGCAGCCCAGCCGGAATCAGCGCCTCCGTGGGAATCAGGTGAGCGTTACAGTTTCTGGAGTGCTTCCACTTTCTTTTCTTGGGGACAGAGACCCTGAGGAGTAATCTCATGCCCCAAGAAATTAACACGTGTTCTACACCACTGTGCTTTCTGAAAGGAACATTTTGCTCCGGCGGCCCTCAACTGTGTCAGAACATAATGGATCTCCGCTATGTGTTCCTCCACAGATGAACTTTTGATGAGGACATCATCTACATAAGAAAGGTTACCCCTTGCACCCAGGTCGGGCATGGCCTTGTGTAGGAAAATGTTGAATTCATTGCCGGAGTTGAGGTATCCGAAGGGAGTCCGGGTCCATGTGTACTGCTGGCCCCCAAAGGTAAAAGCCAGCTTGTATTGGTCCTCCCTACTGACAGGCACAGTCCAGTATCCATTGGTCAGGTCTATTGCAGTGAATACCTGTGACCCCTGGATCTGGGCCAGCCCTTGGTCAATGTAGGGCAGAGGCCATCAGGAAGTATGGACCCATTTGTTGAGCTCCCTGAGGTCGGCGCAGAGTCTCCACTGGCCGTTTGGCTTCAATATTCCCAGCACCGGTTTATTGAAGGTGCTGTGAACTGGACGGATTATTCCCCGGGACTCCAGGTTCTTAATTATTTCAGTAAGGTACTCCATTGATGCGAGAGGCAAGTGATATTGCTTCACAAACACTGGAGTCATACCAGGGTCCGTGGGGATTGTTGTTGTGTGGATGTCAGTGCGGCCACAGTCATATGAGTCTACCGCAAAGAGATCTTGGAAATCCTAGAAAACTTGTTTCAACTTCTGCTTTTGTTCCAGAGTCACACAGGCATCAGCTAGGTTGACTCTCTCTTCCACCATCTGCCTGAAGCCTGGAAAGACTTCTGGTGTGGCTATCTCAGCGGCCTCCTCCAGCTGGGTGGAGAAGTCCCTGGTCAGAGTGCTGATTTGGACTGGAGGCTTCAGGTCGGAAAGGCAGCCCTCATGGACCTGGAAAATCACCTCATCCTTCCTGAAGTCACAAGTCACATCTTCCTTACCATAGGGGCAGGAAGTGTACACCAGGAAGTTCCGCCCATGCCGGGTAAAAATCCTGTCTGGTGTTGTATTGTCATCACTGTCACTGTCAAAACAGTCCTTGGGGATTGGTCCTAACAGTTCATTTCCTAAATCGATGGAAAAATGTCGGTCATCAACCGCCATTCCAATAATGGTGCCTGCGGCTAGAGTAATACTCTTTAAGTCGCTGTTATCCACCTCTATTAGAATGGTGTCATGTTCTATGTTGACTAATGGAGTTGGCTTTACCCCCAACCCTTGCTGTTGGAGAGAAGCGTTTAGATGTATGTAAGCATCAGGGTTTTTCAAATGTTGTCCTCTTTTAACTTTCACTTCCAGGGAGAATTGTTGGGTCCTTTCTGGGATGGTGACTTCCTCTTTGATCTGAATTTCAACTGCATAAGGTAGCAATTGAGCTGACCTAAATGCTTTTTCTGGATCATCAAAGCCCATGGGATCATCCGCTAATCGGGACCAAGCTTTGAAATTTATTAGGTCCAAACTAATGGCAAAGCGATTGAGAATGTCACTGCCTAAGTAAAAGGCGGCAGTGACGTCTCGCCCGACCCAACAATTATGGACTATGCTCTTGTTGCCAATGGAGATTTTGAGCATACACCTGCTTGGCAGGAGATGATTGGAATTAGGTGCTTCCAGGTCCATTTCCCATTTGTCTATCAGTTTGAATGTGGGAATGGCTGGATCTTTTGGGAGTTGGCGGAACATGGCTTCGCTGATGAAGCTCTTACCATTGTTCACACACACTCGAGCGAGAACAGAGTCCTTCCCATCATTTAACTGGACAGGGATGAACAACTGCTCTCCAATTTGCTGAATATCAGCCAGGCTCTGAGCTGATTTCACATCTTTCTGGACTATATGAGTGGGAGCTTCTGATTGTGGATTAGTAAAGAATTTCAGGGTGTTTCCTTCCAGTATGGAATACCACCTTAAACTGGAAGAAAGGTTGATTTTCAGAAATAGAGAGGACGCCCCA
Organism: Ambystoma mexicanum; assembly: GCF_040938575.1. Lineage (NCBI taxonomy): Eukaryota > Metazoa > Chordata > Amphibia > Caudata > Ambystomatidae > Ambystoma > Ambystoma mexicanum. The sequence goes on from NC_090927.1 coordinate 372,879,144, forward strand.
TCACCAGTCTGTTGTCCTACTGCTATTACTGTCACGTCTGGAATTTCGTTGTTCTGGAAGTGAAATTCTACTTGGTCAGATTTTTGTTCAACCATGTGGGAGGTGCCGTTTAAACTAACATGGTTGACACTCTGTTTTAATTTTATTGGTCGGCTATCTGGGTCCAGAGGACCTTGTTTACGCAATCTATAAGGGGTGACAACCTTCTTAGGAGGTTATTCCCTAGTAAACAAGGGGTGCCCTCTGGAGTCACTACTATGACCGGGTGTTTCACCTTGTGTCGCCCAATTTTAATGTCCAAGTCTGCAGTCCCCTCAACGGGAATTTCCTTCCCGTCAAAGTTCTGCAGTTGTCCAGGAAGAGAGGTGAGAGGAATTCGGTAATTCTCCCCCTTCCTGCATTTAGTTCCTCAAAGGCCCTTTTGGACAGAAGGGTAGCTTGGGATCCAGTGTCCACCAGTACCAAAATTGTACCCTGCCCCTGTACTTGTATCGGGGCATAGTATCTTCCCTCCTTCTCCTCAAGGGGGCACAGATAATGCACATTTTTGGACAACTGGTGGGCTAACTTTCTGGTTTTGGACATTGCTAGAGAAGAGATTTGGGCAGAATTCTGTGGAGAGTCTTGGGAATCTGAAAGAAAAAGTTGGCAACTGGAGATCAGAGCCATTGTGGGTTCCCCTGGTTCTGGTTCTGGGCTGCCCCCCCTTTTTGGAGACAGTCACCAGGATGGGTTTGAACCAGGGGATTTCGGTATTGTGGGTTCTGGGATGAGATGATGAGCGGCGGTAGCTCAGTCTCCATATCTCCCCAGTCTGGATTGGAATCCCTTGGGACCCATTTTTCTTTGGGAGGAGTTCCCCCATCTCTGAAGGAGAAGATCCTTTTCCCAGGATCTTCTGAGGATCCCTCTCCCTCAAATTGGAAGACCTGTACCTCTTCCACAAAGTGGGTCTGTTTGGGTCCTTTGTTTCTCCTACGCTCCCTCTGATCCTTGGGAGGCAGGCTTTCAGGGGCAGGAGATTCTGTTTCCAGTTCCTGGTTTTCCAGGGGCTGTTTACAAGTTGGGAAGGAAGCTTCCTCCAAGGCTTTACACCCCCCTTCCCCTTGTGCCTCCTCCCTGGGAACCGGTGGGTTATCGGGGTGCTGCCCCCGTCATTGTTCTGGAGCATCCGGTCCAGAGTTTGGGGCATTCTGCGGTGGCATGCTCATCTGAGGGTTCTGTTGAGCCCTCAGTATGTGACCCAGATCTCGTGCCATATTTTGGACCTGTCGCTCAAGTTGTGAAACCCGCTCAGGCTGATACGGGGCTCTATTTTCTCCTCTGGGCTGATCCCGGGAAGGGTAGCTATCCCTTCTCTGGTAGTACCCCTGGTTGGGAAGATTTTGGTACCCATCCACCCTTGGCCTCCCCTTTCCCGGATTAGGTTGTCTGGGCTCAGGGAATTGGGGAAAGGAGGATGGATGATTTTGGGGCTGGAAATTGGGTGGATACCTGGGGAAAAAGTTCTGCCCAGGATTTGGAGAATTTTTGCCCTCCTGTGGGAAGTTGGGAGGGAAGTTCCCTGGGTTAGGTGCTTGGCCGGATCCCCTCCCTTGGGCTGGAGGAGTCCACACATAACCCAGGACTGGTCGGTTTCCCTTGTAGTGGGGACTTATATAGTCAGGGGAGCGGGGGACCCCATTTGTGGGACTATCTCCTCGACTCCCTGTCTGTGACTTGCCCGAGGGCCTTCTGGGCTGTGAATTATTTGGTGCAGGCAAGTTTTTAGGCCCCCCCATCTCCAAATCTAAAACGGGGGCAACCTTTACCTCTGCCACCTTGGCGGCAGCAGGGGTGCTGTTGATTTTGGGGTTTTTCGGCGCGTTATTTTTATTTTCGATAGGCTTCTGCACCTCATAGATCCGGGTAGCCTGTTCAATGACCCAGTCTAAAGATCTTTTCTCATGAAAATCTCTCACGAGCTGGGTCATTATATATTTAGGGAGAGCATGGAAAAATATATTGACAAACTCTTTGCTGTCTGTGCGCACCCTTCTGGTGGTCTGCGCAAAAGCACGTTTTAATTCTTGCACAAACTCTTGTGGGGCCTGATCCTCCCCACATTGCAATTTGTAGGCTGCCTTGTGAGCCTCTTGAGGATTTCTGTGAACAGAAAAATGTTTCAAGATGGCCGCCTTATAGGTGGACCATCTTAAATGATTTTGGTCCTCCAGCCCCGCAAAGAAACTGGAGTATTCTGGGGAGAATGTCCATTTGACGTACTGGATGCAGCTACTGCTGTCCTTCAAATGGAAAGTCTCCATCATTTGCTCATAGAGCTCCAAGTGTTCCCAAACGTTCTTATGATAAGGAGTGATGACACTCCTTTATTTGTTTCAATGGGTCCTTAAGCAAGGCCCTTTTTGCCTTATTGGCCTTTTTGGTTCGGGTAACCCTGGTCCATTCATCCTCTGACTCAGAGGCACTGCTCCCAGAGGTTCCTGTCTGACCTTCCAGGTTTTCCCGGATTCTGCGAGCCTGGGAATGGCTGGCAGAATGTGGGGACCTGGTCTCCTGTGTCCTGTGCCGTTCAGAGGAGTCTTCAGATTCCTCCTTGCTGCCAGGATTTGATGGGTACCCCCCCACTGACCTAACTGGGCAGAAGTTTTCAGGATGCCCTTAATTGGCCTACTCTCCTGGGGTTCCCCACTAAATTGCACTGTGCTTGGGTGCCCATACCCAGATGCCAGCCCCTCCATTCCTGGGAGGTACTGGCCTATGAGCCCCATACTTCTGGTTGGATAGTAATCTGCCATCCCTGTGGCCCGGTGCTCATGTGCGCCAGGGGACATGGGGTTGGCAGAGTCCAGGGACTGAGATATATGAAGGCGTCTGGTACTAGGGCTCCTGAGGTTATGCTCAGGAGTCTCCCTCTCCCAGCGAACCTGGTCTCTATCCGCCCCAGCTCCCTGTTGCAATGCAAGAGCCTGCGCTTTCAGTTCCTCAGTTAAGGCCTTACTAGACTCTATCAGTCTCTCCTGCATCGCTACCTGTTGCTGGAGCCTATCATTGTGCTGACAGAGAGCCTCATTTTCTCTCTGTGCCTCCTGATTGGTCCTGGAGTACTGGGCCAGTCTCTGCTGCAGGAGGGTTACCTCCTGAGCTGTGTCCCTATTGGCCTGCTCCTTTCTTGCCAGAGCATCCTCCACCCTCCTGGTGTGCTCTAACAAGTTCTGGTGTTCTTTTTGGAGGTCACCCAGTCCCTGGAGGGCCAGGTTATTTTCTTCCATTTTCCTTTTTAAGTGGCAAACTTCCTGGCCTAAGGTATCCCTTTCCTGACTAAGAGTCTGCATCTGTGCCACCAGGTCATCCCTTTGCCTTTGGAAGGCACCAGTTTTCTGGTGTTCTTCTTCAAACTCTGCCTGGGTATCCAGGTCTTTCAAAATCAATGTATTGCTTTCCTCTTTCTCTCTGTCTAGTTGGATTTGCAGGGTGGCTACCTGCTCTGTGCATGCCCTGTTGAAATTGATCTGTTGCTCCAGCTTTTTCTGGATCTGCAGTAAGGAGTCCAGATTGTCTTGGTGCTCCTTCTGCAAAGCCAGAATTCTGGTATCCTGGTCCGTCTTTTCCTGTTGCAGCCTATCCATGCCCTCTTTTATTTTAATGATATACTGCCTACTATAATTTTCTGACTCCTGGCTCCTCTGCAGCCTCTGCTCAGAAGAGACCATGTCAGATTGGGCCTTTTCTAATGCCATCTGTTGCCTACTTGCCAGATCTTGCCCTTCAGCACATTTGTCCTGCATGGCTCCCATATATAGATACAAATATGCTGCTATCCTAACCATCTTGTCGTGTTCATCTTTAACTTTAGGAGCCATGTATAATTCACTCAGGGCCACATGTAATGGACCCTGATCTCTCCATGTATCTGACTCTGTTTCAGTGACCTGTTGCGCGATTGCCTGCTGCCAGACCTTTTGGTCCTGATGAGTCCACTCACCTCTCACAAATAGCTTATGTAAGAAGTGCTCTCTGGCTATTTTCATATCTACCAAGGTCGTCATTCTGGAATTTGAGTTCCTTCCTGACTTACAGAAGTTTGTATTTTATTTTTGCAAAACAGACCTTTCCCTTAGAGCGTCCTTTTGAGGAGTGCTTTACAGCGTAACACAGCGTGGTGATCCGACCGGATGTATGTATCTTGTCAGTTAGCACACTGTATTAATCTGCACAAGTGATAGTTCTAATCCGGAATCCAGGACGAGCCCCCAATTTGTAAGAAGATTCAATTCAACACTACAGCTAAGTCAATGCCTAGTCTGGGATACTAAATGGAAACCCTTATTGATATATCTTTATGTCCAGTTCATGAGTTCTGGATCACTACCCCTATATAACACCCCTCTCTTAGAATCCCCCTGACCCCACTGAGCCAAGAAGTAGTTCTGTTTTGCAAGTTTAAAAGGTTTATTTGAGAAATAAGACAAAATATAGATACCACGCTTTTATAATAAATTAATAATCGATAGCGCCCTTATAAATATAATGTTAATCAACAATGGGTATTCTGACACTAGCACACTTCTTTATAATCAATGAGGAGTTAGTATAGGATGGATCAAGTAGCAAAAATACTTTTATGATTTCAAGGGAAAAGCAAGGAGGAATAAAATGCGGTACAGAAATACTTGAGATGATTTTAGCAAAAGATAATATAATCATTTTTTCTCTGGCAATTCACCCCCCTCCCCTATGCAATGTAAGACATGCAAGTAGATGGAAAGAGGAGCACACAGTTCTCAGGAATGCAATCAAATACAATACGAAATTCAGTTCCCCCCCAGCAAGCTTAGAGAAAACCGGTATGAGTTTTAAAACACAGGCCCAAGTGCTTTGAATGTGGTGGCAATGAAGTGAGAAATATGCTGAAAATGCTTTTAATTCCCTTTAGGAGGTTCAGGGTGAGTGAGAGATACTTGGGATGAGTTCAGGCTCACTTTAGCAATGATTCAGAGATGGTGATTAAGAGGCAAACGAATTTTTAGCAAGGAAAGAAATGACTGCTGATGGTTACACGTGGCTGGATTTTTAACCAAATTGCAAATCGCGGCAAAATTTGCGAGTGCGTGAATCGTGATTATGGCAGAAGTATAAGGAGTAGCAAGTCGGTTCTAGGTTCGTTGGAAAGCTGAGATTCTAAGCTTTCAGAGGAAAAAAAATTTCGTTCCTATCCCAAACGGTTCCAGAGATACGGACGATTAAATAAAGGTAGTTTTTCGGATTTAAAGTAAACTCAAAATGACAGCTGACAGCTTGCAGCTTTACAAATGACAGATGACACGATTTCTAGGAGGCTGTTCTACTTAGGTTAAAATAGTTTGGATTAGATTATTTTAACTAAGAGATTGGTTCTGCACAGTTCTGCTAGGTATTCACAATATGAATTTGAAATAGGCCTCGCCACGGATCTGGCCAGGTTTTGGACTGGACTCCGGTTCTGGTCTCGGTACTTCACAGTGATCTGGGTCAGCTCTCTGGTTCTGCTCACAGCGGTCTGGGTCACTCTGGATCTCTGGTCTGGTCTGTCCGGATACAGCGGTCTCTGCATGGCTCCTGGATCTCTGCACTGGTCCTGGCAAAAGTTCTTGTCAAGGGATTCAAGCAGCTCGCCCGGCTGTGAGTAGCTTGCAATGATTTGAGGCCTGCTGCAGAGAACTCAGCTTGTGGTTTTAGGCCTCTGATTTAGGTTCTAAAGTATAAGTTCTAGGTTCTGGAGTATGTAGCTGGAGTCAGTCTGGAACTAGTATCTTCTGGATGTTGTGTGGTCCGGCAAAACGCTCTGCAGCAACTGGATTTGAATGTCTCTACCTGTCCCAGCAGTCTCTTTTTCTGTGTTTTGAAAATGGGTGTGTGCTTGGGCCTAGCTAAGCCTACTCCTCTCTACTTGTCATTGGCCCAATTCTCCCCTCTCCCATGATTGGGGGAAGGAAATGCGAGTCAGAGTGATGCTGTAGGTTTTATGGGTCAGAGGATCCTCCCCTGGTCAGTTTGCCCACAAATCTATATTTGATTCAAATACATCCTTCCCAGATATACAATTTGTTGAAATTACATGTGCACATTATATATTCCTTATGGTCCATGCTTGTCCGCCTCTGATCTTCCTGGGGGCTTGCATTCAAAAATGACAACATTTTGCGCTTTTTAACTGGTTTTGCAATATGGGACATTTACCCAAATTTACACACATGTGCGCAAGGAGTATGGACATTAATTGATGAAGTGTCAGATTTTTAACATGCAGACATTTGGAGTGAGACCCTATTTTCCGCTAGCAACCCCCCAGAATACACCATAGGGTCCTAACGCATCTCAAAATGTTCACAGAAAAATCACAAAAATAATGATATTACTTATATAATTCTGACAAGTCTGCACTTTGAGTTATCTATCTTTTTAAAATTATGCCCTGGTCAAAAAGGGGTGTGGCTTCCCACATCACAGGGTGAAATAACTGGTTTATCCACTTCCCCCAAGCTCAGCTGCTAGCAGAGGCACTGCCCCTCCCAGTTTCCTCTAAGAGGAAGCCACTTTACAGCCCCCCAATATAACATCCAGGACATCCAGGACAGGCCTTTGTTCAACTCCCTGTAGTCCCCAGCTGCTCCACCCCTAATCTAATCAACAGGGCCATGTGACCTCAGGATGCAGCCAGGCCTGGCAGCCAGGCCTGGGAACACAGCTGTTGATCCAGTATCAACTCCTGTCGGGGGTAGTTGTCAGGCAGAATTCAGTTTCATTAAGCCAGGTTTCAGCTAAATGTCACTTTTTGTTCCCAGTTTTATACATTCAAATCAAACTGACAATTTTTACATATACATTAAATAAGTACTTCCTTCAAGTCATTTCAGAATATAGTTTTACATTGTATCCACCTCTTAGCAAGTCTTTCCTTGGTCTGGTTTTGTTTCGTTTGTTCAGTTTTACACAAAAGTCTGGTGGTTTTAAAACGCCGGCTTTCTGATAGTGGTGAGTATGGTAATGCAACCATTTTGGGGATTAAGAAAATGAATTCCCCACAAGAAGGTTGTATCTTTGGAGTGGTCTCGTGCCAACTGCGCAGTTCTCCTATTCTGGCGTGAATGTGGGCGGAGATAGCTCATCCGCACATCCACCCAGTCTATTGATTTAGTTTGTTCTGGGATAGAATAATGGGCGGCGACAGCTCATCCCCACATCTACCCAGTCTATTGATTCAACATGGGTCAAAACCCATGACATGCTATGTTTTGTCCCAACCAGTAAATGGCACTATTTACCTCCCCGACATTGTGGCCAGTAAGCATACCTACAGCGTACCCTTCAGAGACGAAAGGCGTACCGTTGATTTCTTATAGACATGACGACACTTGTGCAGTATGAAAACAGTATGACATTTAAAACACAAAGGTGTTTGTTCGTGCTCAATGACCTTTCCATAAATGTGTGGAAAATACAGTGAATATGTTTGGCAAAAATGTGCGTACAGAAGTGAAAGAAGTTTGCAGCACAATAGAAGGAAGAGTGCATACCGAGGTCTTTGAATCAGTAAAGCCCATTGCACCCTAAAAGAATGGGGGCTGAATGCCATTAGTTATACAGACTTTATGGCACTAACCCATTGTACCAAAAAAAAAAAAGATTTTTTATCTTCAACCGGATCTCCTTCGGCGTTCCCGTTTGAAGAAAACAAATCCTTTTCCAATATGGCCACCATGCAAAGGGAAGGCGGCCGTTGCATAGAAAGTCTTTTGCCGCTTTCCATTACAGCTGTCAGAAAGTAAAAAAGGAAAACATGTGACCGTAGTGGGAGAAGAACATTTGGATTCTTTGTTAAATGTGTGGTTAGTAGCAACACCTTTAACAAAAAGCCATTGCCTGGTGGACATGGCGACTGCAATACAATGTTTTGTCCCAAACAGAAAATACCAGTAATAACCTTCCCGACATTGTGGTCACTAAGCATACGTACAGCATGTCCTCCAGAGCCGAAAGGCGTACCGTTGTTTTCTTATGTACATGAGGACACTTGTGAAGTATGAAAACACTACCTCATGAAAAACACAAAGGTGTTTGTTCATGAGCAATGACCTTTCCATAAATGTATGGAAAATACAGGGAATGTGTTTGGCAAAAATGAGCACACAGAAGGCAAAGAATAAGTCTTCTAATGAGTGGACAAAATCACAACAAACCTTGTGAGGTGAAGTGCAGTAATGGCAGAAGTATTGCAAGCAACACCATTACCACCGATCAGTGCACACATTTTTGTGTAACTGTCACAAGGTGAAATGGGTGAAGAAATGGGTAGTGAGAAGGTACAAAGAAGCATAGATTTTGAAACTTTTTTTACAGCAAATACTTTCACTGCACCTGATCTCAGTTTTCCACTTTCAGAAAGATAGCAATTATGACAACATAGTGTCTTCATGCAGAACTGTTCTTCGTAATTGGGGCATCTGGGTAAGAGAAAGTACCCTAACGGCACAAATGCATAATAGATGGCATTGCGCCTTACGTTGCTAAAGCAAGTGGTATGCAATAGCCTTCTGGATAATGTACCTTTCAAGTGTAAACAAATGATTCCATAAAGACTTACGTACCGTGATACGGCACCTATTAAAGAACATACTACAACCTGCAACGTAGCATGGCACATTGTGAAGGGAAACATGAAATGGGTGAAAAACACACTAACATGTAAAAAGTAGTAAGGTACTTTTATTTCACAATGCACAGTGCTAAATCATCGCCCTTTTCTCAGTAGCAAAGAAATTGAAAGTTTGTGTCTCTGCTGCACAATGAAAAGGTTGATGTTTTCCCACACAATCACCATGCGTTGGCACCACAGTTTTTATCATACACACAGTATGCAGTGGCGACACAGTAGGCGGTTTGTGGGATGTTTTACCCATGCAACCGGCCCCACTACAAAAACTGTGCATTACTGGCATTGAAAACATCATGATGGCCAGAACTCCCCAGAAAATGCACAGGGAAAACATGAAGAATAGGCTGCCACCCATTTTTGCCTATATTGTGAGCACAGGAGGGCACTGCCTAAAACCACCATTGGGCTACACACACAGTAGCCTTAAACCATGGGAATGGCAAGGCTGATTGCCAAAAGCAACCCAGAGCTGTTGGGAATTCATTTTCTTGATGTCAAAAGGTTGCTAAAATCATGGGGGTGCAGTACCAGCTTTGTCCACAAGCCGACGGTAGCAGTCTAAACTCTGACAGGAGAACTGCTACTTCAGAAGCTAATCAGCCTCCTGAGACAGCTGAAAACTTCAAAGGCCCGCTGGTTAATTAAAACTCTTAACCACCTGCTGTTCACAGAGACAATCTGATTGCAAGCCCCCAGGAAGATCCGAGTTGGGCCAGAATGTACCTTAAGTAATCTGTAATATGTACATGCAATGTCAAACAACTGTGCATCTGGGAAATATGTCTAGTTATGAAAAATGATTTCTAAGGTAAAAGCAAAGGGGCGTTTCTTCAGTAGATCGTAAATGGCTGACATCACTCTGACACACTATCCTTTCTCAAATCAGGGACCAAAGAATCCTTTGGCCTATCAAATCTTGAGAGGGTTGGGCATGCAGAATTAGCCGACCCACCCACTTGCAAAACACATAAAAGGAGACAGTGCAGGACAGGTAGGACATCCAATTTCCACTTCCTGCAGAGCATTTTGACAGACAACTTCACATCCAGAATTCAGACTTCACATCCAGAGATCCAGACTTCAAATCCATCAATCTCCAGAGACCAGAAATTAACTCCAGAATTTGTAGCAGAGAGGCCTGAATCCACAAGCTGAATCCTTTTTCAGAAGGCCTCCAAATCATTTGCAAACTATTCAACAGCCGGGTGAGCTGTTTGAAATTTTGCCAAGAACTTTTGCCTGACAGACCCAGAAGGCAGAATTATCCAGTGAGCAGAACCAGGCAGAAACCGTCCGTGGCGAGGGAACCGCAGTCCAATCCTGACCCAATCCGTGACGAAGTCGCATTCCTGTCCAACATATATTGTGAGTACTCAGCCAGGACTGTGCCAAAACCGATCTCTTAGTTTAAAATAATCTAATCCAAACTATTTTAACCTATTAGAACTGCCTCATAGGAATTGTGTGTGTCTTTCTGTCAATTCACAGCTGCATGTCATCTGTCATTTTGAGTTTTACTTTAAAATTTCAAATCCGAAAACTACCTTTACTAAATCGCCCGTATCTCTGGAACCGTTTGTGCTAGGAGTGGGTTTTAACTGTCATTTTAAAGCTTAGAATCTAATAGCCTCCATATTAGAGTGCCTCCGTAATCGCGCCCGATGCACTCGGAAAATTTGCCGCGATTTGACATTTTGCTTCATTTTAGCCACGGGTAAAAATATTTGTCTTTGCTTCCATCCCTGAAATCTGTTTTTCAACCTAATAACCATCCCTGAATCATTGTTAGGGCTGGCCTGAACTGATTAAAAGTATCTATCACCTACCCTCAACCCCCTATAGGGAATTAAAAGCATTTTAGCATATTTCTCACTTAATTGCAACCACATCAAAGTATATTGCCTCTGTGTAAAACTTCGACATGTTTTCCTCTAAGCTTGCTAGGGGGGGAACTGCATTATATTTGATTGCATTCCTGAGAACTGTGTGCTTTCCTTCCATCTCTTTACCTTGCATAATGAGGGGCCGGGGGGGGGGGGTGAATTGTCAAAGAAAAGTGATTACATTGTCTTTTGTTGAAGTCATATCAAGTTTATTTTCTGTACTGCATTTTCATTCATCATTGCATTGTCCTTGAAGCCATAAAAGCATTCTCAGCTACTTTACCCTCTCTATATCACTTCTAAGCCATCAAAAAGAGTGTACCACTGTAACATTATCCATTGTTGATCATTATCATCTTCACAAGTGTGCAATCAAATATTAATTTATTATAAAAGTGTTATATATAAATATTGTTTAATTTTCAAATAAACCTTTTAAATTTGCAAAACAAACCTACTTCTTAGCTCAGTGGAGTCAGGGGGATTCTAAGAGAGGGGTGTTATATAAGGGTTGTCATCCAGAGTTAATGAACTGGACATAAAAATATATCAATAAGGGTTTCTCTCAGCATCCCAGACTAGGCATTGACTTAGCTGTAGTGTTGAATTGAATCCGCTTACAGGTTTCCTCTCACCTTCTATGACAAGACAGCGGCAATCGCTGTGATGTAGTCCAGCAGAAAGTATGTTATATACTTGTAATGTTAGTGGCAATGGTGACGTCCTTGTTTTACCACACTGAAATTAGGCGTGGTTGACACAGTAGGTGCATTGCTGTCTCAGTGATGTACAAGGCGTCGAGAATGGCTGTGAACTATGACACCAGAAAGTATGGTATGTTGCTTCTTACTGCTACAACTGCATACGGACACAGAGGTCGGATACGGTCATTCTATTCAATGATGACGCACATACAACCGGTGACAAAATAGTTGCATTTGACGATTAAAAAAAACGTCACTCGGACGGTGCAATCCATGACATTTGCAATAAGGAAGGAAGTAACTGAAGGGAAAATGAAAAAAAAATCTATGAATAGGAAGCCTTTGCGGAAATGTAAGGTGTAAAACATAACATTTCTATAGAGAAATAATTTTATATGGGGAAATGTACTAACTCCCTACAAACTGCGACAATGTACAATCTACATAACAGGTAAAAAAAAAATTAAAGCCACATACATTTCGTAGGTAATAGTGGAAATTGTACTGACATCGTACAGACAGCGGTACTGTGCAATCTGAAATTTCAACTGCACACAAACTTCCAAATGCATTACTAGTAATTCTTTTTTTTCTTTAGCAGATTAAGTACATAATGGCAGTTTGGTGTACAGGCCTAAAAAATAAGCTTACATGATACACACTGCCTCCGTTGCGGCCTCCGCAGTCACACAGTAGTTGTTTGCAAGAAGACGTTGTCTGCAACTGATATTTTATGTTCTTCACAAACCTTTTTGAAGCATAACTTATCAAAGGGAATGTTTCTCAAACTGTGACTCCCTACATTCTTTCTGTCGATGTTCCCTTACGTCAAGGTCAAAAAACAATTGACCCTAATGAGGCTTGTTGCATGTGTGACCATACTGAGTGCCTACTGAAAAAAGGAAATAAAATGACCTGACCTTCACTCCGAACGAAAATACATTCTCATTTTGCAACAACATAGCAGCACTCAATCATGAGAACCGTTACTCCTGACCACGTGCAGACGTGCAGTGTTTACGAAACCGTCCAGGTGGATGCCTCAGATTCCAAAATTTAGGACACCAGTGTAACCGCTGTACTTTTGGTGGAGGCTCCTTACATACACGCAGTAAGGACTTGTCGTACATCGCCTACCAAGTTTCACGGTACGATAGCAGTAACAAGAACAAAGCACAGTTTCACTTTCTACTTCTACATATAAGTAATGCTTACCTTTCCATACAGTGTTCCATAAGGGTTTGTTTGCGGGGATTTCGGCGTACAACACAAAAACTATATGACCATGGCGGCCGTACTAAAGAACGGTACGCACTTGACGCTGCAGCAGAACCAATCGGTGAAAGCGCTACATCTTGCCGAACAGCATGTCATCAATTAGCCAATAGAAATGTGCTAAGCTGAGTGAAAAGGGAAGTGGGACCGTGGAGCGGACACAGATATCACTAATTTATAGAGGGCTACCTTTTGATCGTTTTAAAGGAAACTACAGTAGGATTTCTCACAAAATTTACAAAAGCACGCCTTTGGGAAGAAACCCCTGCCCCTGCTGCAAAAATGATGACAATCCATCCAGTGGTTTGGCCTGTAGCCGTGCGCAAAGTTTTTCCCACATTCAGTCTATGGGAAAAAAGAAGTTTTGGGACCCCCCTATAACTTTGCCCCCCCAGGATGAATCCTTACCAAACTTTGAGAATAAATTCAGAGTGGCCCATATACTTTTTTTGCAAACTTTGGTAAGGATTCGTCCAGGAAGAGCCGAGTTATAAGCCGCCCACAAAGTGCTCTTCCTATGGAAACAGCAACTTAACCATAAATACTGTGGCCATGTAATATATATATATATATATATATATATATATATATATATATATATATATATATATATATATATATATATATATATATATATAGAGAGAGAGAGAGAGAGAGAGAGAAGGAGAGAGAGAGAGAGAGAGAGAGTGTGTCAGTCTGGATGTTCCATATCGTGTTTTAGCAAAGTGGGATCATATGAGCAGCTGGTGATGGAGGAAGAATCGATAAGGCTTTCCTGGCCCAGTGTCAATGGTTGAGGCAGCCACGAATCTGGTTATCTATCATGGAAAGATGCAATGAACGTGAAAGATGAGGCAAGCTCCTGTTAAGGTGCAACGAAAAGACAATGAGTGCCAAGTTTTGTTCACTTTAATAGTATTAAATACGAAGAAAGAGTTCAAAACATGGTCTCCTGTCACATGGTATAGATGGATATAGACTTGGGCATACTACACCGAGACTTGAAGATAAGGGTGTGCTTACACTCCCTTCCATTTCCAGGAGCAGTGATACTTGCAAGGCCAGGTTTAAAGACTATTCTCATGGCAGAAAGCTTGAGTGATGATGGATGATGGGCTAATTGGGTGGGGAGGTATGGTCAAGTCCAACCCTCAAGCATCTGGGGTACCAGCTTTCGGGCTGCTAGCGAGTGGAATATTCCAGAAGGGTACAAGCGTGCCAACCAATTATAGAGGGCCACGTATCAAAGAGCCCTATAGTTTGAGACCAATGAAACATTGTGTATTTTCTGACACTGATGTTGACTTGCACTAGGGCTGTGCTTAGTTGTCCACCTGACTGTAGAGATCCAATCACAATACCATACCCCATAAAAAGTATACCTACATGTTCCCTGTTGTCCTACCACAATCCCGTTTAGGTTTTCTTATTTTGCTATATAGTATGACGTCAGTGATGACGAGTTTTTAGTATAAAAGTATGTTTTTTATGAAAATCTTTGAGAGCTATGCTGTGAGATGTCCGTTGATGTCTGTTGTACTCCCAGTTTTAGAAAATTGATATTAAAACAGTTAGCTATTTGCCAACTTCCTGAGTCGGTCTTATCATTGATATTTGAGTAACTTCTGCATCCCCATCCTTTCCATAGAGTGCTTTCTCATTTAAAAGGGCATTCAGATTCAATAGCCTTTCACTAAACCCAAAGGCCTTTGCAAGACTGTGCACTCTCACTAATTTTGTCTGTTATGATTACCTGTACATCTAATATAGCCCCCGTACCAGGAGGCATGGCTTTGCCATACTGTGCACTCACTAATTGTGTCTGTAATGCTTATCTCTACACCTGAAGTAGGCCCCTGTACCATGAGGCATGGCTTTGCCACACTGTGCACCCACACCAATGTTGTCTGTTATGCTTACGTTATGTCTGTTATGCTCACACCTAAGTGCGACTCCTACCTACCACATCAGTCGTGATTAGCTATCTAGAATGCTAGTTATTGCCTGCTTGTCTACCCTATTTGCTAATCCAGGGGGTTCACCCCTGTTTCCATTTCCTCTATTACACATGGTAGCATATCCATGGCTGCCTTTCCATTATAATGCTCTGAAATTCGTACCCAGCTGTGTGCTTGCTGAAATTATCTAGCATGAGACTCGCTCCCTCTGGGCTGCCTATATGATTCACATGCATCATTCAACTAACTACTTGATTGCATATGCCACCGCCGAGGGTATGCCCATCAGAGAGAGTCCAAAGTATGCAACACAGACTCATTTTTACCACAATTAACATTTTGGCCCACTAATTTGCCTAACCACCCAAACCTAATCATGTACCAATTTATGCTAACACTTACAAGCACTATGTTCCACCTCATAGCACCAACCACACTTACTATAGCTGCCCCTGCCTTTGCCTCTACCGTAGCAGGCTACGACAAATGCCTAAACCCTAACGAACACACTACACTGAGGAAACACAGCTTCGCTTTATCCATGGCCACCTCAATACCCCTTTCAGATAGGATTAAGCCTACCACATTCCTAACTCATCTAAACCAAACAACGTCTATATTTAAGAACTTGACCCTACCTATGCCGAATAACACCCAACTACTCACCCCCCACCAATGGCTGAAATGATGCGCCTCTAGACCTACACCCAATCAACCATGCCCTACATCCATCAGAAACTCTAGACTTCAGATTCACCAAAGGCAAACAAAATAAAAGCTTTCACAAAACTAGCAATGACACTATACCAGCAGAGCTGACACAAGTCAACACAACAATCAAGTCACCCAACAAAAGGGCTCATCTATGTAAAAATACTAAGGCAATAAAACCTAAAATAAGAGCAAAACCTTCTCTATCAAAGGGGGTCTCATTAATGCTAGATCACTAACAGCCCATGCTATAGACATTAATGACCTCATAACCACGAATGACCTTGACTTCTTAGCCATTACTGAGACCTGGCTCCAGCCCACATCGGGCCCACTACTCTCATTGGCCATCCCAGATAATTACATCATTATCAGGCAGGCTAGGATGTCTGCAAAAGGCGGTGGTGTAGATTTCATCGCTAAAATATCACTAAGTCTTAGGTCTGCGTCTACCCAAATATTCCCCTCTGGAGAACTTCTATCAATTAAGCTACCTATGTCACCCTCTCCAACCATAACTGTACACCTCATGTACAGACCACCAGACCCTCTGTCCACCTTTGATGAAGACACCACCCAACTCCTCACAGCCAATGCCAAACCAGGATCACAAATTATGTTCCTGGGTGACATTAACCTAGGACTACATGACATGAAAAATGTCAACGCTTTAGCTATCGCTAATAGCATTGCAGAACTAGGTTTCTCCCAGCATGTCTCCCAACCGACCCATAATAAAGGCAGACTACTAGACTGGATCACAGACATCAATTGTGATGTTAACATCCTATCTAACCAACCCTGTGCCTGGTCCGACCATCATGCTATTCTCTTTACAGACAAGACAACAAATCTGACAAATCTGTTGCACCTCCAAGACTCGCCAGAAATATGCGCAAGATAACACCTGAAAATGTACTTGTGTTACTTCTACCCCTCACTAACCCTACTATCCAAAATGATGACCCAACCACTCTAGTGGACTCCTATAACGCCACTATACTCAATGCTATCAACAAGATTGCACCACAAAAAATGCAAAAAGCCAAAACCACGCTCACACATGAACACAAAACAGCCATCTTCCAAGCAAAATGTGCAACCTACAACGATCGGATTATTAATGCTAAATCTAATAAGAAAGAATTATTCAGTATCCTCAAAGAACTTGAATCCCCTACTGTACCGCCTGTCTCATGCACTAAAGACCTTGCCTGGTGCACCAACATACAAAAAGCTCTCTCTAACAAAATAGAGCTCCTCCTAACCAAAATAGAGACCAAAACAAGTAGCCTGGCCAACAATACATCCCAACATGGAACTCAAGTACTTCCACCTGACCAAGCCGACTTGTTCAAATTCTCTCCTCTCAACACTAAGGACGTCATGGACATAATCACGGGCTTGAAGACATCCAAATGCCTGGTTGATATCTGCCCAAAACAATCATAAAAGAGGCAGCCAAGGAACTGACACCTTTTATCACTTCCCTAATAAATGCTTCCTTTGCAGCCAATACAGTACCCACCAACTTTAAGGACGCATGGGTCAGGCAACTCTTAAAGAAACCTGCCCTAGACCCAAAATCCCAACAAACTACAGACCCATCACCACAGTACCCTTCCTCCTAAAAATTCTGGACAGGGTTGCTTACTTACAGATTCTGCACATCTGGAAAGCAAAAACCTACGGGGGCTCTGCCAGTCAGGCTTCCGACTGAGACACGGCACGGGAACAGCCCCCCTGATAGAACTAGTAACACAAATGGACATCATAAAAGATAAAGGCAACATAGCACTCCTTCTGTTACTAGATATATCAGCGGCCTTTGACCTGGTGGACCATAAAACTTTATGCAACCACCTCTCTTCTGCGGCCCATTTCTCTGATGATGCCACCTCCAGGGATTCAGTCCTTTCTTAACAATAGAACCACAAGAGTGTTCGCTCCTACTGCATCTGCCTTACCGGTTCCAGTCACCTGTGGGGTCCCTCAGGGCTCTTGCATCTCCCCCATGCTCTACAATATATTCACTATGCCCCTCTTCGATGACCTAGACCATTTAGTTGTCTGCTATATTAATTATGCGGACGACACCCAAATCCTGATCCCCATCACCGTTGACTACAATAGACTTTGTATGGCCAAACATGGACTCTGTCTTAATGATGATAAGGCAGAGTTGCTGCTGGTAGGTACCCAAGCTAGAGTTAATAAACTGGACATACAATTCACAGCATTCAATATTGATGGAATTCATATCAAAGTATCGAAAGATGTGAAAATCTTGGGTATCTATATTGAGTCCTCACTCTCAATGTCAAGACAAATTACTGCAACCACATCTACCACTGCATACACTTGCAAGCGTATTAACGCCTGTAGACCATTTCTAACAATGGATTACTGTATCACGCTAGCCAGGGCTTTAGTATTATCCAAACTAGATTACTGTAATGCACTGTACCTAGGTACCAACCAACACAACATAAAAATCTTCCAAAACAAAGCGCTTAGATTAGCAACCAATTTCCCTAGATTGCTCCACATCTCAGAGCTAAGACACACTGTACATTGGTTGTCAATCAACCTAAGAATTCGTTTCAAACCTCTATCTCTCACCTTCAAATGCCTAAATAATTTAACAACTAAGTATCTGTATGACAAATTCAAACGCAACTCCTCGGATCCACCAACCAGATCCCCGCAAGCTAACTGCCGTATCATCCCCAGGTTTAGGCTTCAAACAGCAGGAGGCAGTAGTTTCCAGGTCCTCATGGCCAAATTGTGGAACTCATTACCTAACTCCATCAGAGCTGAACCTTCCTTCCACAAATTCAGGAGCAATGCAAAATCTTTGCTCAAATTAAATGAATGCTACAACTAGCTACCAGCTCCTGGCACCCTGCTACGCAGCTCCTCCTTGCTGTTCTTACACAGCCCTTGTAAATGATCTCCACACTGTAAATAAGACTACCTGTAAATTGACCAAAGTATGCTATATATTGCTGTAAATTTTCAATTGTACCTATGCACAATTTTTGCCATTGGCATACGTAATTACTGATTCTGTGCAACTGCAAATGTGATTTCTTCGATTCTGTGCAACTGTAAATTTATTTGCCATATAACTGTATGTACTTGTACCTTGTAACTGCAAGAAATGTGCCCAGATGCCTCAGGGCTTGGCACACTATATAAATAAATACAATACAATACAATTACCTGTACTCCTGATGTAGCGTGGCCTCGCCAGAGTATGTATTCAAGATTCCACCAGCATTTTTTAACCCTGTGCGTGGTATTGCACTTCTGTAGACTGCTCAATTGCACTTACTGTAACTAGCTCCTCAGGGTTTTGTGCGTTGCTATAAATGAAATAATAAAACAGAATTAAAAAAAATATAGGCACCACTGGCATGAACCACACCCTAACCAGTCTCTTGAAAATTGTGCAAATGTATTTATCCTTTTGTAATTGTCCTCCCTGTATTTTCGCACCCATCTTGTGTAATCACATATATGCCTTATTTTGTGGTAAATGTTCTGCATCGATGGTCCCAATGTTTGCTGCTGAAATACATACACATAAAGTGCTTGCACTTTAAACAATGTTATAAACTGTTTATCATTTCCGCCAGGCACTAACGTTTTTGCGATTTTCTTTGCAAGTAAAAGATAAATCATGTTATGTTATCTAATTTCAAATATGCTACTGGCACTGTTTTCAGGCCACCTCCAGTACCATATACTTTTTTTTTAATGAACAACACTTCTACACTTAGATAACCTTTCACTAGCCCAAAGGCCTCCAGTATGATAAGAATTTGGACTTTGTTAGCAAAGCTTCTGAAAGCGACGTAATTGTCACAGGGTCATTTACACACTCCAGCACATATGTTTACAAAGGCTCTCTTGGTTACCCTATAGTGGAGCTGTGAATGGCACTTTCATCAAAGGGTCTTCTAATAAGCCTGCCTTGTATGACTAGCACTGAATAGGAACGCTAAGCAGAAGCCTGAGGAAAGCAAACAGTAGGCGGTGGACACACAGAGTAGCCACTAACTAGGTCTAATTCCAATGTTTACGCACCTCCTTGTGGGCCAAGGTTGAAAAGTGCACGCAGAGCTCCTGACCAAACACCGATATAAGTAGCCATAAAAGAAGGATTAACTATCGCCATCAAGGCCCGTTGTATGCTCTGAAAACTAGTAGATCACTTCTGGCGGCAATAAAACACTGCAAATATTGGGACAAACGATTCGATGCTGGGCTTGTAATCAACAAGCTCTTAATCTCAGATAAACGTGTCGCAAGTAGACCAATTAGTCATTCAATGAACTGCAACTCATACATGGCGGATAAAGCGAGGTGTTGATGTAGCAGGAGCAAACAAAAGCCGCGGTTTGTAGCTCGTGAGCATTCCCCTTTAAAGCTCCTTCGTAGATGACAAATGATCGGTTGCAGGCCTGCGAGAGCGTTAACTCCTCAGACAAAACTGCAGTCAAGTGCTCCCTTTGTCAAACAGCAAACTGAGATGACAATAACCTGCGTGCTTTTGAAAAAGGGCACTCTGCACTGGTCAGCATTGCACCCGGGTCTGGAATCTCTTTATGTCTCCTGGTTAATAGGCAGGCCGTGTTGCTTTACGAGACTCCACATTGGTTATAAATCAGCATCACTAATAGTTGAACCACTGCCAATATCCAAGTTTGTTATTTTGTGTATGTATTTGTTTATTTAGTAAAAACGTGTTTTAAGTTCAAACCTAGTCATTACGATTAGTGGGGCACTGCACAATTCAGTTTCCACGAGGGACCTCCGCATGTGACTATAGTCAGTAAATGTGTGGTTTCCTTAGTGAGTGTCCTTAATAAGAGTGATGGCAAAGCGTTTCCCTCGATGAATGTATCCCACAGTGTTCAACAGTGCTCCTATGTGATAGTGTACAGGTGTTCTTTACTTTAACTATCTAAGCGAAAAAGGAAACTACTGCATTAGAGTACAGATAGGGAGAAATGGCGTGTGAGGAGGGACACACAGCTTGTAGGTGTTCTTTGCTTATTTACCCACCCATTGACTGCACATGGCCATGCTAATCCCTATGGCCATTCCCTCCTAGTTCCTACCCCTCCCCGCCCAAAACACCTCCTCATGGAAACACTTTGAGCTCACTTTAACAAGCCTTAGCATACAACTTTTCACTCAAAGTGCGTGCTAGTGTTATCTCAAAGCAGTCTTCTGAGTGTTAATTACTTAATTGGAGTTGAAAACCTGCTACTCTTTACCAGGTCTGCCTTCAGCAACTTGATTTATAAGCACTATGTATGTCCTAAGTCCCGTTAAAACAAACATTGGCAAAGCCAAACGTTTTGGCTTGTTCATAAATATTAGGTATTTGCCAGGAACTGCTTTTAGATGCCACGCTCACCATTTTGCAACTGCTTCCATAAATAATCAATTAATACCACTATGGCAGTGAATGGCAAATGCCTTTCCCATGCCTACACAAAAGCCCAAACCAGTGTTTCCTGGTTGTATTGTCATTCTGCACAAACTATGTACAGTGCTCTCCAGTGAGCGTGTCCTGAATGCATCTCAGTGAACAGGTGGAGCTGCTCAATAGGAGCCTAAATGTTCTCCTCATTGTAGTGCAGTGGAATCCCC
Source organism: Ambystoma mexicanum (assembly GCF_040938575.1). NCBI lineage: Eukaryota > Metazoa > Chordata > Amphibia > Caudata > Ambystomatidae > Ambystoma > Ambystoma mexicanum. Next base: position 372,900,037 of record NC_090927.1, read on the forward strand.
AGTGTTTGGAATGTGCACCAGTGAGCAAGAGACTGTGATTATTAATGTGTGGGCGGTCAGTGCCTGTTTATGGTGGGGTGGTCAACACTGTGAGTTTGGTCAGGGGTGTTGCTAGGTCTGGAAAGGATCCAGGACTAATCTACGCTTCTGGTTATGGTGATGTAAGAATGTATGTGTATCTGTGTGGTGGTGCACTGTCCTTTGCTTGTTGTGTGCTCTTGTGTATTTCATTGCTGCTACATTTGTGGTGTGTTCTTCATTCTGTGTGGGGGTGCTTAACATTTTGAGGGATTTCTAATGTGTGTGCAGATTGGACGTGTGTGTGTTTGAGTATTTCCATCAGTATGCAGCGATTCACTCCAATTAGTGTGTATTCATCGGTATTTGTGTATAGTGCTATGCAGTGTATGTGGAATCAGCAAGGGATCCTGAGGCACAACTCTGTGCTTGTGGGTTGCTCTTCAGTGCACGTTTAGGTGTTTTCTCAGGAAATGGAGGATAATTCTTTGGGTATATGTGGGAATTTTCACCTTAATATGAGTGGAAGAGTTATTTTGCATTTGACAGTAGTTCTCACTTGCCAGGGGGAGATGAAACTCAAAATCGTTGTCTGTTCTTGTTGGATTTCTAGAATCTGGCATGTGGACAGATTTTAGGAGCCCATCATAGTTATCGTGAACAGGGAACTCTGAGAGGTTAGCCAAAATCCAATCAAGGTAGCAATGGAGAACAGTCAAGGCTTGTTCTAAGGAGTGTACGAGTGGGGCTAGTGGCCCTCAATAAATCCACACAATCATTCAATTTGCGCAGTCAGTTAAACAAATATATTTGTTTATTGTAGGTGTTATGAACACACTGGAAAATGAATCTAACGCGTAGTATTGTCACTCAACACTCTATCATACAGATATATACAATCACCATAGGTTCACGTAATTGACATCAGATAACTTAACCAAGAAAAGCTGGTAAGTTAGATGCAGTGAATGATGGCAACCAATTCAAAGACAATATCCTAACTTGATAAGTCCAAACCCTAAGAGGAATGGGGCCATGTGCCAAGAAGTCACAAGGCACAACAATATGTCTCGCCAGTATGAGTTCTCTTTAGGAAGGATACAATTGGCTTTAAGTGGTGTTTAGTTGCACACTATTTCAAAGTTATTCAACAATTTACCAGTGAAAATGTAAGTGTTTTCCTGTCTTCCAGACTCCAGGCTAACCCAGGGGCAAGAAAGCTGATGAGGTTCGATGACCAAAGATGAGTGGTGGGGACATGGGAGACAAAGGGACTTGTTCCCAATGTTATCCTGTAGAGGACAGTGGGGAACAGTCACACCGAAGCTTTCTTACCTCCCTGATTCTGAGTTTCCCAGATGTCTTTGCGGATCATCTGAAGGTGCTGGGGGGCTCAATCTTCTACCCTTTTTGTCTGTGAGCGGTGCCAGGAGTTGCGGGTTCGAGAATTCTTCCGGTTGGGTGCAGTTGCAACATACAACCTTTGTTGGCAAAGAAAAGCAAGAACCACCAAAGCAGGCCTCTGCAAGACACTTCCCAGGATGGAGAAAGGCATGTTCTAGTGGCGATCACCAGTTGCATTCAACGACAAACGTCCTTCCAGTCATGGTCACAGCAGCTTCTCCAGGACAGGTTCCCTTAAAGTTAGGAAGCTGAAATTTGGGCAGAAGGTGACTCGTGGCACCCGCTGGCGAGCACCTAATTTCCGGACACGCTCACCACATGGTGATGCTTTTGTCAAGGTAGCCCAATAGAGTGCTGGTCTGAAGGGCTAGATTCTTGAGAAGGTGTCGAGACTAGATGGTCCAAGGGCTGAAGCACTGCTCAGGGCTTTTGGATATCAGGCAGAGGAGCAGTACAACACAGAGACAGACACAGGAAGGGGTACTGGGCCACTTTGGGAGTCGTTGTTGGATATTCAACAGACTGCTCTTCTTCGAGGGATTCTTGGCTCCAGCGTTGATCTGAAGAAATCGTTGCAGGAGTCCTCCTATGATCCTTTTTATGATTCAAGATGGAAGCAAGTCCAAACACACCACTAGTAAGGATCTGCACCATTCAAACAGCCAGTAGTTGTCAAATAATGGAAAACTGGTTTTACATTTGCCAACCAGCTAGATTTTCTGACACCTGGGATGTAGGCTGAAACTAGACAGTTCCAGCCCCTTTCCTGGGCCGCAAACACACACAAGCTCACTAGCCCCTGAAAGCAGCAGCTTTCACAGGCTAGTGCATGACTTTATAAGGGATTTCCTCACCTGGCGAGGCAGGAAGAAGGGCAAAGAACAATATGGTAAAGATCAAGTAAAACCCTCATGGCACAGCCATTTTAGGACACTAGCCATATTCAGTAGTCCTAAGGTTCCAACAATAGAGGAACACTCCTTCTCCAAAGTTGCACACCTTTTGCTCATGACTAATGAAACATAGAGGATGTTCCCTGGCTTTTTCAACTATCTGTTAAAGAACAGCACCTATCCCAGTGTCAGAGGCATCTGTTTGCACAATAAAAGCTATCTGATAGTTAGGCGCTATTGTTGCAAAGGGGGCAAATCCACCCTACCCCCTAAGAGATTTACAGTAAGGCGAGCAGCATTCAAAGCACTATGATGGGTCAGGGGGGAGGAGGGACGGTAGGACGCCAACCCAATGTAATCATCCCACATAGTGTAGCGCAGGGTGCAAGCATGACTGCCATTTTGTGTATATGTTAGTAACCATAGTTAGGAGACAAGACCTGCACAGCGAACAAGGCATTTTATGCACTATGCCCTAATTGCGAGACGAGGGAAACTTCCAGCCACACCCAAGCTCCCATGAGTACAACCCATACCCCAAACTGCCATAAAGCTCATTCATTATTCTAACAGTGTTGCAAAGATGTTTTTCTACCCAAAAGGAATGTGCCCTACAAGGCTGTGATCATAGACCCGCACCTGGTGTGCATGTTATCTCACACTGGCCAAAGCCTGACACAGCGCACCCCCAGGCGACCACGAGTTATAGCCAATATAACTGACTAAGCCCCAAGATCTTTGAATTCCATGGCACCAGGTGACCTTCGCCCCTAACCCTAAAGTAAAAAGTCCTGAATGTTCAAAGTGAACGGACTTTGAGCTACAATCATATGATTTGTATTGCAATGTGCTGGGAGGGATACATTATAGTTTATAACGAGGGTGGAGACCTTGGAGACGTATGGCACGAAAGGGAGTGATTGAAATGTGTTATGGAGGTCAGAGTGCCCCAGAACCTCCTTTGTGCCAGTCTTAAAGCCTGACAGTTGCAGATTATAATGATGAAGTATCATTGTGTTAGGAGCAGTGGCGGGGATCTTTTGGTTGTAGCCCCACATAGAAGCTCAGGGGTTACAACCAAAAAGGCTAACTTGCCCCCAGTCCAGACAGTCCAAAAATTAGCTTAGCCCCAGATCTTTTACAGACCTTGCGACACCCCTGGTTAGGGGTGTAGTTAATTTGTTCTTTGACCATTGTCGATGAGAAGAAGATGATCTCTGCAGCACCCACGTGATGGAAGACGGATGGACTGGGCTGGAACTAATGACCTGGCATCCCTTATGGAGCAGGCAGATCTTGTATAGATGCACACCAACCAGCCACACAGGTTTTCACTGTACGGTATTGCTTCACAATAAAGATGTGGCTCCTCTTAAGCCTCTGCTTGTACCCTTTTTTGCCAGTACATTCTTGGTGGCAGAGTTCTTTGATGTTGCTCTCATCTTTGTGTGACATTAAAGCTTGTTATCCTTTCAAGATCTACTTGGGCCATTCTATGATAGCGGGGTGGAATTCTCTATGGTGTGACCATTCAGGGGCGTGGCTTCAATTGGTGACCCCAACGTGATCACAGTGCCCCCCTCGTATTTGCAGAGGTTTCCAGGCCACTTCTCCCGAAGGAGCCACACCGACCTACAGTGACCGGTCCCAAAAAATCATGTGTCCCTAGTGGTTTAGCAGGAGCCATTTTAAGAGAAGTCTTCTCTGCTCTTTGAAACAGGGGGCGGCTCTGTGGAGAGTGCAGGCCGGTGATGGAACCCTGTGACGGAGGAGTTCAGGTGAGCACGCACATGTCAGTAGACTCTTTTAAGTGATAACAAGTAGGGTACAGATGCATGGGGAAGTTTGAAAGGTGTGAACACATGTAGAGCAAGATTGTTGATGTGACGTGGGTGTGGTTTGTGTTATTTCTTATTGGTGTTTGTATTGTAAAGAGATTATTTTTCAGTAAGGCATTATAAGGGAAGGCAAAGGTAAGGTAAAGGTACGACAGTGAGCCCCACCTTGCAAGGGGAGGGAAGGTGGTACCACAATAACATATATTATTTAAAGGAGGAATACATAAATTAAAGTCGTGGTCTTGTATAAGTAGTAGGCCTGGAACAAGTAGTGGTTGTTATTTTAGCTTGTTCTTTTAGTTCATTGTATTCATGTTTTATTAGATGAATTACAGGCCCTAGGAAGGGCATTAATAGTGTGTGTTCTGGCGTGGTGTGGCATTGGATGGTTGTGTGAAGATGTATGTTTGCGTGTGGGGGCAGAAAAGGATGGGGGTTTGATTTTCCTTTTTTTGGTTACCAACAGTGTCAGGACTTTGTCGGGTCAGTAAGCAATAGACAGCACCAGCATGGGTGGAGGAACACCAATAGAGTATATGTACAAGGCCCTACAACTGCCACTGTATCATGACAGGGAGGAGAAATACCATAAGCAGTGGATTGCGGAGATGGGAGATGGGTGGATACCCTGCCTGTGGCCAGAGCAGGGCTCCCACAATAATAGCATCCTGAAACATATGTCCATATTTTTAGTAGCTAAGTATAAGGGGAAACAGCTACAGAAGAGAAAAGAAATGTTAAACCTCTGACGAATGTTTGAGGACACAGAGGACCAAGGGGACAGAACGGGGGCACTGATACAGAAATATGGAAAGTGCAGGCGGGGAGAAGGAGAGGGTGGAGCACCAGCGGAGCGCTGTTGATTATATTGGTTGACAGCGTGTCCCACAGATGGCTACACAAATCCAACCTATGTACTCACCATGATAGGTACCCCTTCAGCATCAGGAACACCAAAGGCTACTGCTCACCCTCCCCCACATGCCCACCTGCCTGCAGTATCGACATCCACAGGTGTCAGGTCAAGAGAGTTCAAAGAAAGGTTGTCAGAGTTGTTAGCAGAGCAGAAGAAGATACATGCATCGTCAAGAGAAGTGAGGGATGTAAGGGTGTTGGAACAAGGATCAGGAAAATGCGCAGTCCCTGATGCAGTGTACAATGGGCGATGACGAGGACCCAGCTAAATTAATTCTTAAATTACAAGATTATATGGAGAGCTGAAACGGGACGACAGTGGGTTTGTTCAATACCATTTTTTTCTATTTTATTGTAAAGGGGGCTTGCCAAAGGAAGTGCAGAAGGTGTTCGATAAGATTGTACGTATCCAAGAAAAGGGTTGGACAGAAATACAGAGTATAATATTGCACCATTGTAAAGAAATCAAGGAGCGGGATAGGGAAACAGCCCAAAGGTGTCAAACAGAGGTAGAAAAATTGGTTGAAAAGAAATTGGCAAAAGTTGTTATCCAAGTATCAACGCCAGTACAGGTGGAGGGGACAGAGAGCACCCAACAGGTTGTGACAGCTACTGTTGCTGCACTCTGGGCTGAAGGAGGACAAGGATAGTGGGGCGGGGGCAACAGTACCCCAGCCCACAGTGGCAGCAGGGAGGACCACAGCGAGGAAGAGGGGGCTTCCCAGGAGCAAGAGGGGGATTTGGACCCAGAGGGGGTGGGTATGGACCATCACAATGTTAGAATTGTCTGAGGTGGGGGCATTTTGCAAGGGAATTCAGCAGCATGTCTGCAATGGGGTATAATTACAGGTCACAGCAGTAGGGCCAAGGGCCCCAAGGGCCTCAATGGCCAAGGTATCCACAACAGAGTCAAGCGTATCAGAAACAAGGGTATCTACAAAGGCACTCCGGCGGACCCGCATATATAAATATTGAAAGTTTGTTAATACAAACAACAATTTGGCACTGTGGAACTTTGAATATTAATAGAGGCTGCAGGTTTTCCCTTCCTTCCTCTTGTCTTTTTGGTTTTCTGATTTATGATCCAATTCTGATTCGTTCTGTATCAATCATAGCTTGTCATTTGTCTTATTTCTTAATGTTGTTTGATTTTTTTCTTTACTTCATGATTTGAACACTGTACTATTATAACCAAGATTCTCTGTATTTTTGAAATTTGATTCAATACATGTTTGTAGTTTTTTTGATCTTGGTTCCCCTTTTCAACTAAAAATGTCTTTTTCAACCAAAAATGTTCTATTAAATTTGTTTAACAATAACGACTGTTTTCAGGATCTATGGAGGCTTAAAATAACTGTGAAATCTGTTTTTAAATACACACCAGTTGGAATTGTTTAAATGTATTGTACATTTTTTCTAGCATAGTGGATACTACTGGTTACACATATTTTTCCTGAATGTCCCAATCCACTTTTTTGCTTTAGGGACTCTCCCTAATTTACTTTTGGTATGAACTCTAGCGGACCTGGACATGTTTATTTATGGTATTACTGTGCTCGTGGGGGCGGTACCTCAGATCGCTAAACAATGTTGGCGAGTGCCCACAGATTTAATCTTTTATCCAGTTCTGTTGCCTGAGATGGTGGTGGGAACAATATTGTTGCTGGATTTACAGGGATTGTTCGTCTCTGACAAGAGAGTTTTCCTGCTAGGAATAGACAAGGACAGGTGTGAGTGGCACACAGTGCTCTGTATAGATCCACACGTACAGTTAAAGGAAGTGACGGATGATGCGCTGTTTGAGAACAATGACAAAAATGGGGAGATAATATTAGAGATTTGTATCCCATGCAACATAATGGCACAGTACCGAGGGGTGCAATGCCCCCTTATGGCAATACTAACTCCACTGCTATTTCTTGATGAAGACTAACAACGCGTGCCTCTGCATTTGTGGACTACAAATCCACACGATGTGGGACTACTGAAAGACATGACCCATGTGCATATAAAATTGACACTAGATGCACTGCTACCTAGGGTAAAACAATATCTTTTATCAAGGGAGAGTAGGAGGGTATCAGAAATACACTAGAGGCCCTACTGGACAAGGGGATCATTGTGCCGTCTAAATCTCTGTGTAACACGGCAATATACAATGTCAAGAAATCAACAGGGGGCAATTGGAGAATGATCCAGGACTTACGCCCCCTCAATGATGTGGTACATAAAGAATTTCTGGTCGCTCCTAATCCTACAACAATTCTATGCAGTATCCCCAAAGAAGCCACATGCTTCACTGTAATGGACTTGACAATGCATTCTTCTCGATGCCCCTCCATCCTAAGTCAAGGTAACTCAAGGCATTTACACAGGCCATATGCATTTTTAAGATATTAGGTTACCTCGGGGGTACTGTGAGAGCCGGAATACTGCACGCTGATTAAGGTAACATTCAGTTACCCAGCACGATTTTCCAGTACATGGGCAATCTGCTAGTGTGTAGTGACAGTGAGAAGCATTATACTCCTACAATTGCTGGCCCATAAGGGGTACAAGGTCGACAAGGCTAGGTTGCAATACTGCCAATAGGAGATGCTCTATCTGGGGCCATTCATATCAATGAATGGTAAAGGAATACTACTAGATAGGGCAGCATTAGTACGCGCCACCCCCAGGCCTGACTCAGTTAAAGAAATGTAGATGTTATTGGGGCTGTACAATTACTGTAGGGTATGAATCTTAAATTATGCGGCACACACAAGACCACTTATTCAGGCCCTTAAGGAAGCACAAAAACAAAGGATCATAAGCTACAGTGGACTGCAGATATGACCAAACAGTTTGAGGATCTAAAAGAAGTTATTAGTTCAGCACCCATACTGGCCACCGCAGACTACACAAAGGAACTTTAATTTTTCTCACATTCAGATGGCCAGCTCATGACCGCAGTGTTGACATAGAAGAGCACTTTGGGCCATAAGCGATTGGCCTATTACAGCGACACTCTGGAATCAGTGATGCAAGGGCAGTTCTCGTGCATTAGCAGCTGCTGCATTTGCAATAGAAAAAAGTTCTACTATTATAATGGGGTGCTCACGTTGTAATATGGAACACTCTCTATTTACCATGCTAGAAAGGTCAAAATCCACCATGACTACACAGAGATCTTCGGGTTAGGAGATTATTATTTCAAAAACCCACCTTCCTGTGCTTAGGTGCAAACAGTGAATCCTGCCACCTTCCTAACAGATATGCCCACTGCCGAAGATCTAACGGTGCACAACTGCACCACATATAAGGGGGAGGAGGATGACATCCCCAAAGTGAAAGATTGCGAAATGACTGATGGGAGGTACTGTTCGTTGATGGGTCATTCACAGTTGACCCGGAGAGTGGACAGAGACATACAGGGCCAGCTGTGGTACGACTTGAGGAAGGGAGTATGAGATGGTGGTTATGAAAAGGTTGCCCATGCATTATTCTGCAAAGGCGGCAACACTCATAAAACTCATTGAAGCACTCATCAAAGCATTCAGAGCGTTCCAAGGGTGCCATGTCACAATATATTCAGACTCAATGTACATCACAACAATTTTGCACACCGGTCTATCCCGGTGGAAGAGGCAGGGGTTTCAGAGGGCTGATGGGTCTCCAGCATGCGTCACTGCTAGAGACACTGATAGAAGCATTATACCATCCATCTGTGGTGGCGGTCATCAAATGCGCCACCCACACTAACAGGACAGATGAAATATCAATGGGGAACGTGGCTGCTGACGCAGCAGCCAAAATGACAGCCACAATATGCCACATAACATGCCTACTGAATACATTGTGACCACTCCACCAGCAAGCAAACATCCAATACCTTACACAGCATTGCCTATCTCCCAGATAATCGAGATACAGGGAAGGGCACAAAAAAGGAAGAAGGAATTGTGGCTACGAAGGGGATGCAAGAAATCCCCAACAGATCTATTGTGGAGACAATAGAGCTCCAGAAAGACAGTAATGCCCCAGGTGCTGCTAGCAGTAGCATTTCAACAGTTACACTAGCCAACCGACAGTACGAAGCAGCACACTGCAGCAGATATACAGGAGGACTGGTTCATACCAAACATTCAGGATAGCATTACAGAGATGGTCGTACATTGCACCACATATCAAAGTTTCAGTACAGGGATGAGACTACAGATGTTATGGGTCACAGTGTCCCACCCTACTTGGCCATTAGGTGAATTACACATAGATTATGCAAACATGGGTGAGCATTGCAGCTCCAGGCATCTCATAGTAGTGGTTTGCCCTTTCTCAAGGTGGGTGGAAGCAGGGCCTTATGCACATCCGGATGCCAAATGCGCTCCTAGTTTTTTGGTACAAGAGGTTTTTCCTCGATGGGGTGTGTGCAAGATTTTAAGGTCAGACAATGGAACACATTTTTTCACTGCACTTTTCCAGCATGTCACAGCACTACTTGGCATTAAGCACCGGATGTGTTCAATTTACTACCTACATTCCAACAACATTGTGGAGAGGCTCAACAGGCTCCTCAAAAGCAAATTGTCCAAACTGTGTACCACGTTGAAGAAAAACTGGGTACACTGTTTGCCCCTGGCCCTCTTCAGTTTATGCACACTGTCCAGCAAAGGCCACCAATTGTCATCTTACGAGGTGGTCACTGGTCTGCATATGCACACACCCATATCGCCTGTCAGAAGAGCGTAAGATACACACAGGGCAGCAGCAGTGTTAGGTGAGTTCAAAGATTATTTGACCACACTAATGCAGGCAATTAAATGTGTCTTCTGACAGATTGCACCTCTAAGAGTTCAGACAGCACACACACCAGACGCAGAAACCATGATGGCGACAGATCCTGAGTGCATGACCACACAACCACTGCTGCCTGGTTACTTTGTGTACATTTGCAATTTTGTGCTTATGTGGAACAGGCCTCGGTTCCACTGCCCTACGAGGTCGTGTTTTGCACTCCCTCGATGCAAAGGTAAAGGTCTTCTGATATTGGGTCCACCGCTCCGACGTCTGCAGGGCATCTCCAAACAGCAAGTCGGCACTTCAGTTATCTTAAAAGGAGTGGCAGTAGTACCTGCGCCCTAAATATCTTACCGGCCTGTGCAGTTGTAAGCTCTGTATTTTTCTTTTTTCAGGAGCTGTCTCTCTCTCTCTCTCTCTCTCCCTCTCTCTCTCTCTCTCTTTTTTTTCTCTCTCTCTCTCTCTCCTCTCGCTCTATCTCTCTGCCTCTGTCTGTTTTCCTCCTTCTCTCTTTGTGTAAAGGTACATCGTGTACGTCTCTCTCTTCTGTAGTTCTATGTATTCTGCTTCCATTTCAGGAGAGAAGATGAAGAACCTCACCAATGTAAATAACTGTTTGTTAAGTCAGACTTTGAAGTGTAGATGCACAAATTATAATGTATGGGCCTATGCCTATTACTGTGGAATTACCATTATTGCAGGTTGATGTATGATATTGATGGTATAATTGGGGCTTTATTGGGGAGGGTATGTTATAGGGTGAGGTCCTATAAAGGGGGGCACAGTACATATACATGTTAATAATATTATTGAATTTACTTATATTAGTAGCAACATGAATGTTATCAATAATAACGGAAATACATATAGGGGTAGCAATAGTGTTAATACAAGTATTGGTGATTATTATAGCAGGTACAACATTACAGTGAGCGTACATGCACAATTTGCAGAGAGGGTGATAATAAAGAGTTTGTTTCCAGTAAATCAAGGACTGTTTAATAATTCAAAACAATATGATGACATTTTCGATAGCATTGTTAAGGCCGGCACCCTTTAGAGCGTGTATAGAATAATGAAGAGGGAAGTAAGAAAGAAATATGATATGTATCAAGTGCTGGGTTTGAATGCGATTGAGGATGTACACCACCACGAGTTTACCAACAGTTGGTATACTGACATGAGTGGCAAGGGAAGAAACGTTGCAAATGTAAGCTGTTATTTGTGTTCACTCATTTCATATGTGTCAAGGACTCCCAATGTGTTAGTACCACAAGAAGTCCCAACTATAGAGGCACAATGCCTAGTTCATCTTGCACTATGCAGAATAAACAATATGTTCCAGGCACACAGTGTGCAACTGCAAATGATGGGTCCAGATCTTGTGAATTGCAATGACAATCCAAAAAACATCAAGTGGGCAGAGCTACCTTATTTGATGGTGAAAGGGCATAAACATGTCAATAACAAATGGCAGAACACCACACTACCTTGCCTGGCAGAAGGACTGGTAACATAAATGGCAAGAAACTGGTAACACGGGTGGACAGTTTCTGTGCACAAATATAGACAGATGTTATCACAAAGCTGACGTGGATTGGAACAATGGAGAAGCTGGTGCGAGTGCACAGGGAAGAAGTACATGGACTTTGTTTTCCCAGCAAGGGTACAGTCTTTGTCGGCTCTAACAAATGTTGCAATAAGACTCTCCTGATTCCAGACACATAGAAGGGAATGGCAGTTGTGATGGATTACTACTGGGTCTGTGGCCAGCAAGCTTACTTGCACCTCCCAACATCATGGAAGGGATGTTGTTCACAAGCCATGCTGCACTAAGCGTTACTAGTAATCTCGGAAGAACACCTGAAGGGGGAGCACTGCCTGCTGAGGAGCCAACTGCCCCCACACCCCGTGTTTGAAAAAGAAGAAAAGAACCCGTTGTCCACACAAGAGCTCTGCATCCTGCTACGGAGAGGACAGTTTTAACAACTAAAGAGGAAGAAAAGATTGAATTACATATCTGAATATTCCTCTGCATTACTTGTTGAAATACCAGAGGAGTGCCAACTGTTCAGCTTAGCAGAATCCTTTTTTGCATCTCCACTGTTGCCGGGAGTGCAGCCCGTAGCAAACACCAAATGGCTGCACATCGTGCGCTGAGAGCTGGTCCAGATTATGAATGACAGAGAGAACTGGTTCAACATGATCAAGGTTGAATTGTGTGCATTGAGACTTATGACAATGCAAAACCACTATGTGCTGGACATGTTAACAGCAATGGAAGGCAGGGTTTGCAAAATGGCGATTCCAGCTGCACATTTGTGGCTTCAGAAGATACAGAGAATGCATTGTTATCCCACATCATTGCAGCCGTCCATGACCTGGGTGTTCAAATGAAGAAGGAGGGAGGAGTACAGGAGAGTGAATGGTTCACCTTAACATTTACCTGGGCCCTGTCTTGGCTTGGAACAATCATGAAGATGTTGATGCCCATTATCGTGTTTTCCCTAGTTATCATCTGCACCTGCAAACTAGGCCTCCAATGTTGTGGCAATGTGGCAGCCAATAGCGCCAGAATGGTGGTATCAATTGGGGTTTCAAAAGTACCTTGCGAGACAAAAAATAGTGAAATACAGACTGATATCCCACCGAGTGATCCTATATATGAAATGCTCCCCATCCCGTATGGAAATGAAGTTGACCACCTATATGACACTATCATTACTACTGGATTACAACTCCGGATCTAAAGAACTACACAGAGGTTTGGGTAAACCTGGCCGGGATGGAGGATGCATCTATATGACTTGCTCACCTGAGGAATATGCATGTCGGGGGGACAGTTTCTGGTCAGAATGTAAGGCTTGGGTACCGATTAAGAGAGCACAGCCATATGTGGAAGCAGAGAGTAGACTGCGGGAGCAAAGGGGTATTAAGGAGTTTGTTACTGTAGAAGTAATGAAAGGGGGGAATTTTGGTCAGTCTGCAAAAGTGAGTTGAGTCCAAAAGAGTTAGGGTTTCAGCTTCCTAAGGGTCCACTCAAAAGAGGAGCACTCCTTCTCCACAGTTGCCTGTTAGGGAGAATTCTCAGTTATGTGTTAATTCCCTGCTACATTAGAGACCCCCTGTTCTTTTTCTGGACTTTAGGACTTTTAATTTTTATCCTGGAGAGAGTGAGGCCTTTTTACCTCTCTCTCATGTATTTTGTTCTGATTTGAACCCTGTGTTTCTTTTAGTTTTGGAGTCTGACAAACTCCATAGGCATCATCCGTTTACACTGTGACACACAGCACCTTTAGTGCAGTGACACAGCGAAATCCTTTGGATTTCTGCTAAGGTTTAAATGCCCTCTCTTTGATAAACTACTTTTTCTAAGAGTAGTAAAGTGAAATTGACTTTACTTCCCTTTTTATCTTATTGGACCCAGCGCACACTATCTTACATAGAGGGGTGGAGGGGTTACCTAGTATCCCCTTGTCTACCGTCTCATGCAACAATGTTATGTTACCCATTCTACAATTAATGGCTGGTGGCAGTGGTGTATTTATTCCTATCATTGTGCGTTTTTACCGCAGGCTGAATCCTCAGCTGCAGTATTGCACCCATGGGTGCCCATTTTGTCAAAATGACCACTGTCGTCTTTTTTTGCCATTTCTTGTTATAAAGATCCTTCTTGAGATTTACTCTGCATGCCAAACCAGGTTTGGTCCCTTTGTTCATTTTGTCTTTGGCAGGGTTAATGGCTGAAGCCCGCCTCTGGCTCCAGCGTGTCTGGCAGAGCAGGAAGTGAGGGAGGTTACCCGAATCTCCCTGTGCTTAGTCTCCTTGGTTACAGGAATGCACCCAAAGGTCCTTGGAGGAAAGCCATCTGGCTGTGTGAGTGACAGCTAGGATGCAAATGCATGGGAGAAACTTATGTAAAAGGCAAGGTCTTTTGCAGGGAAAGCAGAGTTGACCACTGGACAAAGGAACCAAAAAAGAAACTTGAAAACAAGCTTGCTGCAGCCTCCTGGACGGTTGGTTTGCCCAGTGAAACCCTGCTGTATTGCTGACGCCCCGAATTTCTAATCGAATAGAGAAGCCTTGCAACGACGACTTCTCCCCTTGGCCTGGTGGGATCAATCAGCCCCAAGACGAACTCGACTGGAACCCTTCTCTCTACTGGCTGTACTTCTTCTCTGCTGCAGGAACCGAGTGCCACGGGACAGGAACACCAGAATCGAGTGCAGCTCCTTTAAGCCGGACCCGAGCTCCATGAAAGTCCTCTGGACACCGTCGAAGCAGGACTAACCAAGCCTGAGCCACATCAACAGAGTGCTGGACCTCATTTGCTGCCTTTTGCAGAGTTGCTTGCAGCTTTGCCCTTCATAAGCCTTGTGGCCCAACGATGAATTATTTTACAACAAAACTCTCTTTAACATTGACAACAAGAAGTGCCTCATCTCCCCCAGACTTTGCTCAATTGACATTGCATGTCCTGACTCCCTGAAGACTCTTCTTACCCTCTGACTTTGTGTTGATCTGTCCCTCCAAAAAGTAATACATACCTCACTTGTATAGCTGGGAAAGGTTAACCATATTGCATTGGGGGACTGAAAAGTGCTTACCTGTTTGAGAAACTTGTTAACCTTTGTTTCCTTCCCTAACCTTTTCCTTTTTCCACAAACCTCAGAATTGCCTTAAATGTACAGTGATATATTAATATCCACAGTGTCCTAATAATTGAAGTCACCTCAGGGTGTAGGAAGTGTCTGTGTACCTAACCAAAAGGGTATCTACCTATTTACTGAAACAAGAGGACAAGGCTAGTGTAGTCTCCCACAGGTTTACTACATACAATCTGGCCTACCATTGCCCACCTGAGCACTCTGTCCTTTAGCATGTGACTAATGAAACATATGTTAATGTTGAAGGACATTTGTACCGCGCACTATCACCACCGTAGTGGTCCCCTGGTGCTCTGGTGGCTCTGAAAGAGGAAGGGGGCGGGTGGTTAGTGGGAAGAAGCTGGAAAAGTGCAAGAGAACAGTGATGTGCTGTTAGCGGCCTCAGCCCGGTGGGTCTGTTGGCTGGGCCTGGGGTGTTTGCGGCCAGTAATTGTTGTGTACTGTTGTGCGAGTCTATGTGTGTTTTTGTTTTGTTGTTGCAATGTTGTGAAGTTTGTGCAGTTTGTTGTGCTGTAGGTTTGTGGTTGGGTTTGGTTTGGAGTTTGAGAGGTGTATGCAGAGGGGAAAATTGTTAGTGCAATTGGTTAGTTGCATCTTTATCCTGAATTGAGGCTCTGGGCTTCTGTAATCTCCCCAGGTGGGGTTCGGCTGCACCCCTATGCCTCTGTCCTGATCTGAGTCCGTCCAGCCTTCAAGGTCCCTTTCACATCTGGCCCCCTCCGCCCCCAGCCTCCCTTGCAGCGCTACCTGTCTTCCCTCCCCACTCATATGGCTAGTGCACCTGCCAATGTCCGCAGCTCAGATACTGTGGTGATTGCCAATATCCTGATAATTCCACCACACTGTCGTACCTGGTGGCAACTATAGGGCGAATGAAGGTGTTCTCTGCCTTTTTCAACTAATTACCTATCCCAGTATCAGAAGCATCTGTTTTCACAATAAAAGGTATCTGATAGTTAGGGGCAATTGTTGGGAATGGGGCAACCCCGTCCCACCCACTAAGTGCTTTAGTGTAAGGCAAGATACATTCAAAGCACTATGATAGGCGAGGGGGGTGCGAGGACGGCGGTAGGACCTCAACCCAATATAATCAACCCACATAGTGTAGCGCAGGGTGGAAGCAAAACTGCCATTTTGCATCTATGCCATTTTGCATACATATGAGTAACCATAGTTAGGAGACATGGCCTGCGAGGCACATGCAGCATGTCATTCACTAGGCCCTAATTGCGAGACGAGGGAAACTTCCAGCCATGCCGAGCTCCCATGAGGACAACTCTACACCCACAACTTCCATAAAGCTCATTCATTGTTCTAACAGTGTTGTAAAGATGTTTTTCTACCAAAAAGGAAGATGCCCTACAAGGCTGCGATCATAGTCTGGCACCTGGTGTGCATGTTATCTCACACTGGCCAAAGCCTAACCTGGCCCACCCCCAGGTGACCATGAGTTTTATCCCCTATAACTGACTAAGCTCCAAGATCTTTGAATCCCAGGGCACCAGGTGACCTTCGACCACTAACCCTAAAGTAACAAGTCCTGAATGTTCAAAGAGAACGGCCAGTCTACGTCTTTCAGCTACAATCATATCATTTGTAATGCAAGGTGCTGGGAGGGATACATTTTAGTTCAAAATGAGGGTGATATGATAGGTTATTTATAACGTGCCTAATACCCAGAGGTTCCTAAGCATGGACCCGGGGATCAAACCTGTGGTGCTCCATGTTGTCTTGCTTCCAAGGCGAGCATGTTGCCCCTGAGCTATCCTCCAGGGTGGAAACCTTGAAACCGGATGGCACGAAAGGGAATGAGTGAAATGTCTGTGAGGAGGTAAGAGTACCCCAGAACCACCTTTGTGCCAGTCTTCAAGCCTGCCAGGCACACAGTACAATGATGAAGTAGTATTGTGTTAGGAGTGAAGTTAATTTGTTCTTTGACGTTCCTGTATGAGAAGAAGATGATCTCTGCAGTACCCACGTTATGGAAGACAGACGGACTAGGCTGGAACTAATGACCTGCCATCCCTTATGGAGCAGGCAGATCTTGTATAGGTGCACACCAACCAGATGCACAGGTTTCTATTGTATGATATTGTGTCACAATGATGATGTGTCTCCTCTAAATCTTCTGGTTGTACCCTTTTTCGACAGAACCTTCTTGGCAGCATAGTTCTTTGCTGTTGCTCTCCTCTTTGTGTGAGATTAAAACTTGTTATCCTTACAATATCAACTTGGGCCTTTCTTCCCTAGTGGGTTGTATTCTCTCTAGTGTGAGCATTCAGGGGCGTGCCTTCACTATGAGGAGAGGGGCCTGACAAAGATAATCCTTTATGTACTGGAAGGCCTTCACACACTCCTTTGACCAAGAGACATTCTTAGGTTTCGTTGGTGTACTGCGGGCAGGCATCGGGGCAGCTATCCATCCTTAATCTGCCATAAAGTTCCTATACCAGTGTAGTACATTTGCTGAATAAACAGCCATTTGCCCCAGGTCAGTATTAAGGAAAGGTATGATGTGTCCCTTGCCTTTGAAGACCCAGGGCTGTGGCGTAGAAAAGAACAGCCAATTACATATTCAAATCAGTTACTCTCCAAGCAGCAAAAGACATCAAACCCACAGACGGGAAGTCTGGAGCAGAGAGTGTGTGTGTTTGTTACTGTGTGTGTGTGCTCATTTCTGATGTGTGTGAGTGTGTGCTTGTGTTTGTTTGTGTGACACACTATCTTTGTGGTTCTGTTTCTGCTCTGTTGCAACGTTATTTGTTTTGGATGCCTTGAGATGTCATGTTTTGATATATGCCTGCACTGAGCTACATTATCTATGCAATGCCCAGTTTTGAAATGCTGCACTGTATTATGTTTGATATGCACACTATGTTATGTTATGCTATGGCATGCCATGTGTTAAGCTGTAGAAACATGATGTGTAATGTCTTGTTCTTCTGGGATTAAATCTTTTCCCAAAGCTAAATGCATGTTAACTAGAATGTACCAGAGTTCTACTGTATGTAACGGAGGGAGGAGAGGAAGGGATTTGATGTTGGTTTCCTTTTATGCTCACTGGATAGGTTGTTATATTATTTTGAGGTTTCATTGTAATGTTTTTCTTTAAATATGTAATTTTCAAGCACCTTTGAAACTGCCATAAAACAGCAGGTAGCAACCACTTAAACACACACAAAAGAAAGAAAAACCAGAAGGATAGACTAGGAAATCAAATCTGTTAATTAAATCATACACTCCTGGTTTGACCTAACCTTTGCCAGATGCCCTCTATTAACAGTACACAGTGACTGCAGCCCAGGGTGAACAGGTTATTCAAAGGTTGGATTATATAAATTAACTCCCATGAGCACCCAGCCTGAGCCTAAGAGGATCTGTGCCTCTCACACATCAATAGAGCCATTACCTTAAAGGCCCTAGAAGGACTCAGAAACCTCCAGGAATGCCAGAATGGGGCTTCTGCTCCCAAGGTATCCGTGCCCATATTTCTGTCCAGCTTTCCCATCTATAGAAACTACCCATTCGTGGCTCAGGGGAGTGAATAGAGAGGCTTAGCACACTTTGTTTTGGTGGGAATGCTTTCTACATGCATTGGCTGTTCATATGGGACACTGTGGAAGGCTCAACAGTCTGAACATGGCTAAGCCATAGACAGGCTTTCTGTTCTTAAGAACGTTGTGCACACCCCTATGGTTTTGGTAACCATGACATCAATAATTGAGGAAACCAAAAAATGTGAGGGTTTTTTCTTGCTGTTTGGGAGCTGTTGAAAAAATTGTCAAATTTGGATTTCTGTCACACAGCCCGTGCCAAAGGGTGTTGGGGGCCTAAGGATGTAAGAAGAAGGGTTGTGTCGCCTGTGTTTTCTTGGGCATGGCTTCAATATGCCCCAGTTCACCATGCAGGAAGTAAATTCCAGAAATACCCCTTGGCACGGTGAATACTTCTTCTCCAGAAATCTCTACTTTTGGTGCTACGCCCCATAGTATGCAGTTGAGTCACACAATTAATTTTATCCAATTCTAGAAATAGCTGCTACGCTTTTTCCTTTGAATTCTTTCCTGAGCACCTTATCTATCCCGAGCCCTCACCCCAACTATCTACCCGACTGTGGCTTCTCCCTGCTACTACCGAATGTTCTATCATAGTCCTCATTTGCCTCTATGACAGGCCAAATTGCATCAACGACATGAACTTTGGCAGTAGGCACCATACAAATGCAAGATAACATAGCATCAAATTCCTGCGGTACCCTGTGAGACCTAGAAATGCTCTCACCTGGGTTTGGGTTGTGGGCATTGCCCAGTCTTGTACAGCCTTTACTTTAAAGGGGTGAGGCAGAATCTTGTCCCTACCAACGTCACACCCAAGGTAGGTCACTAAGCCTTGTGCAATCTGACATTCAGTTGCCTTCATGGTCAATTCAGTCAGAGCTGGGAAACGTGCATGCTCAGTAGTGAGTCTCCACTCCAGCGCTCACAGACTTTAACAAGATATCAGTAGACATTACAAAGTTATTGCCATATCCCTCATTGAGGGGAACAAAAGGACATAAATCAAATGGTGTGAACTGCTGAGTGTTTTGCTGTGGAGCGTGGAGCCGGTAGCCTACCAGTCTGTCTTTTGTTTCCATTGACAGATAAATCCACATCCGCTTCATGCAGCGAACAGTGAAGTGCTGAGTGTTGCTGTGTTGCCAGGTTTCTGGGTGAGGAGGTGAGGACACAAGCAACGCGTCATCAACCAGATCTGGGGGATGAATACGCCGGCTGCGGGAGCAAGAATGCACAGCAGGAAAGACTGCTAGTGGCTCCAGACATTGTCTGCCTCGATGTCTCATATGAGGCTGTAAATAAAAGTGAAGGGGGAACCATCTACCTTACCCGTATCTCCTATTTCTGAACGATCGGCAGTGAATTTTAACGCAAGTGACTGTGACCCCCCAAGCCTTTAATAGGGAAAATAATGCAGTGAATGCAATCAAAGTATGTGAGATGAAATATTCAGAACTGGCAGCCCGTTTATCCAAAGATATCTTGGATTTAACAACTAAAATAGCCACAAAGAAGCGTCTCAAGGAGTGACTGGACAATCTGAGCTGTGAAACTGTCAACTTAGATTATGGACATCGGGAGCATGTATTGCCAATACCAAATCTGACTGTGGATCCAGAATTGGAGCCTGATGATATGATATGATATGATATGATATGATATTTTATTTGTATCCTGCTCGTACACAGGTGTTTCAGAGCGCGACTAGGCAAGGGAGGGGAACATGGGAGAACAACAAAACACAAAAACAATCTTACTAGGCCCTGTGACATTGAGAACGCGCAAGTGCATGGGAAAGGGAAAAGGGGGAAAAGTGCATGGAAGGAGGAGAGTGGAAAGTGCAGAGCAGAGGAGAGCAGATAAATAATAATAAATACAAAATAAAAATAAAATGGAGGCAATAAACAGTGGTAGTGCAGCCAAGCAAGTGGCAAGTGCTGTGTTTAAGGCAGCAGACTGAGCAAGTCTGATAAGTGCAGAAAAAGGAGAAAATGGGGGTGGGGGCTGTATGGGTACAGATACAGTCCCCAGTGCAAGGGGTGGCCAGGAGGCAGGACAGGAGGGTGGCAGGATGAGCAGGTACCTGGGCCCAGAGGACAGAGGGTGGCCAGGTGCACAGTGCCAAGATAGAGCAGATCAGCAGGGCAGAGGGGGAGCGAAGGCAGAAGCAAAGAAGAAGGTCTTGAGGTGCTTCCGGAACCGGAGATGGTTCTCCTCAAGTTTTAGAGTGGCAGGGAGGCTGTTCCAGAGGGAGGCCCCAGCCAAAGATATAGATCTACCCCCAGCTCGTTTCTTTGAAAAATGATTGACCCGGAGGGAGTTAGAGGTAGAGGAGTGAAGAGCTCGAGATGGGAGGTATTTGTGGAGGGATAGCTGAAGGTATTTTGGACCCAGGCCCCAGAAAGCCTTGTGGACAATGCAGAGGGTTTTGAATTTAATCCTTGGATCCACTGGGAGCCAATGGAGAGATTTCAGAGCTGGAGAGATACGATCCCAGGGCTTGAGGCCAAGGACAAGTCTTGCAGTCCTGTTCTGGATAAGTTGCAGAGGTCGGAGAGTAGAGGCAGGTAGATTTAGAAAGAGGCTGTTACAATAGTCCAACTTAGAGAGAACCAGAGCTTGGGAGACAGTGAGCTTCTGAGGGAAGGAGACAAAAGTCAGAGTACCTCTTAGGAGGTGCAGTAGGAAGTTTGACTTTTTAGAGACCTCAGAGATATGGGAGGAGAAGGAAAGTGTGGAATCAAAGATGACCCTGAGGTTCTTAGCCTCGCAGGTAGGGGTGGGAGGAAGGTCAAGGGAGGCCAGCCAGAGCGTAAGGGAAAACGATGGAGATGATGTGCCGATGAGGAGGATCTCAGTCTTGCTGGCATTCAGACAAAGATCATTGGCGGCACACCAATCTTGAATGGCAGTTAGGCAGTCAGAGATGAGAGAGGGAGAGGAGGTGGCCGAGGGAAGCTGGAAAATAAGTTGAGTGTCATCAGCGTAGCACTGGAAATTTGAGCAGAAAATGGCAATGCAGCGGGTGAGAGTTGCCAGGTATTGGTTGAAGAGCCAGGGTGAGAGGTTAGACCCCTGGGGAACCCCACAGGCAGAGAGGAAGATAGATGATAGGAAGGACCCCAGTTGGACCTGGGAGGGTCAATCAGAGAGGAAAGAGGTCAGCCAAGCCAGAGCCTGATCAGTGATGCCCAGGTTATCATGGAGACGGTTGAGCAGGATGGTGTGGTTGACCGTATCAAAGGCAGAAGAGAGATCAAGAAGGATGAGGACAGAGGGAATGTTAGAGTGCAGATTGGAGAGCAGATCTTCACAGATGTTCAGGAGAGCAGTTTCTGTGCTTCTGGCCGCTCTGAAGCCAGACTGGTGGTCATGGAGACAGCCAACGGAATGTGAATGAAGGTTAAGCTGAGAGATCGCCAGCTTTTCAAGGAGTTTTCCCCGAGAGGGCGTAATGGAAATTGGGTGATAGTTAGCCGGACAGGAAGGATCAGCTGTGGGTTTTTTGAAACGAGGTTGCACAAGGGAGTGCTTCAGAGGGGAGGGGAAGGATCCTGAGGCAAAGGAGTGGTTGCAAAAATCTGCCAGGGCCGGAGTGAGGATGTCAATGTGGTCCTTGATGGTTTAGAGGAGCAGGGATGAACCTGTTTTGAAGAGGCTTTCATAGATCGGACTTGTCTAGCATGTAAGTGACTTCAATCAAGCACTCCAACTAAGTCAATGCCTAGTCTGGGATGCCCAATGGAAGCCCTTATTCATATATTTTTATGTCAAGTTCTTAAATCTGGATGATAAACCCTCATATAACGTCCCTCTCTTTATGATATGATATGATATGATAGTTTATTTATATAGCGCCTATACACAATGTGTTTCCCCCTGAATATAGCACACATGAATATGAACAGTGATCAGTATTGGGTAATATTACCATAGCGACAACTCTTTAATCAGAAAGGAGTAGGAATAGGAAGGATAAAGTAGCAGAGAGTACTTTTACGGTTCAAGGAAATGCAAGATGGCAAAGAATGCAGGCACAGAAATAAAACTTGATATGGATTCAACAAGAGATAATATGATCACTTTTTCCCTTGTGACAACTCACCCCCCCCTATATGAAGAGATGGAAATGAGGGCCCACAAGTTTTCAGAAATACAATCAAAAGCAGTTCAGTTCCCGTTCCCCCCAGCAAGCTTCGAGAAACAGGGATGATTTAAAAACACAGGCCAAATACTTTTAAATGTGATTGCAATGAAGTGAAAAATATACTAAAAATTATTTTAATTCCCTATAGGAGATTCAGGGTAGGTGACAGCTACTTTGGATTAGTTCCGGTCAACACTAGCAATGACTCATGAATGATTATCAGAGTGAAAACGAATTTCAGCAGTGGAAAGAAAGAAGCAGCTATTTTTACAAGTGGTGAAATTGAGCCAAATTGCAATTCCCGGCACTTTTTCCGAGTGCGTAAACCGCGATTACGGAAAAACTATAAGGAGTTAGAAGGTCATTTTGGGTTCTTAGCTTTAAAATGACAGTTAAATCTCCCTTCTAGGACATACGGTTCAAAAGATACAGTAATTTATGTGGAGGTAGATTTTCAGAAACAAAGTCTAGATTTTAGAATGACAGATGACATTTTTGCAGCTTTGAAATCACAGAATGGACACACGATTTATATGCAGTTCAAGACAGGTTGAAATGGTTTGAATAAGATTACTTTAAACTAAGAGATGGGTTCTGGACAGTTCTAGATACTCACTCCTAGTTTTGAAAGGGAATGGACCTCGTCACAGATCTGGTCAGGTTTGGGCTGTGGTTCTCTCACCACGGGATGGTCTCTGGCACTGGTTCTGCTCACAGCGGGGCCTCTGGTCTGCTATCGGCATGGCACAGTGGTCTGGTCTGGGTCTGACGGGTTCTGGATACAGCTCTGCTTTCTAGGTCTGGTCATGGTTCTGGCACAGGGTTCTAGCCAGAATCAAACAGCTCATCCGGCTGTTGAATAGTTTGGTTAGGTTGCTGGATTCTGGGGCCCCTGAAAAGAGTTCAGCTTTTGGGTTTGGCCCCTGCTTAAGGTTCTAGAGTTTAGTTCTAGAGTTTGGTTCTGGAGTCTATCTGGAGTCTAAGTTCTGGAGCCTCAGGTGTCTGGAGTTTTGTCTGGATATGGTCAGGCAGCATGCTGCGCAGGAATTGATGAGTAGTGGAAAAATGAATGTGTCTATCTGGGTCTCAGCAGTCTCTTTTTATGTGTTCTCAAAGGGGGTTTGGAGGCTGACTTTCTATGCCCAACTCACTGAGGATCCTGATAGGTTAAAGGATTTACTGTCCTCTGACGGGGAACAGAGTTGTGAATGAGTCATCAGGTATCATCTTGATGGCTGAAGGAAAGAACACTCCCCTTTGTGTCCGTACAGCATATCTTCTTTTTCATAAAACACCTATTTACAATATATCCCACTTGTTAATATTACCTAAATTGCATGACAGATTGCTTAAGGTACAGTTCGGTTCAAGTCACATGTTTCTACGAGCTTGGGTTCAGAAATGACAACATTTTGTGCTTTTGATGGGTTTCGCAATATTAATTTTGCATCAAATCTTACACGGAGGTACACATACCCTCTCTGCACATATTACTGTATGTTTTCATTTTTTCTAGCATAAACACTGTGACTGCAATATTAATAATTACGGGGCTTGACCTCAGAACATCCCACAGCGTCCAACTTAGTCTCAAACTGTGAGTGAATTTTTCATATTAAGAATCTCCAAATTGTACATTTTTGTCTGCTTGGTATAACTATTTATCAGTATTCTCATAAAACATATATTTTCTGGACTCTCTGAATCCACAGTCATTTGTCTCCGCCCCTAGAAACTTGGCTTGCCTCAGAGATCAGATGTCTTGACTTCCCCCAGAGCAGTGTTGTTCAGGCACACCCAAATCAGCATATCCTATTAATCTGAAAGAATCCTTTGTCTTGTTTCTCCAGGCTGCAGTGAAATTCTCCTCCCTCTTAATCAACAGGACCATGTGATTTCCTGTGCTGTTGCTGAGAAGGCTAGGTGTGAAGGCTTCCCATGAACAGCCAGCCTTTTGAAGTCTCAGCTAACTTAGGTTCCTGTTTAGCTTCAGAAATACAGGTCTCCTGTCAGAATTTAGATCGCTAGCACCGGTCAGTGTCAAGCACCGGTATTGCACCCATTTTTGACAGCTGCCTTACCAGTAAGCAATCCTCAAAATATACTTTGTTCAAATATAGATGCACTTCTGTGGACCTCAGATTCATGTAGATTCTTGCGGGAGAATGATGTTGACCCCCCAACACGGAGGTGGGATCTTTTTAGTGGTTTTGGTGAGCCTAATTTTAGCAATTTTGACATAAAAAAATTCCCCACAGCTCTGGGTTGCTTTTAGCAATCAGTATTGCTATTCCCAAATGGTTTCAGGCTACTGTGTGTATAGCCCAATGGTGGTTTTAGGCAGTGACCTCCTGTGGTCACTAATATAGGCAAAAGTGGGTGGCAGACTATTATTCAGATTTTTACTGTGCATTTTTGGATGATTTCTGGCAAGCCGCATGCTTTCCGGTGGCCACTCTCATGTCGCTGCTGCCCATGATGTTGTAGGGCTTGGATGCGTGGGTGAAAACATCCCACAAGCAAGCTCGTCAGGGGAGAAAATAGGAAAGGAAGAGAAGGACGGTAGGGGGTGGTTAAAGGGAGGTCTACAAGCATACACTGAGAGGGAATAGGGGGGGCAGGGGAGGAGAGGGTCGACAGGATGTCCTGGGTTTGTGAGATAAAGTGAGAGGCAAGGGCATTGCAGAGAGCCTGGGAGGCAGGAGAATGAGTGGAGACTGCTGCAGGGATGGCAAGCTCCTTGTAGATCTTAAAGAGTTCTGCAGAGTTGTTAGATGCCGCAGAGACACAGGCTTGAATGTGGACTCTCTTCTTAGTGCGGACAGAGAGTCGGTATTGCCTTTGGAGCAGACGACAGGCCAGTTTGTCAGAGCATGAGCAGGAAGCCCTCCATTTCCTCTCAGCTGCCCTACACTTACGTTTAAGTGTACCTAGGTCGGAGTCATACCAGGAATTGCACTTGGCTTTGGACTTCAAGCGGATCTTCATGACAGGGGCAAGAGCATCAAGAGTGTCAGAGTTAGAAGAGTAGAGAAGGGGCAGGGTTGTGTTGGGATGTGAGTCAGCCAGAGGAGGAGGAGAGAAGGTGTCAGTGAAAGCCTCAGCAGACACACGCTTCATAGGTCGGGTGGGGTTGGCTGGGGGGAAGAGAGTGAGAGATGGCATGAGAGAAGGCAGTGGTCACTCCAGGAGAGAGGAATGGTCGGAGGGATAGAGAGGGGGAGGCCAGGGGAGATCAAGATATCAAGTGTGTGACCTGCAGAGTGTGTCGGGCCAGAGGGGAGGATAGCGAGGGAGAGGGAATCACAGAGGTTGTGAAAGAGCAGGGATGAGGGACACGGAGAATCGAGGTGGATGCTGAGGTCACCAAGGAGGAGGAGCTGAGTTCTTGAGGTCAGGAGGGAGGTGGAGAGGTCAGCCCACTCAGAGAGAAAAGAGGTGATATTACCAGGGGGCCGGTAGAGAGTAGCAACAGTAAGAGAGTGGCTAGGAGAGATTGAGAGCCTGCAGACAAGGCTTTCAAAAGAGGAGAAAAGCTAAGTGGGAATGATAAGGACTATGCTGCCTCCAGGTCGAGAGTATCTGGGTGCAGAGTGGATCTTGTAGCCAGCAGGGAGTAGAGTGTTAAAGCCTGTGACAGAGCTGGCTGTGAACCATGTCTCTGTAAGACCGAGGACATCAAGGTCCAGTTCTTCAAGGAGATGGCAGATGTCAGAGGAGTGTTTGACAGCAGAGCGAGAGTTGAGAGTGGCAAGATGAAGAAGGTTGCCAGCCTTAAAGATCTTCTGGGGAGGAGTACAAATCAGAGGTACGCCCTGTGAAGTTGTGGAGGTAGCCTGAAGAGTGGCAGAGAAGGAGGAAGAAGTGGACAAGGTAGCCAAGGAGTTAGGGGAGGGGACAGCTGGAGATGGGAGGAAGTTGATGATGAGGTGAGGGAAACGCCTATCAAAGAGGAGGAGATTGGCCTGAGGACCTTGGACCATGACAGTGCCATTTAGGTAGACATTAAGGATGACTCTGGAGGAGTCGAAAGAAGCAATGAGGACATCCCAGCGAGTGCCACCATTAATGGGAGAGGAGGTATTAGATATGTGTGGGTGAGCAAAACCCACTGGAGGGCCAATATGTAAGTGACCCCTGCACGTATGAAGGAATGTCAGAATCTTTGGACAGTAGTTCATCTAGGACCTCCGTAAGGGCCTCCCGAGGTGAATCTGTGTTTCAAGTGGAAGAACAGTGTCAGGGGTGGGTATTTCGAAAGATGCATTATTCCACCTGCACCACACTGTTATGGCTGTCCTCTCAATCTCAATGGCTCCTTTCTCCAAGCTTTATGAAGCCCATAACGATTCATCGAAAGACCAAGCCACATTAGAAGCTATGCCCACGCGAGAATTACTTTTCTGAAAGGTTTCGTGAACAAAGTCCAAGACAGATTAGATAAAGAAGCTGAATCATCAATAAACTGCCAGATTATGTGATCTAGCCAGAAGATAAGCAATTGACAAATCTGTACTAATGGAAGCAGTACTTGAAGATTGCAAATGGATGAGAAGCCAGGACAAAAAAGATCAAGCTATGGTACACCAGACTAATTAAAATCAAGGAGATCTGTAGAAATGGGAAACTAAGTTCTCAGTTGAAAACTGATACATTGCAGAAGAGAAGTAAAATCAGTCCCTAAAGATAAGTCAGAGAGGGGAGTCCTGATGCAAGTTTAACTGCCAACAGGAGACTCAAGATCAACGGCCCAGCTCCCCCTTGAACTTACAGCTGAGAGGGAAGAGGATTCTAGGATTGCTGTGGGTGAAGGATGCCCTATAACAGTCAGAGTCCAATATGTTCTCGATTTTCCAACCTACCCAAGTGCCAGGTAGAGAAAGCAGAGAGCCGGCTAAACGAGCCAGAAAATAGTGTCAAAAAATCAAAAAATGGGCAAAAATATAAGTCGAATGGATCAAGGGCCTTCATGAGGAATCTAAGGACTCCACCCGGAACTGAATCTACCCAGATATAGAAACGCCCAACAAAGGAAATGGGGGAGGTGCTGGTGGAAGACAACGGGATTGTTACGCTCCCAATAGGTACTGATCTGAGGAGAAAAATCTCAAATGATGATACAGACCTCCTATCTGAATTGTGCCTTAGTGACTTGATTGAAACAATGGCAAGGGAAGAGGAAAACAACGATTAGAACAACTTAAGTCGCTCAGAACTGGTTGAGATAGATCGCTTGGTATACCATATAACAACAGGAGCCCCCTCTCAATTCCCAATAATTCAGGAGCCAAGACAAAGCTGGCAGATAATATGGCTAATAAAGCCCCCTTTAGAATGCTGGAAGACAAGAGAAACCTCTTGGCTCAGGGCCAGCAGGCTGATCAACGGCCTACAAGGGATGGCCTGAAAAAGCCCCTAAGAACCACTCAGGGAAATTATGGTAGTGAAAATCAGACACCCACAACTGAAGCTACATGTTCCATGGGGTCAAGTAAGATGACTAGAGTCTACTTAGAAAGACCGTTCCCAGTGGCCGATAATGTAATCATAAACCAAAACTTAATGAGACTATTGCAACATATCCCTAAAATGAGATACATAACATCAGAGGATATTCAGGTAGTCCAATTCGTAAATGAGAATCATATGGACTGGGTGATCTTCAATCTGGACTCCTCACTGATAAAAACGGCCTTATTAGAATTGAGTGATCAACTCTTAACATTGGTATATGACCTGAGTGACTATGTAGAGGATACAGGAATGTTGAGGGGGAAAGTTGTGTTGAGAGAGAAAATTGATACTCTCAATTCAAACAGAACAGGCTTGTGATGAGAGGGACTTTAATTCCCAGATATCAACAGAAAGAGAGTTCAAGTGGAAATGACAGTCAAAAGAACAGAAAGAGAATTACCCACTGGCAATTACTATTGACAATTCGATACCAAATAAATGGAAGGTAATAAATCAACATAAGCCCCCCGGCAGGAGGGGGAAAGCCCCGGAGTTGGTCATGGCTGGCGGAGTTATTGGGTGAACCCTGTCAACATCAGAGCCATATAGAGAACGTAGAGGTGGCGCTCCATATTGGCTCTTGGAACTCGAGAGATTTCACAGAGCAATTTGACATCATATGCCTGCAAGAGACCTGGCTTCGGTCCAAACCAATGTGTGAAGGGTATGAGGTGTATTTAAATTAGGCACATAAAGGATTGCTCAGGAGAACATATTCAGGTCTATTAACATTGATAAACATCGATGAAGGCCTGTCTGTGGAGAGTATATTCCATCCTAACCCCTTTCTTCAGATGCTGAGGCATGGCCGACAGAGTCGGGACAACAGCCGGAAAATGAAAATGTTTCTTTTGAATGTATGTTGGAGTGTAAATATGTGTTTGAAACATGTTTTAATTTATTCAATAATGTCACTGCTAGATGAAGCCCTACTTTCAGTGGAAAACCCCACATTATTATATGTGGAGACTTTAACATGTATCTACTGAATATGTAGGGAGTGGTGCTCGCCGATTCATTATTGGGGAAAAGGGCTATGACATGGTTTAAACAAGGCAAGGGCTTGTGATCTAGTAATGCTAAACGCCCAGACAATCGGGGACATCTCAAAGGTGTGAAAATGGTCTACGGGAGCCAAGAAGGTATGTCTGGATTATTTCTTTGTCTCAGAAAATGTCTCAGTAGAAAAGTTTGAAGTCATAGAGATGCCAACAAGTAATCATGACCTACTAGCAATTATCTGGTCAGTGACACGACAACCTAGGAAGATGACTGCCCCTAAATCAGTTGAACTATCTTGTGGAAAAAATAAGCTTAGAATTAAGAAAACTGAGGTACCAAAGGTGACAGCCCAGTTTGAGTGTAATATAGCTGAGAACCTGAGTAGAACAGACTATGCTTGGATTTTAAAGGCCTATAGGGAAGAGAGTGACCGAAGTGGTAAGGTGAACTTTGTACCTGTTCACTCTTATAATCCTGAGGTATTAGTGGCGAGGAGAGCATGCACTGCCGATATCAGGAAACTAAAAGGAGTCGAGATGATCTAGCTGCCGCAAAAATAAGAAAAAGGAAGCAGACATACCCTAATTGGCTTCATGCATCTAAAGCAGAAACGCTACAACAGGATGCAGACCGTATGTTGTGGGCAGTCTGTACACCAACACAAGGAACTTATACAAACGTATTAATAATGGGGGAGGTTTCCAGTCAGCATATACAGGCAGTAACGTCCCAGAGGAATTATTTGCACTGGGTGGAGAAGATGTGGATAAGTGCAACCTGAGGGTGGGAGATAGGTGGTCATTTGCATTTGAAAAAGAGGAAATTGGAATGATGATAGTGAAATTGAGTTGATCAAAGGCGGCAGGACCAGATGGTCTAGTGAATCATGTGTTAAAGGGAAATGCAGAGGTCTGGGGGGATTTTGTGATAATGCTGTTTAATCAGATCATAGTGGCAAAGCAGATTCCAGCTATATGGCAGGAGGCAATCCTGGTGGCAATCTTTAGGAAGGGAGATCATTTCAACCTGAAAAAAACTATCGCCCGATCGCCCTTCTGGACACTCTGGCCAAGTTATTTGCAGCAATCCTACTAAGACATCTAAATGCATTGGCAATGGGATTGGGTCGCCTCGACCCGCGACAGACTGCTAATCTCTTTCTGCTGAACCTTCTAAAGCGGAGGTCCATGGAAGCCAAGACGAACATCTACTTGGCTTTCATGGACCCGGAGCAGGCCATTGATTAAGTCAGTCCGGAACGGCTTTGGTCCAAACTGTCGGATTGGAATTGCCCACATGACTTGTTAGAGGCAATGCAAGCTTTGTATTCTAACACATGTGTGCATGTGGGCAGAAAGAGCTCTCTCAAGATAAATCTAAACATATTGAGAGCAGCTGAAGCAGGGCTGTTCGTTGGCCCCGATTTTATTTAATCTTTACATGTCTGACTTAAGGGAGTCTCAAATGATGACGCAAGCTTTTCCGACTAGAATAAATGACATCAACATGCCTTGGGTCCTGTATGCTGATGACTTGGTCTTTATTGACCAGGTTCTAATTGAACTCCAGCGTGGATTAAACACATTTATGCTGTATCTAATAAAGAATGGAATGCGAGAAAATGTCAAAAAATCCATAGTACTTATTAGGTCTTCGGCATGGACGAAACATAAAGGCTTCTATTCATGGAGGGTGTAAGAGGAATGATTGGAGATGGTGGAATCCATAACCTATTTAGGTAATATAGTTAATACAAATCTGGATGAAAGTGCTCATCTCGTGATGTCACGAGTTAAAGTGTCTTCGATCCGATTCGAGTTGGGGTTGCAATCCATGGAATCGATAGCAGTATGGAAAACCTTATCTTTATACAGAAAACGCATTGCCCTGGACAGCGCATATGCATTTGACATTCAAGACAAGGCAGGGGAAATTCCTAGATAAGGGATTGAAATGCTGGAAGGAGAAATGCAAGAAATACCTGAAAGGATATGACATCATATCCGATCTGTTTATGTTGAATCCAGTAAATGTTTTTTTTTAAAGCTGCAATATCTTGATTGGATTGCAACTATGGAGTTGAGAAGTAAGGATAGGTTGAAATCATCATCAGGACGGAAATAAGAGGTTTGAATCAAACCCCCATATATTTGCAATAATTTCCTTTGGTGCATTATAGAGACCCTTTTATTTGCTGCCGATCAAACATTCTTTCCAAGAGAAGTAAAATTGGAAAGGAAACAGATTGTGGAGGGTGACTCTCACTGTAGATATTGCAAAGATGACAAGAATAAAGTCTTTATTGAATTTAATAACCACCTGCAAGACCCTGACAGAACTATTTATTATTTATTTATTTAATTTATTTTTTAGTTTTAAAAGAAAAAACTTTACAAATGTTTTTGTTATTAATATTTCATAAAATTACAACTACAATGCTTACAAGCAAACTAATGACTAAAATTACAATAATTACATTAGACAGTGTTAGACAGTATTATAACATTATACACATTATCTCTTACATTATATTAAAATACGTTCTAAAATTCTTGTCACTAGACTCACTTTTCGTTCTTACATAATGTTATTTAAAACATTGTCATTGTGTATCAATTACAGCGCTCTGATTTTTATAATTCTGTAATATTAATATAAGTGATCATTATGTTTTATCTTAACTGATTAATGTTCTGTAGTCATCAAGTTACTGTCCAACTTCTCATTCACAAACTTACTTTTGATACATTTCCACAGATGGTATAAATTTATATTGGCTGTCTCCAAATCAGTATTCAGACAATGTATCCAGAAAGCATCACTTTTAATATAGTCATAATTATGCACCCGATCTCCTAAGTATATCATATACTCTGTGCTTAATTCAGGGCACTGTAGCAGAACATGTTGGGTAGTTTCCAAGTTGTTAGTCTTTTTACATATTCTGCATATTCTTTCCTCACGTGGGATTTTTTGTTGTGCCCCCATTATGTTTAACAGAGGAAGTTGATTTGTTCGCAACTTTAATCGGAATTGTCTGACTGCAGGGTTTGGACATCTTTTCAAGTATCTTTCTGCTTGTATATATTTGTGCACAATCCCAGATATGAAATTATAGTTCTTTAATTGTTCTAGGTGTGCATAGTTTTTAGTCCAATCCCACGATTTAATCTTATTAATGTATATCCGTTTCAAAGTTGCATATGCTGTCTTTTTGTAATATAATGGATGCCACTGGATTACGTTGAAGATGTTGTCACAAATACTTTCAAATGTGTCACTCCTTCTATTTTTGTCATCCAATAAATCCAGTAATTTACATTGTGGAGAAGAATGTATTTTTAGATGCAGCGCTCCAGTCTTTATCCATAACATGCTTTTTAAGGATGTTAAAACTAATTCAATAAGGATATATTGTATAGATGTAATTGGAGACAATTTGAGAAGTCTTCTCCAAAACCGTCCTTCTAATACATCTAGCCAGTCAAGTTATTCCATTGTTAATGCGTCTAGCCCGTATAAAATCATTGGGCTGAAGCATTTCTTATATAGGATTATAATTCCTTCTAGCGAGAACCCAGCCGTTTCTTTTGCGAATTTTACTATTAGCTCTATGAGTTTTTTCGCTTTTATTTTCAATTATATTTTTGTAGTCTTTGTCGTTACTCATGTCTAATCCCAGATACAGATACAAATTCACATATTCTATTAATCCTAATTCAGTGACCATATGTGCATACAAAGCCTTTTTTGTAGAGAATGCCATTATTTTGGTTTTTCCCATATTTATCTTTAATTTGTTTATTTTTGCATATTTTATTAATGATGAAAACATTTCTTTAATCCCAAAATATGTATAATTCATTAAGACCAGGTAATCAGCATAAATTAGGTATGGAATAGCTTTTCCTCCTCGCTTCGGGCAACACCCATGCCCGGGGGCTAACCAATCTGGAAGATCTGCCATGTACAAATTGTATAGTAGCGCAGCCATCGGACATCCTTGTCGCACTCCTGACAGAACTATGAACTAGAGTTTTGGAGGGACATTTGGAACAAATCCATTTATTAACTGCAGTGGAATCTGATAGTTTTCTAATTGAAGAGAAAATAAGTTTGCTTTTAGCGGTAATGACATTTGTGGAATATGTTTTAAAGGAGGGTGAATAACCCATTTACAAAGAATGAAGTGTAATTGGTTAATCTGCATCGATTATGAATTGGTTTACTGAGTTTTTTAATAATAGGAAATGTGGAGAATGAAATTATGATGTACAAGGTTTTATTTGGTAAACCAAAAACCTAAAAATAAAGAATAAAACGTATGGTCAATTCAGCTTGCTGGAGAGCCTGCAACCCAATCCCAAGTTGTCTCACAAGTTCTTCCCAAGTAGGGCGGAAAACTGCAGTATCGTCCAGATATGCCACGCATAATTCATGTAACCTATTCAGGACATGGTTAACCAGCTTTGGTGGAAATTGGCAGGTGCATTCTTTAAGCCAAAGGGCATTAACCAGAACTGCTAAAGTGCCTCATTTGTTGAGAAGGCCGTCTTCTCCTTGGCATTTCATGTCAGGAATATTTGCCAATACCGTGCATTGAGATCAAAGGAGCTAAGGTACATGGTGGCCCCTACCTTGTCCACTAACTAATCAGTTTGTGGAAGGAGATACAAATCTGCAGTGGTAACCGCATTACAAGCTCTGTAGTCCATGCAGAATCCTAAATCAGAAGTTCCTGTTTTGGGTTCCAAAACCACTGGGCTAAACCAAGGACTACTAGAGGGCTCTATCTCCCCATGGTCCAACATCTTGTTGGCCTCAGACTTAATGTAAGACCTGATTTTTTCTGAAAGTATACATCTCCTAAACTTGGTAGGCCCAATATTTCCAGTGATAATGGGCTTCAATACAAGTTTGCTGGTCCGGAAACTGCAGCCACGGTAGTCAGACTGTTCACAGAAGCACTGGCACTGTTGCTAACAGTGCCGGTGCATCTCTGTCCCCACTCCAATAGAGTCCCATGGGACTCTATGGGAATGGGGACTTACAAGTTGCCGGTGCCCGTCTTCCCGGGCTGCCAGACTTGTAATGAGCCAGTGGCACCGGGAAGTCAGGTGCCGGTAAAATATTACGGGTCCAGTAGCAATGAGGTCCAATGTCATGTTTATACCAAGGTGTTGAGCCTGAACTTAGGGGTAACAAGAGGAGAATTTGCCTAAGCAAGGTTTTCATCTTGCTTTGCTGTTGTAAAGTCACTTGAGCGGACTCAATGTCACCGTATGATGTTTCCAAGGAATCCCCCAAATAGACTGGATAAGTTTAGAGGATATCTGGATGACCGGCCAAAAATTACCTCATCTTCCTTCCACGTGGCTGAACTGTACCTAGACCTGAAATTGCTGCACTCTTCAGGCCCAACTTCTTCATAAGTGATCCACCACCACTAGGATAAGCCTGTTTTTTCCAACTAGAAAAGTCTGTTGCCTGAGGAAGTAAGAGGATTTAAGGAATTAATCACATGAACCCTTACAGCCTTAAAAGGTACATCCAACAATTTTACAAGATCCCCCTTCTGCTCTTTTTGGAAAGGAGCCTTTAAAAGTATAGACATTTCTGGTTGCCTTCAAAGTAAAAATAGCAAAAAGGGGCTAAGACAGATGAACACTTGGTATATGTTAACCAGCTGACGATCTGCCATTCTCGTTCAACTGTCCGAAAAAATTGAGGGATTTTGTCAGACCATACTTGAGGTGGCCTCTGAATAAGATTTGAAAATGACCAGATGGAAAGGTGACCTGGAATCTGTGTTAGAAGGGTGTGCACAAAGATTTAGGTCAAAGGATGACTGCTTGAATTCTATTATTAAAATTCTATTAGTAAATAGTAATACAAAATAAGTGAAATAGAGAGTAGGAAGCACATATATCCTCTGTATCTGAGCACTACACTTAACATAACCAGCCTTTCTGACCCTCTGTAATAGCCGAATTACCACAAGTAATCTACAGCCTGGTAAAAGGGATTGCTGGATATGGAGAGTACATGCGGAATACTCCATTCCCAAAGGATAAATCCTCAGCTGCCAGACTTAGTGGGAATGAATTATAGGTAAAAGCTACATTATATTAATAATTTGTTTTTGTTTTTTGTGCTTTAATCTGAAGTGCTTTACATAGGATATATATATATTTATATACATTACTTTTATTACCCATTAAAAAAAAGGGAACATTTATCATGACCCTTTAGGAGACAATCATAATGCCCACGATGGCATCCAGTCTTCCTGGCAGGAAGGCATAATCCCTTGTAATGTAGGACCAGGAGCTTCATTTTTCCGATGGGACCCTCAGATCTGGCGCACGGCCCTCTGGAATGCAGGATTTGGCAACAGGCAACAATAATGACTTTAAAATGAAATTCCGGCCGCATGATGGGGTCACATGACTCTCTGGGAGTCTGTCTAGTAGTGCTCAATATGGCAGCCAGTCATCCTGGTAGGAGTTAATCGGAAGTGTTTTGTTGTGGGCGCAGGGAGCTTTGTTTCTAAGGCAGGACCCTCAGATTTGGCACAGGATCCTCTGGAATAACACAAAGAGGAAAACAAATGTAAAAGGAAATCCCAGTCACATGCTGTGGTCATATTATCTTTTGGGAACCAGTTACAGTTCTAAGGATGTATTCCAGTCTTTCTGATATGGTGGAGGCAGAATACATGGAGTTGTAAACCCAGAGAGCTTTGTTTTCTTTGCAGGACCCACAGTGTTTGCAGCACACAATGGAGAACCCGGACTTTAACTGTTGAAAATGTGGTTGAGCAGCTGGAGTGAATTTCACAGCAATCAGTAAACTGTTTCTTAGTCTGTCTGTGTGCCTGACTGGTGAGGTTGCACTGACGTTTTATTTTTTTAAGTTTGAGCTATTGGGTGCCATTTGTGACACCTATAAGCCGAAATGATTGCATTGGAGTACAGGTAGGGAGGAACAGATGTGATCTGGGAACCAAAATGAGCCCTTACCGGAATGACATACTAGAAGGGACGCAGAGTCTGTATGTGTTGTTTGGTTATCGGCATTGCCTGCCCATGGCCATGTTAAGCACTCTATTTTTGTAATTGTAATTGTTTATTTGTACACCACTTATACACAAGTGAAGTGCTTCAAAGTGCTTCAAGGCGTGAAGGCAGCAAGGGACTACAGTAGTCATTCTTAGGCGTTGAAGTTTCCAAATGATGTAACACAAAAATAGCTAGTGTACTATGCCTGACGGCATTTCTCCTAGTGCAAGTGTGTGAAGTGCAACAGGCGGAACCAAATTAGGGAGGGGAGACAAAGGGAGACAAGACTTACTAGGCCTAATAAATTCAGGTCATGCAAGTGTACAGACGGAAGTGCAAGGGAAGGGGGAGGGGGAAAAAGTGTGCCCAGTCCAGCAGGGCTGAGGGTTAAGTACAGAGCGGTTATCTCTCACGTGGACCGTATGCTGAAGTGCAGTAGGGGTTACCCCTCTCATGGAACGAATGCTGAAAGTGCAGTAGTGCTGAGCATAGTGCAGAGGCTCTGAGGCAAGTGCAAAGACTGGCAGGGGAACCTGGAATCTGTGAGGCTCTGGAGGTGAGCAAGGGCGACCAGTCAGTGAAGCTAAAAAGATTTAGGGGAGAGATGGAGGAGTGAAGCTTTAGAGAAAGAGAGAGAAGGTTAGCAAGAGAGAGGGAGAAAGAAGGAGGAAGAGAAGAGAACGGTCTTGAGGAGTTTCCAAAACTTAAAGTGCTCCAGCTCAAGGCAGAGAGAGGCAGGGAGGCTGTTCCAGAAAGGAGGCACCTGCAGAGGATAGAGATCTACCCCCAAATTTCTGCTTGGAAAAATGGCTCACATGCAAAGAGTTGGAGGTGGCCGAGCAAAGGGCTCTAGAAGGAGAATGTTTTGGAAGAGAGCATTGTAGATAGTGCAGGCTCAGTCCCCAGAAAGTCTTTTGGACTATGGAGAGGATCTTGAACTTGATCCTAACTGCCACGGGAGCCAGTGGAGGGATTTCAGCACCGGAGAGATGCAGACCCTGGGCTTGAGGTCAAGGATAAGTCTTGCGGTTCTGTTCTGGATGAGTTGTAGCAGACGGAGAGTAGAAGTAGGAAGATTGAGAAAGAGACTGTTGCAGTAGTCCACTCTAGATAGAACCAGTGCTCTGGAGACAGTGAGCCTTTTGGGGGAAGATGAGAACAGTTATAATACCTCTCAGGTGGTGCAGCTGGTAGTGGGTCCTTTTAGAGATGTTCAAGATGTGAGAAGAGAAGGAGAGAGTGCAGTCAAAGATGACCTACCAATGTTTTGCCTCACTACGAGGTAAGGACGCAGGGCCAGGGGGGGCCGGCCAGTGGAAAATTGGGAAAGTGGGGGTAGGGGTCGCAATGAGGGCAATCTCTGTCTTACTGGCATTGAGGTAGAGATTGTTGGCAGAAAACCAAGACTGAATTGTGGACAGACAGTCGGGAATGGGTGAGGAGGAGGAAGAGTCCGAGAGTAGCCTGAAGGAGAGCTGTGTGTCATCTGCATAACATTGAAAGTAAGAGGTGAAGTAGATATTCTATGGGCCAGAGGGGCCATGTAGACATTGAAGAACCACAGGGATAAGTTAGATCCCTGGGGACGCCACAAGTATAGAGTGTGATAGAGGAGAGAAAGGACCCAAGTTCCATCTGGGGAGAGAAAGGAGGCAAGCCACTCTGGGCCGGATCTGTGATGTCCAGGGTATCATGGAAACGGGAGATCAAGAAGTTGTGGTTAACTGTGTCGAAGGCAGAAGAGAGATCGAGAAGAATGAGGAAAGTAGAAGAGTTAGAATGAAGATTACAGAGCAGGTTTTCATGGGTGTTCATAAGAGCATTTTCTGTGCATTTGGATGCTCTTAAGCCAAACTGATGGTCATTGAGACAACCAACAGATTCAGTGTGGAGGGTAAACTGAGAGATAGCTCATTTCTCCAGGAGTTTGCCCACAAAAAGAGTGATAGAGATCGGGTGATAATTTGCCAGGATAGAGAGGTAAGCAGAGGTTTTTCTGAGCAGAGTGTGCACAAGAGAGTGCTTGAGAGAAGTGGGTTGCAGAGGTTCGCCAAGGCAGGAGCAAGAGAATCAATGTTGTCCTTGATGATTTTAGGAGGGCAAAGGTCAACCTATTTGGCGGAGGCTTTCATAGCCCGGACTTGCCTAGAGACCTCCTCAGGTGTGACAGGCGAGAAGGAGGAGAGAAGAGGGGGGATGGCCGCGAGTTCTGAGAGTTAAGTCATTAACTCTCTTAGGAAAGAATTTGGTGGTCCTATTAAAGCACCTGTATTAGAGTCCTGAGTTAGAGCCCTAAATCTCAAGGTGTATGCCTAGTGTCACAATGCCTTCAAACCCATGGCCTAGCAAGCATGTTATGGACTTTGCAACCAAGTAACATGAGTTATAATCCTGGTATCCCCGCTTGCCTAACCATATGTGATCTTGGGCAATCACTTTATTTTAGCGAGTGAGCTCAGTTCCTTTATCTGGTCAAAATGAATTTTGGAAAAAGGTGATCCCTAATACTAAGCACCATATTAAATCAAACAAATAATTCATAAAGACAATTCAAGTCCTACTTATAAGACCACATTAAGCCTTAGCTGTGTTTAAGCGGAATGTTTTATTTTTTCCCTATGGTTTTGATGCCATGATGAATTTCAATTAATTCCTTACGTTATTTTGATCTCATTCAGATTCGTTTGAATGGCACTGTGTATCATTCTAAGGTTACTGTTCGGAAGAGCAAAATGTCTGCAGATCTGAGAACAATGGGCTGATGGTGGCGCTCAGTGGTAGCTATTCAACTTTTAAAGTGGGGAGGCAGACATATGTTCCCTGAATCATGTGAGCAAGCAAGTAAAGCATAGATCCCTGAGGGTTTGGTAGGGTTATCAACCATGGCGTGGTTTTAAAATAAATAAAGGAATTGGTCCATTTTATAGCTCATTTTCTTTGAGAAATTGAATAGAAAGCCTTAAGATTTGCAGTCAGTTCTGAAGGGGGGATGCAATTTGTAATCAAATACTTGAGATGCTGGGTCAATCATATGTGTTACACATGTGGATGGAGCAAATTATGTACAGCTCGATCATAAAATTGTGTGCACAAAAGAAACCAACGATGGACAGTAGAGGAATATATATTTGTGCTACATCACTGACACAGTGCCTGATACATCTTTCCACCCTGGCATTTTAAAACATGCCCATCAAAGACCACATGCAAGTAGGCATTACATCATTTTTAGTATTGGCTATTAGGTGTCGCTTGCAACATCTATAAGCCAAAACTATTGCATTTGAATACAGATAGGGAGAAATGACATATGAGGGGGAACGCAAAGCTTGTAGATATGTTTTTGTTATTTGCCCACCCATTGACTGCCCATGGCCCTTCTAATCCCAGTGGACAATCCCACCAGGTTCCTAACCCTCCCTGCCCAAAACACATCCTCATAGAAACTATTTGAGCTTGTTTTATTCAAACCTTATCATCAAACTTTGCTCTCAAAGTGCCTGTCAGTGTTTATTCAAAGCACTCTTCAGAGATATAATTACATGATTGGAGCTGTAAACATGCTATTGGTGTAATCAACATTTCTTACCAGGCCTTCCTTCAGATACTTGATTTATAAGCACTCTGTGTGTCCTTCACTGAAATCCTGTTCAAAACAAGCATTGGTAAAGTCACAGAAGTCCTGTTTAAAACAAGCATTGGCAAAGCCACCATTTTTGGCTTGTGCATACATTTACATTTTTTGCCAGACACTGCTATTAGATGCCCAGGTATTCACACCACTTTGCACCAGCTACCAACAATGAGTAGTTAATACCATTGTGGCTGTGCCTGGCAAGTGCCTTTCCCATGCCTACACAAAAACCCAAACTGTTGGCATAGCCAATGCTTGTTTGTCTCTTGGCGTTGAAGTAGTGGATGCAGGAATACTGGTAAATCGGGGACAATCATTAGTTTTTTTGTAAGCCTCTACAGGTAGCATTGCACCTGGTCAATTGTACTCGAGTTCTCTGGATGTTCAGGTAATTTATTTTGGCCCATGCCTTATGAATGTGTACTTTCAAAATGTACAGCAATCTAAATGGCAGTTTGTCTGCACCAGACAGCACTACTTTAATAAAAACACAAATACATACATACATTACTATAATTAAGGATTAACACAGTCACCAGCACCAAATTTAACAATGTTACTGACATTCATAACTAGCGATTACTTTCCCTGCTGCATTCTGCACATTGAACACTCTCCCAATTGAACAATAGCATACGTACACAAAGCTACAAGCCCTCACTTTTACTGCCTACCATCACCACATCATAAAGCATCCAAACTTATTCCAGGAATCATACCTGCATATTGTAAGCCATGACTCAAAATTAATGTTGTTCAGTGACTAATCTGTTGATCTTGGATCCCGAATACCTTGATTACAATCTCACCCTTATGCACAACCATACACAGTGTGATTCTTGGCAAATCACCCATTCTTGGCTGCCCTCTAATTCAAAATGTTTGTAATGGACATCTCAACCAGGCAACAAACACAACACTGTTACATGCACAGAGCCACAGGCTACAATTTGCACCATCCGCCAAGTGCCCAGAACCCAGCTGGAGATCAAAATGTCTATAATACTTTGAATTTCAAGTGTGGTAAATCAAATGAATGGGTTAATGCATCAGCTGCCAACAAATATTGTTTAAAACTGCAAATCAAACTATGAAGGCAGTAGAATTGATCAA
Source organism: Ambystoma mexicanum (assembly GCF_040938575.1). NCBI lineage: Eukaryota > Metazoa > Chordata > Amphibia > Caudata > Ambystomatidae > Ambystoma > Ambystoma mexicanum. Next base: position 372,940,576 of record NC_090927.1, read on the forward strand.
ATTATATTTTACTTTTAGCGCTTACAAGCCATGCAACTCAGGCTGCACGCTCATTATAAAAGGTTGATCATGCATATCCACTGCTGCCAAAGCAAAAGCATTATTGCATTGCTTAGCTATCTCAGAAGCATTGTGTGCCATGTAGAAGTGTGGGATTTATTTTGCACAAAAAGAAGGAAACTGCATTTTGCCAGGTTTGGCCTAAACATTGCAGGGCATTGAAAACATGCTGAGATGAATGCCAAACTGAAAAGGCAGTATTTAATTTGCATCTGCCACATATCATAATGCTCTTTCAAATAAAGAGAAATCCATTTTCTGATTGGCCTTGCATGTCATTTATGAGACAAATAAAATTAAAGGTGTATTCTACATGGAAAGCATGGCATTTGCAAATGCATAATCTGCAAACATTGAAGTGGGTGCATTTTGCAGCCAAAATAATAAACATATGAGGTAGAAATTCCCCTTTGCAAAATGAACATATCATGATGAGAAAATGAACAAGTTGCGTCAAGACGCAATTATATTAAAAATAAACAGAAGGCCTCTGGTGCCCACGGAAATATAATCTTCACAAACATAAGTGTCTGTATCTAGAGGCATGACTTTAAGTTTCTGTTTCCTGATCAGGGCTCAGTTTCTAATCAGAACGCTCAAGCAGTGACCAGGAAGAATTTTTATTGGGGGCTTTTCTCTTAGATAAGCAACCTTGAGAGATGTACAGCTGATGATTTTATACCAGGAAAGGTCAACAATGGAGTAGATGCCCAGTTCAGAGAAGAAATGAAACTTTACTGTTAAATGAAAGTCAGGATCTGCATATATGTTTGAAGATTCCAATTAGTTGAAATGGATGTTTATAGTTTGTTCATTTTCTCAAGAATAATTAACCACACCATAATGGTTCAAGTATCACTAAAAATCTTGGGGACAAGAGTTTTATTTATTTATGTATTTATTTAGCATTTGTAAAGCGCTCCTAGTCCACCAGCATCTGTGTGTTGTTTGCATTGAATGATGTGAGAACAAAGTGGTTGGTGAACTTACATTTCACATGAAGCTGGATGCTGATTACAACAGGGCACAGTCCAGCCTTATAGTGTTGTTACTTTGAGAATGAGCAATTGGTCTACCTGATGGTCATGGTGACTTTAGGAGATTTAGGAGTCAAGTGTGAATACCCATGTTTTGAGGTTTTTTCGGATGGACCATTTAGAGGATTCTGATATGAGAACAGGCAGGATTGTGTTCCAGTATTTAGCTGCCACCGCTGCAAAGCTGCAGCCTCCTGCCTTAGTTTCCTTGAATCTGCAAACAGTAAGGAGGGGTGAGTAGGCTGCACAAGTGGATTTATTGTATTGAGATTTAGAAAATGTTCCTGATAGGTATAGAGGGGCAGCGTTGGCTAGGCATTTATGCATGAGCGGCCGAGTTTTAAATGTAATACCATTGCGTACCAGCAGCCAATGGGCATCCCATCTGGTAGATGAGATATGCTCTTTTCTAATATTCAAAACTGCTCTTAACACAACCTGAAATGTGTTTTTAACTCCCCAGAATTTTCACAAAGGATGTGATAACTAAATGCATTAGATATCTGGGTAGAAAATGTCACATTCATAACTATTATAATGTTTTTACGAAACTGTGAAAAACCGCTGTTTGAATGGGTAACCTTGTGCTAACATCGGAATCATTTCATCAAGTGTGGTTTGATTAGGGGAATCAAAATATGTATATATTATTTTATTTTTTGTGAGATACACACTTTTGACATGTAGAGAAAAATGGAAAAGTGTAAAATGTAAAGTCCAGTGGGTGGATTCATCCAGCCCAAGTCATCCAACCCATCATTTATCTACATAACTCTGGGAGCCTATACACAGAGAGGGGTTAAGCATTGGGGTAGAGGGGACCGTAGGGGTCCAATTAAAATGCAGGGTTAATAAGCTAGCCCCTCCTAATTTACATTTTTCTGAGGTGTGGTTTTGAGGTTAAAAAGTGGATGCACAATCCAGAGAGGGGAAGAGTTGACTAGAAATCTGGGTGCAACTATTGAAAAATGCTGCACACTTAAAATTGCCTGAAAGACATCAATTGTGAAAGATTAAAGATGATGGGATCTTTGCAATGAGAGCAACATAGAGGGATGAATGCTGGTGGCTATCCATGACTGAAGTGCCTGACCAGGTCACTGTGCTTCCCCAAGAGAGGGTCCTGAAATGCTGATGTTGTTCCTGATCACCAAACCCAGAAATTCATTGTAAGTGGTTTGTCCTACAGAACCAAGTGTGGGGATTTGTTTGATTTAATACCTTCCCATTAGTTAATGGGTGGGAATACGGAAATAGACACTTAGTATATTTTGATAAATAATAATTCAATGAATTCCCCTTTTGTCAAAGGACACATGGTGAATTTGTTAACATTCAAAATTACCAAACTCACTGACAGTGTGAATAAAAACCATAGTCTGTTAATGTACTTGGGTACACCATTTGTCCTTGTCAACCCCATAATTCCCTAAAGGGAAGGGTTGTCATTGAAAACAGAATCCCTAACTGCCCCCATTCCTCGGACCTAGCCTTTAAGCAGAGAGGTGCTGAATGCAACTGAATGAGTTTTTGGTGCTGGGTACAGAAGTGCTTTGCTAAAAGAAACAAAGTGTAGTTCCTAATTGAAAAATGCACACTCTCTCCTGAGTGTGAGAAAGTGACCCTGACAGAAAAGAGATTTTGAATTGCTTCAGGGTGAAGAAGGAAAAGGTTCCATATATTATAAATGTGCTGGTTTTCAATGTTGGATGTGCTTTCACATTGTTAGTTTTGGCCTACGTGCAGGGAGATTATAAGTCAAGTGCACTGCATGGCAGAATTATTTTACACAAATCACCAATCGTGCTGTGATTTAAATCCAAATTCAGAAAAGGATTGCTAAGTTCATGATTTTGTAATGTTCCTCGGTATTATTAAATTTTGACATTCAGAGGTTTTGTTAGACAGGCTGGTTTAACTGTTTATCTGGCCTGTGTTCCATGTACATTAGACACAACAGTGTAGTCCCAAAACCTGAGTTTTCTTTTGAAGCTTTGTTTTGTGTCGCAGAGAAGGTGGTATGTGTAATCATTTTGTGCAGATATTCATTGGCAATATTATTTAATAAATATATATTCCTTCTGTATCCCGGCTTGGTTCTTGGCTTATCCATGGCGCAGGGGGAGGAATCTGTGTGGCTCTATATGAGTCATAGACAGGGCTAGACTAAATCAGACAAATTAGATATTGTGTGGCGCTTTAATTGGGAGGGTCAAATTCCCCATGTTAAGGGTAGTCCCTAAATATATTGTTATAGAATCAATGATGTGCACAAGCTTAACAGTACTGAATAAGGGGCATCATTCAGGCACCAGTCACATCAGGAAGTACTCCACTAGTAGAATTACAGTAACACCTGGATGTAAAGACTGATGTCTACAACCCCAGACAATGGTCTTTTGTGCTTTTCAGTCTGCAGACCTACACAACAAATCCTGAATTATTTAATCTACTAATGAAAACAGAAAATAGTCTATTCAAGTATATAAGGTAAATAAAACATAAAACTGTTAAAGACCAGATACACGTAGATCCAGAATTCAGATTATGAGCTCAGATGTCAGAACAGAAATGCAAATGTACACCAGCACACATGGATTCAGATGACAGTATGTTTATAGACAGTAGGCAGCATACACACTAAAAGGTAATGACACCCAGAGGAGCCGACCTCAGGACTCATAGATCCAAGTGAGAGATCACATATACATTGAGATGCCATGACATTTGAAGAGCCAGGACACATAGGCATCTAGGCAGCGGGACATGCATACCTACATACATGTATCAGCATGGATGTTGCTAGGTCTGGTGAAGATCGAGAGCCACGCTAATGTCGGGACTGTTGAGACTCGCATCTAGCAAGCCATTTGGTTGTAGCCCCAGAGCTTCTAACGAGAGCTACAACCAAATGACCCGGGGGCTTTAACCCCCTCCGCCCCCAAGTGACACCTATGTGTATCACTCACACATATATCAATGCATTGGCGCGCACAACGATCCAGAAGGGATAATGCATATACACAGATGCCAGAACACTCTCTGATTCAAAGTTAACATGGTTGGTGGGCACTCATAAATCGAGGCACCATGGCACATATTCGTCAGACTTTAGAACATCTATAGTTCTTGGCATCAGGATACATATCGAACCCAATGTCTGCCTGAGCATGTATGCAGATCAATGCTCACACATAAGAGTCAGAAACATACAGATCCAGAAGCCACAGTAAATGTAGATGAGGTCTATGGATCCAGACCTTAGACAACATAAATGCAGATGATAAGGGTTGTCTAGATCCTGAATATAGAGTGCATACACACTATATGAACCCAGAAGTCAAGATCAGGACACAGATCCTGATGACAGGTCACCCATAGGTAGAATGAAACATACAGAGGTACAGGTATGCAAGTCACACTGTTCTTAGAAACAATCAAATCAATTGCTAGAAGAAGCAATTGAACTGTGAAGATTGGTAACAGCTATTGCTATGCAGTCCACCAACCAGGTGGTACTGCAAAACCTCAGTTAACATAACAGACATCAAAACACCACCATCAGAAAGGACTGCGAGTTCCTGTTATTCAAATAATACCTCAACAAGTTCTAATCAATCTCTACAAACCAACATATTTCCCTTACTCCATTTTACGTTATTTATAATAATAAATGCTGGAAAACCCCACATGCCAGATCTTGTGGGATGACCTGAATATAGCATGTAATGTTTGGAATGTCTGGGAGATCTGTGAGGGGGGAGCCCTAAAATGAAACCACCCCTTGCAGGAGATACTGCAGGTCTGACCAATTTTGGCAGACCAATCAGAATTGGTGCACATTCTGGAAAGCTTCAATTGGCCAATCAGAGTCTCCAATTGTCAGCAAGGGATTGGGGACCTGATAAACGGCTGAGTTCATTTCCTGGTCCTCTGTGGGTTTTGCTTCATTGTTAGAGGCAGAGAGAAGGTTGTTCCAACTTAGGTGAAAACCGGGGAGCTTGTGCACATAGACACTGGGACCATTTTGTGCATTTCATTTTAAATTAAGTTACCAGTTGTTGAAATCGTATTGTGTATTGTGCTCATTTTGTTCTCTGTGCCGGAGTCCTGTACTGGTGTCCTGTGTCCTGTGTAACCTTTAGTGCCTACCTATTCTGTTTTTCAACACTTACGTTTTAGAATTGAAATGTTTTAAAGATGTAGGTTGCATAAATAATTGTGTGTACTTATGTTTTTATTAAGATTATTGATTATTGATTTGTTCCTATTGTGCACATGTGTATTGTGTATAAATTACATATTGTAAAAGGTTTTATAAACTATAACACAAAATAAAAATAAAATATCAAATATACAAACATTAGGTTAGACTATGGACCTTGTGAGATGCCAATAGATATGCCAACAGTTACCTATGTCAGAATAAACTACTTGTTGTCCTTTGGTTGGTGGGGGTGTGTGCGTACCAATGTTTAGTCGTGATATCAATATGAGTGCACTGGCCCAAGTTGACCACTGCAAACTTGGCCCAGGACCTAGCAACCCACGGTTCCAGTGATTGCCGGTGCTGAATATGTATGTTGAAAATGTGGACTATTCACTGCCAATGAACCGCTCTTGGGGTGTTTGACACCCATTTATATGTGTTGTTTGACACCAATGGTTAGTTTGGAGAGGTGTTGGACACCTCGGTTTAGTTATGTGTGGTGTTAGACACTATGTGTGAGGATGCCACAGTTGAGGGTGTGAGGCAGGTGACAGGGTCACATTAGTTATTAGTGCTCTCAGAGTGGATGTGTGAATCTGTTGGAATGCATTGTAGGTATGTGTTTGCATTCCAGCTGTTGGTGTTTATATTCAGGTGCAGGGACAGGGTTAGTGATTATGGTTCCCGTTGTGTGTGAGGCGCTTGTGGTTTTAAGGGTGGTTACTGGACGGTGAGTCTTATGTTAGTTTGTTTAAGGTTGTTTCCAGAGGTTTGTGAAGGTATCCCTTTACACAGTTGGAGTGTTGTTACTGTCTCATTTTATGGAGGGTAAGTTGAGGGGTAGCAGAGTTTACAGTTGTTGTCCTGCTGTATTGCGGCCTTGTCTGCTGGGTGGCATAGAAGGGCATCCTAGAGGTGAAAGTTTGTGGGTGGTGCAATGTTCAGGGTGTGTAGCATGTCGCCCAGAGACAGATTGTTTTGGAAATACCACCAGTGTGAGCAGTGGTTATTATTACACACTGTGGCGGCATGATGGGACATAGGGTTCATGTAGTTGTAGTGGATTTTGGATTTGTTAAGCTGTTGGGTGATATGTATATCAGTTCTACCTCTTGATGCGTAAGTCTCTTTAATTGTCTTCTGTTGCGGTTTATTATGCGGTCACACTCAACTCAGTGAGTTCCTTTCCCCAAAATGAATGTGGCGCACAATAAAGCACTTTTAGTTTTTGTTAAGGTTCAATGAGGTAAGGCTGCCAACCCGTCTCGTACCCAACCCCCAACAAGCACCCGGTGCCACAATGGACTAGGAACCAGGCCGGTTAGTATTCAAAATATACATATTCATTAATTTATTTAAACAAAATTTCACAAATAGATTAACCAATGCTGTGGCAACACAAGAACAAAATGACATGTGAAGGCACCAACACAGAGATAATACTAAGATATACAGATATACAGTCACAATTATTTTGTTATAAATCACCCACCAATACAGAAAAAGAACAATTCAACACACACTGTGATTGCTGATTTGGTTATACTTTTCTCCCAGCAACCTTCACCCTACAAACATAATTTAGACGTGGCTCCTCTGAATGGAAGGCAGTGGCAGAGAGTGGGAACACAATGGGAAAATCGGCTTTGGGATTTTAATCACAGATACAATATGAGAGAGAAAAGCAAATGGAAGCATGTGTTTTACCACACCTAAAAAGAACAGGCAGGGCTTTGGGGTTTTGGTCAGAGCACAATGAGCACAAAGGGGCAATTTCGTTTGCCCCTTGCATATTGATTGATTGATTGATTTGTTTATTTATAGAGCGCTTTACACCAAGGCGCTGTACAATGGAACAACTCATACAGTGAACAATAATAAACAATAAACATTGGGAGCAAAATTACATAATGAATCATTCGACAACAAAACAGTGCAAAAAGCAATTAACTGGGGGGGAGGGGAAGTGGAGAGGGAGTAGGATTGGTGAGGGGGAACAGAGAAGGATAGAACAAGTGAAGAATAGAAAGGTGGGAGAATGAAAAGGGAGTGGGGATAGAGGAGTTAGAAGAGGGAGAGAGGGGGGAGGAAGAGAGAATAGGGAGGTCTTCAAGGAGGAGCGTGGAGGAGAAGGGATTTAAGGGACGTGCGAAATGAGGGAAGGGTCGTGGAAGAGTGGATTGAGAGAGGGAGTGAGTTCCAATGAAGAGGAGCAGGGAGTTGGAAGGAGCGGAACCGGGGGGAAGCACAAGGAGAAGGAGGTACAGTGAGGAGGAAATGGTCAGCAGAACGAAGAGAGGGGGAGTAAAAGGTGAGAAGGGAGGAGAGATATGGAGGAGCAAGACCATGTGAGGATTTGAAAACAGGGCAGAGAAAGCAGAATTTTAACTGTAAGTGGAAAGGTAGCCAACGAAGATGAGAGAGCGAGGAGGAGATGGAATCACGGGAGGTAAGGAGACAAAGAGTACGAACAGCAGAGTGGTAAATGGATTTAAGGGGGGCAAGCTGGGATGCAGGAAGTCCAAAGAATAAAGGGGAGCAGTAGAATAGTCGGGAAAAGATGAGAGAGGAGATAAGGAGTTTGGTCGCATGGAATGTGAGGGAGGGACGGATTTTGCAAATGTTGTATAGGTGGTAACGGCAGGAACGAGAGGTAAGTGAAATGTGTTGTGAAAAGGAGAGAGTGGAGTCAAATATAACACCTAGATTACGAGCATGGGAGGAGATAGGGAGGTTGGAGGGGGGAAAGTGGATGAATGGAGGAGGAGAGGGAGGAGGAAGTGAGTTAGAAGGGAAGAAAAGGACTTCAGTTTTATCAGTGTTAAGAGAGAGGAAGCAGGAGGACATCCAGTTCTTGATAGCTGTGAGACAGGAGGAGAGTTTGAGATGGAGGTCAGGTGTGAAGGAGGAGAACGAGAGAAAGAGTTGAGTATCATCAGCGTTAAAGTGATGGGAGATGTCAAAGGAGGAGATAACAGGGGCGATGAGTGAGGTATAAAGAGAGAAGAGGAAAGGACCAAGTACTGAGCCTTGTGGAACACCGTGTATTATAGGGAAGGAAGAAGAGGTCTGACCCCCCCATATGCAAAGGCACTACCAGACTTCACACTTCTGATTTAAAATGAGGGGATCAATGGGGAATTTCGTTTTTGCCCGCTGCACACTCACGTGGAAACAGATTTTACGATTCATTCTTTTGGCAAATCTTTATGTCTATAATGGCTCAAAACACACTGGGAAAAGATTGCTGGTTTTGAATGCCAACAAAACCCATCCCGTGATCACTATAGGGTAATTAATTGATTTACTTTGATTAAATATGCAAGGGAGCTACACAGTCAAACAGGATATTTTTCTATGGGGAAATAACTAAAACAGTGCTGGAAAAATCTAGGGCCTACATAATCTATGGCTTTGGGGTAGTTTTACTTACAGGAGAGGCCTTAAAATGGGTATCAGGGAACTGCAGGGCACTGCTGGGTCATCAGGGGGTCAGTCAAGGATCTCCTCTGAATCCTCCAAGGCAAGGGGTCCCAGCCAGCTTCTATGTCTCCTTGTTCCTGTCTTCAATGCAAGATTTAGGCCTCTCAACTGGCCTCTTGAAATTAGTCGAAGATCAAGTCCAGTTCTAGTGTAAACTGATCTACTTATACTTCATTATCCCACTTTGACAGGTGGGCTCAGCACGCTTTGAGCTCACAAAATCTATCAACATGGCAGGTACCTTAAATGTTCAAATCTTTACATGTATGAATATATTTTTAAGATCTACATTTTGAGGCAAATCAGATGAGGCTAGTCTGAAGTCAGACTATGCAGAGATATAATTTTTCTTCATTTAATTAGGAGCCATATCAGTGAAAAATATGACACTTTACAGTTCCCATGTTACTTAATTGCACCGCGCCCATAGCAACTATCACATCTCTCGGAATCAAGGGAAAGCCCAAATCACTTTTGATTACTAACTTTAATAATAATAATAATAATTTGGCACTTATATAGCGCTACGAACCCTCAGGTATCTGAGGGCTGCTTATTATTACCCACGGTGTGTGGCCGGGATTTGAACCTGCGTTAGCAGGCTCTGCAAATGTCAAAGCAAGCGCTCTAGTTGCTGTGCCACTTGACCAGCCTTTAGTTATGTTTATCACACCAAAATAATTTTAGCATGGTTAAAAGGGGGTGGCTGTCACCTTTAATAAAGTCTGGAATTACCGTTTTTACATGTATGCTGCCCTTTTTATGCGATTACATTTATTTCTGTGTTGGCCTTATATTTTGGTGAGCATTTACAAATGACTCTGGCTTCTTGATATCTGGCCTTCAGGGGCTATATTCACCCCACAGATCAGTTTCCGATCTCTGATAATGGGGAAATGTGTTGTAATGTGCTTTCCACCAGGGATGGTTATGTCATGATAGTTCTGGGAGTGGAATGTGGTGTGAATGCTCACTGCTGCATGTTCGATGGATGACAGTTGGGGAGAGACTGGCTGTGAGAGAGGGTATGCCAGTGGATGTTCCCTGTCTACTCGAATCATGTGTCTTGTGTATTACTTTGGGCTTTACCTGCTCTGTACAGCAACAATAAATATGCTTTGCTTGTTTATTGGGGGATTTTGGTTATCTGTGAAAAGGGCCACTTTGCAAGATTACCCTTTGTAATTGTGTTTTTAATTAATTTCCAGTTCCTTTTCCTATCTCTAACAAAACAAAAAATTACTATTTGACTATTTGAAAATCCTTTAGTGGAACACATTGTGAATGGTGTTTCTTTAATTCACTTCCCTCACAGGCACAAAAGTAGAAAAAAAGAAAAACCGCTTTGTGACACTCTGAAGAGACTTGACTGGAAACCTTTCGCTTAGTGATCCTCAGTACTGTTACCATGAGTAAAGAAAAGGAAAAATAAACTTTCTTTCAGAGCAGATCACCTTCAAATGAGAGAGTAAGAGAGAGTTAGGGTAGAAATGCTAGTGGCTGCACACTGACTCTGTAATATTTGTATAGTAATATATGAAGTCAAGCCTGTAGCATCATGCATGACCCGAGAGCCGTCCCCAAGACATCCAAATATGGAAATAGGTGTTTGGTAACGGTTGGTGGGTTGCGCAGGGCAGGATAAATGTTAATCATATTCTTTGAATAGAAATTCTCCAAAAATCAAAACATGTTCTGTATCTACAGATTGGTTTATTAAAACCATGTATTAAGATTTTGATTGCAGCCGACACCTGTTTCTACCATATGTCATCCTCAAGGCTGCCATCAAATGAAAGTATATGAAAGTAATAAACAAGGTACACCAAAATGTAGCGAAAAATATAACAGACAAATAATACCAAGAGTATATAAGCCGCCAAATGCCAAATTATATGTACATTGCATATCAATTCGGATGTTGGACTGGCGGGTTGGCGAAGGGAGTACAAACATAAGGCAGGGAACAACAAGTCAGACTGTTGAAGTAGATGATTATTGCTTGTGTTGCTGTTTTAGTCATTATTTTACAAATATAATAGTTGGGAAATCGCAGCAGATATGATCATGGATTCGGAGTCATTTCATGCTCTACATAGTACTGTGCCGTTGTCCTTATCACACCCGGGTTAGCCTTGCAAAGCGACACCATCCCTGGCCTTCACAATCTCACTCTATAGTTCGTCTGAATGAGCGCTCTCCCAAAGTGCGGGCCGGTTGAGAGAGTAGAAAAGTAAGTGATTTAATAAACGTGGGTTGCATACACTAAATTGCCCAAGCTCTGCTTGCTGTGTTCATTATTATTAGTGATTAAGATCGGTGGACACGGGTGGCCATGAAGTGATTTGTTCCATAATTTCAAATTACACCACGAAAAGTATGTGGTATTTTAAAATTGTATTTGGTCACTTGCATTTTAAACATGCTATCTTACCAACGCTTTGTATGCTTAAAAATCTGTACAACAAAGAACATATATAAGTTTGTGATGAAAGTATCATTATTGAATATCAAGTTCTCCCAATTGGCATCACTGGTGGGCATTCGAGAATTCTTAATGGATTAATAGTGAAATAAGAGTACAGACGTATAATATGAGAATTATTGCAGATTCTATCATTTCTAGTAAACTTAACACCGCGGTTGGTGTGTGCAGTTCCTCAAACCATCATCTGTGTATAGAAGGGATAGGAAAAGTCTGACCGTCTGTCACGGGTATTTCTATATTTTCCCGAAATAGATAGGGTTCTTTAAGTAATAATTGCTGAAAGTCTGTACTGAGTAAATACAAAAAGTAATCCTAGATTACTTGATTTGAGTAAATCCTGATGCCAGTAAATGAACGAATCTAAGTATGGCATCTCAAAGAAACTATATTGCAAGGGTTAATGTGGCGGTTACCTCATTAGGTGTGGAATTCTATATAATTGGCAGGTGCCTGGTGCCTCGTCAATTTCGCTCGCACGCGGGCGCCATACATTTGTCTGTTCATAATCCTAGCTTCCAATGTGAAATGCGTCGTAACCACGGCAACGGACGTGAGGTCCTAGTTGTCGGCGCTGTGGTCCTAGCGTTGCAGATGTGGATAAACAAATGTTGAAAGGTGAGTATATGTCGAATGCTTTGGATAGTGTGTTGCGGGAACAACACGTGAGTCCCAGGGCAATCCGTCTAAACAAACACTCTACGATAATGCTGTCATGAAATTAAACCGTAACTAAATGATTATATAAAGACCAGGTCACACACACACCTGCCCCATAACTCGCCTCGAAACATATCAGCACACAGAGCTTGCTTCCTTCGAGCTGCATGCACGAACTGAAAAGCAGTATTACACTGTTTCCTCCTGTCCCTACCATACACATAGAACTTATTTTTCCCAAAGATCCCAAAGCGAAAAGAATACAGGAAAATTAAGGCAAGGTGCTATGTAAAATCCAATAACATTACTGTTCGCAATAACATCTCGGGAGGATAGCTCAGGGGCAACGTGCTCGCCTTAGAAGCCAGATGACACGGAGCACCACAGGTTCGGTTCCCGGGTCTGCTCTTAGAAACCTCTGGGTATTAAGTGCATTATAAATAATCTATCATATCATGCTATAATGGATGGATACACGGGCGTCATGTAGGGAGTATGCTGTTCTTTCGCATGGAGTATTTCTATTTTGACCTTATGGCCCTTAATTCTGCCACGGATAAGTAATGTGGCCATGCCATCTCATAACATCCTCATTGAACTGAACATGGCTTACAGTTCTGAATACAAATGGCAATGTATGTGTTGTCTACAACATTCCTTATTCGGTTTTGCAAAGGCTTTACGGTACCTTCATAATGTCTCTTATTCATATAACAAATGTATAATCAAATTCTTCTTCTAAGTCGTATAAAGCAAACTGCGCAATAAAACTATAGCCGGCTTCGATTAAATTGAATTTTGGCCACTTTCCACGTCCTTATGCATTCCTTTTCTTTCTATATAAAGTTGAGGATTAGAGTTTGGACAGTCATGAATTGCTTCAGTAAATCTCAAATACATGGAGTGACCTAATGCAGAAACTGTACTAAAGGGCAATTTCCTTTTTCATTGTTAAAAAAAAAAAAACGTATTATAAATCTGGGAAAAGTTTCCTTACGAGCTCTGTTTGCTCAATACACGCATGTGCCCCATTTTTGTGACAATTTAGAAATGCCTCACTGTATCATTATGCTAAAAATAGAAAACATGTGTCTGACACTAGCAATCTTCTACTTTGCTCATTAGTATGTGTACCGTCTATCTGAAACTTCCAATTTAGGCTGTGTGATTTTACGAGGCCTGTGTGAGACCATTTTCGAGTTTGCCTGAGATAATGAACAACGTTTCCCATAAAACAACGCGAGAGCTGCAATAAACCTCAATGGAAGAACGCGCCATTATAGAAAAGCACATCAACTAACAGACGGTGCAAACTTGGACCTACACAATGCAATTGAGCTCTCAGACCAGAAACGAAAAAAAAACCAGCTGGCTTGCCTCTAAGTGACAAAATACACAAGAAGAATGACTTCATTTGGAAAGTCTTTTCTTAGCAACTTGACATTTTCTGGCGCGGCCTATCGCACTGAGTGATCTCTGGACGTGTCAATGACTCTGCCCAGCAGAAAACTCAGGTTGAGTTTTCATAGTGAAACAGTGGTTTAGAAATGTCCAAACAAGGGCAGGGATTGGCCAGGGCTCTTTGTTTCTCTGGGTGAATAGAAACGTACCGCACCTCTGGATGTTCTCAATCCTGCTCTTGGCCAGTATGTATGCGAAATATTCCACTACAAAAGCCCTGAAAAATCCTAGTACTGTCGGCACAGCCTTTCTGTTCTTTTCTATGATGACGTCTAGTTTTGCATAACAGATCGTTCTGTTTCCCCCATCAAATATGTTGAAAAATGTTGCTTATCATGAGAAAGGGTTGGCTTTAGTTTGCCATTAGAAACAACGGCTCATTGTTGCTTATACCCGAAAAGGAGCGGGTGGTTTTCTCTCACTTGGGGTCCAAGTTATAATGTGCATTTTTAATAGTTAATTTGAGTATCTATGTCTGAACATAAGCCAGACGGTAAAGGCTTTCGGGGTAAGCCGCAGAGGGCCTCAGTTACGCTCATCGGCTATTTTTCTGGTAATTACCCGAAACAACATGGCCTGGGCAGAGTTATCAAAGTGCAGCAATTATGAAAGCACAGGCCACATTATTCCAATTAGGGAACTGCTCACTCTGGCCCGACTTGGGTACCGCACAGAACTACTGTTGAGCCTGCTCTCTCTACACTGTTGGGGGTGATGGATGGTCGCAGCCCTTTCATTCGCCGGTTTGTCTGGAACTGGGCCATGGAAAACAGATCATACTCATCTGGAAGAGTGGATTGGGGTCGAGGCTGGAGAGGAGCTAGAGGCCAACGGCCCTACTTTATCAAAGGGGCAAAGGACAAACCACTAAAGATTGGAGATTGAATAGAATTCCGGCGTATGGTTTTTGTGGCTAGTACAGACACAGATTGGAACCAAAGCCAACCATTTAAAAAAACAATACAACAATACAAAAATACAACAACAACAAAAACACCACCAGTACAGTAAATGACTAATTTCACAATACACAGCGTTCTTGCTTTAGGGCAAATAGAGTTTAAGTGAAAAGGCGAGGCTCGCCTGTTAGTTAATACGTGGCTGCGGAGGTTAACAGATGTGGGCGTACAATTAGCGATACTTTCCAGAGAAATTTGAACCCCCATTATGCTCTGACTTACAGTGTGCAAAGACGACCTGCTTTCTATCACTCCCAGACACAAACCAGGGCTATGGGTTTAGCCGTAAGAATAATAAACATCCTGGCCCCAAGTATGAGCCGTGTCAAAAGTAAGGATACTGATCTTGGAGCAAATGCATTCATGTCAAACAAAATTAGATGACTCTATCTGCATTTAGTACTAAAAAGTTCACTTAAGATGCCAACATTAAAGGGAAAAAAGGACTGTGGTTATAAGCCATAACTGTTTTTGGATAGTGCGTGCCCGATACTGACATCCTCTCCCAAGAAAAAAAAAAGTGCTAAGTCAATTTCCTGAAACCACATCACAATATAAACACAAATGCCATTAATTAAAAAAGGTAGTAATCTTGAAAACATGCTTATTTTTTTGGGAGTAACAAATGTGTATTTGTGCAAGTTTCCGAGCAACATAAGTCCCTCATTTAGGTGTGCTTATAGAACTGATAAGATTCACTCTGTAAATAAGGATGTTGTAATTGGCACTTATGGTAAAGACTTGTTTTGCTTATGCCCATTTCCATTTTCGTCGCGTTAACAAGGCACTCCTAGACAGTGAGGTCCAACGCCTCCTTTGCTAAACGCTAATGAAAGTAAAACGACGATAAACTCATTCTAAATTATATTACACATATAGGTTTCTAGAAGTGAGAGGTATTTGTGTAATTCAATTGTATGTCCCATGTCATACAACTTTCTTCATTTTCTAAGACCCTTTCATTCGCTGGCCCTTATGCACACACGCATACTATCACTTCTCGAATGTTCTCCCACCTGGACTTCGGTCCGAAGAGCGTTCAACCTACAGTGCATTGTGACCATTCCATTGGTGACTGGCTCTATACAAATTATGCAATACAATTAGAAATTCAAGGGAACTAGCCCCTGACACAGATTGCAATATAGGAAATGCTTGAATGTCTATTCTGTGAATGTTATCATTCACTTTCCCTCCCAGCATGTTGGGAAGAAGACATGTATTATGAATATGGGTGTTTGGGTTTTTAAAGTGCACATATTCCCCGGGCGGCATCATGGCACTGTGGTACAATATCAAGCATTGCATCACATACTTGAGTATGTATTGTACTGACAGGCGCCCCCTGTACACGTGGCTATAAAACAATATGTTGGACTCTAGGATGTATAATTGTAGGCGAAAACCTGCTGATATGTTTAGCAAAGCATCAATGCTTAACCATTTTAGTATTTTGTTGGGTTATACAAACATCCTTTGCAGAGTGCCACATCTTGCTGGATGTATGTGTGTGTGTGCACTGGGGTTTGGTCATGATTATCTATCCAAGAATGCTGCAGTTTAAATATCTTTTCAGGGATTCATGTTTTCTGTGTATGATTTAAAACACTTGTTGTCACCTGTAAAAAAAGTCATGTCCCCACTTAATTGTAGTATATCGTGTTTGAAACCATGTGTCAGATTATTTATTAACAGATTACAATGCATAATCTGCATTGTAGTACTGTGTATAATTGGTGTAAATGTAGATTTACAGTAAAGTTTTAAGTTTTAAATGTACTTGCATAGCACAGCGTATGCCCCCAAATGTGCACGTGTGTTCTTGCCACGATTCGAGCATGCTAACGCTCTAATCCAGTGAGTGTGGGCATGAGGAAGATGAGAAAATGTACTTTTTAATTTGTATTCCAACAACCAGTTCATTGCCTTTCTTCCAAAGAGATTGTATTAGTGATCTCGAGAGGAGACTATCTTGGTCGAAAAAAGCACATCTACCCACATTCGTTAGTGGATACTTGTGGAGGAACTAATACGTTGGCATTTGAAGATTGGAGGGAGTGATGTGGGACATATATATATTTTTTTAATGCTGTTTGTAAGGAAGAGGCAGGGTTTTTATGGTGGGAAGCATTATGTACTAGGCAAAGAACTGTGAATGTTATCCTTTCGGTAACGCAAGGCCAGTACAGCCATAGAATTGAGGCCAGTGAAAATGTTTTCATCCGAGGCTTGAGTAGGATTCTAGCTAACACATTTTGTAGCATTGGTTGTCTTAAGGGTACGTAATTAATGCATCTTTTTTTAACGTGGTTGATACTGGAGACCAGTCTCTAAGTGCAGGAGTGAGATTTGAACCTGTGCTGCCCTGCGCTTATCTTGCTTCCAGTACAATCCAAATCAACTTCCGGGGAAACGGTGGTCCAGGGATGAATATCGGTGTCTAAACCATCAATCAGCCCCACACCTCTAGTACACCAGAAGGGATGCAAACAGATTGGAAACACAAGTAAATTAAAAACCTCCTTGTCCAATTTTCGTAACGTGGACGGAACAGCAGGCTTATCTTTGCAAGGTCGTGGATCATTGGTTAGTTGCAACACAGCAAACATACAATTATTACCCAATGATAAAAGGGACTGTCCAGTGAAGATTGTATAAAAAGAACTACTTTATTATTATTACAACAGACAGTTCTAGCACACTACAAAATACAACCGACCCTGTAAAGGAACACAGAGGACAGACAGTTTCACGAAGGAAAGGGATGCACTCTGGATACTGACAGGAGGGTAGTCGATAAAGCAATCAGTCTTAACTGTTCAAGGTTATTTGGTTTCAGCACCAAGGCAACAAGAGGTTGTAAATGTCACTAGGGGCCTTCGGAGAAGGACCAGGGGGCCAGAACCACAATGTACCTGGTGCTTGTGATGATATTGATGCTCAACAGCCTTGATTCGGTTCCAGGAAGTTTTGCAGCTCCTGCGACAGAGTTCAAGATGGTAGACAGCTGTGGGTTTCAGGCGGCAGCTAGTTCGGAAAGTGAGGCTGTATGGACAGCTGCAGGCTCTCGTAGATGGCGGCTCAAGATCAAGAATCATCGTCTTTGTGCTGGTTGGCTGATCTGGAACGCTGTTTGAGGCATCTCTGAACGCTTTAGTAACTGCAGCGTGACAATTGTCAGTGGTGTAGCTGGTCACGGTTCGAGGGCTTGACTGCCTTTGAAAATGTCCTTAAAAGATGGGCAGTGGTTGATACTTGTTGTGGCACTCCTCCTAGTTCTTCGCAGAACTTGTGTTGTTCGTTAAGGTGGCGGCGGCCCAAAGCTGGGGAGAGTGTTTGCAGGCAACGGCCTCGTCCTTTTTTCAGAGACTCTCAGGCACTTCCCACCTAGGAAACTTGCTGGCAGAACCCAGCAGGACATGCTGTGTGATGGCTGGATACCAGTTCTGGTGCTGCTGGATGGGTCCTCTAAGTTCAGTATCTCCCGCTGTTCCCTGTGAGATGTTTAGGGGAGGATTTTGCTTCCCTCTTGGAAATCCTGGCATTCCTTCACTAGCGGAAGCTGTAAGGCAGACTATACCTTCAGCCAGGGTCTAAATGAGTCCTTCTTCTTACTCCTTTCAAAGTCCTCAGATGATCTGCTAAACCCTCTTTTAAATCCAAATGTGCCCCAGTGATTGGTGCAGGCTAAGCTTACCTTAATGAAACAATCGTGGGTCCCCACCAACGATCTTCTGTTATGCGTGAGGTCATAAACAGAGTGCTTTGCAACCAAAAAGGTAAGGGGTGACAACGTGTACTACTAAGCCCCACCCATCTTCCTGTCTTGTGGATCAAAGTGTCTCTCTGGTTAATTGAGCTTTCTGTGACTTTCTGTCTCCATCAAATAACATACTCCTTCTCTCTGAATGGGGGTCCCTTTCAGGGGTTGCCTACTGCAAACAGTTGTCCCAGACATGATATTGACTGCCCTTCATACAGGGTGTGGGAGCTAGATTTAAGCTGACACATTACATAGCAAAAAGGAGTTGTGGTTTCCTGCCCTGTGTTAGTTCTGTGAACAGGCCTATTCACAGGCCTGCTTCAATTAACTCCCATCAGCATACGCTGCCACCACACAGAACTTAACAATACGCAGGGCAGATCCATGGAGCCTTTGATATTTAATTAGGTTGGCCATGGCAGTAGGAAGGTGTTGCCTTTCCCCTTCCTAAAATACTTTTATGTACCTGTGAATGTCACATTCCAGCTAAATGTGACACGGAGGACTGCGCCTGTAGGCTGTGTCCCCCCAGAGAACACTTAACTATGTGTGTGTTGTGCAAAACGAGCATAGGAAAATGTGTGCAGCTTAGCCCCAAACATTTACTAAGGTTAATCTCCCATCATTCTGTTTTTTTACAAAATTTCAAAAATAGCCCAGGCAAGTGCAAACTGCCTTTGCAGATGGACGAATTCTTCACAGTCGCTCCTTAACTATCCTCCAGTAATGTGTAGCTATATATTGACAGACCACCCTTAACCCGGGGAGTTCCTTCCCACCCCCAATACAGGAGCCCTACAACACTCATATCTTGTTTTTGTTTATTAGCGCTGGCTTTAGTGAAGATTCATATCGAGCCTCATAAATCCCTGCCTCCCCCTGTGCCCAAAGTGAGCCAAGAAGCAGGCCAGGGTATGGAAAGAATATATATGTATTTAAATGATAAGCTCAATTAAAAATATGTTTATTCAATCAAAGCCCCACCTTCTTTGTGGCAGAAAATAATCTTCAATTACAAAACACACTTTTTTCTACATTTACGTTTGTCTCACAAACATTGAACACAGGCTAATTAAACTGTCAACACTCTTTTCCCATGAATCCCATTGAATGTTGAATTTCAATAATAATAATATAGTACAAATCTGGAACACAATCTTCAACGTTTCTGGCTGAAAGTCATTAGTGGGAAAACATAGGCACACAACGTTTTGTTTTATGAAAACTAGTTCACCTTCAAGGCTTGCTGTATGGAGTTTCTTGCATGCTCAAAATACTAGCAGTTGAAATTACAGATTTATAAACAGATGCCTGTGGCAAATATTACTTCACCAAAAGTTAGCTTAGAAATAAACACAGGGTTGATTTTAAAACCAGACATAAATCACACATTCAGTATTAGATACACAAGGTCTTGCTTTTGCAAAGAACTTCTCCCGCCAGCTACAAAAACCCAAACTTGAATGACCGCCATCACCCTTCTGTTCAAAGGCCAAGTTTAGGGAGTGGGGGCAGTTTAAAAGATTAGTTTTTCAGACCCCCCCTACAATTAAAGGCCCATGTTGGGGAAGTTGGACAGTTTAGAATGTTCTTTTGTGGGGCAAAGGCAATCACCTTGGTTAAATACAATTTTGAAAGAGTGGTGACGATTGGGAATTTCGTTTTAAGAGAAGAATACTTTTTATTTAAAAGCACGTTTTTGGCAATGAATTTCAGTTGGGAATTTTCATTTTAGAAACAAGTATCTTTTGGTTTGAAAGGCAAGGTTTGGGGATGGTGTCAATTATCAATTTTGTTTTGGTGGCAAGTGTATCTTTTGTTTAAAACACGTTTTGGTAAGGGGAATCAGTTGGGCATTTAGTTTTAGAAAAAGACACAGCAATTTCTTTTAAGAAGTCAAGGGTGAACAGGAAAATCAAGTCACCTTAATTGAGTATCTAATATCTTCCCGCTAGAAGAGAGGGTAACAGTAGTTTAGTCTTCCAAGCCCCCCCATGTCAATCTATTTGGGAGTTAATTAATTAATATACAGTCAAACTTGCTAAGGGTCTATACAATTTTCCCCTTACCCACTAATGGAAGGCAACCCACTAATGAAAATGAATCAGTTAATGAAATAGATCCCCCCACTGACATTTTGCTGGACAATCAACTTTTGGAATCTCTGGGCTCGGCACTCATGGAGACTGAGCAAGGCTTTACTCTTAGGTCTTAGGGAAAAACAGGAATTTGGCGAGCACTTCAGTCAATTGGGTTCCAGAGCAATTCTCTTTCACTGCTCAAGTGAAGAATCACAGCCTCTGCTTTCTAGTCTCCACAGCAACAGAGATGTCCATCCCTCTTCCAATATTTCCACCCAGATGCAATCTATGCAGATATCCTTTGGTGATTTTTGATAGCTGTCCCTTGGTAAAAAAATGTTCTAGCATCTCTCCCCTTTTTCCATAGTGCAAGACCTTGTTACTCACTAAGCCTCTACCATGGAAAGTGAACATTAGGCGGTGCTAACTTATGATCTCCCAACAAGGATTGGAAATGTACATTTCTCTTCACCTTTAAGTCCATCCCTTCTCTCAGAATTGGTTCATGAGTTTAGAACAGAAATAATGCAACTGCCTTTTGAGATTCACATTTTATTTCCATGTCCAAAAAAGTACTTTATGGCAACATTTTGTAATTTAGCAAGAAACAAAGATTAGGTGAAAACCCAATCATACAGCCGCTCTCTGGAATCCCATACTGGGTTTTA
The DNA here is from genome assembly GCF_040938575.1 of Ambystoma mexicanum. Taxonomy (NCBI): domain Eukaryota; kingdom Metazoa; phylum Chordata; class Amphibia; order Caudata; family Ambystomatidae; genus Ambystoma; species Ambystoma mexicanum. The sequence continues at coordinate 372,961,443 of NC_090927.1, forward strand.
TATTAGTTGTAATTTCACTATGTATAGTTCCTTCGATCCAATTCTTGAAAAAATACAAAAGTCAAATATATAGTGATTTTTCAATGTTGAAAATTATTTTATAGAAAGAAGTGACTAGTAGCCACCAAAATTGTTCTTCGTGAGGAAGAGATTGCCATAAATCACTCTATCTGAAGACTTATTTTTGTGCCAATGCATTTCGGAATATAACAAATTCCTTCATCAGGGCAAGTCTAAAACAACAAACACATAGCATTCACATGCAATTGTGCCAACCATCCCAAGATTAATATCCAATATAGAATAATTCCCACATTAGAAACAACGTAAGTATATAAATATCAGTACGAACAATCATCATCCAAATAGTTGAAAAAATATGAAGGTAAACACATACCCGACAATGTAATGAGCCGGATCAGAAGGCAGGTCAAAAGATATAAAATAAGAAACAAATCAGTACAAAGGCAAGTAAAGTTATCCTATAACAAAATGGAGGGATTCGGGTCCATTACCTGATGTCGGTGAGTAATGGCGAAATCTATGTTTCAGAGGTCAGGCTGCTCCACCGTGTACGGCGAGTAGGTGCTGTGAATGGTAAAGTGAATATATATAAAGGACCTATTCAAAGTGTAGCTAAACGCTAAATAGAAATAAACAGGCGTGAATTGTAACTCACCATATGTAAAGAACAAAGCGGAGAAGTTCTCTCAGCGTCTGCTCAAAGCAGACTGTCTTTGTTGCATCGGCGCGTTGCTGAGCAACCTGGTTTAATAAGACACGTGATTGAAGGCAGAATGTCCTCCTTGCATCGGTGCGCAGCCAAGCAACTCAGTTGTGTAAGACACGTGATCACGGCTCTATGAACACGAGCCGTGACCCGTGTCCGAGAACTGATCAATAAACTCAATATGATCAAAATATCTAATTACTGGACCTCCTGGGGCAGTAATGATAAAAGTCATCGCTTAAGAATCAAAAAAGAAATAAGTAATCTGTCATCCATGGACATAGAAAAAATACTAAGATTGAATGAACCCATTTGGATAAAAGTAATGGCTGTTATATGAGCACCTCAGATGAGGCTATACTAATTTGTAATTTACCAATACTTGACATCATATATATATATACATATTAATATTCCCCTCTTCAGGACGGATAAGTGATAAGTGACAGATAAGTGAAGCTTACTTTCATTTTGTCACCTTATTGCATGGGCATGCTATAATTATTTGCCCTTTTCACAAAAAGTATAATAGTTATGAACATTCAGTTTAATCCTGCGATACCTCATCTTATACCATCAGCTTGCCAATTCTTAAATTCAGGACAATTTCAGGGAACCAGAAATATAATTCAGGTGATAACATGATTTCAAAATATTGCATGTGGTTCAAATTTACATCATAATTACCAGCTCCGTACTTGCTTTCAACTGACATATGAATGGAAGTAGTGTGACTTTCGGTTCAGAAGTAATGGAGGACAATTACATGTTCAATATAAATCTATTGACACTTCATTAATATATATGATCTTCAGTTTCCTTTCTTCAACAACAGTTCAGCTCAGCCCTGCTGGTTTGTATTTCCTAGAAGCCACGCGATGCAGGCCGGACTCTGCTCTCCGAGCCTGATGTATACATAGTCTGCCATTTAATCCATTAGGTGCTCTATGGCCAGGGCTAATGGTCACTTTATTGCTTTTTAAAACACCTGGAATGCATGAGCCTCAAAGGGATCCCCTTTCCAGATAAGAAGGTCAACAGGTCAGCAATCTGCCCAGCAACAAGCAGCAGGGTCTGTTTTGGGCCCCATAGAAAAAAAGTAGCCTTTTCAATTGTTGCTGGTATTTTGCCTGTGAAGTATAACATACATTTGAATACATTGCATCTCATCCCCACACATCCAGTCTTTTCCCTGATATATTTATTTTAGGAGAGGAACATTTTTCTCATGTCTTGATTTAAAACTGCAAAACGCACATGCAAGGCCATTTTAGTTTAATTATTTGCAAACTCTGCTTTTGATGTAGAAGGGACCTTTGCTATCCTCCTGCAAATGCAAAGTAAAGTCTGCTTTTTAGTTTGACCTTTACCTTTGTAATGAAAAATAGGCCTTTGATTTCCAATGCTTGGCCATTCACATATCCTTTCCATTATATCACAAATCTTTCTTGTGCTACTTGCAGAAACACACACAGTCTGCATTAATAGGCCCATTTTCAGTGTGGATGTTTCTGAAGGCTGGCATGTCGTTTTTCCAGTAGGCCTTTTGGTTATATTTGTTTGGGCTGTGATTTCGAAGACTTATCTACACTGAATTGCCATTATCAGGATGAGAAAGGTTCTACAGCAAGTATGGAAACCAGCTTGTCTGTCATTCATAATTGGTGCTGATTCCACATGCTTGGTTAGTTAGATGACCGCCGCTGCCTCAGTAATCTTCCCTATAAAGGGAAGGCTTGATATGATATAATATTTGCTTACATTTAATGCATGTAATTTATATCACTGGAGAGTGAGTAGGTACAGAAGAACATACCCCTTTGTTCATTATACATTGGATTCCACATATCTTTTAAAGAGTTGAGGCAGTGAATATGGACAGGTTCATTGATTGGCCTATAAGTGTCCTTTGCCCCTCCAAAGCCTCATACTTCCACTGGGAGCTTTGGTAGAGGGATGCAGGTGTTTTCTGATGGTCTTTGAGTGTTTCTTTTGAGGAAAGAAGTTAGAGGAAATTCCTAAAAGAAGCATTTTGGCAGGGCTTTTTTACAGTGAGTAGGACACATTATGTTAAGAGAATATTATATGTAGTGGAGAGAGGGCAGGGAGATTGTCTTTAAGATGCATTTTACACCTCCTACCTCCAACTCAGTAATAAACATTGGATGCATCATGGACTCAGACCTGAGACTATCACATTGCAGTGACTCAGTGTCGAAATCCTGCTATCTACATCTACGCATTCTCTGACACATCTTCCCATACCTGACCTTCCCACACACAGTCACCACAATCATGGCCATCATCCTCTCTGACCTAGACAATGACAACACCCCATACCTGATCATCACAATTCCAACAACTCCATTGGGTTCAAAACACTGCAGCAAGGCTCCTTCTTGCCCTAGGCCTGAGAGAATACATCTCAACTGCCCTCAGTGTCCTCCATTGGCTGCTGATCGGGTGACAATCCACCTTCAAGGCTATGTGCATCACCCACCATGCTCTGCATACACAGTTCTAGAATATCTACAGCACAACATACTCACCCGAAACCTGTGATCAGGCTTGGCTTTCCTCCTTGTCATTCCAGTTGCCAAATCGACCAGAATGTGGGAATCCTCCTTCTCCATCCTAACTCCCACCATCACAAACTCTATCCCTTTTTGCATCTGCCACCTAGGCCACCTATCCTTCTGGAAGGCACACAAGACCTGGCTCTTCCCTTCTGCCTCCTAACTGACCTAACCCACCTCCTGGGTGAACGTTCACCCCCTGACAGGGAGGTGGGATCACCTATGAATCACTTGAAGAGACAGCAAGACAGCTCCTAGCATGCACAGAAACGACTCCAGTCATTCTGTGTGCCACAATCTGCATACCCTCCTCACAACTACAAGTCAGCCATATCTCTCTGGTACGTAAAGCACTCCATGAGAATGGCTCATAGCCGTATCCCTCTCAGGGGTTGGCCACCCACCCACATGCATCTGCAATAATCCAATACTCGATCTCATAATGCGTATCACCCCGGACACTAGAATGCAGCTAAGTCCCACAAAATAAATTAGGTCCAGCTGGGCACATAACCAGTCTCCTTAACCCGCATACCCTCCTGACAGCCTATCACAGCAGCTGTCCACTAAACATATCTCCATGGGTCACTAGCAGGGAGTTAGCCTCCTCTCTTACCTCGTTCTGGCTACATTCTAGAATCCTCTCATCAATTTCTCATACGTCAGACTTCGGTCCCCCAGAGGCGTTCCCCCACAGTACTTTGAGACCATACCAATGCATTAGGCGCTATACAAATGCCTTATAACATAACATAACATAACATAACATAACATAACATAACATAACATAACATAACATAACATAACATAACATGTCTAACAGAACATAAATGCATGTTTTTATTTTACTGACACAGAAGGAAACGTTATTTGAAAAGGATGCTTTGTATATATTGTGAAGAAACTAGGACCAGGGCTATAAGGGTTTGTCTTTCAACATGATTGTATTTATTTATTCATTTAAGAAATATATTTTTTTAGTGTGTAACACATGGGCATGTTGTTTTTGTCAACTTTGAAATGTGGGCACAATTTAATCTGGCCAAACATGAAGGAATCAAAAAAATAATGTTATGTTAAGGTAGGCTATGTTATGTTGTGTCGTGTTATGTTACAGAGATTTGTAGGCATTATTGCTATACAGGCTTCATGGCACTGAATCATGTCAGCCAAGTACAACAGAGTTGAGATAATCAAGATTTAGGACACGCTAAAACTGAAGGTTTTTAGTTCCGTCCAAAATGAAAAATTAGCCTGTTTTTCACACATTGGTTGAAGGAAAGTGTTCCACATCCTAGTAGCCTGGGCAGAAAGAGCTCTGGCACCCACTTTCCCTTTCATCTAACTAAAAGAACGAAGGTTATAGCGCATCATAAAATATAGGATGTATGACAGGGTTGGACCTTTTCACTCATAAAGGAGGGCAGATTCACGTAGAAGAGCCAATGTACTACCAACAGAGCCTTATAGTCACCGTTGATGCCCTGGCAGACTATGCACGGTATGCAGAATCAGAGGCAAACATTCTCCATGGCCAGCCTTATTAAAAGTCTTCCTGCTGTGTTTTAAATGCGCTGTAAGTTATGGATTAGTAAATCAAGTCAGGGATATCTAGACTTGTAGGCATTGATGTTGAATTGGACTTGGTTCCTTTGGAAGTTTACAGATTTCGCTGTATTGATGAGGAAAGTCTTCACTAAAGACGCACATTTTTAGAACTGTTTTAATGGATGTTAACTCGGATACTCCTTCAGTTGCTGGTTCAAATAGCAACATAGTTGAGGGACTAAGACCCTTATGGTCTTCCTGCCAAATTGGCATCAATAGATCACAAGTTTCAACTAGGAGTATGATGACAAGGCCAGTTTCTGAATATATTATGGGAAATTGCTCCCAAAATCTTAAGATCAAGAATTAGATTGTTTGCATAGCAGGGAGCGAATGAGGCCCTTTAATTGCTGGGGTGATCCTGTCTAATTTTATCTAGACTAATCATCATCATTTATCATTTGTATAGCGCCTTTCACCATTGGTATGGTCCCAACGTGCTGAAGGTTGAACGCCCTTGAGGGACTGACGTCCAGGTATGGACAATTCATCAGAGGAGGTTAGAATGCGTGTGTGCATTTTGGCCAATCCGAAGGCAAGTAGGGGTTTCCAAGTCCTTGATAGCCACCCATGTCGAGCTGGCATGTGGATGGGTGCTTAGAGGCTTTCTGGACAGTATGTAAGAGCAGGAGACTCATCATGCATGCAACTAGACTGCATTTTTATTGTGGGGGATAGCTACATTCTTTTGGCAGAGGTGTTGTGCCCAGTGTATGGTAGCTGATGCGTGCGGGTGGATGGCCATGTTTTTGGCTAGTTTCTATAATCATGGAGTGCAATACGCACCTGTTTGTCCCGGCTTGGTTTCTTGGTTGCATAAATTCAGCTGAACTTTGAAGGGGTGAAGTCAAAGTATGGCCACATTCTACACAATGGATATCTAAAGTGTGCCTAATATGATGCAATGGCTAGACTCTAGATTCATCTAGATTCAATATATTGGCTGCACGCTAAAAATCACCTAGACTAAATGCATTGGCTAACCTCTAGAATGTGTCTGGTTTCAATAAATTGGCTACATTAAATACATCACCTAGATTTAATACATTGGCTACACTCTAGAATCCATCTGGTTTCAATACATTGGCTACACTCCAAAAATCACCTAGATTCAATACATTGGTTGCACTCTAAAAATCACCTAGATTCAATACATTTTTTATTTATTTTTTATTTTATTTATTGCATTTATTACTCGCCCAAACCCTTGGGTACCACGGCGATGTTACAGACAGCTTGGTTAAAACATTTCTTGGACTTTGCCAATCGGGCGCAGTGCATGTGAATACAAAAATAATCATACACGAAGACATTAAATGCAGGGTTTCAGTACACTGATATTTCCTGAATCATGGAGGGGGATTTTTTAGTCTTGGTTAAATAGCCACGTTTTCAGGGATTTCTTGAAACCTGAGAATGTTTGCTCATTTTTGATGGGGAGGGGAAGAGTGTTCCAATATGTGGGTGCGAGGTATTGGAAACTACTGCCTCCTTCCTTGGTTGTCTTGTAGCGGGGGATAGCTAGGAGTAATTGACTGGTATACACTCTAGAGTTTGTCTGGTTTCAATACGTTGGCAACACTCTAAAGATCACCTAGATTTAATACATTGGTTGCTCTCTAAAAATCACCTTGCTTCAATATATTGGCTACACTGTAAAAATCACCTAGATTCAATAAACAATGGTTGCACTCTAAGATTAATCTAGATTCAATATATTTCCTACACTCTTAATACATTGGTTGCACTCTAAAAATCACCTAGATGCAATAAATTGGATACACTCTAGAATGCGTCTGGTTTCAATACAATACAGACTACCTAATCAGAAAACGACAATGAATACAGAATGCAGCAATAAGACTACTCCTCAGACTAACTAGGAGAGAGCACATCACACCAGAGGTGTACACCATACACTGGGCTCCTGGTCAAAAACGCATTTTCTTCAAAACACTGCATAACACACAGCGCAGTTCATGGCCAAGGAGCAGAATTCATACAGGAAACAATGTCCATCTACAAACCAAACTAAGCACTAAGTTCCAGCAATGTCATCGGCCTTGAACCTAAACAATAATCAGTGGCGAAATTTGGAGGGACAATGTTCTCCTGCATCATGGCAAAACATTAGGACTAGCTCCCAAAGGAAAAACGAACAACAGAAGATCACCCAAAGTTCAGAAAACAGATAAAACATGGCTCCTTAACTCACTGAGCTAAACTGAATAAATCAACAAAGAGAAAACTGCTAAGACATCCCAATGGAAACACCAAAACAACCGAAAATTGATGAACCAAAAGAAGACCGCCCAACACAATAAACCAGTCCAACACAAATCACCATAGATACGTCTGAACGCAGCAGATCAATAATACCATGGCACAAAAAGACAGACAAATCACCACTAACCTTACTAAAAACGCTCCAATATCCTTGCTACTCACCCTCAAACACTGAACAAAATACACTCCTACCTCTACCACAGCAAAAACCTAAAAGAACCAGAAACTGCACACACTCCATAATACCCAACAGGAACTAAACCAATTGCACACATATCACCCATACCCACTCTTACACCAAACATCACATGGTCTACCAACTAAAAACATACCAACATGCAGTGGCAGATTTTTCTGAAATGAAGCTAACAACAGCACATCAAAGTTCTTTTGCAGTTTTTCCTTCTCAATCTTACTAACTTAGCCACTCCAGACCTCCTTCCTTTTCCGATCATCCAGAGTGCCTGGAGACCATGAAAATCGCAGCAGTGCGCTGTATAAATCACAATAACATAATATTTCTATGTTCGACCCTCCCATACCATTACCTGCGTATCTGTATCATGTCAATGTACTCACTGGTGCTGCAAATATTATTTGATCAATGAAACTGGGAGATGAACTTACACTTCCGGGGTAATTCATAGAGTCCAGCGCACAAGTGGCGCATGCGGCTGGTGCACAGTGTGTGCGTGCGACAGTCTGCGCCAGCAGCATGCGCTAAAATCCATTTCCGCGCACAACGTATTCATGGATTTCAACATCCAAAACCAGCCGTGGTGCAGAGTGGCGCAGCGACCCTGCAGCAGTGCCAGTTACGCCCCCAACCCCTCCCTGTGCGCCATGCACAGCGCACAAATCCCGTACATGGCGCACAGGCCATTGGACCAGCATACAGCCCCCCAACCACGAAAACGCATGTAAAACTCCCGGCGCACCCCTCCGAATACATGTACACCCCGGCCCGGGGAGTTTCACACGCAATTGGCCCTGTGCGAGCGTGGCACTTGTATTACTGGGGTTCGCGGGGAGTTTCACACGCGATTGGCCCTGTGCGAGCGTGGTACATGTATTTCGGGGGTGCGCAGGGAGTTTCACACGCGATTGGCCCTGTGCGAGCGGGGTACATGTATTACTGGGGTTCGCGGGGAGTTTCACACGTGATTGGCCCTGTGCGATCATGGTGCATGTATTTCGGGGGTGCGTGGGAAGTTTCACACGCGATTGGCCCTGTGCGAGCATGGTACGTGTATTTCGGGGTGCGGAGGAAGTTTCACACGCGATTGGCCCTGTGCGAGCGGGGTACGTGTATTTCGGGGGTGCGCGGGAAGTTTCACATGCAATTGGCCCTGTGCGAGCGGGGTATGTGTATTTCGGGGGTGCGTGGGAAGTTTCACACGCGATTGGCCCTGTGCGAGCAGGGTACATGTATTACTGGGGTGTGCGGGGAGTTTCACACGCGATTGGCCCTGTGCGAGCGGTGTACGTGTATTACTGGGGTTCGCGGGAAGTTTAACACGCGATTTTGCTGTCAGAGCGGGGTACGTGTATTTCAGGGGTGCACGTGAAGTTTCACACATCATTTCGCTGTCAGAGCGGGGTACGTGTATTTCGGGGGTGTGCGTGAAGTTTCACACGCGATTTCGCTGTCAGAGCGGGGTACGTGTATCCAGTGGGCTGCGTAGGGAGTCCTAAAAGTGAATTGGCAGTGTGGGTCCTCCCAGGTGTCCCCTCTACCCCCTCCACGGCCCTTGCAGGCAGCCCGTTGTCATGTTGCCCGCTCCCGGGGTGCCGGTTCAAGCCCTGCGTCCCCGAAAGCGGACATCCAGTCCCCAAGGAAAGACCCAGCAACCCCATATAGGGGCCCTTTGGACAGTGTCCTGGCGCCTATGGCGCCAGGCTCATAAAAGACATCAGTCCTGGCGCCATAGGCGCCAGGCTCATTATGAGAGTGCTTGGGTGCACTTACCTGATGCAGACCAGGATGCAGGATTCCGGCCTCCTTGAGGCCTGAACGGAACTACTTTACCTGTGGGACTAATTTACCCTCCGGGCGTGGTCGGGGAAGGATACATACCTGATTGGAGGAAGGTTACATACCTGGAACTTCTTCCAAGGCTATTTAAACCCCACCCGAACAGCCACACGTGCTTCGCGTTGTTCTGTATCTAGCAGCTGGACGCTCACCGTGTCTGCTCCTGCATCCTGACTTCTGCCACGCCTACCAGCATCCTGGATCACCTGCAAAGGAAGAGAAGAAGAGAACAGAAGAAGGAAAAGTCCTTACCTGCTAAATCCGCATCCCGGAGACATCTCGCCGACAATCCTGAAAAGGAAGAATTTTATTTAAAAGCTCATCGCGTCGATCACTGCAGCGCCGCATTCCACTCACCTTTACAGGGGGCCTCCATGTTCAGCAGCGATCATCCGGATTCGCAGTCACGCCCCAGCGCCTAGGGAGAAAAAGGCAAGAACAAAAGGTGAGAGAGAGAAGGGAATAAGGAAAGCTAAATCTCCATGTTAAGACTTACCTGCTGATTCATTCCCTCTTCATTTCGGGTCCGTGCCGCATCCTGGCATTTCCGGACCCCGGCCCCTAAGGGGAAAAAAGGACATCAGCGTTAATGAGCGAATGAAAAGACATTACCAAAAAAAACGCTCATTAAAGACTTACCTGATTTCTACAAGGATTTCACCTCTCATCTCGGGTCGGTGCCTGTTCCCCCGCATTCCGTACCCCGGCCCCTATTCGGAAAAAGACACTAGCATTAGTACATTAATGCATGGACACAAGAGGAACCTCTTATCAAAAAACATACCTGGAAGCCAAGCAAGTTTGGTTCTCACCAATCTGAAAATCCAGTGAAGTAACTGGATACCAACGCGCCCCTGCTTCAGAAGCAGGATGGAGAGCTCGTCCTTCCAGACCCTAAGAAGGATACTTCTGCGAGCCAGACAAGCCAGATTTGGGGGCCCGGTCCAGTCCATCTTCCTAACCCTGCGCTTCACCTTAGAAGAGGTCACAGCAGCACGAACCAGGCCAGCGCCTCCGTGGGAGTCAGGTGAGCGTTACACCCACACCACAGCAGACTACCCTGCACCCCTGGTCATGTCCCTCAGGCAGCCCATCCACCATGGGCATGCCCCCCAGCCAAGCCACATGTCACGTTGCAATATGATCGCCAACTCATGTCTCCCAGCACCCCCACCCCCAGCAGTGAGGGGTACCTGCCAGCAGGCCCCCACTCATGTCCCACTCATGTCCCCCTGCACACCCACCCCCCAGCAGTGAGGGGCACCTGCCAGCAGGCCCCCACTCATGTCCCCCTGTACCCCAACCCCCCAGCAGTGAGGGGCACCTGCCAGCAGGCCCCTACTCATGTCCCCTGCACCCCCATCCCCCAGCAGTGAGGGGCACCTGCCAGCAGGCCCCCACTCACGTCCCCCTGCACCCCCACCCCCCAGCAGTGAGGGGCACCTGCCAGCAGGCCCCCACTCACGTCCCCCTGCACCCCCACCCCCCAGCAGTGAGGGGCACCTGCCATCAGGCCCCCACTCATGTCCCCCAGCACCCACACCCCCCAGCAGTGAGGGGCACCTGCCAGCAGGCCCCCACTCATGTCCCACTCATGTCCCCCTGCACCCCCACCCCCCAGCAGTGAGGGGCACCTGCCAGCAGGCCCCTACTCATGTCCCCCTGCACCCCCACCCCCAGCAGTGAGGGGCACCTGCCAGCAGGCCCCCACTCATGTCCCACACATGTCCCCCAGCACCGCCACACCCCTGCAGTGAGGGGCACCTGCCAGCAGGCCCCCACTCATGTCCCAGTCATGTTCCCCTGCACCCCCACCCCCCAGCAGTGAGGGGCACCTGACAGCAGGCCCCCACTCATGCCCCCCAGCACCCACACCCCCCAGCAGTGAGGGGCACCTGCCAGCAGGCCCCCACTCATGTCCCCCCTGAACATGTCAACATGACCCACAATCATGGCCCTCATGGCCACCAAAATCCCACGGCACGCCACCTCTGCCCAAATAACCAACTGTCAGATATCCTGAAGCACGGTTCCGTGTTGACCCGTCGTGAAGAATATATTTCTTCCTACCAATGTGATTCTCAGGAGTACGAAAGGACAGGCTGAGAAACTAATTGATCGGAAGATGGTGTAGAGTCGTTGGGATCGGTAGAGTTGAGCGGACCGCAAACTTCACGATAGATGGAGAATCCAGGTTCCTTTCAACGACTGCAGAATATTACACTGATTAACAATCCAATACACCCCTTTCTGGATAAACGTTTAACAAATAATTAACCGACTAACCTGCAGAAAACGGGTTTTAACCAGAAGTGTTTCATGCAAGAATGTCCTCAATACTGGGGAAATCTGGAGACCATAAGAAGAGAAAATACAATCAGTACCAGATAGTGAGTTGTAGAGAATGGTAAGGAAAGTTAAGTTTCTTACCCTGGTTTCCCTGGAAGTGGTCGTCTCTGGCAAATCTCCTTCTCCTTTTCTGTACGAACTGTGTGATGGTATCTGCCCCCTGTCCGACGAACCAAATAATCCAATGGTGCAAGGAAGTCACTAGTCCAGCAACAACCTATTCCCGCCGGCACGAGGACGCCTAAAAGGTGCTCAGGAAGTCTCTAGTCCAGCACCTAGCCTATTCCCGCCGGCACGAGGACGCCTACAGCACCCTGGAGGAAAGGACAGGGAAGGAATAGGAGGGGAAGAGGAAGGAAGGAAAGAAAGAAGGTAAGAGGTCTCCCAACCTTCAAGGTCCGAAATCAACTTAACCAAACCACTAGGCAAGAATAACCAAAAAACAATCCGAGGTCAAAATACTAGAACAGGTAAGGGCAATCCGTGAGCATATCCAATAAACGTAATCCGAGATCAAAAAAAAACCCAAAAATTTCCAAGCGAGAAGAGCCACTGTCAATATGGGATCAGAAGCAGCGAGAAGTGGGCGCCGGATCATTAAGTACCTGAACTACCGGCAACAAGATGGTCACGTGACCCAGTACGTTTTCTATCACGTGGAAGACGCCGCGCCCACTGACGTAACCTCCATGGTAACTTCCACGTGAGGCGTCGGGAACTACGTTCCCGACGAAAATGTCTACCGCGAGTAGAGCGTGGATAATGCAAGCCCGCCTCCTGTCTGATATTCGAACGCGACAGGCGCTTTTGGCTACGAGAAGACAAGAGAACCGAAGGGGTATCACAAGACCTGAAGCGTTTTCTGACAGTATCCTCCCCCAAAGGACCCCCATGCCCCCGTGAGGCCAGAAACTGGGACACCAACAACGGGGCATGCACATTCTGCTCTGGTTCCCATGTCCGATCTTCCGGACCGTAACCTTTCCAATCCACTAAGAAATACCTGGTACCACGAGAAACCTTAGAATCAAGAATGGAATTGACTTCATACTCCTCTACCCCTTGAACCAATATCGGAGATGGAGAAGCCACTACCCTGGTACTGTCCACACAAGGCTTAACCATGGACACATGAAAGACCGGATGTATCTTCCAAGAGCACGGCAAATCTAACTTGACTACCAATGGACTCAAGACATCCTTTACAACATAAGGACCGACAAAACGTGGCAACAAGCATCGTCGTCCTGGAATGCGTAAATTCTTTGTGGACAACCATACCCGCGAACCTGGAACGTAATTGGATGCAGGACGGCGATTCCGATCAGCGTACTTCTTTGCCTGCTCTTGAGCTTGTTTCAGATGTTCCAGCACCCTATCACGGACCAGAGACAGATCCTTGATACAAGATTGAACTGCCGGGCAATCCGCAGGTAGTTTCCAATCAAGAGGTAGGGTGCGTGGGTGTTGCCCATATAAGGCATAAAATGGCGATGTTCCCGTAGATGAATGGCTGGAATTATTATAAGCGAATTCCGCTAATGGAAGAACGGCTAACCAGGATTCCTGATGTTGAAGGATGAGACACCTGAGATACTGCTCCATAGTAGCGTTCACCCGCTCTGTTTGACCATCCGTCTGGGGATGGAATGCTGTGGAACACCGTTCATCCACCCCTAATGAGAACATAAGATGCCTCCAGAAACGTGACGTGAACTGGGACCCTCTGTCAGAAACCACAATCTCAGGTAACCCAAAAAACCTGAAGACATGTCGCAAGAACAGCTCCGCCAGCTTAGCAGCTGATGGCAAACCTTGGCAAGGAACAAATAGAGACATTTTAGAAAAGCTGTCAACCACCACCCATATAGTATCAAAACCGTCGATCAAAGGCAACTCCACCACAAAATCCATGGTAATCATCGCCCATGGTCTGGCCGGCACTGGTAATGGCTGTAGTAACCCCATAGGTTTCGCCGAATGGGATTTACATTGGGCACAAATGGCGCAGGTCGAGATATATTGCGAGACGTCTCTTCGCATAGAGGGCCACCAACACCAGCGTTTGAGGAGTTCGAGGGTTTTCTGTGAACCAGGGTGCGCTGCGATAGCAGCGTCATGACATAAGGAAATAGCTGCACACCGGGTATCCTGATCAGGCATAAAGACACGACCCTGGACATAAGGAAGACCATGCAAAATATCCATGTTATATTCTGCCAATTCTGCGGGCTCTTTATCAACCCAGGTCTGGAGCGTTGACTTCAAAGTGGGTTGTAGAACACAACTACAAACCACTTGTGTTGGTAATAACAATGACCCATCCTGTGGACGTGAAACATCATTCCACAAGCTTCTGGATAGAGCGTCAGCCTTGGAATTTAGAACACCTGGGCGATAAGTCAACGTAAAGTTGTACATCGAAAAGAATTCATGCCAGCGGGCATGTCTCGCAGTGGTGCACGTCAAGGACTGCAAGGCCAACAGGTTTCTGTGGTCATTAAAGACCTGGACCGGTACTTCCGTACCAAGAAGATGATGTCGCCAGACCATAAATGCGTCCCTAACAGCCAACAATTCCCGTTCAGTTACGGTATAATTGCGCTCATAGGGCGTTAACTTGCGTGAATGATAGGCGACTGGATGTAATTCCCCGGTATCAGCGCATGTCTGGGACAGGATAGCTCCTACCGCAACATCCGAAGCATCAGCTTCGACGACGAAAGGACGTTTGACATTAGGATGCAGCAAAACAGGAGCTGTAGTGAATGCGGCCTTTAAAGACTCAAACGCTATTTGGGCGTTATCGTTCCATAAATAAGGTTTCTTGTTACTGGTCAATTCGGTGAGGGGTGCAGCAATAGAAGAGAACTGTCTAATGAACCGCCTGTAAAAGTTAGAAAACCCCAGAAACGATTGCAACTCTTTCCTTGAAGTTGGTACAGGCCAGTTTAAGACCGCTTTTACCTTACTACTACTCATCTGCACTCCTTTGTTGGTGATGTCATATCCAAGGAACTCGACCTGATTTGCATGGAATACACATTTTTCTAACTTGACAAAAAGGTGATGCTCCCGCAAGCGTTGTAAGACTTCTGAAACATGACGTACATGATCTTCCATAGATGGAGAATAGATGAGTATATCATCTAGATAGACGATAACGAACCTGTCGATCATGTCACGCAGAACGTCGTTGATGAAATTCTGGAATGTGGCCGGGGCATTGCAAAGCCCGAATGGCATCACCAAATACTCGAATAGGCCATATCGGGTCTTGAAGGCGGTTTTCCATTCATCCCCTCGACGAATCCGGACCAAGTTGTAAGCACCCCTTAGATCCAATTTGGTGAAGAATTCTGAAGACCCTAACTGATCCAGTAAGACAGAAATCAGCGGAATCGGGTACTGATTTCGGATAGTACCTGCATTGAGCTCCCGATAATCAATACAAGGTCTTAAGTCACCCTCCTTCTTGGGTACAAAGAATAGCGGTGAAGCAAATGGAGAGTGAGAAGGCCGAATAAAACCTAACTCAAGGGCTTTATCCAAATATTCCTTAAGGACGACTTCTTCCTTTTGGGTAAGGGAATAAATACGTCCCGATGGTGTCTTAACATCTGGTTTGAGAACAATTGGGCAATCGTAGGGCCGATGAGGCGGCAGAATCTCCGCTTTCCCTTTGTCAAAAACATCCTTATAACTTGTGTATTCGACAGGCAATACGGTGTTAACAACTGCTCCAATGGTAACCACAGAGTTCAACAAAGCCCGACTAGGAGCTTCAGGTGCTTCATACATAGACTCTACTGAATTGCATGATCGAAGACATTGCTGAGAACTGAAAGCGATAGCCCCGGTCTCCCAGTTAATGACCGGATTATGAAGCTTGAGCCATGGTAAACCCAGGATTAGTTTATATTGCGGTGCCATAATGACGTCAAATGTGATGGTTTCCGAATGCTCAACACCAATGGTTAACAGTAACGGAATGGTATGTTCAGTAACAAGCCCAGAAAGAAGGGTTGATCCGTCAACGGCATTGACTACCTCAGGAACACTCTTTGACAATAAGGGAATACCCCATTTCCGAACATATTGGGCATCAATGTAGTTACCAGTTGCCCCAGAGTCAAGAACAGATGCAGAACTCCAAGGCGTGACCTGGTCATAACTCAACATAACGTCAATATAGAAGGGTGTGGACAACAAGGAACCCTGCATGGAAGAGCTCGGCGTAGGGGTTCCTTCTACGACCGGGCCTTGGCGTTTCGCCGCTTGCGGGGTCTCTTTGGGCATGCACTGAGTAGATGATTAGCGGAACCGCAATAAAAGCACAAATTGTTCCGTCTGCGATGTTCTCTTTCTTCCGATGTTAACGGGCCCCTTACTGCCCCAATTTGCATAGGTTCGTCACCGCCAGAAACAGGAATTGGGGAAACGGTAGTATTGACCGGAATTACTCTCTTCTCCCCTTTTCTTTCGGCGCGTCGGGCATCAATCTGAAGTACTAGGTCCAAGAAATCAGGAAAGGACGTAGGAACCACCGGAACCGTGGCTATAGTATCTTTCAATGAGTCCGACAATCCTTTATAAAATAGGGCTGCCTTTTTATCTTCCGGCCAACCAGTTTCAGCAACCAACTGATTAAACTTAGCCAAATATGACAACAAAGGAGTATCCCCCTGACGGAGATTTAACAATTCCAGATCCGTGGCTTGAGTCTTGTAGCGAGTATCAAACACCCTAGTCATAGCACTGATCAATGCATCGCAGTCGAACAATAGCGGACTGCCTTGTTCTAACAAAGGATTAGCCCAAACAGCGGCCATACCACCGAGGTTTGATAAGACAAAGGCAGCTTTTGTAGTCGCATCAGGAAACGAGGTAGGCCGACACAAGAAATGCAACCTGCATTGGTTAATGAAAGTCCGAAAGGATTTAGGATCCCCAGTAAACCTTTCTGGGGGAGCAAGCGGGAACTGAGCGGCCATGTACACATGCGTAGAATCAGATCTGACCGAAGGCCCTGCCTGACCTGAAGTGGAAGCGGAGGCCAAAGATGGTGATCCTGTAACCACTTCCCTGATACCAGCTTGCATTTCGTCAATGCGCCGGTGGGTGTCAGCCTGGGCCGCCGTCATATCGGCACGTAGGTCGGCCACCAACTGAACCAAAACGGCCAACGGGTCATTCGCGGCATCCATGATAAGGCTTCTGATTCTGTCAGATATCCTGAAGCACGGTTCCGTGTTGACCCGTCGTGAAGAATATATTTCTTCCTACCAATGTGATTCTCAGGAGTACGAAAGGACAGGCTGAGAAACTAATTGATCGGAAGATGGTGTAGAGTCATTGGGATCGGTAGAGTTGAGCGGACCGCAAACTTCACGATAGATGGAGAATCCAGGTTCCTTTCAACGACTGCAGAATATTACACTGATTAACAATCCAATACACCCCTTTCTGGATAAACGTTTAACAAATAATTAACCGACTAACCTGCAGAAAACGGGTTTTAACCAGAAGTGTTTCATGCAAGAATGTCCTCAATACTGGGGAAATCTGGAGACCATAAGAAGAGAAAATACAATCAGTACCAGATAGTGAGTTGTAGAGAATGGTAAGGAAAGTTAAGTTTCTTACCCTGGTTTCCCTGGAAGTGGTCGTCTCTGGCAAATCTCCTTCTCCTTTTCTGTACGAACTGTGTGATGGTATCTGCCCCCTGTCCGACGAACCAAATAATCCAATGGTGCAAGGAAGTCACTAGTCCAGCAACAACCTATTCCCGCCGGCACGAGGACGCCTAAAAGGTGCTCAGGAAGTCTCTAGTCCAGCACCTAGCCTATTCCCGCCGGCACGAGGACGCCTACAGCACCCTGGAGGAAAGGACAGGGAAGGAATAGGAGGGGAAGAGGAAGGAAGGAAAGAAAGAAGGTAAGAGGTCTCCCAACCTTCAAGGTCCGAAATCAACTTAACCAAACCACTAGGCAAGAATAACCAAAAAACAATCCGAGGTCAAAATACTAGAACAGGTAAGGGCAATCCGTGAGCATATCCAATAAACGTAATCCGAGATCAAAAAAAAAACCAAAAATTTCCAAGCGAGAAGAGCCACTGTCAATATGGGATCAGAAGCAGCGAGAAGTGGGCGCCGGATCATTAAGTACCTGAACTACCGGCAACAAGATGGTCACGTGACCCAGTACGTTTTCTATCACGTGGAAGACGCCGCGCCCACTGACGTAACCTCCATGGTAACTTCCACGTGAGGCGTCGGGAACTATGTTCCCGACGAAAATGTCTACCGCGAGTAGAGCGTGGATAATGCAAGCCCGCCTCCTGTCTGATATTCGAACGCGACAGGCGCTTTTGGCTACGAGAAGACAAGAGAACCGAAGGGGTATCACAAGACCTGAAGCGTTTTCTGACACCAACCAAGCATAACATACACCCCACATTGAAATGCCCATTACATGAAACAACCCAAATGGCATGTATGTACATCAACACATGTCCGTCACACACACACAATGGGTGCCAGTGAATGTGAAAACCCACATCGTGACATGCATGAAACCAATGATAGAATACCACACATTGAAGTACGGGAACAAATGTATTGAACAAAAAATGTGGTGAAAGAAATCCAAAGACCAAACAATGTACATAAGGAAAACAATGCAGAATGTCACATAATGATAAAAAAAAGAAATCAGAATCCATAATATATGAAATCAAAAATGTCTCCAAAGTCTCCTTCCAACCAAGCAAATCCAAACAGAAATGAACAAGTAAAATCCATTGCTCCATGGAAAAATCAAAAAAGAAAATGCCGACAAATCCACACTCCAACTATTTACAAGGATGAAATCCTGGGTCCATGAGCCCAACTGTCCAAATGAAACCTACAAAAATACACTAACTAATGAAGAACTATATACAAAAATGTGGGGTATTGTCCAAGCGCCCCAAACAAAAATGAAAACCAAAATGAAACCTAACACTAACTAACTAACTAACTATTTACAATGGCAGCGGGCTAGTCCGACGGCTCACTTTTTGATGTCCCGGGCATCATCGAACTCCCACTCAATGTCCTGGAGGCGGTCCTCTTCCATGGCCCGAGGGTTTGCAGGGATGATGACATGTTCACCTCCAACTCCCTGCGAATTGCCTCGAGGCACTCGGCCCGCCTCAGTGCCCTCCGCATGGAGTTCTCCGCCCTGACCATTGTGAGCCGTGCCTCTTCCGCCCGCTGCCGCTCCGCATCTATGGCGTGGCCCAGCCGCTGCCACACGGAATACACTTGCAATCCTGAGTCCTCCTACCCTCTGGCCGACGCCTGCCCCTCCGATGTTGAAGGCCCCGAGCCATCATTGCTCCCACCATGTTGCTGCTGCTGCTGTGCCTGTGCCTGCGCACTGGCTCTTGCTGCCTGCACGTCCTCCTCTGGCTGGTGTGCAGTTGTCGTGGTGGCCACCCCTTCTGGACGTCTGACTCCCGACTGTGGCAGGGATGTGTCCTCCACCAGCCTGGCCGCTGGGTCAAAGGCAGCTCCACAGGGTACCCAGGTGATACATGGGTGGGAAGATGGCATGGAGGACGACTGGTGCGTAGGGGGTTCAGGTGAGGAGGGGGTCGCAAGAAGGTCCAGCACACAGAGGAATCCAGCACTGGTGACCCGTCCCAGTAGGTCAACGCGGTCAAAGAGGCATCCGAGATGACGTTCAATGTCTTCACGAAAACACTGCAGGTCTCCTTGCATGCCCCGTTGACGAAACGCTATCCCAGCCAGGACAGGCTCAACCCGGTCCCAGATAGCCACATCCGCAGGGAGAGGAAGGCCAGTTGTTGTGCGCCCATCCCCTCCCTGAAAATGGGTCTGGACGTAGGCATCCCTGCTGGTGCCGGATGATGCAGTCACAGGATCAGGGACAGGATTACACACAGGCACCTCCACGGTGGCCTGTGCTGCCTCCTGTCCCTGCCCCTGCACTGCACCACTGGCACAAGTGGAATTCCGACCTCCAGACCCCGTGTGTGACCCTTCCACGGCCTCCTTTTCCTCCAAACCCCCCACCAACCTGGATGACTCCATGCCATCTTCCTCTGTTGGACCCTGTGGGGTCTCAGCTGCCCCTTCTGCTGCCGAGGAGTCCATCTCCAACCTCCGCCTCTTGGACCTACCCTCGGCAGCTGCAGCCTGAGACGCGGCACCAGACTACTCAATCCCTGAAGAGATGACAATCTGATAGGGGAGCCGGGCCTTGCGTCTCCGGCTGGTGGTGCGATCCCTGCTGCTTTGCTCCACAGCACCCTCTCCACCCTCTTCATCAGTTGACGCTGCAGACAGGGAGAGATAGAACACAGGCATCAGGGCACTGTACAATGGACTGATACACACATGACAGTTGCACATGAGTGGCAGTGTCAAACTTCAGACATGGCATCACACTCCCTAACACACATGTCATTTCTACTCACACACATGAGCAATTCCACAGCAATATTGCACCAGGCAGCACCAGCCATACACATACAACAGCATCAGCATCCGAAGGTGAGCCTGATGTCACATGAAACACGGGGAGTACACAACACATGCACACACACCAACACACTTACATGCATGTGTACATGTCCACCAACTGTCAGAGTGCTGAGATCACCATCCATGTCACATCTGCCATTCAGCCTTCTACATGTCAGTGCCACATGCATCCATGTTGCATCACAGTTGCACACTTGTCAAATACACACACATGCACATGTACACAGTGCAGATACATGCAGCTGGAACCAACATCCATGTGTGACACCACAACCATGCCAACATACATACACAGTAATTCAAACATGTCTGCTCCCACATCTGCATTTGGCCTGCATGCTTATCCACACATACACCATCCATGTGTCTCACACATGAGAGGACTCGCATGTGTCAGCCTCACGCCCCTGTACATCCACATCCATACATGGCCCTACAGAAACACATGTGCAACCTGCACACTACTGGCACACCACGACACGCACATCGTCCAACCAGTATGCATGTACACTTACTGCTCGACTCCAGATGGGTCTGCCTCTCAAGGACCTGGATGTGGAGCGCTGGGTTTATGCATTCCAGGACCCTCATTTGGTGGTCGGACAGGTGGCCCGGTGCCCCATGGCATCCGCTGCCTTCAAGAGGCACCGGGCCTTGTCGAGGGTCCTGGACCTGAAGTCTTCCCAGCGCGTCTTAACATGTTTGATGTCGCGGACTGCACCCCTCCTCGTTGATGGCAGTCACAATGTCCATCCAGATCCTGGTCTGTCCTTCATAGTCAGCGCGCAAACCTCCAAAGAGGGCATCATACTGCCCCAGGACTTGCTCCACCAGGACACCAACTTCCCTGGCACTGAAGCTGGTGGCCCTCTGCCTCTCTGACTGGGGGTTAACATTGGTGCCAGATGGTGTTGTGCCTGACATGGCAACCCCAGAGGCAGGTGTGGGTGGGCAACTGGGTCCTGGGGCTGGGCTGTGGCTGACGTGCAGGCAGCAAATAGCAGGGCACGCGGGCAGCAGGCAGACAGGCAGCGGCAGATGGCAGGTGGGAGCATGCTCAGGGCTCTTGGGGGCAGTAATTCGGCCTTCTGGGCAGCAGCATGGTCTTCCGTGTGTTGTCGCATAGCCAGCTTCATACGGAGTGATTTGGCATGTGAAAAAATTGCACGTCAGCATGTAATTCGAGTAAAGGGCCTTGGCGCGTAAGTGCGTCTGTGACGTTACACGCGCGGGTGTTTCCCTCGTGACGGGTGCATAGTGAATCAGCACGTAAATACACCCCACATACGCAAATTGATTGGACCAAAGGCCCTTTAGCGCGTAAGCGCGTCTGTGACGTGACGCACAAGGGCGTTTCCCTCAACACAGGTGCATGTTCATCGTACACGTGCAAAAACTGCACGTTCGAGTGTCAGCTCGTGTAATTGGAGGAAAGGGCCTTAGCGCGTACATGCGTAAGTGACGTTGTACGTGTGGGCCGGTTTAAAAGGTACGTGTAAGACGCCATTTACTTGTACGTGATTTCCGTAGAGAGCGAGTGGGTGAATTTTGTACTTCTTGTCTGTTCACATGCGATTACTTCACAACGTTTCAAGTTACCACTCCCTGTTACCTCTGACAGCGTTCAATTTTTTTGTTGTGCCTGTTTCCTCAAACAGCGTTCACTTCTTCTTTTGTCCTGTTTCCTCAGACCGCGTACAATTCTTCTTTTTGCGGGGGTATTGCCAACGCGCAAACGCGCGTCTTTTTCACGTTCTTTTTCCAGGCATACGGTGAGTCGTGCACGTATTTACCAACTGTGCTTGCCCCATGTATCGCGTACCCCTTCAGAGGTCATTGTAGGCTGCGTGTATTACGCGTACGCTTATTTTCGTATTTCTGGGAGCCACAGCGTATTGCGGGTTCATTTTTCCACGCACGTGGTCTAGGAGGGGTTACGTGCACGTTCATTTTTGTTTTCGGGGTGCCTGCGCGTTGCGGGACCCGTCATCTTCCCCCAGGGGTCACAGACAGCCTTGCTAGAGCACTAGGGTACGAATTCCATCTAGTACCCTACCCCTTTCACCCCCAATTACCCAGGACAATAGTTTACTGCTACTCCCATACGCACAAAAACATCAGTGCGATGGTTGGGAGCCGACCAAGCGGTAAGGGAGGCAAAGGTGGCCGACCTTCAAAAGGTGGGCGTGGTGGGCGCAGTAGGGGATGTGGCCAGGATTTGCAGGGTGCCCCCAGACCCCCATGTGTGGAGGACCAATCAGGGACACCCATGCCCCACCCCCCCATGGTTTTGGGAAACATAGCTGACACCATCCCAGCTCAGCCCTTGTTGGACCGGCCCATGTGGCACCTGAACCGGCACAGGAAGACTCCCAGGCTGACTTCCAGGTCAGCAAGTCTAAGCCACGTGTGGCGGTGCAAGTTGGTGTCACCAGGCCACGTGGATCTGGGGCAGCATTGTCATCTGCTGCCCCAAGTAGGCAGGGTGGGGAGGCTGCAGGGGCAACTGCAGCTCTATCCACCACAGCTCTGAGTCTCCCAGCCGGGACAGTGTCAGTCCAGGTCCATCAAACCGATGTTGCCCCTGCCAACATTACCCAGCAGCCAATGCCTGCACCAAGACCTATGGTCATTGTGCCTTCGCATACTCCTAGTACACAGTCCACCGGCACTTCTGCCCCTACTGACCAGAGCGGCGTAAGCCACTCAGGATCCGTACCACCTTTGAAAAAGAATAAGAAGGGTGCTCTGAGACCCCAGACACGGCTACACACTCCGGCACTTCAAGGAAGCCTAGCTTTAATGACGTCGAACTTGATGCCTTTGTGGCCTATGTGTCGGCACATAGCCGCGAAATGGTGGTGACTGCAGGGTGCAAGACCATACCTGGTCAACGTAGGGCACACTGGCAGACCATCGCAGACCACATTAGTGCCCTTGGATTTGAGAGGCGCACAGCTGATGATTGCTACAAGCGATGGAATGACCGGAAACGCAGAGCAAAGAACAAGCTGGCCTCAAATCATGCCTCTACTCTGGTGACTGGCGGTGGGTCTCCACCAGAGGACAACCAACTCACTGAACATGAGTCTGTTGCTGGAACCTTCATCACAGAGGAACAGATCCAAGGCGTGGGAGACCTACCTGATTACGACGCATTGTCCGGTGAGTGCCCATGCATGTGTGTGTAATCCATGTGTATGTTGTTTGGGTGACGGTTTCTAATTGAGTGCCAGGTGGGGGTGTGTACGCCAGAGTGGTATGGGTCACCCATGTGCTTCCTCTAATACATTCACGTGCCTTGGATTTGGGTATGACAGTATCCCTTCTGCCCACAGTAGCCAATTAGCGCCACATTACTGCAGTTGCCCTTGAACTGTCATCTTGCAACAACATTGTTCAGATTTTTTCAGTGTTCATGCAGGCTGATTGTTTCAATCCTCCCATTTTTGCTACGCATTTTTCAGCCCTAATGCCACATATGTGACATGCTTCTGTCATTAATTACACCACAAATTGGGCCACATTTGTTACCTGGTTATGTGAATGATTTGACCATTCAGGCCGATAGAGTATTAGGCCTGCTCACATTTATTTTTAGGGCCTGTTTGCATGTGGAACATGATAGTTGTTTCCTGTCATGTTAAAGCGACCAACCATTGATCTGTACATCTACCTACAATCACTGTATTATTGTACACTGGATGTGTTGCAAAGTGTGGCACATGCATATTTTGCCACAATATTTAGGATTTTTCATCTCATCATGTCCATCTCACAAGGATGGGTGACAGTACTCATTCACTGACATATCGCTGTAGTTGTCTAATGAACCATGGCTATGCTACATGCCATCTGCTGGCATGTGTCATGTATGTGTATTGGACATGCCACTCACAGGCTAATGTGTGATGCCAGTGCTACCCACCATGCAGCAAGTGTGTTGCTTTTCAATCTTGGTGTCCTCAGTGTCTGCTTTTTGCCTCTCCTTCCAACTCGTTGACAGTGCATGCATGCCAGGGTTATAGTCATGTGGGACATGTGTAAATCATGTACAGGATCTCTGTCTTGTCAGGCCTATGTGTGTGCTATGATGCTCATGCCTGTTTCCATTTGTTGTATTTCATATTTTTGCAGGTGATGACGCACTTGATGCTGGTGAGGTTGAGGAGATGGTGCAGACCGAGGAGGGATCTCAACCACAACTGGGCACCAGTGGAGGACGTGGTGTGGTGGTGGGTGAAAACACTTTGTTACTGCAGACCATACTGTCCAGGGGTGTCTCTGGGTGCACCTCCCCAGACCTCTATTCAGGTGCTGAATCGGATGATGAGATTTATGTGCTGTCGCAGGTGAGTGCTTCTGGCAGGGATTCTGTTCTGTCCAACCCACCTGCACCAGGGGTAGAACCCTCTATGGGGATGTCAGTGTTGGTACGTCTGCCTTTGGTGGTTACGGATGCAGGGTCACACTCCACAACATCTGATCCTGTTCCTGGGCCAGCAGATCAGAGGGGGAATGCAGTCCTGCAGCCTCAGGCACTCTCAGCACAGCAAGGTGCAGATCGCCTTGCCCCAAACAGGTGCGGTGCCCGGCGATGCGGTGGCCATGCGCCACCAGGCAATACTGTATGGGAAAACTCCATGTACGGTATGGCAACCCAACAGGCAGCATCAGTTGAAATGATGGCTCAGGCAATGGAGAGGGTGGCCACTTCCATTATCCCCCCTGAAAGGCAGATGGAGCAACAACAGCAGGCAACAGACTCCATTTGCCAATCACACAGGGAAGACATGTTGGCGTTCAACAGGGACCGACGGGCGGCACTGGAGACTCTGCACGAAGCCATATCAATAGAGTCACAGGACCACAGGGAAGCCCTGAGGGTAGAACTCCATAACGTCAGGGAGACTCTGCTTGAACTTGAGGCTTCCCAAAATTTTAGGGCAGAACACCAGCTGGAGCAGCTCACACGTTCGCTCTCAGCCGAGCTGCAGGCAACCCGTGAGGAGATCCGGGCATCATGTGAGGCCATGCATGCAGAAATGCAGGCAACCCGTGAGGTGCTGCATGGGGATCTCCGCACTATCATCCTCCAGAATAAGACCTTCCAGACCTGCATGCTTGCTGCCATGGAGGACCATACCAGGGCTTTGCGTGGGCTGCCTCCCATAGCACCACCACCTCCTGATGCAGCAGCAGAGGGTGAAGAGACCGACAGCATTTCTCCCAAAATGGCATAGCCGTGCAGGCCATGAGCCCATGGAGGTATTTTTTTTTTCCGCAACATCCACGCATCCTTCTGTGGCTAATATATTCATGCACCAATTTGAAGAACAATATGTGTTCCAGAATAAGGATTTTTCCCATTTCATATATCTTTGGAAAAGATACATTGACAATGTTTTTATGATTTGGACTGGTAATGAAGAAGAACTAAGTCATTTTGTTAATTTTCTGAATGCTAACAATTGGGGTTTACAATTTATATATCATTGCTCTACTGACTCTGTAGACTTTCTTGATTTGAACATTTCCGTGTCCTCTACTGGCTTTATTACTAAAACTTTCCGCAAACCTACTTCGGTTAATGCAGTTTTACATTCATCTAGTTCTCATAAACACTCTGCCATCAACAATATTCCGAAAGGTGAATACATTCGGGCTAAAAGGAACTGTTCTCTAAATGCTGATTTTGATGCGGAAAAATTGTTTATACATGACCAATTTGTGTAATGAGGGTATCAACCAACCCTTCTGACCAAAGTTGAACGTGAAGTGTCTAGTATGAAGAGAGCTGATTTACTAAAACCCAAAACTAGACCAATTTCTGCTAATGTGCCACATAATAAAATTAGACTGATTACTTGGTACAACAGCGATAGTAATGGTGTGTATGCTATACTAAAACGTCACTGGCACTTACTACATCTTGACAATGATCTAACTAAACTACTTGAACCACATCCATCAATAACATTCAGCAGAGCCCCACTCTTAAAAATGTTCTATGCCCGTCCTTTATGGCACGAGCACCTACCGCCAAGACATGGTTAGATCAAGGGCGGTTAAATGGGTTTCATAAATGTGGGAGCTGTAATATGTGTCCACACACATTTGAGTCTGAATTGCTAGATTTTGTCACCACAGGAAAACATGTAATTAATTCATTTATTAATTGCAATACCAAGTTTGTAGTGTACTGTATTATATGTATTTTTGGCTTATTCTATATAGGGAGCACCATTCGGCCACTTAAAATTCAGATTCGGGAACATTTGGCCTCTTTGAATAAACAGGATGCAAAATATCCATTAGCGCTGCATTGGCAGACTTTACATCAATTGGATGATATTAAGGATTTAATATTCATTGGTCTGGCTCAGATACGTCCTTCCAAGAGAAGAGAGGAGGCGACATGGAACTCAGGCTTAGGCAATTGGAAGCTAGACTCATTTGTAAACATAGATTGGTTACTCAAGGACTTAATTCTGATCATGA
Source organism: Ambystoma mexicanum (assembly GCF_040938575.1). Lineage (NCBI taxonomy): Eukaryota > Metazoa > Chordata > Amphibia > Caudata > Ambystomatidae > Ambystoma > Ambystoma mexicanum. The sequence continues at coordinate 372,988,082 of NC_090927.1, forward strand.
ATTTCATGTTTTCCTATGACCTAACCTGTATTTCAGACAACATTTTTGTTGCGATTTGGAGTATGTTATTAATTAGCTTCAACTATGTTAACTCCGATTTATATGTGTTTTAATGTAGTCACCAATTCTTTTCTAGGCCAATGCATAGCTGGCCCATGTAATTCTCTATACCTGTATTAACATGGATGGGTTCAAAAAATCTTTCAGCTATAGAACATATGTTTCATATTGGTTGCTATTATTTGGGTTGGCTGCAAGTGCCTTTGACATTGAAGATGGCTATACTTTATTCTTTTGCTTTAATTGGGAGGTATTTTCCCCGAGATTTTTGTGCTGTGACTAGTGTAATAAGTGTGTGCGGTAGATTACACAACCAGGATGCACTACGTGCAAGTGCTCTATTGTTCTTTATATAATTCAAATTACTACTAAATATTGTTTTTAACTGGGCCAGGTGATTCTCTAGTTTTAAAAAAAATATTGTTGGTACTTCCTGATGCTATTGTAGGCTTTTTTAGCCTGTGCTTATTGAGGTTCGACTGGCAGCTAGGGTTTTCCATCACCCAATATGGCTGCCGTTTTTCGATCGGTCACATTGCTGCATTCGCGACCCAGTTCTCTTTTAACAACACGAGCTGCATCTTGCGCGCGTTCTCCCTTGGATACAATTTGTTGCCGGAAGGCTGGTAAGCGAGATGCATGCTCCTTTGACACGGTCCCTGCTTCCTAATTATGCCCGATCTCCATTAACTTTGCCTAACTCCGGGTTTTGTTTCTTTTCCTTTTTTACTAATGGCTCGACTTACAATGACATTAGGATTACTCGCGCTCCATTGATGTGGTTGATTAATTGCATCTTCGTTGACAACATCCCCCCCCCCCTCCGTGGATCTATGCAGTCTGCCATAATTAGTCAATTGCAATTGCAATTAATATTAAGGTCATTTCTTTCAATTCAATTATATAATGGGTCTCCTATCATTGACAAGTGTTTTCGGCCGGGTTATGTGTATCAACACTTAAGTCATATTTAATTTATTTCTGATTTAGTTCTGGAATTGTTCCCCAGAAGTATTCGCACTATTGGTAAGCACAGTACATTGGTACTTTTGCTTTTTGTGAAATTTATTGTGTTACATGATTATTGATTTCTGCAACAATTTGTGATTATGGGCATTAATTCTTGTTGTATAGATTACTCACCTTGGACGAGGATTTTGGGTAAATATATCCTTCGATATTCTACACTCTAATATTGGCGAATCAGTTAATTAATTTATCCATGGTTGTCTAGTCACCGCACCGCACTTAGTTTCTTTTCTTGTTGTTTTTGTTATTTCTTTTCTTGGTTCGGAATCGAATGGATGTCATTCTGAAACGGTCAGCGACCCAACCAACTTTCAATTAATTTTTTCTCTATCTCTCATGGTTACCCGATTATAATGCTATGGCAAATTTGAATTTATTCAAACAATGGTGTCATGCATTAAACATTTATGATTCTGGTTACCATCACCTTTTAACCCCTACGGTTTTGTCCAATGGTTATACTATGTATGTAATGTTGAACATGCAAATGTTTTCCAATTGTAAATTGATGTACAGCCTCAGAGCAAGAGCTTTGCTCGAAACACGTGTCAGGCTGTGGAATGGAATTAAAAATATAATTCAATTGTTTGATGTATTATTTGTAAAATTGGCGCAGTTCACTGATCATACTTACCTTGTTCCTTACTGAGGGTTCTTGGTCTAGGCACCCTCAAATTTTCAGTTGAACGCTGCCGTATTTACAATCATATTAAGTGGCATAAGCGCTGGTGGTCATAGTGGCCTTCTGGACCACCTTGTTCTACTAAGTGAAACATGGTCTTAACTGTAGCCAACCCAGGGACCCACAGCACACTTTCCATCAATGAGTGCACACTACTGCTGTAACATAACTCAACGCTGGGACAAGTGTAGGCAGTGACAGGCCAGAGTTCCCCCTTTAGCAGTTTCAAACTCTGATGCTGCATAAAAGTAAGGAGAGAGGACCACCAAGGCATTACAAGCATTTACATGGATGAAATGTTGTTTTTTTTCCAACTCAGAGGCATGTGGTGAGCCTTCCATCTAGATTTATTAAACTTGGGATATATACCCGTCTTTTCCTGCAGTGGTGTCCATCATGAATGAGTGACTAAATCTTATCTCAGCAAATCTTCCTTTCCATCACTCCAAAGTGGACCAATGTCTTGACTGCAGATCAGAGGTTCTACAATAAATCACGTCTGTTGTAATTAATAACTCTATCCCCAGAGCATCAAGTTTCATCTATGTCAGAGTTTAGTTGAGCATGGGTGGCAGCTAATGACAGTGGCATGTCTCACTTTAGAACGGAAGCTCAGCCTCCATTTTATGCCGTCCTCGCCAAGCATGCTATCCTGCACAGGCCATCCTGTTATTCCGCCGCCTGCCTTTGAGGTTGTAATTTTAGCATCACGGACGCTTCTGTCCATTTATAAGTCATACTCCGACCCACTTCCGCATGGAACACGCACGCTTTCATCAGCCACACCTTGGTCGTGGCCAGCTGTTACCTGCACGTTTCACCAACCCTCACGTGCACCTTGACCCTTGACACTATCCGAGGCTTTTAACCATAGCCCCGTGCTTCCTTTTTTCCGCAGCCCCTCACGCTTACGGTTGACTCTAGCGTACTGATCACACCAGCCTGTTCTACCCATATTATGTGCGGCAACAGGCCCTCAAGGTAAGCTTGTTCTTACCCCTTTTTTTACCCTTAGTTGCTCCACCACTCCATATGGCTTAACATAGCCTCCTTGTCCTTCCTACTTCCACAGGAACGGCCACCTCTAGGACCTCGAAAATCCTCCTGTGTACTGCTGACAATGCCACTCCCTGAGCCACTGCGCTCCGAAGTTCCGGTAAGCACCGGTCCTTCATTTATTGATACCTCTACCTGTTCTAGCTTGCAATGAATGTGCCCACTCCTATAACACCCTGTCTATCTCAACAGACCTCACAAGATACTTCCTGCCTTGGAACATCTCGTCCTGATGAAGGCCACAACATCAGAGCTCATGCTAGCTCACTTTCTGGCCAAAACACTGTCGTGTTGACTGTTATATTGTCTGCGTTGTTCTTGTTCAACCCCTCATTGTTTTGATGTAAATGTGCTGACTGTTAACATGCTATTACCTTACTAAATCCACTGGTCTTCTTCCCAAGGACCACTCAGTGGATGTGTAAGCAGTGAAAAGACTTTACAAATATTTGAAATTTGTCACTCACAAACTGGTTACTATACCTTCAAAATGTGTAAATACTGTTGTATCTTGTGTTACTCTCAATCAAATGTATCTAAAAACACGTAAACTGCAGATTTATTAAAAATCTAACTGCAGTACTCAGAACTGTCCTGATATATTTTTGTAAGAAGTCATCCACAGTTACTTGTACACACTCACCAAGGTGTAACCCCCATAGTTGTGTGTTCACCCTTCGTTAATCAGCCACGTACCCTATGACCTTGCTCAATTTTGGACTCGTGGAAGGGCCACTCAATATTAAGGCAGTAATGTCATGGGCTTGAGTTTTGAAAACATCCTTACTGAGCATGGTTCGAGTTGGAGGTTTGAAGACTTAAACTGTCAGCCACTTGTTTTATCTGGCCAATACTAAGTGGTTGGAAAGAGAACACATTAGTCACAATTCTTAGTGAGTTGATGGCATTGCATTTTCCGCGTGTTATCGGAAATGTTGACACAGAACATCTGTATCTCAATATTGAAGAAAGGTGGATGTTCTCCATAATGATGCAAGGCATGAATGAGTGCATTACTGGATTATTCTTTTTCTGTCACCTCCCTGATGAGTTTGAAGAGTTCCTTTGTTTGGTTATCAACGTGTGAGATGTGAATCATGTAGTGTGTTATTTATTCTCCTTAGAACTGCCTTGTGAAACCCTGTCCTGTGGGCTTTGAATTGGTTGTGTTGATTTCTGCTTGTGTCCAATTCCAGTATCATTCCCCGTTTAGCCAAGTCTTCAATGATCCGTGTATTGACTGGCATGAGAGGATATTGGGGTTTTGCAGTTGTAGAGGGTCTACTGAACCAAGAGTTCTTTTGATGTTTCTACATACATTTCTGGTGTTTGGTGCTGAATCTTCCAGTGGAGGTGAATATAGGTTGTCAAAGTTTGTTTGGAATATGTGAGGTGATACATTTGTATGCATGGGATAACAGGTATAGTTATGTATATACAGGTGGAGCAATGCTCTTTTGATCATAAAAGTATGCACAATAGATAAGAAAACAGATTTGACGGCAAGCAGTGAGCTTCTACAATGGGGGGAGTTTGAGAAATATTCTGATGAGGTTGTGGATGGCAGTAAATGGGGCTGTCACCGGGGACAATAAATAGGTGAACATACATAGACTAAGGCCAACCAACATTGGACATATTTAAGTGCAGTTAGGAGGTAAAGCCAGCTGTACCTCGGTATGTGACCATGATGGGTGAAGTGATAGAGTGATGGCACAGGAAGGAAGGGACAGAGGCAGGTTAGAGGCAAGGAAACATGTTTAGCTATCATGCAGAGGAGAGGTAGGTTAAGAGGGTAACTCAGAGGCGAAGAGGTAGGCTTTTAGTTTGGTTTTGAACAAATCCATGTGGATTGTTTCTTGGATGTCTGCGGTAAGATAATTTCATGCAAGTGGAGCAAGAAGAGAGAAACAGTGCAAACAAGAGGAAGCACAGGGCAGGCAAAGAGCTAAAGTCGAGGAGGCATAGTGTCGATTACAAGAAGGGCTATAGTGTTGGATAGCAAAATATAAATACAGTGGTGCCTTACCGTGGATAGATTTGTGAACCAGGAGAAGACATTTAAATCTGGCACTGTTTTGTAGCATCAGCCATCCAGCCTGGTGACACTACAAGGAAGCAGGTGTGAAGGGAGGGAGTTCAAAGAGAGTCCTGGTAGCGAAGTTAAGGATTTTGTTGAGAGGACAGAAAGCATAGTTGGAGAGACAAAAGAGGATACTGGCACAGTAGTCCAGTTTAGAGAAGACAAGAGGGGTTAAGAGATGCTTAGTGGTGTTGAAAGGAAGGAGATGTCTGATTTACCTAATATTTAGGAGGTTGAGGCAGGCTGTTTTTCCAGTTTTGGAGGTTAAAGTAGAGAAGTTGTGTGAAGGATCATAGATGATGCTGAGGGTTCTAGCTGAAGAAGTGTAGGGGAGAGTGTCAGGTGGGAACTGGACAGGCAGATGAAGAGATGAGAGTGAGTTTTTGGCAGGGTAGAAGAGCACCTCTTGGTAGAGTTTGATATCAAAGAGTGTACAGCCATCCAATATTTAATGGCAGAGAGACAATTAGAAATGTCGATTTAGAGATCAGATGAGAGTTCAGGAAAAGAGACTATGATTTGGGTGTCTTCTGTGAAGAGTTGTTATGTGAACCCAAAGGAGGAGATTAGTGCCACGAGAGCAGAGGTGTACAGTGTAAAAAAGATGCGGACCCAAGACGGAACTTTGTGGAACACTAACATTTAAAGCAGTGAGTTGAAAGGTGCTGTTGATCCAGGAGACAGAGAATTGGCAGGACGCAAGGTAGGATTCAATCCAGGCAAGGGCTTGATCATGAATCCCAAGAAGAGAGTATTAAGGAGATCAGAGTGATCTGTCATGCCCCGGTTCCATGCGCGGCGCCGACGGCATCTGGACACACCTCATGCTATTTGGAAGCTGCCCTGGCACCTCGGTCAACGCCGCAGGCTCCGCGGTCCTATTTCGACTACATCTCCCGACACCCCTCGCCAGTAGCGCGTCTTCGGCACAACAGTCACGTGAGGTACGCACAACGTGGTTCTGCGTCCTTACGCGTATTACCTATTTGTAGTCACCCGAACCACGGCTCGGGTGCTCCTTAATTGTGTATTGTTCCAGTTCTCAAGTGCATTTATTTCCATTGCTTCTGCATCTTGATTCCGGCTGCTGGACCCTGCCTGCCATTATGGACTATTGTCTTTGGATTATCCCTTGGTTTCCGACGCTTGGCTCCTTTTGATTGATCTCCCGGTTACCCAACACTGCTTTGTTTACATGGACTGTCTTGCCTAACTCCGCCCCGTAAAATCTTTACGTGGAGTCCAGTCGTTTTCTTGTTCCATGTGCCAATGCTTATTTTTTAAGCTTTTTCCTACGCCCGTAACAGCCACTATCTGTACATTCTCCACTTACCTGCTTTCCTTCCTTCCAGCACTTCTTGTCACATACGAACTACCTTACCCCCTTTTCCTGTCACTCCTTGGGAAGTTTTTCTTGTTTTTCTTTTTGCAACACTTTGGACGCTTTGCTGATTCATCAAGGACCCTTTTCCTGGAAAACTGGTGAACTTTTGGATGCTGTGCTGATTTCATCACTGGTCACCCATTTATTGCTTACCTGTGGAGTTTTGCTGAACTTCAGAGGATTGTTTTTGAGATCTGTTAGATTGCGCCCTCGTGCCGTCCGGGTTAGGTGGATCAACATTGACTATTTGGGATTTTGCACTGTCAAATAC